>NC_089529.1:9464866-10664866 GCF_963924715.1 Thunnus thynnus | reverse complement strand
AATTGCTTCTAACTTTGGATACCGATACAGGTATTTTGTGGAGTTGCCGTCTACTTTTTTAACATAAAACCACACCAACTGAGCGTTCTTCAGTATTTCAGAGGGCTGTGTTTCCTGTCAAATAATATGTACCTTTTCCCTGCCTGTTGCACATGGTTGGAGAAACAAATGGATTTTTATGACTGACACGTACATGATTGAGAAAAACTAAGTATTCCAAATTTACCAGCTTGATTTAAAGATGTATAATAGCACCTTAAAAACTGATGTGAGCACCCTGGCTGTTTCCATGAACTGCAACAAGAGCGATGATTTCAAGTACCCTCTCTACAGCTCGGTTTTCAGCCTGGTGTTTGTTTTCGGACTTTTATTCAACATGGTGGCCATGTATATTTTTGGCTGCACATTGAAGCTGCGAAACGAGACAACCACATACATGATAAACCTTGTGGTTTCAGACTCTCTCTTTGTTCTCAGCCTGCCTTTTCGGATTGTTTACTTCATTAAACGTGAATGGCTGTTTGGAAGTGTGCTCTGCAAGATCTCTGTGGCCCTGTTCTACACCAACATGTACGGCAGCATCCTCTTCCTCACCTGCATCAGCATTGACCGTTTTCTGGCCATTGTGCACCCGTTTCGGTCCCAGGCCATTCGTACTAAGAGGAATGCCAAACTGGCCTGCTGCACAGTGTGGGTGATGGTTCTTTCTGGAAGTATACCCACGGGGTTCCTACTGGACACCACTTCACCCAAAAATGTCAACTCCTCCACATACTACTGCTTTGAAAACTACTCTAGAAAACAGTGGAAGTCTGAGCTGTCCAAGGTGGTGGTGTTTATTGAGACTGTGGGCTTTATTATCCCATTGCTGCTAAATGTCTTCTGCTCCGTCATGGTGCTATGGACGCTGAAGAAACCCCAAACCCTCACCCGTGGAGGCAACCTCAACAAGGCTAAAATCTTGAGGATGATCATTGTGCATCTGCTCATCTTCTGCTTCTGTTTCATCCCCTACAATGTCAATCTCATCTTCTACGCTCTGGTTCGCTCCAATGTCCTACAGGGATGCGATGCCGAATATGTGGTGAGAACCATCTACCCCATTGCTCTGTGCATAGCAGTGACCAACTGCTGCTTTGATCCAGTCATTTACTACTTCACTTCTGAGACCATTCAGAGCTCCATTAAACGCAAGTCCACAGTATGGCACAAAGGCACCAAACTTTTCGACAGACTACATGGGGATAGCACACAAAGCAGTCCAAGTGCAGTACACAAAAGCCTGGCCCTGAGATCCAAAATCCTGGACAATGAGTCCACAGTCTAATGACACCTTTGTTATGTGACATGATTAACAGTTCAGTGGGTATTGCTGGTGAAACTTCAATCCGAGGACGTAGGTGGAAGCAGAGTGGCCTTGAAGATCATAACAACAAACAAACACAATGGTTTCTAAGGAGTCGCTTTCCTATATACTGGACACCACAGAGACATTTGACTGGGACTTAAGACACTGATCTCTTCAGTCAGTAAAGGAGTGGATCACATCAAAAGAAGAAAGACTTGAAATAATAAAGCATGTTGCAGCATGAATACCCTATGTCAGGGTAAGAAAACTCTTCGTCCTATCATGGAATGAGTTTGAGTTTAAAATGCACATAAATTGTCATTCTGAGTAAATTCTCCTTGAGGAAACTTCTGCTTTAGCACAGCTGAACCAGTATTACAGCTCTTCTTTATGTCCTTTATCATTTGTAAGTATTTGTGGCCTTTCTAAGGCATTTAAGCACTTTATAGAGCACCATGTTCTATAACAGCTTTGCCCCTTAATCCGAAAGCGAATAAAAGAATTATTAACTTAAAACAGTTTGTTTAATGGAGTTTGAAAAATAACTACTTGTTTGAAAGAGTGGGGTGAGTTGAGTGAAATGTTTGTAGGGTATCATTTGTTTATATGTCACTCATTTTGGGTGCCACCAAATCATTTGTGTAGACTGATTAGTCATACAGGTACTAACGACACACACCAGTAACTGTGGCTGCCCTCTGCCACGAATGCACAATGTCACAATCAATGAAATGCAGATTACAGGTATGGTCAATAATTGACCACTGCATAGCACTGGCCAACACTGCACTAACACTACCTTATAGCCTTATCTTAAATGGTCACAATGGAGAAAAGTGTCTACCAAACAAATAAATGTAAATATAATTGAGACAAATCAAGAAGCCGGCATATACACTACAGTATGTCTGTATATGAAACTAAATTAGAGTGTGTGGAAGCTACATTTCTAGCTGAATTAAACAAGAGGAATTTTACATCAAAATCCTAATCACACACTAGATTTTGCAGGTTATTAAAACAAAGCATCTCAGCTCTTAGACTGACTACATGTCTGTAAGTTTCCTTGGTAAAGTGAAAACACAGCTAACAGAATAACGACACTTGAATGTATGTGAAATATTTGTTCCTTCTTGTAAAAGCTATGTGCTGCAAGACCGAGCGCTACTACATTCCTGTTGAGAGGATTCGCCCAAGGGTCGGCACTGACAAGGCTAGACTCATCACCTCCACTGCACTGAGGAGAAGGATTGTGAAACCAAAGTATGCGAGCAACAACACGCCTCTTGAGGGAAAAGTGCATTTACAAAATAGAGCACTTTGGTGGTTGCTGCAATCCTAAAACAAATCCAGTGAATAATGGAGGCTATAAACTAAATACGAGCATCGTAACAATTAGCAGTTTCTAGAACATCCATTTGGCATGTCCTCACGCTACTGCATGTAATACAATCAGGCTCACTGTACATTCAGGAAAAAGCTGGACTTTCTCAACTGGGCATAAAATTAATGATGTGTCCAGTAACTGTTTTATGCAGCAAAAATAATCCTGAGTCAAAGCTGACATGATAAGCATACAGCGTATGGTTCACCCAGAAAATTTAAATGTGAACACACAAAAAATTGATCAAGATTACTTTGTCAATTTAGAATATAAGTATACAATTAATGCTAGGATTGTTTAATTAAATTCAATAAAATAGGAAACACACCAGCTCATTTTCATTTGAAATGATAATCATAACATGAAGATTTAATTTCTGCTCAGAAGAATAAACCTTAACTGATTATTTTGTCATTAAGACATTATGTGCTTTTACTTTGCTTAATATATTTCCATCCAATTTAAATGTGTCTCACAAGGGCCACGGATATAACACAGTGATGTGTAGCAAAGTCTTAATATATATATGCCACATTAGCCTAATATTCTCCCTCAGATTATTCAAACAGAGACTCAACTAGTTTAAACACCACTTTAATTACATCCCAATTTGACTGGTGAAGTTAAGCTGTCAGTGGTGTGTATAGAAAAATGTGATGTAGATAATAAAGTGAATTAAAGATTTTAATGGGTTATTAACATTTTGACATCATATTTATCTTCATCAGAGTATAAAGACTTGTTTTTAAGCTTTGGGCTTTATGTCTGACTGATTAAGACCCAACCCATGAACTGACTTGTTCCTCCCTGAGAGCGCTGGTCCCAAAGCTCACACACACGATACAGTGCTGCGTGACTTCATCCTTGAGTGAATTATTGCTAGTCTTCTCAGCAGGCAGACAAATATAGTTAATGATTAACTCAAATCACTCATTTATGTTTTTAGCAAGCAGCCATAAACATGACTCCCACCACGTAGGTAATCAAACAGTCTGTGCTTAATTTTAAGGCTTATTACAATATTCAGTTCAATGACAATCAGGTGATCTGTAATGTTCAATAAACATTTTCACTACATAAGCTGAAAAAAAATTGGGCGATAAGAACAAACCACAAAATGTGTGTATGATAGAACAGAGGAAAAAGGGGAGAGGTAGTGAGAGAGGCACCCTGGCTTGCGTGTGAGCGTGGGCGTGAGCTGCTCCAATCAGAAACATGTGAACTGCTACAGCATCCTGACAAGTTAACCTGCTGCTGAACACCAGCTGACTGGAAACAACTTTATCACAGTGTCACTGCGTTGATGAGTTCCAGATACTGGTGAGTGATGAAATTGTGACTTATCTGTTTCAATATTCTCTCCAGCAGAGCTGATTGTGCTTGAAAAAGCCAGTTTTACATGTATATAATAGATTGAGGTATGTAATTCTGACAAATTGAAAACAGCAATTAACTATATAAACTTATTGGGGTTTGATAGAAATTCATAATTTCAAATTAGTTTTTGAAGGAATGATGTTTGTGTATGATGTTTGTGCATTTCTTTGCTTTCAACAGCAAACCAATATTATGTGTCAGTAGAAAAAAGGTTTAAGATTTATCATTTCATTTACAAGATCACTTATGGCTTTAAAAAAAACAAAACTAGGAGCAAAGGAAGAGAAAATGTACTTTTAAATTCCTTCATAGACATAAAACTTCAAATGTCTTATCAAATATTGTTATTGAGAATGAAAAAAATGTTTATTCAGACTACTTGAAAGTTACCTGAAAGTTAACATAAAATGATAATAAAGGAATCATCAATAATTTAATAATTGTATTTTTGAAATGATTCAAAGTATTGCGAGTATCATTAGTTTAGTGGCAGCTCTCTTGATCCAACTCAAAAGTCATTTTGTGACTGTTGTGTGTTGAGTTGTTGAACAGTCTAAACTTCTGGTGAATTAGTCACAAAAAAGCAAAATTAGGTAAAATGACAGATGGAAAAAGTCTCAAAAATCACGTACTAATAAAGAGACTAAAAGAGAAAACTTAACATTAGACCCTTACTAATAACCGGATATTTGCTTAACGCACTAAATACAACATCCCAAAAAATTACTATTAAGTTACAAAACAAAACACCTGTGACAATCTCAACAAAAGACGATTTCTTTGACATTCACTAAATGTATTTACAGCAGGGTAATATTATTACACTATGAGTTGCTCACTATGTCTTTTTTCCAACTCTGTGAAAACAGGTGTTTGCCTGTTTTACAAGACCAGGAAGTTAGGCTGTTAAAACTTTATTGACAAAATTTGTCTGACTCTTGTCCTGCATAGCAAACATAAATTCAGTTATGTCAGTTGCAGCAGTGTATTTATGTAATCTCATAAATTGTATATTTACATTACATAAAACAGCACATGTTTTGTATTCATTAAGTTTTTACTTGCCACAGGTTTAACTGCTTTAATTTCCTCCAGATATGAGAGCAACACAGTGATTTACAGCGTTGGGAAAAGCAAACCCTTCTGAGATATGGAGCTGTGGAACATGACCGATGATCCAGCCAAGCCGTACTCACCTCTGTCTAACTGCACTGTGGACACCAGCTACCGCTTCACCTTCTATCAAGTGTCCTACAGTGTCATCTTCCTGCTGGGTTTGGCCACCAACAGCCTGGCTCTGCGCAGACTGTGTCTATCTCCCTGCACCATGAACAGCACAGCCGTCTACCTCATCAGTCTGTCAGCTGCCGACATGTTTTTTGTGATCTCTCTTCCCCTGAGAATCTACTACTACCACCAAAAGGCCCGAGCCTTGTCCTCCAAGACAGCAGACTCGTCCATTTGGACTCCTGAGGTGGCGTACTGCCAGCTCACTTTCACCCTCAAATACATCAGTCTGTATGGAGGCATCTTCTTCCTGGTTTGTATCGCTGTGGATCGTTACTTTGCTGTAGTGCACCCGCTGGCATCGACACTCCGCAGGCTGCGTGTTGCACAGCTTGTCAGTGGTGGGATCTGGTGCTTAGTGTTGGGGCTCAGTGTGAGTCTGCCTCTGCTGCGCTCTGCAGCTGCCCGCCAACACCAGCCCTGTCTACTGGACCCTACCTCGCGACGCCACCGCACCATCATCCTGGCAGCCCTGGGCATAGTGCTGGGTTCGTTTCTGCTGCCCACTGTGCTGCTTCTCTACAGCTACTGCCGAGTGCTGAGCGTGCTTCGCCAGCCGAGACACCGCTCTCGCAGCCAGCGCCGCAGCCGCCAGCACACTCTCACGGTTATTTACTGGGTGCTGGCTGTCTTCCTGCTGTGCTTTGTCCCCTATCACATCAACCTGCTGGGATACACTCTCACACATGTGGGGCTGCTGCCCAACTGCGGCCTTGCCAAGGTGACTAAGGCTATGCATCCCGTGGTGCTGTCACTAGCCAGCTCCAACTGCTGCCTCAACCCACTAATCTACTACTTCTCCAGCAGCCTGGTGCACAAAGAGGCTCCCGGTGGTGGAGGCAGTGGCAGCCAGTGACACAAATCGTTTCACACCATTACAGAAAAAGACCCTTCCTTAAAAAAAGGACAAGGTCTTAATAGGACTTATCTTATGATCTCTTTACTGGGATGATTTGTACAAGGTGACAGGTCTTTATCTATCCACATATTACCCTCTCTTTATACTGTGTTCACCTCTTTGCAAGTGAAACTGCAGCTAACTATGTATGTGTTAAATATATCATCTGTATTTTTGCATGAATGGCAATAGGTTGAACCGGTTTTGTGTGCATTCATTTTTAGCACACTGCTGAGTGCAGCATCTCTAGAGCACTCTAGGCTTCATCATCATGCTAAGAAGCAGTCAGCTATAATTGGCTTAGTTATTTTGTTCAGCATATTTTATCAATACAACTTTAATGTGTTTGTGAAATATTGATATGCAATGACATTTTTATAGTGAATGTTGGATTTATGTGGAACTGGTGTCATTTCACAAAAGTGCTGTTCAAACATTAAGGAGGAGTTTATAAGTTCATCTTAAATGGAATTTATGTTGTTCTTTAAGTGTAGTGATATTTCTGTTAATAGTTTTATCTTCTCATGGACCAATAAATGCTACATAAGGTGGATGTATTTACAGTATCTATGTGTCTCTAAGCATGAATCTTATTAAAATGCTGTGGTGTTATTACCAGCACATTGTAGTAGTGATTAGAGATAAAAAACTGACCGTCCTCCATGCAATCCTCTCCATGATGAGGTTCTCGCAGGTCTCCAGATGTTTGACGATATCTTTGCTCATGGTGTGGTCAGCCTTGATGAAGCTCTCGATGACTTTGTAGAAGTCAAAGGCGGCGAGGTTGAACACATCCAGTATCCAGGGGAAACACAGGTCTGTCTCAGCTGAGTCAACACCACCTCCATGGTTCTTATAACTGCTCTCTAATCATGAGACACAAACAACATTATCACAAAGTGTCGCACAACTGTAGGACACAAGATAGATATTTGAGGTATTAATATGTGATAACGTCTATTATTAACTTGTAAGCAAATAACGGGACACACCTCCATATGTTGCCATGACCACCTCCAAGGCGCAGGCCAAAAGTGATGTGTGGAATGTGGAGTCATTGAGGAGTTTACTGGAATGGAAATCATATGACTCAGCTCAAGACGAATAACGCTTCACTACATATCAAAACAGAAAGCATGCATGCACTTCCAATGTTCAGCTGAAGTGTAAGTGAACACACAGCTGCATTAACGAGCTTCATTATTCCACATCGATTCAATAGAGAATAAAATAAAAAAAAAAAAAAAAAAAACATACCTGAAATTCTGCACAGACAGTCGCTTCTCTTCCTACAAAGTGAAAACAGTACAATCAATTAGAGGAAAGACAATATCAATTCTTCACTTTATATGACATGTAAGCACTTGTGCTATATAGTCAACACATTGTTGAATAAAACATTTGAAAAATAAATCAAACAAGACACTGTACCATTTTGAGCATTTCCTCCATGACTTGGTAATACAGCCTGACGCCGAGAGCAAATCTCTGAAAGGCAAAAGAAATACATAAGTTAGACATACAATAATTTGATCATAGCATGTGTTGCCGTTGTTGCTCATCGTTTTCTGGAGTGACAGTTCTTACCTGCATGCCAAGTACAGTACTCCGCGGGCCGACTGCCTGACCAAACCTCTGGCTGTACGCGTTTCCGAGTGTCTCCAAACGCTTCAGCACGTCCTGCGTGGGGTCCACGGTGCAATTCTGATCACACGAAAGAAGGAAACCGGAAATCCATGAAATTAAGGTAGAAAGATGACTTTTCATGAGATGTTTTAGTTAGTGGTGACACACTAGAGACCCACTTTGAAATACGTAGCCAGTTCAGTAGATGGCTGGTCCCCACTGGAGATGAGATCAACCCTCAACTGCTGAATGGAGGTCATGGCAGCTCTGATGAGACATAAAATTTTTTTTTTTTTTTTTTTTAAATCAGACAGTGCTGGAGGACAGACTACGACATAAACACAGAACAATTCACACAATTAACTCTGAACAATAAACAAAAAATCTGAGAGCAAAAAAGTCAAAAGTTTGGTTTTCCATTAGTGGAAACATATAGATAATTGTGACAATTAGGGTACACAAAGCTTAAAGTTTGTAATCTCGTGCATCTTATTTGCATTGGTAAAAAAGCAGAAAAGCACCCTACACACAGTCTATTGCTTTTTCTGTCCCAAACTACCACGAACGTTCACCTCAGCAGCTCCCACACGCACCAGCTGACAGCTGAGCAGCCAACAGTGTATATAGACTCTTGGGTGAGAAGGTTTGAAGCTGTACAAATATTTTTTTTAAAAAAAGATGCCGCACTGCAGAAAGCAAATACAAGTATCCAGTCCTTCTCCTCTGGATAAAGAATTATCAAAACAATCAAGAACAGGTGAGTGACTGTTTTACTGCTCACCTGATTGGCGTCTGGGGAGGGATGAGTACAGCATCGTCTTCTTGCAGGTTCTTCTTTGGCGTTCTCTCTACCTGCGCTCTGAATGCAGGAGAAGATTATTAAAAACGTTTTTCTCAATTATTTTAATAGATCAACCAGGCCAACATCAAAATACCGAATAGTGGAGGAAAAAAAAGAGATTACATTTCGACTTTAGGTGCAAGAACGGTCTCATCTCCGTCAAAAAACAGCCGTCCATCAAAGTCTCGAGTCTTGAGGTAGTGCTCTTCATATTGTTGGCTGAAGTCATTCACCTGGGGTGAAAATAAAAGCTCAGGGTTAATCATAGTAAGATGTCTCACCACATACAAAATTAAACACCATCACTGTGATACATTTTGCACTAACTGTGTTAAATTTTATCTAAAGCTTTCACAGTAAATCATTGTTGCATTGTACATGAGCTGTTTATGTTACCAGTATTATATTTGATGAGGAGAAAATCATCTGTATAAGAACTATTTCACAGTTAAAGTAAGGCTAGCTACTCGCTATGCTGGTGGAAATCTTGAGCTTCAACAACAAACGAAAGTTTATTTGTTAAATGTATTTACTGCATTTAAAATATTATTCTGAAAACTACAACTACACTGTAATCCTAGACATCAGACACCAACTCAAATCTGCAGGGATTTGACTACAACTGTGTCATTACAAACATAAAATGAATAAAATTAGAAAACAACAATAATTTGGCTTTAATCAGAGTTCCCTCATAGACACATCTCGAGTCTGAATACACATCAGCCAGCTGACACTACAAGATGCACTGAGTCTGGAGTCTTTGTTGAACTTCTACAAGACTTGTCTCAAGAGTGTATAATGGGAATTGTGCTGTTTATCTATATCTCATTAGATCAATCTAAATAAAAGAAATAGAAATAATCTGTTTATTACAGACAAATCTGAAATAAGGAAAAGCTCCAACTTGTCTGCAACTAGATCAGAACAGATTGAATCTCAGACACATCTTTGTCCTTAAACTATCTGGACCACAATCTCACTCAAACCAAACAATTATACCAACAATGAATTTGGATCGGAAATGATTTACTTTTATACTAATATAAATACGTGCTAACATACATATTCTATTTTTTTTTTCAAATTTACCTTGTCCCCTCATAAGTCAAATCAATAAGTTGAGACTCACGCATTATTTATATAAGACACTATATAAATAGAGTGAACCACCTGTCCGTTACTGGGGCGGTTTAACAGTAAACTACCCCAGCTGTCAGCAAACAGTAGCATCCTGCCTCAGCTGTTTTCATACCTGCCACTGTAATATATAACCCTGACACACTACAAAGGATCCCATGCTTGAGTAGACATTTTCCTGACACCACGTATGTGAAAACAAACACAGATGAGCAGCAAAGAGAACGACCAACAGCTGTCAGACACTCGAATGTTCAATAAAGACATCAGCAAGCAGGAAGAGACAACTAATGGAAAATGTAAGTGCAGAGCAGACAGAGTGAAACCAAACAGTCAGGCAGATGTTGTGATGACCTACCTGAGGAAAATCTGCAGATCTTGAAAGATCCAATGAGTCCAGGAAAGCAGAGAAACTGGTCTGATATACATTCTTCACCTGCAAATACAATTGTCATAGCAAATGAGGCTAAAAACAAACACACTGCATGCAAAGAAATGTGTTTATATGATGTATGTAAGGGCTCAGACCTCTTCAGTATTGCATTCATTCTCTTTGCATAAGGTTTCGAGAAGCTGCACATCCATCTCTGGCTCGGGAGGTCGAGATTTGGCTTTGCTCTGGTTGCGACGAGATGTTCGTGTCGGAGGGCTCTGAACTTTGCTGATGGCTGATTCTGAGAGGAAGATGTTTAAAGAGGTTACAAAATCTCTGGGAGCCACAAACAATGAATCCTTTTATGACACAGAATATCCAAAGTTGAGAATCTGACACATTTTCTGTGTCTGGGCAACATGACTCAGACACATATTACTCATTTTTAAACAAATAGTTACTTTAGGTCACATTGGGTGTACAGCAAAATGAAATGTTTACATCCGGACTCAGAATAATTGTTTTTCTAGTCTTTGGTAATGAAATTCTTAAACTTTACAACACATTTTAGACTTTCAGACCTGGGTGTACATTGATATTTTATAAAAGTTTATTAAATAAAGATGTGCGCATAAGTGAATGAGACTGAATCTTACGATATAGAGGCTGCAGAAGGTCTGGAGGGCAGCGCTTGATGAATAACTCCAGTGTACAAAGCAGCAACTGGAATGATATGACCAGGTCATCCTCCATCTGCAAGGCCCTTCCTGCAGACATTAGAGATGCAGCACATGAGAAGCATCGTCACAATACTGTTGCTGCCGACTAGAAACTACAGAACTGTATCCATGAGGAGAAATAAAAAAACAACAACTTTCCAATCAATTTGAGCTCTACAGCTGAGCACGGAGGAGGAAGGAAGGAGGGGAAGAAGAAGAAGGAGCAACATGGAAACTTTTCCGTTTAGTGTATTAACAGCTTGATCCTACTGTATTTTTTGTTGATACCAGTCAGTGTGTTTGTTAATGTGTTAAGATGTTTAACCTACCTTTGGCCAAAAGAAACATTGTCCAGCAGCCCCGCATGGTCTCCCTCTCGCTTAAAAATGAGACAGTGAAACCATTAACCACACACCAGCAACACATCTATTATAACAAGCACACAATTATCAAACACAACCCCACAAAGATACTAAAAAAAGGTGTGTGTTAGATACATTTCAATCTTCAACTTACTTGCCATCAGAAACCAAGATTTTCTTGCATATTCTGAAACAAAACAAATATTATGATAAATTTCAATTTTGCAACGCACCGGTCTGCATCAATCAAGCACCTGTACTGTACTGTTCACTCACTTCTCAAACCTCTGGTAGAGAGCCAGCGTCACATCATATTTCTTCTCCAGCCGTGAGAGTGCTGAATTCACCTTGGTGCTTATCGTATCCAAGTTCACATCCAACTTCCTCACCAGAGCCATGAACTGCTTTACACTACAAAAAGAAAGATAAAAATAAATTGCATTGAAACGGAGCAATAAAATTAAGGATGAAATTGTAAACCACATCAAGGGTGCAGATTTCGTTTTAAAAATGATGGTGATGAAATTTGTAAGATTGGTTAAACAATTGCCAAAAATACAAATACAAATGTCTGAAATGCTCGTCTTATCAGGAAAAGACTACACACCCTTTTCACAGTCTCTTGTTTCTACATAGGAGGGGAAAAAAATACAATTTACTGATTTTTACTGTGGGCAGTAAAAACCTGATATCAATTACATGTTGCAGAAAGCTTCCTGAACAAGGTGCTCTTGTTTTGAGGATGTTTCAAACTAAGGAAATCCTCAGCATTTACCTCTTAATTTGGTTGCAGTTTGGAGTTGAATCACAGTGCTCCGAGCAGCCGTGTGTTATCTTTTTACAGAACTTCTATTCGAATGACTGATACTGCGTGCATTGACATGGCATAAAGCGTGATTACTTACTTCAGACCGACTGCTTTCAGAACCTGAGTAAAGGTGAAACAGGCGGCATCCATGTCCGTCACAGTCACAAACAGACAAGCACCCCACAGCCTTTTCTGACTGTCCTGAAATTAAATGGAAAAAGAAAAGCGTTAAAACTTATAGTATAATAACATATATTTTTTAATAAGACATCAATGAACATGAAAACCTGGTGGGGTCAATATTATCAACTAAAACCAGAATCCAATAGATCTGTTACAACAAAGCAATAACAGCCTGCACTAAGTAATCTCAAGTTTACTTTTTTCATTGGGTAGTTTTCATTCAGTGATACAGTGATACAATATCCACCACTGCCATGACCATTGCTTCAATATGTCAGCCAAGAGGATCAAAACATTACATATTTAATGTCACATAACTAGAACACTAGATAAATACACACAGTGATTTCATCCAGGGACTCCTGCACAGTTTTCCACAGCGTCCAGGCACGGTCACACACTAGGTCTGTCACATGAAGGCTCTTGCACAGGGTAACAAACTCAGCATCCTTGTCTCGGTGTCTAGAGGATGAATGGAGGGCACAAATCAACATCACGGAGGACACAAAACACACAGTTTCAGGACATTAAAATGTGCTACACAGATGACAACAACCCCCCAGTGTGTTAGCCAAAGTCTGTGTCAGACAGGAGCTGTATTAGTATGTTATTACAGTGTTAACTCGTGTTATTATGTTACTGAATAGTCACACTATGTGGTCAGCTGTGTAGGGTTGAAAGACTCCCTGGTATTAGCTGTAAATACAGGCCTGGCTTCGTTTGAAGCAGCTAAATAAGTCAGCCTGACGTTTAGTCACATAAGCTAGCTAGCTAGTTTAATACCAACATTACCATAACTTAAGGCAGCTGAGACAAGAATAAGTCGACATAACTTCTCTTACTTTTTAACAGATAAGTCTGGACTCTCTTTCTTGTCTGTTGAGGAACTTTCAGCACCGGGTTTCAGCTCCTTGCTCTGTGTCGTCCCGGTGTTGCGCTTTTTAGGTGGCATCTTGGTATCCGGTTAGTTGACGGCTAAATATTATAATTTAAAAAATACAACTATTTTTTTTGAAGGTAACAAATAACGTTTACTAAGTTTAAAGCCCACTGCACGAGTTCCGTGGCAACAATACAACTAAACCTCACTGACTTCCTGGAACCGTGTTGAAGTGGGCTGTTCGTTTTCTATCACCGCAGTGCCCGCGGGCGTCTCAACCGTTAGACCGTTAGACGCCCCACACAGTCGGTGCTCACAACCTCGTAAATATTAACCTCTTCTCTGAGTTTTTTGCGGTCGATTGTCTCCGTATAAACCCGGTGGTGTCGATATTAACATTAGACAACAGTGGTGTTGGGTTTTCTATTGTTTGTACTAGGTCTCACTGCGGTTTGCTAAATCGCAGTGTGGTTTCACCGGGATCACGTGACTACACCGCAAACGAACGAACCCAAACTGAGTAGAAGAAAACGCGGGAAAGTATCTACGTAACATCCGCTCATTAGCATTTATCCCGCCATCCAGACGAATCACAAAAGGCTTATGTTGTTCAGTAAAGTTACTGTGGATAGAAAGTACTCGACTGTTTATTATAGCTGATCTAATGGAATTGTGTTGTTATTACAAAGATGTAGGTCGCGCATTTTAATTATATCGCCCCTATTTCACTGTGTGTGTGTGTGTGTGTGTGTGTGTTTTTTAACTTACATGTCATTATGCACTGATGTCTCACATAGGGGACGTTTTTTCCACTTATCAAGGGAAAATCAATTTCAGCATTGACATATACAGTATGCTGTGATTAATGATGTAAAGATGTCTCTTTTATATGAGAGGGTTGGCGGTGAGGACGATTTGTGAAACGCTCGCGAGAGTTCACCGCATGACGGTGTAGGCTGTAGATGTGAAATGTTATCTTTTTGCAACCATTGCCCTCTTGCGGTAAAATTTACATATTGTAACTTAATGCACACAGTTATTTGTTACGACCAGAGAGTCGATGCATTTGATTCTTAAAGTAATATGTTTAAAATTATGTTTTGTCTTTAGACTTGATGTGTGTCTAACCCAGCAGGTCACCACTATTCAAACCACAGTTTATTTGTTTTTTTAAAACTTAATATATTCTCGTGTGAATTCTGAAAATTCATTTAAATAAAACAGATCTTGGCCATATCTCCGTTTTGAATTCAAAGGAAATAAGTCACAACAAAAAGGAATGGATGATTATATAAGGATATGAAGATGACAATTTAATCATTATGCACAACAATATACAAGAGAACAGCAACAAAAGGTGGACAAAGGCAGAGTTAAGAGGTAAAAGTGACACATTTGTACATTTTTATGTACAATCCTAAAACAAAGGATAGAAAATGTTTTCAATCACAGGTTTTACCCTGCTTGAAAGACGCTTTAAAAATAAACAAACCGGTCATCCTAAATCCTAAACATTTCATGTGACTGAAAGGGTTTTATCTACTAATTCACAACTTGCAACTTTACCCTGTTGAAAACAGTTTTTTGAGTAAACAGCTAGAAAAAATTGGGGGAATTTTCATCTGTTACCCCAAATTAAATCTTTAGGCTAAGAGGACAATATTAAAGCCCCAGTCCACTATGAGACAAGTGCAATTACAGTAGTGGTTAATTAATGTCAATCATCTGGGACCATCTGTTTCAGTCAGTCGCTTCAACAAAAACAGAGATGTGACCGGTGTGTCCATGTGAGCCGTCCAAGCTGGGTGAGGTCTTTTTGCAATACTTTGTATTATTCTATCCCAAGTTTAAAATCATTATACCTCTACATGTACAAATTACTGCTGGCAGTAAGGCCAATTTTCTGATTAATAACCTTTAAATAACATATTTTATGTCTTTCCTTAGTAGGCACTCAAATTAGAGTAATATTCATGTGCTCACAGTTGTGAGAAAAGTTACCAAGATTGATTATATGACAATAATCATAATAATCATCTATTCAGTGTTTGTTTTTTTCTAAAGGTCACAAGGGACAGTGAGAAACTTCTAGAAATCCCACTTAGAGGCGTGTCAACAATACTAGTGGAGAGTTTAGTTGTAAAAGTGGTCATATTAACGTATTCTGAATAACATGATTTTCATTATGAGAGAATGAATTGGTACATTTTCTGCAGGAACTGGCTATTTGAAATGTAGCTTGTCAGACAAGACATCTGGGTGTCTGGTATCATATTTATACATGGACAGTGCTTTGAAAGACACTTCATTTGGCAAGTTATTTTTATTTATTTATTCTAGCAATAACTTTAGCAATCACTCTTTTTAAAAAGTAAGATGGATAAAAAGTATTCCTGGCTGGGTGTCATCAACACCATTGAGTCTGACAGGCTGATGGTTTGTGGTCATTCCTCCTGGTCCTTCAGCGGTTGTTGAGGCTAACAGTCAAGATTCACGGCATCAATACCTGACTGACAAAATCTGGTCCCTCAGCCGCTGCTGACTGCCATCAGTGTAAAACCATTGTACTTTGCTACTATGATAATAAATAAAATCATAAGACACACTGCAAGATCATCATCATCCAAATGTCCTGATAGGATGCTGCTATCATACCTAAGGTGAAGATGATCCACTGTAACCTTTATATTCTACACAATGAAAATAAAACCTTTAAAAAAAACAACAACATGATTTAAACAAACATTATAGTATAAATAAAGCCATTAATACACACTGCCCTGCAGGACACAGTCTGTTCAGCCACCAGGGCCTCGCTGGGGCGAATAACATAATAATAAATTCCTTTGTCACTTGACAACATAGTTTGCTCATCTCTTTTGTCTTCACCGCTGCTCTGCGTGCTGTCACGCCTCGCTTCCCATGTCCCACCTCATCGCGGTAAAGTCCATGTCTGTGAGAGTGACGGTGAACGGAGCCTCCACTCTGTCTGGCTCCACGCGCTCCTCCACTCTCTGAGTGCTGTTCAAGTTGTTCACCCTCCAGGAATTTAGAGGTCGAATCGATTTCTGGAAACGCTGAAAAAAAAAAAAAGAACCAGGAGACAATCACTAACCTTCCTACACAGGAGATTTCATTGCAACAGTGACAATTTGAGCTGCATCGTTATGTGTGAGCGTGGCAGAGGTGTAACTGGACCTCACAGAGACAGAATGACATGAGAGGTGGTACTGACATCTTTCAGAGTTCCAGTTTCCTTGCTGATGGCCACAATGGCCCAGATGAGGATCTGCAGACAGCAGGTCGCGCCCATGCACACCCCCAGCGCTTTGCCCCACCGTGGATACACATAGGAGCCGTAGTGCAGCGGCGTGTTGTACATCTCAATGAAGATGTAGGTCAGGATGAACTACAGCCGCAAGGGGAGAGACACATAGTTAGCAGAGGAATGTTTCCTCCCAACAAAAAGCAACAATGGCAATGGAAGAAGAGCCAACAAAGAAATACTGCAGGGGGAGCTCAGATTGAATGTCAGTTTCTCCTCTTGAATTATTCAAAGCTGCTGTGAAGATTTCGGCTCAGTTGGCTACATTTCAAATTTCAAGTTATTCTTGGTGCAACTTTTTTAGCAACCGTTTCTATTTATATAACTGATTTGTCATACTTAACTCTCCCTAAGTTTCCAATAAACTCTACATTTATTTGGTGGGATATTTTTAACTCTATTAGACTGGGACAGCACAGTGTCTCACCCCTCATCAAATTACCCTGACAGAAAGTGCAACAATACAGCAGAACAAAAGGTGGCATCACACAGGTATTTCTATATCAATCAGCCTTTTTGTACATAGTAACTCTGCTTCAAGTAACATATAAGAGGAAGTGGCAAGAATAAGAGAGGGAGTGATGTAACATGGACCGTGCAACTGACACAAACCAACAACAAATTTAATTGGAAGTGAAGGTCATTACTGGACTTTATGTCCTTAACAATTGTCACAATTCTTAATTTGGCAAATTCATATGATTGCTTTTAACCTCACAAAATACATCGTTGACTCCTAGATAAACAGAATCTGAAAAGTAATGTTCCTTATTCTTTATTTTTAGTTTCAGGTGCTCCTTGAGACTGTACTGATTTGTAGACGATACTGAAACTATGTAACACACGAAAAGAAAGTACATTGTTGCTGGATGAAAAAAAAGTGAGAATTGCTAGGAACCTAAATGGATTTATGCCTAGAAAACATAACTGCACATTGTGTTATAAAAGACAACAAATTGAATTTATTTATCTTTGAGCAATCTAATTAAATGAAAAATCACGGAAGGTAAACACAGTCATAAATTCTTCCCCATTTCATCATTTGTTTGTCAAGTGGCTGCATAAACAAGGCAGATCATTTTATTGTGGACAGTTTGTTCGTCAACTTCAGTGAATTTAAAAATGCTATAAGATCAGACAGAGCCAGCGACATGACGTTATTCTGTCTTGCTTTCCTGAAGGTTTTGGAAATATCTTGAAAAGAAATCATTCATCATAGTTTCATTCATTCATAGTTGTCATGATTACAATTAACCCTTGTCTACCATTAACAAAGCTAAGGTGTTGACTCACCAGCAGAAGAAACGGAGTGAAGAAAACCCAGCATGCTTTGAAGTAAAGCAGCACTTTGGTGCACCAGGGAGGGCAGTGACAGATCATGTCAATGATGTCTTTACAAAACTGGTTGACTCCTAATAGCAGAATTCATTAAAGAGACACATATTAGGAAGCCTGCAAAGTTCAATATTATTATTGGGACAACAGACAATAAGACATGTTCAATATGTTATTAAGAGCAACAAAAAAAAATTGTGAAAACTGAAAAAAAAAATTAGAAACGGTGTGACATCGCATTAAAAACTGTTTCTTTTCTTTTACATCTTGCTAAACATCACATGTGCTGGATGACTGAAACTGAATGATGTGGTGTTAGAGGAGTGTGATGTGAAGGTTAGGGGTGTGAGATGGGCTACCATAGAAGAAGGAGATGCCAATGCACATGAAGAGGGTGATGATGATGAGGCCGAAACTAGTGCTGAAGGAGTCAATGAGAGTGAACCAGTAAATCCCTCCCTATGAAGACAAAGACAGCATTGGAAATGTGAGCCTGATCACACAAGGGATGCAGATTTAGCAACATTTCTCACTTCGAACAGTTCTTTTAAAAACACACTCACATCAGTGACTAACAGGAGACCCATCAGGTAGAAGCAAAAACACAGAGCGCCCAGGAACAAGGACTTGTGCAGCGCGTTCGCTCTTAGATGCGGAAACTCATCCAGCACGGCAGTAGTGATGCCCTCCATGTTGCCAAACTGTGAGGCAGCAGAGCAGAAGTTATAATACATATGGAAGTGGACTCAAGAGTCTTTGTCTTTGCCAATCGACCATAACACAGTCTGCGGCCTTACCAGTGTATCTATCCCCAGCATGAAGAGCATGAGGAAGAAGAGAATGGACCAGAACACGGAGCCTGGCAGCAGAGCAAGGGCCTCTGGGTAAGCAACAAAGGCCAACCCAGGACCTGAAGCAGAAAAAGAACATATCAAGCTCAGAATGCAATAATATGGAAGTTAAATACAATATATTAATATAAGTAATACGTCTTTTTAAAGAAAAATCCACCAAAACAGATCCACAGGATTACTGAGCAAAATGAGTACCCACCTGTATCCGCCACCTTCCCAACAGGCACTCCCTTCCTCCATGCCATGTGACCCAGAATTGAGAAAATAGCAAATCCTGCAAAGAAGCTGGTGCTGCAGTTTCCTGTTGTGATAATGATAGTGTCCCTGAAATATAAGGAACTACGATTAAGAGCCTGAAAACATCATGTTTGCAGCAGCGACAGAGCAAATGTTGCGGTAGAGAGTGCGCTCACCTGATGACATTGTTGTCAAACTTATTGTAAGAGGCCATAGAAAGCAGCCCTCCAACTCCAATACCTAATGAGTAGAAGATCTGTGAGGCTGCATCGTTCCACACCTGGAATGTTTTGGAGGGAAAAATGCTTTAAACGCTGAAAATATCGACAAAAAAAAGCATTCTGCTCATAGACTCATCAGCCTCACATGCCGCACCATTAGAAGTACCTACCTGTGCATTGGCTAATCGGCTCCACTCTGGTGTGAGGTAGAAAGCAATGCCCTGAAGAGAGCCCTCCAGTGTAGCACCTCTGATGATCAAAACGATGAGTACAAAGTATGGGAAGGTAGCTGTTACATAAACCACCTGAAAACACAGACATCACAGACATGTATTAGCCTGACAGCTTGTTAGGATGTGTGTGTGTGTGTTTGTGTGTGTTTTGTAGGAGCTGACAATGACATCATTGTGTTGATTCACCTTGCCAGAGCTGCGGATGCCCTTGAGCATACACAGGAAGATGATGATCCAGGCTGCCAGGAGGCAGAGGGCCAAGGGCCACCGAACAGGGCCCGGGTCATGAAGGCCTTTACTGTTTACTACACCCAGCACACGCTCACTGTAAGACACACAAGTCAAACACAAACATGTATGAGAACAACAGCACAGTCATTATCACACCTCTAGCCACACTTTTTAATCACTAACTGACGCCAAATAAACAAGATGTGGCTGTTGGACTTAAAAGAGTCTCTGAAGATATTTATCTGAGGATAAAAGATCATTATTCATCCTCTCAAATGTTTTCTCTTCATTGTTTTACATCATTAGTACTCATAGCAGATTTGTACAATTGCTCTATCCATTTTGCACAAAAGCTCATAAAGTCTTATGAAAATGGTGCTCTTTGTTACTGTGTTGTTGCACGCCGTGACACCTTTATAACAGCTCACCATTGCTTTGCTTTAAAAGACTACTCCACTTATTTAGCATTGCATTAACCACCTTTAACACTGTTGGACTACCTGTGGACAGTTTTTAAAGAAAGGATCAAAATCGATGCAGCATAACCAGAGGTATTGTTTTTTATTCCATGTGTTCTTCTTCCTTGTTAAAACCCACATTACCCACAATGCTACTCAACTTGATTCATTTGACTGTACAAGCAGACATGAGGAGCGGCCTGATAACCTCACTTCTTCTTCTTCTTTCTAACTCCACACCCAGCTTTATTTTTCATCTTCATACTTTTAAATTTTTTTTCCCACTTTCAAACTTGTAGAAAAGTGCTGTCAGACTTCGCACAGTTCCCTCTGCTCAGTTTTTCTGCTGTTAATGATTTCTTTCTCTACTAGAAGATGTAGTACACCAACATGATATATTCATGAATATGCTCATGAATTCAGTGCTGCTTTATAAACTTTGATACAGTATGAGTGAAGGAGAAGAGGCAGACAGCGAGCTAGATATTAATAGGGTCATTATAAGCAAGACAATGACCTCTGTAGGTCCTGTAGTCTCACTCACTTCATTAGAGATGTTCTACTAACCTAGCCTGTGGTTTTTTGTTCTCTTTGTGCTGCTACATTTCTTCTCTAAATGCCAGCCATGCTTTTTTGAATGTGGACTCTGGTGTTAAGGTCAACAAACGGTCTGACATAGGCTTGGTTTGTTTGCTGTATATCAATAAACCCTGGCACAAAACTGTCTGTTTTAACGGTTATATAACATCATACTGCTTTATATACTGTAGGCAAATTGCAAATCTTATGCATTATTTGGTGTCATACAGTAACATGTATTATAAATCCAGGCATCATATATGAGGTTTATCAATCACATTAGCTGAAAAGGTGCCAGTTTAATGATTTGAAGTGTCAAGTCATTGTAAACAATAACAGTGTTTGCTGAATAAAGACAAAGTATTTGAACAAGGCTCATGGGCTGCATACCTCTAGAACAATTTATAAATCTGTCAGGAAGGAATGGCAAATGTATTTGTCCTAAAAAATAACACTTGTTATAAATATAAGCAGGATAAATCTGCATGAAGATGTACAATATACAGTACATTTACAGTCTAAAGAAGTCTGAGACAATGAAACGCTTTAAGAAGCCCATATAGATCTACAAGGCAGACTTGATGTCTTCACAGATAAGAGCGGTGAATGACTGCACTTACTTCCAGAAGTGTTCTGTGGGGCTGAGGATTTTACCAGTGGAGCTATTTACAGAGGTGCCGTTACAGAGAGCAGCGTTGGCTATAGCATCACAGGACCAAGGCAGAGGGCTCTGGAATGAGCTGCCCAGGTAGTAAAACGTCCACGCTATAATGACATTATAGTAGAGACACACCAGCGTGGACACACACAGCATCCCGATGCCGATACCTGCGAGAAAAGACGCAGCCTTCAGTATCTCAGAAAAACAGGGCATATTGTGTGAGACATGAGTTGGATTATTTTATGTACAAATTAGATTCTTTTGATTTGATTTGATACATTTTAATTACCAAGTAAAAAGGTAATTTTACTCCTCAAAACAAAATATATATATATTTTAATGAAAATCTCAGAGTGTATCATCCCTTACTTAGAGCATTTTAGGAAATCAATGTTGAGCTTGTTAGCCAGAAACAGTTCATTTCCTTCTCGCTAACCTGCTGCTGAGCTAAAATCCTTAACTGGCATTTCCAGTTTAAAATAACAACTTCTCTTACCATTAAACCTGAATTACTGGCTCTATTTTTCACCCTATGAAACTTCCTGTTGGTTTTTATTTATCAGATGTATATCTGAAGCACCTGAGTTGACTTTAAAGACGACCCACATGACGTACAGTAGTGAAGTGACAAGCTGCTGTGAGTCATCACGTTATTTTCCTGGAAGACGATGATAGTCTGGATTTACAGGTGACACGGGCATTTCGACGTCACGGTAAATGTTTTGTATGGTTCAAACTAGATGCTCAAGATTCCTGGAGACAGATACTTTATACTATTTAACATCATCTAACTAATTAGACTCAAGTATCAATCAAGCTTGTTTTGTAAATATGAAGTCACCATGCTGACATAATTATCTTTTTTTAACAGTGCATGTCAGTGTCTAATTACTGGACTACAAAGCACGATGGAGGAGTTCATTACCTTTGAGCAGAGGGCAGCATTTCCACACAGTGATGGGTCCAGCTGCTCCGTACTGGCCTAAACTCAGCTCCATGAGGAAGAGCGGGACACCCGTAACAAACAGCATGATGAAGTAGGGGATGAGAAACACACCTGTGAAGATTAGAAAGAGTTCAGCTTGAGGAAGAGTGTTGCTGGAGGAAGACATCCACAGCAATGACTTGTTTTGTTGTCTTGGGTTCTTACTCTATGCCTCTATGTTTTGTTGATTTGTGCTATATGTTATGTGGTTGTTTTGTTTCTTAGTCTTTCATTCTGTTTTCATTGCCTGATTTGTTCTGTGCAGCACTTCGGTCAACTTGCGATCTTTTTAAAAGCTATCTATAAATAAATGTGACTTTGTGCAGCTATAAGTAGACGGCCTGTAGAGGCAGGTTACAGCCTCCATCTACAGTAGGTGGCAGCTTTACAGACAGAAGTTATTCTGCCTTACTGTTGTTCAAGCTCCAACATGTCTGATTTCAGATGAAGGTGCATAGTTCATAAGGCTGGGTTGCACAGACATACCACATGTCTGGTGTTTAATCGAGGAAAACACTATCTCTACTTAGGGGATTAGCGAATGCTTTGTGTTCTAGCTCCCTGCACCGAGGACTTTCCTGGACAACGCTGAACTGAGCGTGCAAAATAAGCCAGCGTGATCAAGAGGACAGCGCACACCCAAGGGCACGGCAAAGAGTGCCTCATGCTCATATGGGTGTGACAAATGATTACAGACATACACTCAGGCATTTAAAGCATTCGAGACCTCAAAGGGCAGCACTTGTAGACCGCTCACCTCCTCCATTGCGGTAACAAAGGTATGGGAACCGCCACACGTTGCCCAGTCCCACGCAGTATCCGATACAGGAGAGCAGGAACTCGTACTTGCCACCCCACTGCTCCCTTGGGACGGTCACGGGCGGACTGGGCACACGACTCGGGGGTGGCGATTCAGACTGCGGCTGCAGTGCAGGTGTAGCTGTTTGGTTGTGGCCATTTTGAGTGACAGTATGTCCGTTCAAATGTAGCGAATTCTAGAAAATAAATGATGACAATGAAATCAGAACAAGAGAGGAAATATACAGGAATACAGATATCAATCAAAATCTGGACCATGTTTTTCATGACAAGGTATTCAAAATGTTTATATGTGGATTATTTAGCGCTTAAATGATTTATTCAATTAGTCAAACAACTGAAAATAAATCAGTGAAAATTGCAATATTGATTATTGTACATTACCAAGTAAAAACAGCCAGACATTTGCTGGTTATACTGTCACAAAGAGGTGTTTTGTGTTATGAGTCACTTTGTGTTGGGTTTCAGTAACTAATGAGGTGTTGAAATCATCAACTGGATTATTTCTTCCTCTTCCTTCCTGCACGCCAACAACCTCAAAACAAGAGGGGAAGTATTTTCTCATGTCAGGTACCAGGGAGGAAGTCTGTCTAAAATAACAGCACGGCCTCTGCTTTAGGTGACCTTACTGTCATTTTTGATATCTCTTTAAACATGAATTCATCAGTTACTGCAAAACAACAAATACAATAAACACAGTTTCATTTCAGTTAGGTTCAAGCTTTGAGTCATCTGAAATGAAATGTCTTTGAGATTTCTTGTATCGCCGGGTTTTACAGACAAAGAATATACTGAATGTTTACATGTTGACACGCTGAGGCAAAATAGGACCCAGGTAGTTGAGGTAATACACAATGTAGTTGTATTAATAAGATAACTAACCAAGAGGAATAGGGTTGCAAATAATGGTTATTATCATTATCAATTAACTTGCAATTTATTTTCTCAATATATTATTCAGTCTTTAGATTAGATTCATAACTTTATGAGCCTCACTGAGAACAAAAATCTATTTTGCAGAAGTGTCATTGCCAAGATAGCAGAAACACATAGAACATAGAAGCTAAAATATATATATAACACTTACTTATAATGAATTAGAGATAATATGAAGAGAATAGTCATGGATGAAAAAAGCCCACTTGCTTGTTTTGTCCGATCCTCACAAATCCTAACAATATAGAAGCTGGAACTAGGTAGTTTGCTATTTTTGCCATAAAATTACTGAAACTATTAACAGATTATGTAAAAAATAATGTTATTTATTAAAATCTTTAGAGGTTGTATAGTAGTTGTAAATAAGACCACTGTACGTCACACAAATAGTTCAGTATGAGAAAATAATGGTAGAATCCTATATATTGTCCTATAGAAGGTAAATATTGACACTAACTTTTATGAGTTTGGTAAGCTTCAGGGTGAATTAGTGTAATGTGGGACAGCTAACCTCAATTGCATCTATCTCTTCTTCTAACAAATGCTAATAACAGAACTGTGGTCAAATTGAACCTGTGGTGTCATGTAATTGAGATCTCACATGTGATGTCATTGATTGGGGCGGAGGAATCTTCCATCAGGAAGTACTTGCTGTGAAGTCCTGTCAAAGGTCGAGAAGGGTCTATATGTAGTCTTACAGACCCACACATTTTACTACACGACACCACCCAACCCCTAACCCTAACTATCTCACTGCTTATGCCTGAACCTATCAATGACATAGGATTTAGACTGATTTAATGTTAAAGATATAAATCTGTCATAAATAAAGCATTGTTGCCAATTGTTATCAGATTGTGTTTATGATATATGCATGCATCAAAATATGCTATAACATGGTGAAAACATGTTTCATATTTTTATTTCAGTCAATTTTTCATCATCCCACATCATCCAATGTGATCTGAAATGTGGGACAGCATGGTTTTACTAATGTGGGACAGTCATATATGTTGTTAAATCGGTGAAATATGCATTTAAGCACATTAAATGTGCAATACCAAATAGTTAAAGTTTATATTGTATGAATAAAGCTGATTTAGAACTTTCAGTGAGTGTCCCAGATTTCAGCCTGAATTGTCCCACATTAGGAAAGACACATAAACTAGGACAGTTTGGCAGAAGGAACATTTTTATATTTGCCATTTCTTCTCTGATTGTGATATCTATATTATCTTTCCTGATATGATTAGATAACACTTTGGGGATTTCAGAATGGTATTGGGTGTGGATATAATGTGTTGACTTCATATCGAAATATACTGCTGATGTGCCAAAGTGCAAAAATTGCCCCACATTACTCTAATTCATCCTAATGTAAATAGCACAAAGCTACACCTGAATAACTAAAAGTAACACCAACCAAAACATTACTGAGCAGAATCCAGCTCAATAACAGTTGTGTCTGTGAGAAAAGTTTAGGCAAATACATCTGCTGAGTAAGTACATGTGTGGTCAAGCTTTATCTCTACTATCTACAGCATTAGTTCTCAAAGTGGGGGCTGGGGACCCCCAGGGGTCCTTGAGGGGGTTGCAGGGGGTCCCTAGCAAAAAGGGGAATAATTTATTTTCACTATAAACACATCCACAAGTAACACAATGACGGAATGTATGACTATTTTGTTCATGGGTTTTATACACTTTCTGTAATAAAACATCTAAATGATAAAATCTTATCAGATGCGGGACCCAGCTGGGACAACGTCTTGTCAAATGGGGGTCCGTGGACTAATTTTTATCAGTTTAGGGGTCCTTGACGCTAGAAAGTTAGAGAGCCACTGATCTATAGTGTGTCTGTATTAACTGTAGCTGAAGACAAGTCTGAGAGCGATGTGGACGGACAGGTTAGACTGCTTCATCTAAAGACATTTTATCTTTCCTGACACGACGAGGGCACCCTAAGGGAGCCCTCGTAAAAGGGTCCCACATTTACAAGTTATTTCTTTTAGAGTTTGACACAAGCCTTATACCCGCACAGAGTGATTTGTTTAGTGCAGAGCCTGAATAAAACCAACCCTCCGCTCCTACCTGCGCTGTGTTTGCGGGGCTCCCGGGTGCTGCTTTGCCGCTTTCGTCCTGCATTTCCCCGCCGGCACAGGTGGCGTTTCAATGTCTGATTTGTCGCTCGGTAGTCCACATTTTACACGGATAAGTCCTATTGGAAGTTCACCGAGGTGCTGTAGTTTCAGTCGTAATTGAAGATGTACCGTCAGCAGGGAGACATGAGCGCTGAGGATGAGGAAGCAGGCCGGTGGGCGGTGAGGTGAAGGGCAGGGAGGAAGGGCGCAGGTGCAGCACAGACACCTCCTCCTCTAAATCTGCTTTGTCCTGTGAAAGAGGATGTTTTAGGGAGGAGCAAGTGAGTAGGGGGAGGTTCTATCAAAAGATAAGCCAAATTATTAACCAACTAAAATATTTTGGTCCACCAAGAAAGTATCTTTGAAAGTATTATGAAAAATGCACGAGGCCTGGGCCACAGCCACCAACAGACATAACTCAGTATAACTGGTACTATATGTGATTAAAGTTGTATACCATGATAGTATTTTGAAGTCAATGAACAGGTATGGCAGTATATAATTAGGCTACTTATAATGATAGTTTGAAATAGTACTTTTTCAAAGAACTTGAGAACTCCAGGAAAAAAAAAAAATTTAGTGGACCCTGAGTCATATATTATCTGTTCTATCAAAACCTGTCAGTATTTAATATGAAAAAACACCCGTGCCATAGTTAATGTGCTCAGTATGTGTGTTTATGTGTTGTGTGTTTGTGTGTTAACGTTTGTTTTATTTATTACTATTACTACTAACTTGTTTTCTTCTCCTGTTTTACCTCATTATGTTAAGGAAACAAATATCCATAGTGTTAGGATAAATTGTGAATCCTAGAGGGGAGGTTTTTACTATAAACCCTTTGAGGTTTCTTACCTCTCCTGCACAATCTCGGCTGTTTTTATATACTTTTGCTTTAAAAATACAATTGTGATTATTACAAAAAAAAAAAAAATACAAAAATGATTATACTGTATCTGAAACTGCTATCTCTGCTATTTCTTTTGGGATATGTTGGGATATATGGCTTTGGGAAAATGCTAGAGTTAGATGAGAAGATTGATACCATTGAGCCAGAGCCAGGCTAGCCACCCCTTAGCTTACCTTAGCTTAGCCTAGCCTAGCTTAGCTTAGCTTAGCATAAAGCTAGAAAGTTGAAAAATATACCTACCAACGCTTCTAAAGCTCACTTATTAACACACTGTTTCTCATTTGTTTAATAAATTAAAATGAGAAATGTACAAGGAAACATAAAATGTGTGTTTTTAGTGGGAATTTTGTGCTGGAACTTTTTCTTGACAAACAAGACTCCAGGGAGTTATTGCACCTGGCTGTTGTTCATTAAAGAGTTATGAGTAATTGCACACAGGCAAATAATTTTACCTGCTTTGCCAACTAGTGGTGCTGCTCTGTCCAAAATCACTCTCTGTTTACTATATAGTGCCATTCACCATTTTATATGAGTGTCAAATTTCTGAGTGTGTAAATTTATTTACTTTAGTCACAAGAAATTGCAACAATTTAAGTAGTGTCCATGGTATGTATACCATCCCACAGTGCATATGTGCTGCATTTTATTTTACTTACAGGTTTACTGATTGGACAACAGTAACAAGGCAATATATGCTCAAGGTGGTGCACAGATTATAATACATCAATAAAGAAATAAAAAGTAAAATAAATAATAAACAAAATAAGATAAATTACAAATCAAATTCATTACATACAGCTCAGAGGTTTCACAGCTTTAGAGTTCGTGCAGTATGATTTTAAGTAGGAAATGAAGACAATAAGTTGGGGGGTCTGTTTTGCAAATTTTCCAGCGTGTATATGGAATTTCTCTAATAAAGAAATAAGATTAATAACATCTTCTTGACATTTCATCAACAAAAATACCAAATAAAATTAAGTGGATTTTAAATTTTACTGGAATATCTGATTTCCTGTTTAAAAAAAGATTGAGGTCATATCAAAAAGTCTGACTACAGTCCCAAAAAAGATGAGTTATCGTTTCATCTGTGTGGTGACAGAAGAGGGTCAACATTTAACCTATATTTTACAGTCACTGAATTAACTGGATAACATTCAGAGACACCTCTCGCACCTTATTTGAAACAAAAAAAATCCTGGGGTGCCGCGTTTTATAGATATGAAAAATACCATCTAATGAAGCAAAATGATGATAATTAGTGAATGTCCAAGATCTCTATTTGCTGCTCACTGCTGAGTGAGAAACTACTGAGTGTTTATTACATAGTGAGAAGTGAATGAGTGAACGAGGGAATGGTTTTGGGCATAGCCATACTCTGTCCACACCACTTCAGTGTGGCAATGCTTGTCTTCCATACATACTCACTGTTTTATGATTTTCCTGTTTTAAAATATTTACTAATTTTCATCTGTCTATGCATGTATTTTGTGCAAATCATTATATAAATTAAATAAATGACTATATTGGCATTGTCGATCTAAAACAAATAGATTAACATCTGTGTGAAAGAGGAAATACTTAATAAATACAGTTCTTCAGCTGCTTCCCAGTAAACGCTGTACAGTGCACCTCCTTGCTTCTTGTTTTTTGTCAGATTTTGTGAAATTACTGGTATTGTTTTAATCCCAGGCTGTTCAAAGCCCAGCCACTTACAAAAATATTACACAGTAAAATGAATGCAGCTCTTCAAAAGCTTCACCATCAGTTAATTGGGTCCGTCAGTTTGGTGTCTAACTGCTATAACTAAGTATTAAATGTTTTTCACACTTTTGTAACACATTCATCTTAAAAAAGTAGCATCTAGTGAAAGAGAAAGAGACACTTAGGTTTCAGATGGCTGTGAAGGAAACCGTAAATCTTGCGTTAATCTGTGTGTGTATGTGTGTGTGTGTGTAATGTGCGTGAGAGAGAGAAGCTGTTCTGACAACACTTCCTCACATGCAATGAGTAAGTCAGAATGACATTTAGTATGAGAAACAAAGAAAACCAGCAGTGACACCCAACATTAACACAATCTGAAGTGTTAACTGACATGAGATGACACAACGCCTCTCGTCCACAAACAAACACTTCAGTAAAATTCTTCGTTGGTACTTGAATGTAACAAGTTCAAATGTAGACAACCAAACAGCTCCATAGATAAAAATGACTCAAGCCAGAAAGCAAACTAATATTTGTAACAGCTAATACTGTGACACGCCTGCACAGCAACTGTTGCATTAGCCTTGATGGTGTGATGTTGATTGGCTCTTTTTCTCTGTTAGCAGCAACACACAAACTCTTTAATCCACATAAGCTCATGATGGCTCTCTAAATCCATCCAATCTGTTGAGTGTCTATACTTAACAACCCTACTCAACCAATCTGGGTCAATAGATTGTTTGGTTGGTGAAGCCACACTGTGTGCTGCATGTGCAGAGCAAAATGATTGCAATTTTAAAATTTTAAAGAATCACAGTTTTGTATGACTCTGGTTTGGCAATGGCTGACATCCTCCTGATGAAGGAGGATGGAATAGATGGATGAGAGCTTGAAGAAGTGAAAGGAGTTGAGGATTTCATTGCAAAAATGGAACTCCAAGACCAAGTGAGGAGCGATTGGGGCCACTATTTTTGCAATCAGCCACCAGTGGAGTTTGGTACAAGTGCAAACCATCATCTTTTTCACGGTGAGTTGTTAAGCAGCTCTGTGAGGTCGGAGGGCAACTCAGCCCTCATCTGGACTGACACTGAACCAACTAGAGTCAAGAGTTGCAACGGCCGCTCATTCGCCATGGATGCTAGAATAAGACTAGATCATTTGAAGTCTAGGTCGAATTCACCGTCGCCTTGCTGTTCTATGGATGGGACGTTGTACAACTATCAAAAAGACCTCTGGGACGGTGAGATGCAAGAGATGCAGTCTGTTTTGGACTCTGTGGAGCTCCTTGACTTAGAAGACAATGTGGAGGATGAAGAAAGCTGGTAGGTGCCATTGAGACTAAGTTTAATCTATTGTCCAAGTCATCATACACTTTGTAAGACATGTTGATGTGGATGCAGATCAGGTGAGCATTAAACTTTTCTGAACAGGTAGAGCAGGAGTTGGACATGCTCTTAATGAAAGAAATGAATGTGTTGTCTTATTCCTCACAGGTTATATGAGCCTCCAAAGAAGCAGGAGTTTGCGGAGAGATCCGAGTCTGCTCTCAGATGGTGTCGACATGTCCTGGATAACCCCAGTCCTCAGATGGAGGCAGCGCGTCATCTGCTAATGAACAGGCTGGATCAAAGTAAGCAAGCAGCATAGACTCACTTGTTGTCCTGCAAACATTTTGTGACTGATCCCTCCTGTCTGCTCTCTCTACTGTCAGGATCAAGCACCTCCAGCAGCCGTCGCTTCTACAGATGTCCTGCAGTTTTCGATCAAACTGGCAACGCGTCTGGAGGCTCTTCTATGGGCAAAACATCTGTCAACACACACAACAACTCTGACAGTTTAGGTAATATAATAATAAGTACAATAGGAGCCTTTTTTACATTGTCATCCTTTAACTTCATCCAAAGAACTGTCTTTAATATCATATTTTAGCAGCATCTGTTGTATTTATTAATCTGCACAGATAACAATGAGCTGAGCATCTCCAATGACTTCATAACCACAAGCTACAGACTGCAGGACATCACAGATGTCCACATTATGGCCCGTATACAGGAAGCCAGTGAGTATAGTTAGTTTTTTTTGATGATCTAGTGTGCTTTGCATGCTCAGTAGCTTCTAAATAGAGATAACTTTGGTCTATATATTTCAGGTTTACGACAGGATTATGTTTCCACGCCTGCCTCACCCAGAAACCCTGAGTCACAAGTGAAAAAAAAGGTTGATGTCGATGACTTCACTCCAGGAAATACAACCGAGAGCTCATTTTCCTCTTGTTGGCAGCCTCGCCTGTCGTCCCCTTGCCAGTCACCAGCACCATCAGCTAAGCAGAGCTGCCAAAGTCCAAAACTGGCCAGACTTCACCAGCAAGTCACTCAGTTCAAGCTGCTGAAACTTGCTCAGAATCAAGGTACACAGAGCACAGTTCTTCTACGTGATCTGTGTGTTTGGTCTGACATCTATTGACATCTTATATTTTATTTTCATTCACATCCCCCTGTATTATGATATGCCACATTGAGTTGGTATATTTTATATATATTCTTGTGTGATTGAAGAATCTCAGTGAGATTTAGTGTGTGTGGCGGATGAGGTCTCAATCAGAATACCAACATACATACAAAATGCTCCTGGTTTCAAATGGTGTTTAAATCAAATTGAACATTTTCATAGAGATATTTAATACCCTGTCTCCTTTTTAAGAAGAGGGTACTTTCTGTTCTCCTCCAGGACTTAAAAATAGATAAGAGATGCTGAATTATTTTCAAGGCCGGGATATAAATTAAAAAATGCTCAGTGAATGAATATTTCTACAAACTATTGCAATATGTTATACATATACATGTCACATTGTCACTATTGATTATAATATAATACTTTACAATGGACTTTCCAGTGAAGTAGGAGACATCTCATGTCCAGCAGTTAAATATACAATATTTAGATATTCATAGATTTTGGATTTAGTTTTAGTTTAATAAGGAATTTTTCTTGAATTTTGATGCAGAAAATCTACATCAGACACAAATTATGAATTATAAGTGCCTGGAAAGGATCTTTAAGATAAATCTCCTTTAACAGTGCACAAACAATACTTACAAGGTTGAATTTCTGTGTGTGAACTGTATATGACCCTGATGTGTTTTGCAGCATCACCACCAGGCAGGACCAGGTCACCTCTGCGGACCAGCCTCCGCTCCCTCCAGGCTGTTAGAAACAGCCGAAGTTTAGACACCGATGACTGCCACCCCGATGATCAAATCACCTACTCTCCACCAGGTTTGGATCTGTTTCCTCACATTGTTAAAAAAAGTAAATACAAACAAAACACAACAGAATGCAGATATATACGTCTCTCTATCCTTAAATGCATCAAATAGTTTTGTTTTTTTAACCTTTTATGTCATGTTTGTCCAAGCAGCTGAAATTGCTATCTGTGTATTCCTTCCACTAAAACACATATAATACTCTTATAGCAATGAAAAACTCTCATTGTGTCCCAGGTGAGTCCTCTGCCAGAATGGGGATGAGTTGCTGGTCGTCATCACCTTCTGCAGCATCTATGAGCTCCAATGTCTCATTGCACTCAGTGAGAGACTCCTCAGTCCGGTTGACGGCCATAAAGAAACTGCAGAGGTCTCAGTCTCTCAGCCCCAGCAGGATCCCTCACAGGGGACATCTGTCTTCTCATGGACGTGTTTTTGCCACACACCTTTTGCCCCAAGCTACCACTGTAGCTTGGGGCAGAGATATGCCATTCACCCAAAGATGAAAGATGTCACTAGTAAATTCCTGGTAATTAATTAAAACGTCAAGAAATTCATATCTTATATAATTTACTTGTTGGGTTGCCTTCATAATCATATAAATAGCTTTAGATTGTGATAAATGATAAAAGCATGTTGCTCTGGGTGAGGATACAGTATGCATTGTGTCTGTGTGACATTTCCATGAAGCAGGATTTGAGTCATCGTCCTTTAAAACAGTCTGTAGGTAAAGACACCAGAATGTGCAGCCGTGCAATGTTGTAAACAAGACCTGACAGAAGCATCCTGGAGGGCTGGATTTTATATTTTCAAGACATCCTTTTCAGAGAAATCTCACAATGTTGTGTTGTCTGTACAGTGAGGATGTGGCTGATAAAAAAAAAAGAATGTTTAAGATAAAAGATTGTAGAAATGTCTGGAGACGTTTGCTTGCTTGCTGATAAAATCGACTCGTGTGAGAGAGACACCCTTGAAATAATGAAAGTAAAGAATGATGCCCTGTCTGATGTACTATCTGTGGTTTTGCTGCATGCTGCATTGCATGTGCATAAGCTCAAGCAGCAGTTGATCTTCACTTTTGTGTGGCTGATTGCAGATTGGGCTGTTTTTTTACAGGTTTGTCACAACAGGAAGTGTGCAGTTTGCCATCATGTATTATAACCAAACAAGTGACCTCTATACAATAGGAAGCAAGCTTGTTCGCAAGAAAAAGGTGTGGTTGTGGTGCGGTTGTTTTGGAAATGTGTTCTGCTTTGATGGTGGCTACATTGTTTTTTTCTGATGACGACATGACTTAATTCAACCTAACCCATGAATTTCAATTGTTAGCTGAATATTCCAGTTTCTCAATTTGAGCACTTGACATATGATGATCCTTTAATCACCTACTGAGACGCAACATTTAAACATCTAAAAAATAGAAAAGCTTTCAGATGCTTAAATGCTGCACAGGTCTAGGTGATGTTGCAACTTCTCTCGGGGAAATGACATTTCTCTTATTGTGTTCCTATATGTCAACTGAGGTCTAATGCTGTGTTTACACTGCTGTGGCTTCCAAACTTTCTTTTATTCGTAGCAATCCATCACAAATTAGTTTCTGTTCGGCTCTCTTTGATATTTTGTCTGCTTTTTGTACCTGAATGGCATGAATGTTTAAGGAATGAATCATTGTACAAATGTTATAGTGGGTGGCTTATACTAGTTCAGATGATCTGGGACAAAACAGAAGTTGAAGTTGGCTTGTTACCTTTCAAATGTCAGTCTTTCTGAAACACAATACATGGAAGAGAGACTTTTAATAGTCTGTATCCAGAAAGTATAAATCAGACTGAACTCATTCAACATGATCTTCTCCATAAAATATATCACTGCTTAGAACTGAGGAAAACAGTAGAAAATAAATATCTACAAAACTGTTATTCTTTATATTGATTATACCTTAACTTTATAAAAACAAGTTACTTTTTTGTAAGAAAGCAGCAAAGTTGTCAGTGTAACCAGAACACAAGCAGTTTGAGCTCTCACACATTAGAAAAGCTCAGGTGTAAAGAACGTTAATGACGACTCCGTTCGTCCCAGTAAGGCAGCATTACAACTCATCAACACAATGTTGTAATAATGGATCAATTCAGTCATTTCTTGAGCACAAATGCCAAACATCCACTGGTTTCAAGTTCTCAAATGTGAGGATTAACTACTTTTCTGTTTAATATCCTTATAATTGAATATGCTTGGATTTTATCTGACTGTTGGTCATATAAAATGCAATACGTATTTTCTGATATTTCCTACAGAATTAATCCCAAAAACAGATAAACAAAAAGCCAAAATAATCATTGTAGCTGTAGCCAGCATGCACAATGACAGGGCTCTGGTATATAGCTACAGCTTTAATGGCATCAATAATTACATCTGTGCTTTTCCTCTGATGAAAAGTTCTTTCTTTTGTTGAGATGCTGTTAGTCTTTTGGTTCGTTACCTCTCCTGCACAAAAAGCATCTGTTACACTTTGCTTTTATGTGTAAATAAACTGAGCTTGTCTCTAGTGGTGTGTGTCTTTTCATTAAAATGTAACGACACAAATGATCTGATATTCAGTATGTTTCTGGAGAGAGAGCTGTTTGTCATTCTTTTGTATGTTTATTCTGTTTTTGAAGCAGACATTTGGTCTAGAAACAGCGTTGCTGAACTATTTGTGAGCGCAAGATATGAATTAGTTAAAACAGTATAAAAGAACTGAACACAATTGCATGTCAAGATACATCATGGCACATAATACTCATTCAACACATAAAAGGCAAACTGAAATTTACAATGTGCTGCGTTGTACTGTAGAGGTACAGCTTACCTAACAGTACAGCTATAAACATTAACCATCATTTACAAAACCAATGTACAATATATTCACCTGAGAAATCTCAAATTTCTCCATTATAAAACTGAGATGACAAACTGTTGTCTTGATGCTGCGTAAAACACTAGTTGTCAGAGTCCATGTCGCTGTCTCCGCCGATAGATCTGAACTCTTCGCTCTCATCGTCTTCACTGAGCTGGACCTGAGAGAGCACGGCTGGGCCTCTCCTCCGTGCTTCATCTTCCTCATCTTCCTCCTCCTCGCTGATGCCGTAGTCCTCTCCGTTGCCCATGCCCATGGGCTGCATCTGACTCCGGCTCCCCATCTCCTCGTAGCTGCCGTAACTGAGACAGGAGAAAGGGACGCAAGTGTTAAGGAACCACATCAATACGAGCCATGTGATTTAAGTATAGCAATGCCTGTGAAAACAACAGAAATGAACCATCCACAAATGTAATCGTGAACAAAGATCTACTCCAATTAATCATTTTAAAATTCTTTTGGCATTTCAGAGGCTTAAATTATCTACGTCCCAGAGTATTAAGTTGTAAAGTGTAAGAGGCTGCTGGTCCCAGAAGTGTATTTCCACATTCTGTATTCCTATTTCAAAATTTTCTTTAAACAATCTCCTCAATGCTACGATCCAACAGATTTAATTATGTCAACTTCATATCTGAGAAATTACATTTTGTCCTTGATTTTGGCACGGCGGACAGCTAATACTACTACAATACCCATGAGCCTCGGTCACCATTACTATGGAGAAGAAGCAATAGGTACGAATGAGAGACAAAATTAAAAGTAAACTGATTCACTCTGTAGATTGTAAAACGAGTTTTCTCAACACTATAATCTTTACCTGACATTGCTGTCCTCCATGTGAGGTTCATCAGGCACGTCCCCTTCGTATGACATCATGCTCTCCTCCTGCTCCATGCCCATGCGGGCCGTGTCTTGGGCTCTCCGTGGAGGCGGAGGTCGCACGTCCACCTCTCTGTCAGAGTCACTGCCGCTCTCTGACAGATGAATGGCTGGAGGAGACACACAATGCATCACAACAAAATGTCATATATTCACTGACTGTTTAATAATTAATGTTTGTTTATCAGACATTCAAGTGCTGACATGTCAAGATTTTTTTGTTTACATTCATCTATTCTATGCCAGTGACCATGATCTGCGGCTTAAGACTGCATTTCGGCTGCAGCACAGCAGGTGGACTTACAGGAGAAAGGATTGTCCCCCTCTTCTTCACTGGCATCGTCCTCTCCGTCAGACATGAGTAGATCCTGATACAGGACGCTGGCTTGCGCTGGGCGGTTAGATCGTCCATCCTCTTCTTCTTCCTCCTCCTCCTCTTCCTCCTGGTCATGCATGCGTCTGCGCGGTGGCAGCAACATCTCCTCTTCGTCATCTTCGTCCTCCAGATCTCCCTCTGCGTCCTCAGCCTGGAGAGACAGCACGGACGAATGAGTCGCAGATGAATCACTAAACTAACTAAATAATTTTTCAATATATCTGTCTTTCTTACAGGAGCAGGAGTCTTGGGTTTGCCATCATCGTCCTCCTCAAAGCCTTCAATGTCCACATCTGACTCCTCTTCCCCGGGTCTTCTGCTGTGGCGACCCTGAGGGGCGGGATGATAAAAGGTCAAGTCTGAGAACAATTGGAGGCAGGAAGCAAAATAACTAGTTATCGCTAATGTTCTAGTATGAGAAATAACTTTTACATGAGTAGGAACAACAAAAGCATGTAATCCACTGTAATCTAAACAAGCTGCATGCTCTGAGGATAGTTTGAGGAGAGGTGGCATGTGGTTGCGAGCCTTATTTCTGTCTCTCTCCATACCTGCCCCCCTCTCTTCTCTGGAGCAACCACTAGAGGTCCCTCAGAGAAAAGGCTGCTGGTCTCTCTGGGCAGACTTCCTGAAGCCCCGCTGTCAAACAGATCAGCAGGCTGGCCAACGCCACCACACAGAGCGGTGAACACAAACGGAGAGACGGGACAAGACGACAGGAGCGAAGGAGAAGAACACAGGTTGGGAGAAAGGAGACACTAAAGTGAAGAAACTACAGTAGATTGTAGAAATGAAACATGAAAAGTCTAGAAAGGAGAGTTAGTGCAGAGAACGAGTGAAGAAATAACAAGGGGAGGAGGAAAACTACGAGGTGCGGGGAGGAGACTACTGCACGTAGAAAAGTTTAGAATACCTGGTTTGGCCTGTTACAAACAGTTGGAGGCTTAAAGTCTATTGTCAGTGAGGTTCAGCGTTTGCAACGCTTGTAAATAAAACCGTGGGCCGGTCTGCTCTCCTACCTGTGGTGTGTATGGCCCAGGGGTCATTGGGTCCAGACTCTCCAAGTCTGCTGCATCCAGAGCGGCCTCTTTAGCTGTAGAGATGTCCTTCTCCAGCTGGGTCAAGTGCTCATCATACTGGAGGCACAGAAACAGGCAATTTTTACAAAACTGATTAATGTTTTCCCTGTTCTAATTAATTTCCCAATTTGACTCTAAAGCGTTAAACCTCTTCCAGAAGCCTGTTGTCATATTCTAAATCAAATCATGAGTTGTACTTGTAAATGTTGGGTTTGGCTTTTTAAAATAACGTTTCACATCAACTCATCCGTTGAAGTGATAATATCGTCTAGACTGCTACTTATTCCAAGGATACATTTAACAAACCCCCCACCCATCATAAAAGGGCCGATTTAACAAAGCAAAATACTTGAAAAAATACTTGTCAAGTGTGTTAAACGATATCGATAAATCATACGGTTGCTTTATTTAGTCTCACCAGGAGTTTCTGATATTATGGTTAAGCCCAATAATTTACTACATAAACACTCATGACCCTTCCTACTGACATGCAATGAGCAAACTATTGCCCAAACTCAACAAACCTCTGCCAAAGTCTGCTTGCACACGTTGACAATGTCCAGCGCTGTCTTGGTGTAAGGACTGTCTGGGCCTTTGAGAGAGACACAAAGAGTAACAATGCTATATACAACAGTTTTCTAAATGATAGAGCTCTAAGTTAGTAACACAGTTTTAAAGAGACACTGACTGCTGAGGTCACTGACATTTACCATTGTACTTGATACTGTTGGTGTGGATGAGACCGACATCTGAGAGGAAAGCATCTCGGTTCTGGTATTTGTGCTTGGAGATGTTCTGTTGAAGCATGAAATACACACAAAGAAAGACATTTAGAGGTTTCTGTTAAATGTCTTTGTATTGCTGATGTTAAAAACATCAAATGAGCTCATGTGTTTCAAATGTGACATCTTAGCATGACCCTCACCTTGCGGAGTGTCTCCAGATCCATGGGGTTTATGATCACCTTATAGTAATCGGGCACAAACTTTTTGTTGACAGGATGGTGGAACGGCCAGGACTACGGTGGAGGGAGGGATTGAGGAAAGTTGAGTTACAGATCATTACTTTTGCTGAATGCTATCTGTTTTATCTCACCTACACAGATAAAACAATGACTGTGGTAAGGAAAAGCTGAGAAGCGATGACTTACATCATGGACAACCATCATTTTCTGGGTTACAATGTTGTCCAGGATGAAGGAGAAGGCCACCTGATCATCATCATCCAGCAGGGGGTTGATGGCCTTCTCTAGCCTCACCAGTCTGTCCTCCTTCTGCACACACACACACATTTCATGGTTAAAGTGGAAAATGATAAAAGAACCGAAAGATGTGACATAAGATAAAACATTTACATTCACACTCACCTCTTTAAGTTTTGCATCACACAGGTCCAGCATGGACTGTGCTACCTGTGTTATTGGATGTTTTGCTCCTGGTAGAACAAAAACAGAACAGAGAGCCATCTGAACACACTGACGTTGGTTTAAACTACAAGTCTAACTGGTCCCAGAGTAAGACGTGTTGTTGTTAAAAAATGTTTTCATAGCTTTACCGTTGTAGGTGGCGCTGTTCTTGACGATTAGCTCCACTGCTTCACGGAACTCCTCCCTTGATGGGTACATTCGTTTGCGTACATTCTCCCTCAGCGTCTGCAGGTCCATGGGCCGAGTGATGATCTTATAGTAGTCCTTCACAACCTTGGCATTGACCGGTGTGTGGAACGGGTATGTCTACGTGGAAGAGGCAAAGGTAGTAAGAGTATGAGTCTGTAGAGCAGTAGAGGAGATGTTTGGGAGCAATGAAATGATGTTGTTGATGCGGATGACATATCTTACATTGGGGTGATCCCGCATGTCATTGATAATGCTCTCTAGCACAGAAGACAAGGTCACCATGGGGTCGGTGCGTCTGCGGTGGATGGCCTTGTGTGGTTTCTGTGAATTTAAACAAAAACAAAAGATCAGCTACAGGACCTCTCAGTTCCAAAGGCATTAAAACGAGCTGTAAAGCATCATTGCTTACATTGAGGTAGTCGCAGTGTACAGCGCTGCCTACGCGTCTCTTCTTCTTTGGTGGGAGCTGTTGCTTGGGGAACTTGAGCACTAAAGACTTCCTGCGCACCTCATCGGCACTGTGGGAGATACGAATGTCATTACAAACTGAATGGGGGAGTGATTATACAAATTTGGCCTACTAATTTATTTCTGGAAGAATGTCGCACATGCGCACAGATCCGAGAATTATTGATAAAAATCTCTTCAGTGGTAAGAGGAACAAGGATAATCAACTACCTTTCAATGAGCTGTTTGCCCAGCACGATCTTTGTGCCCTCCACCTTGATCAGTTCCTCGTTATCGTTGTGGATGACGGTCTTTTCCAGCTCCTCCTCCTGCTCTTCTGTCATGGCAACCGGGTTAGAAGGAGGGGCGTTGGTCTGATAGTACAGCGGGCAGAACTTGTTGGTCCTCATGTGCCCAATGGCTCCACATGCGCCGCACTTTAGCTAGGGACGAGAGGAAAACATTAAGGAACACGACAAATAATCTGCCTGTGAAAATATGATATTAATGTTGAAAGAATACTACTACAAGTTCATATTATATCAACATAATATTACCTAAAAACTTAAGAGGAAAAGGTGAAAGAGAGGAGTATAGTACTGAATCAGCAAGCTTACTTTTACCTTGAGGTCTGGTCTCTCTTTGACCTTCTTGGCCTTCTTCTCTGGAGGTCCCTTGATCTTGTCCTTCTCCTGGTTTCGCTTCAGCCTCCTCAGCTGCTCCTGAATACGCCGGCGCTCCTTCCTCATCTCTTCTCTGTGCTGCTCATCGAAGAGGGCAAACTTTCGTCTGCAAACACAAAAATACACAGGACAGGCTGTTAAACATTTGCTTGTTGATTTGTGGCCTGTGGCTAATTAAGTGGCAGTTCATGTGAATGTGTTGTAAACTCTCTGGTTCTCTCCTTAATGAGCTCCATTCATCTCCAGTATGGAGAATACAGCAGCATTAGGCTGACCTGCTGGTTAACTATTAGATGCTTCACTATTAACAAGCAAAACATTTAGCATATTTCATACATATAAAGAAACACTACGAGGTGATAAATGTATGTACTCAAATTAAGATTATGTGCAGCCATGTCTAAACTAATTTGCATACTCATTATAGAGATTTTATTTACAGTTGCAGCCAAGATGTGAATATTATCGTTTCTTTCTTTTATTAATTAGACATTGCTCTGCTAAATAAAGAGCAGACTTGGTTTGTAGACAATTATTTTTGGAACTATGATCTTAGCCTGACATGGCACTGTGGTTATAAACAGTCAGATTAGTGTCAAATACCTACTGCAAGTTGAGAAAGTTCACAGTTCGAATACAAATACTCACATAAATTCATCATCCTTGGTAGTTCTGATCCTGGTGTATGCGTCGATGACGGAGGCCTTGCGAACTGTCTCACAGCGGACATATTCCTTGCCATCCTCGTCCCTGAAGGTGCGATAAATCTTCAGTCTCCGTCCTGTGGCTGAGGAGTTAAGGCTGGTGACGGAAGATGTGTCGTCATCCTTGTGGGAGCTGGTGGACAAGGAGCTTGCTACAGAGTGATGGGAAGAAAAGCTTACAGTTAGAGACGCAAACAACATTTTTCATCCGTACACTGCTATCTGACTATCAGAAACAAAGACTCACACAAGCCCTTGCGCCGCTCCTTGCGTCCCTTGTTGTCGCGGTCGCTCTCCTCGCCCATCAACATCCTCTGCAGCTCCTTTCTTTCCTGCTCCTCCCTCTCTCGGGACAGCTGGGAGCTGGTCTTCTTGTTCTGCAGCATGTTCTCAATGTTCTTTCCCATCTCCTCAAAGTCACTGTCCTCTGCAGAGCTGCTGTCTGTGTCTGTGGAGAGCACTTCTGTCGACTCCAACACCCTGTGGTGGGGGTGCGACAAGGAAATTCACTCAAGGTGTGCACAGACAGAATCCTGACTAACATACTGTATATAATGCTAAATTAGTCTTACTTGTTCTGCAGGTCAAAGATCCTCTGGCATTCTTCCTTGTAGCGCTCCTGGTGTTCAGCGACAGAGAAACGAGAGCCTCTGGCAAACTTGCTCATGGGTCCCTCTCCGGAACGTGCCTGCTCTGTGGACATGGTTCTCACCACGTCAATCACCTCCCAACGTGAGAGCTTCTTGATCTAACACACATACAAAGACACAGTCATTCCAAGCAAGCCTCTACGATGAGGTGGGAAAGAACCTCACTAAAAGTGTGGTGATATGTTATGTTAAGAATGAATAAAGACTGAAGAATGGGCTGTTTAAGTTATCCACTGCTTTGATGGACACAATGGTTACTGAAGAGACCAAACCTTGGCTCTTCTAATTAGGGGGCAGTCTCTTTAACCACTAGACTGTCTTACATCCGTTTCATGTGCTTGCATATCACCAAGGTCTTACTTCTTCCTCTGGAACACCAAACTTGCGCAGCAGCTGCTTGGCATTCTTCAACGAGAGTCTCCTCAAGTCAGCGTCTGTCCCTGTCACGGTCTTCTTGGCAGGCTGTGGCTCTTTGTCATCCTAACAGAAACGCATAGGATCAAAGTTTTAACCCTCTATACTTACGCAAAGCAGAACATCTAAAGAAAATACTGCTGGGGTGGCAGCACTTCTGCCTCAGGCAGTCAGACCTTCTGTTGAGTGGGCTTGTTGGGCACTTTGACGTAAGAGAAACCCTCTCCACAGCCTGTAGGATCAGCCACACCTGTCACCTCCAACAGGCATTTCCCCTTCATGGCAGAGATGAAGGCTCTTGTTGTGTTCCAGGGAGCTGTCCGCACCTAGGATGTTTGAGACAGGTTCAGCATAGCGTCAATCTGAAATGTTTCCTTTATTTTTTTTAAATTTTAGCTCACTAAAACTATTATGAGGAAGCACTTTGATCAATACCTCATCATCAATCTTCATTTGAAAGTCCTCTTCATTCTCCTCCTCTGGAGCAAAGAATGATTTCTCACCATATCCGGCATCCTAAAGGGGTAAAACAAATATGTCTAGTAACGCCGTGTACATAATACTCACTTGTGTGCACAATCTGAATCGAGTTCTGTAGAAGCAGAAGCTGTTACCTTGAGTCTCTGTTCTGCCACCAGCATGCTGTAGTAAGCACAACACTGCTCTGGAGACACCATTGCTCTGATCTCTTCTTCTGTTGGCAACCTGAAGTCAGGCTTCAGAACCCACCAGTTCGAGTCCATCCCTGGCATGGGGACAAAACACTGTTAGACATTTTCTCTTACCGACAATCTTACTCTTGATCACAGAATGCAGAATAACAGCAAAAGTAAATCTTGTCCTTGTCAGACTTTCCATTATAGGGTCAGGTACTGTATGCTCGGCTTCTAGTCAAAGCATTATAGAGAACAAGTCTTGCTGATATAAATACTGAACATTCTGTTTGCTATACTGTCCTTAGACTACATCTTACCTCTCGGGTAAAATCCATAGTAGGCGTAAAAAGCTCTTTCCCTGCTCAGATTCCTGTCTGTCAATTCAAGGCACACACACACTGCTGAGCCTCACAGCACAGTATCTCTCTATAACCTCAACACTGCCCTGATACAACATAACCGGGTTAGGTTAAACAAATAAATGATCATTACTGAGCAGCGGACATACAGCGTGCAGAGTTTATTAAAACGTCAGGTCTACCTGTGCGTTTGAAGTCAGCACAGAGTTTTAGTCGTTTCCTGATGCTGCTCTCTGAGTGTGATGGAAAAGCTTTTTTTATATCCTCCATGCGGATTCGGCGGGGGCGATCCTTGCTCTTCCAGAACAAGCGGTAAATGAACACCTAGAGAACACAGATGTGACAGTTTAGCATTTGCAACAACCAGCTTCAAGTTTCCGGGAGACGTCGGGCAAATAAACATACTTGAAGGAAGTCTCTGATGTGGGTATTGGCTCGTTTGGAGTTGGGCCCTGGAACCTCATACAAAGGGCACTCCTGACCAACCACAAAAATGTCCACAATCTCTCTGATGTAGTAGCCGTGTCGTGTACGCAGAACCAAGAAATCTGTCTCTGGCATCTTGTGCAGGTAGATTGGGGAGCGGAAAAGGTTGTTTTCAAACGCCTAAAAGAAAAAAGACATACAATCTCACAGTTTGCGACAATAACAGACTAGTGATGCTTCATATATTCACCTAATCTGATTATTGAATCTTTGACTGTGCTTACCTGCAGCAGCTGTCCAGGATGCAGAGAACCCAGGAAAGGGGATGTGTGGCAGTATACAGTCTCTCCATATTTACAGTCTGGTGCTCCAGGATCCTTTCCAGGTTTCTGAAGAATACATTAACAGTACCATATTGGGATTATAACAGCCATACATTTTGTATTCAGGTCTGTATTTCTTGGATAAATACTCCCTGGAACAACGTTTTACTATTTGAGGTTTTTAATTTTACACAACATCTAGGCAAAGTCATGAGTGGAAAACAAGGACTATACCCACCCTTTTGTAGTAGTTTTTGATCTTAGTGGCCATGCCAACTTGCATGATGAGAGGGGCGTATTCTTCACTGTACTCTGCCAGGATCAGATCTCCGTCTTTGCCTGTCAAGTCCTGCGGGGTTCGCATGAAGAACATGTCTCCTCCTCCTGATGCCTGCCGCTCCTGCTCTCGCATCTATACAAAACATTTTAACACCAATAATGTTAATACAGAAATAACCTCAACATTGCAACAGAGTAACAATGCTCATTTAGAGCAGGGCTCCACCTTGGCCTTCTTCTTAATATGTTTGAGCAGTGGCTGGACAGGGTGGGGGCCCGGCTGAGCCAACGCTCCAAAAGAGTACTTCTTCAGAGTTGATCGATGGAACTGGCGCAGCTTCATAGGTCCCATGTGAGTGGGGAAGAAGGGCTGCCGCAGCTCCAGTGCTGGGATGGAGTGCTGTAAAGACACAACATTTATTCAGTCAAATTATACAACATTCTACATTTCACTTCATGGCTCCGTATCTACTCTCTATGATGGCAGGATTCGGTCACAATATTTATAGTTTAGAGTTTAAAGCATTTCAATGTTGATCATGTCCTGTCAGCTTTATCTTTATTTTTGTGGGCCGCTGCTTACCTGAATGATGTTGCCACCGAACGTGCCCCTCAGACCCTGCTGTTTGGGATAGTAGAACTCATCATTGGAGAGGTTCCAGGGGTCCTTCACCTCCGGCTGGGACATGTTCTGAGTTGAAAGAAAGCATATTTCCCACTGAAAGTACAGTCATTCTAACCTCTTTTAATTGTATTGTTAAAATACCATTCTCATGTGCAAGTATTGTTGATTTCATTTAATCATATCAGCACCTTCACTATGCAGCCTTCATTTTCTTTATTAGAGCCGCATTTTACCATTTTCTGATTAAATGAAATTTGTTTCAGACACAAATCTCCACTGAGGACGCAGACTTTTTCTGCCATTCTCATAATCAAACATGTGTACTGTACCTGCTGTGGCTCATCTTTTATCACCCCAGTCTTCCCCAGCAGGATGCGGCTCTTTTTGATTGCTGATTCCTTCTTATTCTCTTTTGATGGGGAGTGGGACGTCATCTCCTCCTTTTCATCAGGAATTTCTACAAGAGAAGTTTAGGAGGTTTCAGAATGAGCAGATTAAAAGTAAGTGAGTTGCATTTTGTTTGAACATGGCAAAGCAATCCCATCTATTGTGAAGATTTTTTTTTACATCAAATTATGTTGAAAGATGTTAATTTTAGAAAAACCAAAACAGAAGTAAACATGTCGCCTAACAGGATAAGATTTTTTGAATATACCTAGAATGATATTTTCATCATTGGGATCCAGTGTAAGAACAGGTGGCATGAGCATGTGATCCATCTCCTGGTCATCCCAGATAATGTTGTCTTCCCAGCGTCCATACACCAACTCCTCACTGTCAATGGGGAAAATGGAGAACCAGGGAGAGTCTTCTTCCTGAGAGGCTGGAGAGGGATAAAAACAAAAATACAGATATTGAGAAGTCAGCCTGAGATTAAAAAAAAGCTCTGGATTCACTAAAAATTGTATTATGACCTAAAATTAACTTACCATGATTATCATGGCTGTTTTTTTCCCTCTTGGAACCTGAGATTGAAGAAGCTTTGGGCATAGGAGGAGGTGCGGGTGGCACCAACTGGGAATTACTTCTTGTCAGTCCTGTAAGATTAAAACACACATGAAATATTATAATATGCTGCCTCACCATCAATAATCAGTTCACACAACCCTGATATAGTGTCCTGTCAGAGCAAGATTCACTTTCTTGGACAGTTTTTCTTGGGCTCTTACCCTGCTGTGCATTATAAGCATTGGCGTTGCGTGTCATGCTAGACGGCAGCCATCCTGCCAGGCTGGCTCGCTGCGTCTTGGTGCCCTTGTGTTTTACATCCTCCCCATTCCAAATAATGTCATCCTCCCACTGCAGTTGAGTGACCATCAGGAAGAGCTCATTCTCAAGGGCCTGTCTGTCCTTGTTTCGGTCCTCATGATCATCATCATCATCGTCACCATCGTTATCACCATCACCATCAGCATCATCGTGCAACCTCTGAACCTAGAGATACATTATACACAATATCAGTAACACAATAAGTATACTTTCTCTGTATGGCCACAGATATCTATGTCTGCATACCTCTTGTACAGGCTCTGTTATTTCTTTAGGCGGTTCCTGCTGCTGAGGTTCACTCGGGTCCAGTTCTTTTAGTTTGAACCCGTAGTTGAAGTTACTTCCATCCTCAGAGACGCCTAGCATGTCGTACCAGAGCTGGGCAGGACCGTATCTCCATTCTGCCACTTTGGGTCGAGACTCTGCCTCCTTGTCACCATCACCACAAGCTTGCGAAAACTTTGATTCTATTGGAGCCATCATGGTTATCTGGATGGTAAAGAAAAGTATTGAGAACCTACGTAAGGTGCTGGATACGATGACATATTGCCAGACTACTCTGACACCAGCTGACATCATGAGAGTCTACAGCTGCAATATTTACCTCATCATCAGAGAGACATTGCTCTGGGGGTGGAGGGTGTGCGTACTCGTAATCCCATCCAGACTTCTTCTCCTGGCCTTGCTCTGTGGGCTCTCCTTCTGGAGGAGGTGTCCCGGGCTGAGGGTCCCGGTGCTTCCTCTTCTTCTTCCTACGGGCACTCCTCCAAACTGATGGCATGTTCTTTCCAGGACCAAAGAGCCGTAAGAACCTAAGCACCTGGTAGGACATCAGAGACAGTGAGTGTCAGTGCACTCTTTGATTTTGAAAATAAACCTTTAGCGTGCATAATGATAAAGTTTAGATCAGTACAGATGTATTACCTTTCCAGGTCTAAACTCTGGGAAGAGCTCTGTGACACCTGGCAGTGCTTTGGCAGCATCTTTCTGCATGATGCCAGCAAGAGGGAGGTTGAGACTGTCTGGGGGGCCTCCAGACCCCGAGCCCTGGCAGGGACGATCAGCCTCTGTTTCTGAGTCTGAGGAGCTGCTGAAGTCCACCTTATCAGCAGTAGAGGATGGTGCAATGATGGAGGGCAGGATGATGCCATCACCCTCTTCGCTAGCTGTGAGGAGAGACAGTGACAGACCGGGAGATAAAACTTCATCATCAGATATTTCTGATCCAAAATACTTGAACCAAGCACTAATTGCTCTTGAAATTACTTTATGATCATGTGTGCCATCAGTTCTTTGAAGGCAATCTAAACCTGACAGTAACATAGTTTGTATGGAAGTAGCAAATTCACTCCCTCACAAACTCCAGAGCTGCAGATTTGTTAACAGCTCAAACCCCTGTGGAGGAGGGCAAGCAAAACATAATTTCTCCACAGGGACTAATTATGAGTAAACATGTCCTTACCGTTTGTGCTCTGAGAGGAGGGTTCCTCTTTCTTTGCAGATGTAGGAAGACTCGGTGGTGGCGGAGGAGGCATAAGCTTAGAATCAATATCCTCACAGTCCGCATCATAGTCATCCTCATCATCTAGGATTAAGGAATTTGAAACAAATGACATTAAAATAAATAAACAGTAAACAGAAAGTCCAGCAACATTTTGGAATCCTTGGTGAGGGTGACTTAAATTGTGGTATAAAAATAAAATTTAATAAGGTGAAAACACACAGTATTGTGCAAAATCATTTAAAATACTTAAGTCAACAAACTTACAGATTTTAGAGGATAATCTTTATATGTTCAAATACATTTCTATTTCTTTCTCTTTTAAGACAAGATCAGTTTCACACATATCAAATAAAGAGAAAAATAGATAGATAGATAGATAGATGTTTTTATTTGACTGTAAGAACAATCAAACTGTGAATATGACTCTAGGGAGCTGTAAGATGATCACCTGTTTTCCTGCTGGGCTGCAAAGACCCCATGGCCTGGCGATACTTCTTTGTCTCATCCTCAGCGACCTCACTGATGTCAGAATAATCAACTGCATCTTCAGTGCTTTTCACCCAACCTGGATGAGGTAAAATATTGAAAATGTCACTCCATCCTGTTCCTGGCTGAACTAATGCAATGCTCCTTTATAAATGTACCCTCACCTTCTGCATCCACACTTCCAGAGTCTCTGTTCTCCTCTTGATCCCCTTCCTCATTGGCAGTGATCTCTGTAATAAGTGAGCCCAGACCCAGAGTACCCAACCCAGCCAGATGTTTTTTGGACTCCTGGGGTGAGACAAAAAGGCAGAAACAGAACATAAAGTCACAATAAGCAGCAAGAATCCATAACAAGAACAATTCAAATCTGAACAATTTGAACAGTTTTGCACAGAAGAGAATTGTATATAACCTTCACTGGTGATAATTACTCATGATGCTGAAGGCTAGAATGTTAGAAACACTCACATTGTCCAGAACGCTGTCATCTTCCAGCTGCCCATCTTCATTTATATTTCCAAAGAGGAAGCCAGTTAGAGAGAAAGGACGATCTTGGTCCTCGTCACTGTCTGAGTCCGACATCCTGAAAGGATATGCGATAATATTTACACTTTAGGCATTCAGCTCATCTTCTTGTTCGAAGTTAATTACAACATTAATGAGAGACATCACAGTGATCCATGAATGATCATGCATGAGTGATGCATGAATTTGAAAACTTAGCCTATAAGAGCAATAATTGCATTTTACCATTTATATTGCAAGAAAATGTCACAGAAAGCATCATCTAGCTTCCATAATAATCACCACATGTAAGGTCCTTGTAATACTACACTAGGGCTGCAACTAATGATTATTTTCATTATTGATTTATCTATTGGTTATTTTTTCCGTAAATAGAGTAGTTGTTTAGTTGTAGTGATCACAAAGCCCAAGGTGACATCCTCAAATGTCTTGTTTTGTCCACAACCTGAAGATATTTTAGCTAACTGTCACAGAGGACAAAAGAAACCAGAAAATATTCACATTTGAGAAGCTGGTACCAGAGAATTTGGACATTTTTTTCTTTAAAAAATGACTCAAAACAATTGATCGATTATCAAAATAGTTGACAATCCATTTAATAGTTGGTAACTAATCTATAATTGACTAATCGTTGCACATCTATACTACACACCACAGTACCTCAACTGTATTACATGACACGTTTACATTGCAGATTTAACAGAATTATACATTTGTGATCACGTTTTAGTGCAAACTGTGCAGTGTGTCTGCGTCTTTAGCGGGTGGATGCTCTTGTTTTCAGGCTGGTGGTTTCCAGTCAGGTTTTCTGTTCTCCACTACAGCATCCTCACTGACTGGAGGATCTAAAAGCTTGTATGTATGTCAGAACTGCATCTCTGCAGCCTTGTGTTTACCTTTAATTACTTTCAAATAAATCGATCTTAATCAGGACTGTCCAGCGAAATATCACTCCACCACCTATACGTGCAGTTATTGGATTGCACATGTCTGTATCTCCAAACGTTAAGATTTTATTGTCCTTTCCTGCACTACAGTTAGTGTATTTATATTTCATTATCCGGTTGTGATTTTGCTTTTGGTATGAACATTGAGCAGGCATGGGTAGCTAACGTTAACACTGTAATATTAGCTGAGATTTCGGTAACGTTGCTCATTAATTTTCTTATAATTTTCCACAATTATAAAAATCATGCCGTGACAATAAACAGCTTGACTGTCCAGTTTGACCTAAAGCTTTGTTACAGACAGACCTGACAACGTTAAGCTACGTTAGCTGTGCTGCATGGAAACGTAAATAGCTAACTTAGCTAACATTATATGATGAAAACAAAATAACATATAACGTTAACATTTCATAAATGCAATTTGCACGTACCTTTCGTGACCTTTCTCTCCTCAGATTTAGTACGTTTGGGTTTCAGCCAGCTTGCTATAAATGCTGAATGTTTAGCACAGACAGCTAATCAATTAGCTAGTTCATGTTGGCTAAGTTATATAAAAATAACTTAGAAGACGTTGACTAAAATCTATGCAAACACGTTTCCCCGTGTCTCTGTGTCAGTTTGTGAGGTCATAAGAAAAAACACGAAAATGCATGTAATACAGTCTAACACAGCCGGTTTCCTAAACTTTTGTTTTTATTTGTTTGTGTGTGAGACTGCAGGCGGCATCGTTAGCTAAGCTAAGCTAAGCTAACATCAGTGACCCGGATGGACAGTGAGGCGTTCAGGTACTCCGCGTAACGTTGTGAACTATCAAATATTGAACAAACAGATTATTATTATTATTATTATTATTATTATTATTATTATTATTATTATTATTATTATTATTAGTTGTAGTAGTAGTAGTAGTAGTAGTAGTAGTAGCAGCAGCAGTAGTAGTATATGTAATCAAGTATGCATAAAAGAGTGCCCTTGCTTTATTCGGGGAATATCAGATTATGTTACATTGTTTTCCCCCCAAAAAAGGTACATTTAAGGAAACTCCTGCCAATTTCACTTCAAGTCAAGTCAAGTCAAATCAATTTTATTTGTATAACCCAATATCACAAGTCACAAACTTGCCTCAGGGTGCTTTACAGAAATACAACATCCTCTATCGTGACACCATGTGTATTAATCGAATAAAGAAAAATTATCATTATCGCCATCTACTGGACTGGAGTGTGGAACAGTAGATAGGCAGACAACAAGAAAAACAACAACAAAAACAAAAAGATTAAATTCTCTGTACTAAACCTGTTTCCTTAATATATTTAATTAGGTGACTATATTTGCCATGATGCTGCTCCAAGCAGAATCCCTAATGTGATGTTATGCTTGTCTTCTTTTAATGCTGACATCAGTTTTTCCTTCTTTGCTCCTCATAGACACCTACACTACAGTAGCACATGTTGAACAGATTCAGGTTGATTATAATGCATGCATGATCCAGTTGAGTGTTGACCTATTTTATGAAGTGTTTCATTAAGTCCTGTGTGCCCTATCATTTGGACAGGAAATAACTGCTTCTTCCCTTCAGTTCCTGCCCAGTATCAACATGTTTTTGTATGTTATAGAGATGTCTTCCAGTGTCATTGATATCCCAGGATTTTTGCCACACTTTTTGCATTTGACTTTTAAGGATAGTTTTGACTTCAGTTTTACATAACAGAACCTGCATAATTAGGAAAAACGACCTAATACAAATTAACAGGGAAAAAATGGTAGAAACCTCAGCAAGAGCAATAAAAGATGGATCCCTCTTCCAGGACGGACAGACATGCAATAGATGTGTGTACAGAATAGACCAAGATAAGATTAGATATAAATATAGAAATAGAGTATGGAAAAGAGGATGACAAAATTACAAAAGATTTATAATATGTATGAAAATTGTGATCAAGAGGATGCTGAGCAACTTCCAGGTACCGCCAAAAACAGAATAGGACCTGAGCCAAATGACCTCTGTTGCCATGGAAACCTGAGAAGAGGACAGACTACACATGCACACAAGGGAGACTCACATACACAGACAAGAAACTACACACACAGAAGAGAGGGACAGACAGGACATCATTCACACAGGAGAGAGAGAGAGACAGGACATCATTCACACAGGAGAGAGAGAGAGAGACAGGACATCACTCACACTGGAGAGAGAGAGAGAGACAGGACATCATTCACACTGGAGAGAGAGAGAGACAGGACATCATTCACACAGGAGAGAGAGAGAGACAGGACATCATTCACACAGGAGAGAGAGAGAGAGACAGGACATCATTCACACTGGAGAGAGAGAGAGAGACAGGACATCATTCACACTGGAGAGAGAGAGAGAGACAGGACATCATTCACACTGGAGAGAGAGAGAGAGACAGGACATCATTCACACTGGAGAGAGAGAGAGACAGGACATCATTCACACTGGAGAGAGAGAGACAGGACATCATTCACACAGGAGAGAGAGAGACAGGATATCATTCACACAGGAGAGAGAGAGAGAGACAGGACATCATTCACACAGGAGAGAGAGAGACAGGACATCATTCACACAGGAGAGAGAGAGACAGGATATCATTCACACAGGAGAGAGAGAGAGAGACAGGACATCATTCACACTGGAGAGAGAGAGACATGACATCATTCACACAGGAGAGAGAGGTTGCTACGTTACCAAAACTGTTGGGAAAAAAGACTTTCAAATTAAACATCCTAAAGGAGTCACCTGAGACACTCATTGCAGACTTTACAATAACAGAAAACCGCAAAGTAAAGACAAATCTACTGTTCTTCACACACAAACCAAATGCATGGCACACAACTTTCACAGAAGCCTTCATGCACACAAAGAAGACTTGAAATAGCAAATGAAGACAAATCTCTGTCTATGAAGCTGGAGACACATCCTGCCCAATGTTGACTATTAATGTTTATCATAATGGTACAGTCATGGTCCAAGGATCTGAAAACTGCCTGGATAGTTTTCAACATAATTTCTAGAGCATGAAAGTAGAGGCTGAAAAGAAAGAGAGGGAAAGCTCAGCACACTTTGAGGCAGACAACACAAACAAGACAGAGAGCTTCACCACATCCAACAACCCCTCAGTTACTCTTTCTCCTGAGACCACCCCTAGATTCTCCAAGAAAGAGTCTCACAGAAGGACTTTCAGTGTTGGAGAGGGAATTCATGGAGTTCAGAGAGAGAACTCTTGTCAGCCTGCATCAGAAAACCTCCAATGACTGACCAGAAAACAAGACCCACACTCTGATCCTCCGGCAACGGGACCAAATCAGAAAACTACAACAGGTCATGAGAGCTGGAGGAGATTAACCAATCCCTAAGGATGATGCTCCGGACAATAAGGGAGGAAATCACCAGCATCGACCAAAGCAGAACCAGGCAAGAACTACAGGAAGAGGATCATCACCAAACCATAACCCCTACCCCCTCCTACTCCACTCCTACTAACCCTCCTACTCCCTGTCACTCAGATGTCATCTCAACTCCCCCTGAAGTCATCCCTCCCCTCCCTCTTAGACCCCCAACCTCCTCAATATCCTCTACCCCTCTGACTCTAGGCCCACCCCCCCCTCCAAAGCCCTCAGAAACAGACAACAGACTCAAAATATGCACACACAACCCCCCCATTACCCCTGTTATCCCCAGGAGCACCAGAGGTACTCCCACCCTCCCCAGAAGCACCAGAGGTACTCTCACCCTCCCCAGGAGCACCAGAGGTACCCTCCCCCTCCCCAGGAGCACCACAGGTACCCTCACCCTCCCCAGGAGCAACACAGAGACCAACAGCCTCCCCAGGAGCACCACAGGTACCCCCGCCTCTATCGGGGGTACCAGAGATACCACCACTCTCTCCAGGATAATCAAAGGTACCCTCACTCCCTCCATGAGCACAAAAGGTACCCTCACAATATCCATGAGCACAAGAGAGACACCCATCCTCCCCAGGAGCACCACAGAGACCACCATTCTCTCCAGAAGCACCAGCGAAATCCCAATCCTCCCCAGCAGCACCAGAGAGACCTCCAGTAGAAGCAGCAGCATCCCCACTATCAGCGGCTATACCCTCACCACCACCCTCATCAGTCTCACTGAGCCCTTCACCAGCAGCAGCAGCAGCCCCCTCGATCACAGCTGTCATCACCAGTGGCAGAAACAGCGACAGTATTAACAACAGGAAGATCATCCTCATAAACAGCCACAGTCACATTACAGTCATACACCCCCCCAAAGAACTCCCCACACAGAGAGACACCTACATTGCAGTTGCTTCCAAAACAAAGATTCCTCTAGAGCAAAACCAGTTAAGAGACATTATCTATTCATTTGTCACAGAGTTAATAAGTTAAAGTCAAATGTGTTTGGTTGTATCTTGAATACTTCATTGTGAAGCACTACATATTTAAATGACAGAACAGCATCTTTTTCAGTTAGTAGTTGGAATTTTCAGGGATTGACCTCTTCAACTTTTGGATTGAAGACTACAAGTCCTGAATTTATGGATTATATAAACAACATCAATCTAATTAACATGGAGACACAATGACAACCCTTCAAACTGCCCAAGTAACTATACTGAACCCTCCTTAAAATATTCCCACATAAAAAATGGAAGACAATCTGGGGAATAATTATTTGGTATAAATTGGAACATCACAAATATATATCACCAGTAAAAAAAGGGAAAACTCATATTTGGCTAAAGATCAGCAGATGACTTCTCGAAAACACTGAAGATATTTATTTGTGTGCTATCTATTTACTGCCTTAAAGCTCCCCACATTATTCAGAATTATATCTTCATGAACTCCAGAAAGAAATACTTCATTTCCAGTCACTTGGCTCTGTATTGTTATGTGAGGACTTTAATGCCAGAACTGGCAAGGAGAATGATTTTATTGATACAGATGGCAATAATCATTTAGATGTATCTCCTTTATACCAACCTCCTGTCACAAAACAAAGGCATAGCTATGATAGTATAGTGAATAAGAGTGGAAAAGAAATTTTACAAAGCCCTAGGATTATACAGTGTTAATGGTAAGACATGAGGAGACTCCCTGAGCAGGTTTACCTACTGCTCTGTGTTGGGAAATAGTGTCATTGATTATGCAATCACAGATCTTTATCCAGGAAATGCATTCACAGTCTTACCACAACATCCCATATCAGACCACAATCAGATAACACTGTACTTTAGAGACCCATATCCACACACATACCCCTGATGACAACCTGCTACGTCTCCCAAAACACTACAAATAGACAGAGAAAAGTCTCACTGATTACACCAAATCATTTAACAACACTAACATCCAAAACATGCTAGATAACTTTCTATGTAAACAATACCTGATAAACAAAGATAACATAAATCTGGCCACAAAAGATTCTAATCATATATTTATGAAATTGGCAAAAGAGTCCAAAATTAAAAGACCAACCCCCAAATCAAACAAATAACAAGCACAAGAACAATGGTTTGACAGTGAATGTTCCTTTTTCAGGAATCTCAGAAACCTGTCAAACAAGAAACACAATGACCCTAAAAACCAAGAATCACACCGTGAATACCACACAGCACTTTAACAATACAAGAACATTATCAACCAAAAAAAGGCTAAATACACAGATGATGAATTAGTCAAAACTGAAATACCAAATATTAAGACAGCATTGCAATACAGAATGGCGATGTTTGGAAAAACTATTTCTCAAATTTATTATTATCATTATTCAAAATCCAGAACGCTATGGTTTAAACACACATCAGAGGTCCACAATTGACAAATTGAAATGATTAGAAAATACAATAAAGGACAACCAAAATGCTTTGGACAGTCCAATTACAATGGAAGAGCTACAAGAAAAAACTGGCTGATTTTAAATATGTAAAGGCTTGTGCTGTATTAAAATTATTGAATTTGGTATTAAAAAGTGGCATAAACCCTGCCATTTGGAACTAGGGACTGATTAGTCTTTTTAAAAACGGAGACAATCTTAATCACAATAATTATAGGGGTGTCTGTGTAAATTCTAATTTGGGGAAACTATTTTGTAGTATATTAAATTCAAGAAAAAATTGGACAAAAAATTACAGAATTTTTCAAACAATGTCACAGGGTCCATGAAGGTTGCAATATATCCCCAACACTTTTCAACATATACACTGATCAATTATCAAACCTACTACTGAACTACTGAAAACTCTCCAGCCCCAGGACTGGAAACAAAGTTAAATGTCTTTTTTATGCAGATGATCTATTACTATTATCACAAACAGAATAAGGGATCCATGATTACTGTGTTAAGCAAAACTGAGCAATCAGAGCAAATCTAGATAAAACTAAAATTATGATATTAAAAAAAAGAAAAAAGCAGGATCATAAACTAATGAATATCATTTTATTTTGGGAGGGACAACATTGAGTCATACAACAGAGTATACACACCTAGGCTGAACTATCGCTGCTTCAGGCATTTTGTCAAGGTTTTAAGTGCATTGGCAGATAAAACTTGTAGAGCTTATTACAGTGTAATAAAAGTCCTCCACTAATTAAACCTCCCAATAAAGATTTGGCTTAAAATTTTTCAAAGCGTTATTGAGCCAATCCTTTTAGATAGAAGTGATGTTTCACACAGGAGAGAGAGCGAAAGAGAGAGAGGGGGCATCATTCATACAGGAGAGAGAGAGAGGGGACATCATTCATACAGGAGAGAGGAAATGGCAGCAGGGAAGCAGAGTGGTCCCAGGATGGGTGTTGGTCCAGCAAAGAGATGCCTGAGAGAAAAGAACGAACAAGGAGAAAACAGGGAGGGGGGATGCCTGGACGCATATGTGCTTGTGGACAACAAACAGAAGGTTAGAGAGATGCAATGGAAATGCAGGTTTTTAATTAGTAAAGCTTGATAAATTTATTAAGACTGAGACCGGCCAGCCGCACAGTACAAGGTCAAACATTCAAATTCTGTTTTCCCTATTATTCTTCACAGTTTATGTTCTCTGTTCAATTAATTAGTCATCTATTTTTCAAATGATTATAAACAATATGTTTCATGCAGGGCCACACCAACATCTTCAACAACTGTTTTTACTTGTGTTCAGTAATTCTAACTTTAACTCCTCATCTGTGACTAGTGAGGCCCATTAAAACTACAAATGCAACCATCGCTCCCCAATTAATTATAGGGTTTCCTTTATCTATCCATAACACACTTAATAAATGTGGTTTCTAACTGAGGGCGCCTGCCACAAGCTCAGAAAAGACATTGAGATCTTTCTCAATGGTTGCAGACTTCTCTGAGGACAGAGTCTGTCTGTGGAGACACTTACACTTTTCCAATCCACAAAACTGTTTCCACTGTTTCTTTAAGGAGTGGAATTTTCCACATGTAGAAAATAATAACTCACCATAACCAGTTACTCCAAAAGATTGTATGCATAAATCCTCTTGTGGGTTATTTGTATGTAGAATACATCCCTTTTAGAAAGACTACTCATTGACTTAGTGATGTGTATCACATATGAGAAAGATTTTATCCTATCTACTCCCTGGTCAACAGGTTTCGGTATGAAAACAAATTCACTGTAATCTGACTTTTATCTGGGTGGATATTTACCAAAATGCTCTCTTCAAGCACACACCTTAGCATTCACAAGACAGGGTGTATTGTGAAATCAAACTAATGTCATGTACTTTAAGTAGTGGTGAAAATGGTTTGTATGGAAGCAACATATTCCTAAATCTGCAGTATTATGACATAACTATAGAGGTCCTAAACATCTGAGATACATTTTAAACAGTTAAACAGCTACATATAAAAAAAAACCAAACAACAATAACAGTTTAGCCAGTTTTAATAGTTTTAAAACACTTGGTTTGGAAAAAAGTACAAAAGTGATCTTGGACGCCACAGTATGAAACCAGTCCAATAATGCAAGGTGAAAGGTGTGTTCCTTTAAAAAGCATCTTCTACAGACATGTTAATTTCAACTGGCCTTACCATACACATACTGTACTCACTAAAACAGATACAAGCAATAGTTTAAATACAATGGCTGATCCCAGGAATACATTTACAAGTGATTCTTAAAAAACTAATTAAAAAGGGGGGAAATAAAGAAGTCTGACCACAACGCCAACTGGTATCTGGCAGTAAAATCATGCAGTATTACAATCGTTCCACTAAAGAGAAACAGCAAAGCACTACAGCTGTCACACAGTGAGAAAGAGGGCAGCCAAGAGGTGTCTCTTTATCAAACAGCCTTTCAAAATGTTCATTGGTTGTTTTATGAATTGTTACTGAGAGAGTTCTCTAGCGTCGAGCAGCAGCTCAGTGGTCACCCTTCCCACGTTTGCATACATTGTAAAGTTGCGCAGGGTCTCCGTTAAGGAGAACGTGTCTTCCACAATCTCATCCATTTAGAAAAATATAACTAATTGCTATTGAAGAAAACCCCCAAAATGTGGGATATTCTCTTAGTATGTTGTGAGGAAATAAAAAAAGCTAAGAAATACAGTTGAATAAATAAATTGCATGACATCCATAAAAGTTAAGTGGATACACTGAGTCGACAGAATGCTATCCACATATGCACACCATGCTTTTTGTTTTGGCCCGGCAGTGTTAAAAACGAGGGCTCCATCCTCCATCCAAAGCCACACCCTACGATCCAGTGGAAAGTTGCCATAAAATATCTAAAATATGTTGACATTTAGAGAAAGGTTTCTTGTTCTTTGATTCAACAATTGATTCCCATGTACAACATGGTCTCTGGCTTTACCAATTAAGAAGTAATCGATGCTGATGGCAATGAGGAAACACAGGAGGGAGACTGTCACAGTGTTAAAACAATGAAGCCGCTCTGTGTTGTTACCCGCTGGCCGGCCTATTGTTAGGGCAACAGCAGTGAACTTCCTGTCCGGTCAAACTTTTTTCCTTTTGAGAGGGCAGCCACTTGTTTCATCAACTCTCTGTTCTTGGCCTGTGGAAATAAATGATTGAAAGTGTTAGAAATTATGCATACGGTTGCAGTTTTTTGATACCTTAGTGGAAGCTTTTGTAAAATCCACATACTGAACACTACAATTAACCTGAAATCATGTGATTTAAACGGCAGCAAACACACTAGTTGACTTAAGGAAATTACAGTTAATGAGTCTCTATTTTTACCACTTACTAGTCATTCATCTGATGCTACAAGCTAAAGGCTTTAAACCCATTTTAGACTTTCCTCAACAGCACCTTTGGTGCATCAAACATATGGAGCATATCAGCCACAGGGTCACTTACAAAACAGCAACCATATTAAAAAGGTTAATGCCAGGAAATGGCTCAACTGACGCACCCATTGTGTCCATGACAGAATGTGAACTTATGCAATGAGTGCATCATCCATTTATCACACTGACACATCCAGCACAATTTTGATATAAGCACTGATGCATTTTTAAGTAATAACCAAACAGTGATACATGATTTAAGCTGATATAACATGCACCCCTAGTTGCCCATAAAAAAAAAAAAGATCTGAGATCACATGGGTATTTCTGAAAACGTTGAGCCTGCAGTGCTTTTTATAGTACAGCCACAGTTTGGACGCTGCGTGCAAAAACTGGGTGGCTGTTGACAAAAAGCTACAGGAGGAAAGACTTAAAAAGATGGTTGTAGATTTTTCAACTATTTCAATGACATTCAATGATTTAACAGATAGGGATTGTTGAACAGTGCGACTACAACATGCCCCTCTGTAATGTTATGTAACCCTATAAACTAAAATCATATCTTGAGCAATAGTCAGATGGGCATGGTGTTCAGAACACTGTGTGCTGAACAAAGTTAACAGAAGACATCTGTGATGTTAATTGTTTCTCTATTACGAATCATGAATCAGTCACTAAAATTACAGAGTAAGGTGTGTCTACTCTCAGGCATTGTCCTATCAGGCACATTGAGTCATTTTGGACTTCCAATAAAGATGTTTGCATATATAAACAAAAATAATCCAATATGATTTCATGTACAAATGAAAGTTATACTTGGAAAAAATTCAGGAATGTCAATTTAGATGGGACCAGTTTAGCACAAGGTTACTTCTACTGACATTTAACTGAGACGAAAGACAGAGTGGCATGTCACAAATGGGTAGGGCTCAAACTTAGGACATGCTTTAGCAATTCACCACACCTCCTTGAAACCTGCACATCACCCCAATAGTGAATTGAACTGATCACCAAACTAATTTACAAACTTTTATAAATTAATATAATTCATAAAAGCTCCTAAGACATATGACATTTTCCCAAAATATATATTAATCAACTAACAAAAGTGTCATTAAAATCAGATACAGTGACTACAGTTTATATACAGATGGGTGACAAATTAAAGGAAAAACCAACATAAAGTGTCCAAGTAAGGTGTTGGGCCACCACATGCCGCCAGAACAGCTTCAATTCGCCTTAGCATTGATTCTACAGTCTCTGAACACTATTGGAGGGATGAAGATCATTCTTCCAAAAGATATTCCCTCATTTGGTGTTTTGATGATGGCGGTGGAGAACGCTGTCTAACATGTCAGTCCAAAATCTCCCATAGGTGTTCAATTAGGTTTAGATCTGGTGACTGTGAAGGTCATAGCATATGATTCACGTGATTTTCATGCTCATCAAACCATTCAGTGACCCCTTGTGCCCTATGAATGGGGGCATTGTCATCCTGGAAGAGACCACTCCCATCAGGATAGAAATGTTTCATCATAGGATAAAGGTGATCACTCAGAACAACTTTGTATTGATTTGCAGTGACCCTCTCCTCTAAGGGGACAAGTGGACCCAAACCATGCCAGCAAAATGCCCCCCAAAGCATAACAGAGCCACCAGATCTCCTCACTGTAGGGGTCAAGCATTCAGACCTGTACCGTTCTCTTGGTGTACGCCACACATGCACTCGCCTATTTGTCGAGAATATGGTGAAGGATGACTCATCTGACTATGTCACTTTTTCCACATCTCTGTAGACCAGTGCCTATGGTTTTTGCACCACTGGATCCCTCAAATGTGCTACGAAAAAGTCTGCTAAAAAATACTCAGCTCTGTAACCACTGGCTCTACATTTTATCTCGTGGTCTTCTCATGAATGCAAATAGTCTTGTTTTTAAATTGGACAAACATACATTAGTCATTTCTAGTTGATGTTATGAGTGTGTGTGATGTGCTATTGTGTGTAGCTTTGTATTATGTATTATGTGTCCTGTGTGTTTTTTGCTTTGTACAGTTTCTTATCTTGCTTTTATGTTTTAATTTTGACCTGCTGAAGGGACTGCAGATGAAAATGTACTATATGCTAGCCAGTAGAGTATATTAAACGGTAACATTTATGTTTAACACTGTACACAGTACCAATAAATATATAAATGTAATGAGGGGTTTATGCACTGCAATCCTACTGTAATATCCCTCTCTATGTAATCGTCAACGGACTGTTCTTGCTGACAGTCTGATCACGTCCTGCATTGACTCTTCTGTTTTTTCCGTACATATCACACTAATGCACGAGCATCATGGTCATCAAATGTGTGCCGTTGACCACATTTTCCGACCCTATTTACTGATGTCACTCCCACAGATCTAAATGCAGATGTCATTTCTGTCACTGTTCCTATTGAAACACCTGCCAACTGAAGCTCCTGCCATCCGTGCCTCAACAATGAACCCTCTGTCAAAGTTACTTAGATCTTTTTCTCTTTCCGTCTTGATACAAAATCAGAATCAACTGGGTCTGCTCAGCATTTTTATACATGCCATAGAGCATGACTGGATGTTAATTGCTTAATTGTACCATGCAGTGCACCTGTGTGGACGCATCTGCATTTGTGCTGTTTCTCCACAGATAGATAGATGGATAGATGGGTGGGTGGGTAGGTAAAGCTTGGAGATAAGGAGATGCTGAGAATTTTTGTAACATCCACTTGTTAGCTTGGGGATGTTTTAGAGTGGTGGAAAAAAAAATGACACAAGAGCATTTTCACATAATATTCCACAACAAAGGTTTAATGGAAATCAAGTATGACGTGGGAACTAATGAGCACACGCTGGTGTACAAATGAGCACTGGCGACACAACACGTGTTTGTATGTAGTTTCCTACCTGCTGTTGTTCCATAGACTCTTTGTGCGATTTCTCCATTTGGTTCATCTTGACCCTCATATTGGATTCCTGGTACTGAAAGTCTGCTTTGAGCTCTGTGAGCTGGAGTAGAATTCAATAATCAATACTCGAAACAAAAACAAGCTACCGACAGTGATGCATCTTTGATTCATTAGAGCTGGAGGTCGGATGAGGCTGATGAACCTACCTTACGATCCTTCTCTAGAATGGTCTGATCCCTTTGCTGCAGAAGTCTCTTCAGTGACATAACTTCCTCTTTCAGTTGGCTGATGAGAATGAAGTTGTCCGTTCCTCCTGAATCCATAGACTGGGTGATGGAACTACTGATGGGAGAACAGAGAGAGCATGAAGCCAGTAATGAGAGGGGTAGTCAACATGTGGAGGAAAGATGTAGGCAGGATTATGCCAAAGGGAATGATTCTTTAAAGTCAGAATTGCACCTGATGGTTACCCAAACAAACAGTTATCATACCTGTCCCCGTTGGATGGCTTCATCTCCAGTTTTGGTTTCTTCTTTGGAGTCTCCTTCTGGATTGAAGACGATTTATGGCTGCAAAGAAAATCAACAAGTCAATCTGGGCCCAAAAACTCTATCAATGCACTGTTTTCTGATGTACACGCTGCAGATCAAAGGAGGAGGAAAGTTTTACCTCTGCTTCCACAGTCCCTGCTCCTGCTCGGGACTCAAGCTCCCACTCAGCCTGTGAAAGATAATTTAGCTTAGTGAATATCAACATATGACCGAAACACAAATCTTCTCACTATTCTGTGTTAAAAAATGAACAATCTGACTGAGCAGCATGGGAACGGAGGGACAAGTGACACAACGGAGGACATACTTGTGGTGAGAACTGCTGTGTCTGTGTTGGTGGTGGTGGTGATGATGGTGCGGTCTGGAGTGGTGGTCTTTCTCATTCAAGGACGAGGAGTTGGAGGAGCCAAAGCCCTTCCTCTGCTCCTTAGTCTTCTGCAGGACACGGCGGTAGGACAGAGTGCAGAGCCAGCACAGCAGTTTCCCATCCACCTGTAAGACAACAACAGTAGCTCATAAAACTTTCAGTTATACATCTGCTGCTAAATTAGACAGTATGCTGTCTGGTTTATACCTTTCTCCTGCCTTCCTCCTTGCGGTCAAAGGCGCATTGCTGTTTGCACTGCTCACATGTCTGTGGAGGTCCATATTTTTTTTCTGAGTTGGTACAACGCTGGCACTTTGTCCCAATAAAAGCTGCAATGATGTTACAGTACTGGCAGGGTTTGGGCTGTAAAGACAGACAAGAGACAGTGTTAAAAGTTCAATTTACGCATAATGCGCCTTTAAACAAATATGCAGCAAGTACAAATGGAAGCAACAAATACAACTAGTTAAAGCACTTCGGGAGAAACTCACTGTTCCAAACTGTTTGACGTTTTGGGCACATTTCTTGCAGATTGTATTGGTTTTACTGTAAAGAATAAATAAGGGTTTACATTCAAAGCAAATCACATAAAATACAAAGAAATTCGCAATTTTACAACAAATAAAATCTAAAATTCGTCTTAAGTCGCATGTGTCTCACCTTTCCTGCTGAAACTCAGATCTGCAGTATGTGCACTTCACTATCGGGTGTGCAATGCGACACTCCTGTGGTGACAAAACAAATGAATGTCAGGTGTTTTCATGAGTGTAAATTGTGGTATTGTATGATATCCACTAGACACTAAAAACAAGACTGCCTCATTAGTTGTTGTTTCTATCAGCATGACTTGATGTTTGTTGTGTAACATCCTCTTGGCTACAACATCTGTGCAAGTACCAACACCTGACAATTTGGTTGTATATACACCAAACTGCTTCTGTGTCAGTCAACCCAACAAATTATGGGCAACGTAGGGAAAAAATAAGCACAAATAAAAAAAACCCTCTATCGGACAACTGCAACCTTAACCACCATTCTCAAATATTTATAATTTCTTGATGGAGAAATTGAACTGTAACTGTATTAGTGTTCATCAGTCAACCCCGTGATTTAACTATCCTGTGCAAATAAAAAAAAAACTGATTTGTCAGAGAGAAAGGGACTCTCTGAAGTGCTTGAAGAGAGTGATAAAACTGTCCATTGGTCTGCTCTTCCTGATAAAAAAAGAATCAGTGCAGATTGAGTGAAGTAAAGAAAAGTAGGAAGAGAGAGATGCCCCAGAATAAGTTTCTTCTAGTAGAAAAAAAGTCTGTACATTTGAAGCTTTGAGCAACAAGTTGGCAAGTATGTACATTAATGGCAATTATTAAGGGTATAATTCTAATGTCTGGCGGATGAATATTCTGCTTGTAATTACATAGTAAGGGAGCGTTATTACTCCTTAACAAACAGCACAGTGTTTACAGGTTGGAAAGATATAAGCTGTTACATAATCTGAGCCTGGCTGCTTGTTACAACATGACACCCGGTCGGCAATAACACTCGCACATTGGAAGTACTTAAAACTCAGGATTGTTTGTATTGTCTCGCACACACATACACAAACACATACACACTCCCAAACCTTGCACAGCTGCTGGCCCTGCGACAGCTCTTCGAAAGGATACCGCTGGTTACACTTCGTACAGGCGTACAGAGCCGACGTTGCCATTCTCGCCCAAATAAATGTCACTGAGCTAGAAGAGGTTAGCGAAGTCCAGCTGCAAACTGAACGGATTAACGGCGCTATTTCCTCTCTAGCCGCTTGCTAATTTAGCACGCAAACACACACACACACGGTAGCTTGCTCGGCTAGGTAGCGTAGGGCAGCACCGAAATAGCTTAGGAAGCTGGAGGGAGCTGAGCAGCAAGCGAGGAACAATAAACTCCAAATATCTGTGATCTCCCTCCGCTCGCACGATATCCGACCAGGCTAACTCGAGGTCGATCGTTAGCTGTGCCGCAACATAAGCAATCCGTCGATACAAATCTGGCTATTTCTATTAAGTTTCCACTGTTCTCGCCAAGAAAAGGTATTTTCCTGTTTTCCTTCTCTCTTTTTGTATCAACGCCGTCGTCGTCGTCGTCATGTAACCGGAAGTGACCGACGACGGCTGATCGCGACACAATATCCGTCCGCGGGATTCACATTTTTGAAATGCTCAGAGCCAATCAGATGTCAGGATTCATTCTACAGGATCACACAACTTGCAGAGGTTTAACATACACTGTATATAATGTATATGGTTTGTATATGTTTTTATCACTAAAGTAAATACACAAATTAGATTTCTGTAAAAAATGAAGACACAACTAAACATCTATTTTATAAATGTCAGTATACATCAGGGTTCTGGAAAAAAGAGTATTATTTTTGACACTCAAACCAACCATTCAATTAAGCTGGAAGCCAAGGATGTTAAACTGTAATAAACTTTAGTTGTTTTTTTTTTTTTTTTAGATTTTTTAGATCTTTAGATTTTAAGGTAGTGTAAGGCTGCCACCGCCTTTCATAACCCAGCCTGGTCTGGCGTCAGAGGCGAGAATATTCATCACACAGACAGATATATGGTACAAAAAATTAGCCTTTATTGAAGATACAAAGTCATTATAACTACAACTAGACACCCCAAAGCAAAACCCCCCACAGAGGTCAACCCTTAATAGGCTCAGGTGGCCACCCTACGACCCTACAACACACAGCACTGCAAGTGAATTAGGATAAACGTTGCACACACCCAGAGAAACACTGCACACAGTATCAAACACACAGCAATCAGTACACGCCACACTAACCAAACACAGTATCAAAATACACATCAATCAATAAGGACCACTACAAGCTGTAGGCAGGTCAGAACCATTTCTATCAACAGAGGGAGGCAGAGGGGCCTCTTAATGGGCCCTTGGCAGGGTGACAAATCACTAAAATCTATTTTTAAGATTAAGTATACATAGACCAAGACAAAAAAAGACAATACATAAACATTAAACATGAAAGTGTTTTAGACTTATCTCGCCCTGGTCTGGTGACAAGACCCTCCTGTGGAACGCGAACCTGGAGTCTCCTGAAGAGCCAGGCAGCGGCCACAGAAACACTCACTGCAACCACGAGGGTCCAACTGCAGCATCTCAGACCTCTCTCCTCAGGCCCCTCAGACCTCCCTCCCCAGACCTCTCTTCTCAGGTCTCTCAGACTTCCCTTTTCAGGCCTCTCAGATCTCTCTTCTTAAGTCCCTCAGACCTCTCTCCTCAGGTCCCTCTCATGCAGACATTACCGCCCCCTTCTGGTCGGGGGATGTATTGTATTTTCTTTCAGAAGTCAACTGCCAGGTCATAGTTCATAAAATATAATTATATGAAAACTACATATTAGAAATCTAATTATAAATATATGAAGACTATATATACTGTAATATATATTACAAATATTGAAATACATCAATATTAGTTATTAAAATAATTATTGATGCACAAATAGCCATGTATTAATATTATTAATATATTACTTATATGATAAAATCCACAATCTTCCATTACATTGATAATTGTCACTCCACTTATGTAAAACCTATCGGATTAGAAAATTACTAATTCCAGTGTAACTGCAGGCAGTGATTGTATTTATATACAGTCAATTGTCCGAGCACATCTTGAAAAAAAGAAAACAATCACAACACAGTAGGCAGGCTAATGGCTCCAAACGCTTTTATTCTACCGTTACATAACATGTTCATCTTTCTTCCATCTTCATAACATTTCCAAAATCCGGCATATTAACAATATCTTGTAATCTTGTGAGATGGGCCTCATCTGTGGAATGAAACATAAATTAATCATTCATTCATTAATATCTGAATATGATATAGCAATACATGCACAATCAGTGACCAGTTAGCATAACTAAATGACGGACATACTACTTGCAAGATATCTAACAGTATATAATAATAATAATAATAATAATAATAATAATAATAATAATAATAAGGATCAGGAAAATGAGAAAGAAAACTAAAAGTATTTTAGTTATATAGGTAGCTGCTGATCACACATTGTAAGTTTATTAGAACAGCATTTATTGGAAAGCTAAGTTAGTCGCTGGCGGCTAATGAGCTACCAACAGCTGTATGCAGTAAACTGCAAGCTAATGTTAGCTAACTTGCTAACCTCAATGGGAATTTATACCAGTAAGCTAATAGGCTAGCAGTCGGATTCATTTTCAACAGCTTTTACGTGGAATTTGCCCAAAATGTTAAATAGTTGGATTAAAAAGCTAACATTTCTTGTCCATTGAGTAATTTTCAACACAAATTAAAACATCACTACAATAAAGTATGACCATTTGACTAGTTTACCAGTAAGCTAAACCAATTTATCTTGATAGAAAGTTATCAATCCGAAATATTTTTGAATAAATACAAAGGAAAAATACTTTAAGTGAAAAACTGTTTGTTTGACACTTTGTTTTCTCTTTTTGTTCTTCATGCTTGTTTATATGTTAGTTTTTTGGATTTGACTGTTTTCAGTAAAGTTGAGGGAAAAATCATTAAAGTAATAGCTACAGTAAATGTAAATCAATAAATACAAGCATGTGGACAATAATGTTATTAACTGTTTTCTTTTTAAAGATTGTTTTACATGTAATTATTGAGTCATTAATGTGACGTTACTTTCTTTTTTCAAATGGAAACCATCCCCATTCTTTCCAAGTCTGCTAATTCTCAATTTAAAAAATGTTTTTAAAGTTTTAATAGTTTGCATAGGTATATGTCATATACAAATAAAACTCCTGGTACTCACAGCAGTACTATAGTTAGTGCTGCACAGTGGAAAGTATTGTGTCGTGTATATTTCTGGGCTGCACTGTGTCCCACATTGAACCTTTGTACATCATGAGCACTGCTGGACAGTACTGTGTAGTAGTTTTGTGTACTTTTACAAAGGATGTATACTTAGTGTGTATGCTTTTTTACTGTGTATGTTAAGTTTTATGCACACACTGTAAACCAATTTCCCTTTGGGATAATAATAAAGTTAATCTAGTAGGTGGCATAATATTCAACTATGCTGCAGGTGTTACTGTCCTCGAGGCCCTGATGGTCATAAAATAGTCACAAGTCAAGATAAATACGCATCTCTCAAATTCTATAGTATGTGGCCATGAAGGTAAAATTATCATTATTAAAAGAACTCCAAAAACCCTGAAACAAACAATGAGTGAGACTCTTATTACAGTGGCTATGCTGGTAATACCTGCACTGTATGTTGATTAGATTGTGTTTATTTCAGGGGTAATAGTGGAATTATACTTATAATTTTGTCAGTGTATGGTAGCGCTTCTGTGAATCTCAGTTTGGCCTTTTCCTACAAGGTCCTGTTAAGAGAGTGTGCTGTATATGACATATAGTGTCATAGTATAGTATAATAATAATTATGCAACTGTGTGCTTATTCCAACGGATTAGATCTCAGGTCTAAATTATGTGTGAAATTTCAATTAATATGATCAGAATTAGGTTATTAAAGGGTTGAACAATTTCTAATAGGCTTTATTGTTTCCTGCACTGTATCTAGTGAGAGGGGTTATTCTGTGTCGTATCTACTTACTTAAAAGGAACAGAAATAGCCTTACTTGATCAAATGAAAACTTGAAAGAAGTCAGAGTAAACATAGTGTTTAAACAGCTTAAATTTTCACCAAAAAAAAAAAAAAACACTACATAGTATCAGCACTTTTATTAATCATTTTAATACATTTTGACATTACAGTCTGACGCCTGAAGTACACTGGTTTCTGAAAACAATCTGAAGCAATGAAGTGCAAAAGAGCTTTGCAGCCTCACTTAAACCATGTGGAAAAATGTTATGGTTGCACATTTTAAAAGCAAACTTAGAGTAATTTAAATTCAATGGCGATACATTTAAGTGGAAAAAAAAACAACTTATGGAAACGAATATGATAATGGGTAAAGGATGCCTTAAAGCCAAGTTATGTCCAGTCATCTAACATTTAAGTATAAGAATGAAACAGATTGAATAAGGCATGCCAATATGTTCATAGCCATTGCGGTTTAATATTAATCTCCAGCTGAGTCATACTGTAAATTTCAGACTTTTAAATCACTTTTATATTTCTTCATGTATAATAAAAGGCACTCTATCTTATTTGTTATGGCAAGCTCATGAGCATAACCAGAGATAATTAATGCTACTGTCACTGCAGCTCTGCTATCATTTGAAACACTTAACAGCTAAACATAAGAGATGGACCGGAGGGTGTTGTTATCACACCATGCTAACGTAACAAACCACACTGACTCCTTGAAATCGAGTCCTGTGTTTATTGCAAGTATTCACACGCGCAGTGGAAATGCTACCTAACACTATATTCACAGTTGGTGATTAACAACTGTGCACACTTTTCTCTTGTTATTCTCCTAATCATTCAGAACAAGGCACAGATGTTCATTCAGGTCCATTAAACTGAAAAACTACCCAAAGCAAATAATTAGTTGTGTTACACACTCTGCTGACTATAAAAACAATATTGACTGATACTAGCTTTAAAACAAGCATGTGCAAGAAATATTCACACATTGACATTTTGAGTAAATGATCGTTAACTGGGACAAATAAACTATTGCATATTCTGTGCAGCTTATTAATATTGCATGGGAACATCTCTAATCAATTTATGACTGAGACAGAGCATGTTTGAGAGTCATAAATACAAGTCTGGACTAAAGGATAATAAATAATGTTAACTAGTTAGAAAAATGAACCTTACAAAAACTCATATCACTCAATGACAGGAATGTCATACATGACACATTATGTAGTCATAAAAAAAAACAATATTTGGTCACATTAATCTAAAAGCAGTGACTTATGAAGACAACTCCTCACTTTTTATGCATTCAATAACTACTTTTAGACTACTATTAGAATAAGCTAACACTCCAGCCCTTTAGCTACATTTTTGAATAAACAAAAACAACTCACGAGGCATTTAGTAGGTTTTAGTGCTAAAGTTTTGACCTCAAAATATCTGTTTGCAACAGCATATCTTCAAAACTGCTTCAGCAGTACTGCCTTCAAATCAAAGATCTAATAAACTCTTGCAAAATAGAGGAATGAAGTGAGTGTTTCTATGAAGTGTATAAGGCATAAATATTTTACCCGAGTAATATTTTAGTGTACATCAAAAACTATCAACACTGATTGTAGGTAGGTTGATATGCTAAACAGTACTCACTATTCTGGTAACGTGTCCGCTCAACCCTGGAGAAAGAGTACAATATGGCTGTAGTCAAGTAGTCTGAGACAGACATTCTTCTGTTGGAAGCAGACTCTACATGACCTGTGATAGATGCAATACAGTAATCTGCTGAATCAGACATTTGGTAGTGGTTTACTAATATGATGTGTCACCAAAAGAGGCAATTCGACACACAGAACCTTCGTGGTGCCGGTTGTGTCCTACTGATTATGACTGTATGGCGCCTTCTCACAGGTAGGATTCAGCTTCTGCGACCGTCATGAGGGTCAAGTAGTGTCAAACAAAGGTCTGCACTGGGGTGATGGAGCGTGTGGGGGAGCCTGCCCGTTCAGAGGAAGAAGAAGCTGAGCGATTGGTCACTTCTCGCTGTAACTCGTCCACTCGCTTCTGCAGCTCTGCACGCTTTGCCAGCAGCTCCTTGTAGCGCTGATGAACAGGTTCCTGGCAAAATAAAGGCAACGTGTAAAGCTAAATGTTCAACCACAGAAATGTAGTACAGTACTTGTGGAGTCTAAACACTTTCCTTTTAAAAACGCTGAAGTCAGATGGATGAAGCGGATAAACAAGAGACAGGCTTCTTGGCGTACCTGAGGTCTCATGCGAGGATTCCAGCGGATGTAGTAGCCAACCCAAAGCTCCAGGTGGCGTAAGCTGACTACAGGGAACAGCACATGGTTGGAGTAGTTCACATATAAAGGATTGGTAAACTCCTCCAGCTGGCTGTTAATATAGGACCACAAGGATACCGTCCTCTTTGGAATCTCCTGTCGAGTAGAAATTCAGTTGTTATAATACTAAATGTGCAACAAAACTCCTTACGAGTAATTGACTTTCTACTCCGTGCTTTTTCCTCGGCAAGCCTTATTTCTCTATCTCAAACCTAAAAATGATGATACGAGGTCACACATAATATTAAGAAATTCAGACTTTTGCATCAGCAACCAAATGAATAGAATAGTTGGAGAAACAAAATGCTCTTACTTCCTTCAACCTCTGCTGTTCGCTGTTACACAAGAATGTCCCGAACAGGCAGCTGTACAGGTGGTCCAGGATGGTCACCAGGAAGAATTCATTAAACTCAAAAGCTGCAGGAAACTTAAATAAAAACCGCTTTGTTAGTATCCATAACAGAGCATTTTACTCTGAGAATTTTTTTTCACATTTCAGCACCACTTGTTTCTCACCTGGCGAGTCAACTGCCAGACGCAGTCAATGAACTGAATAAAAACAGGTGAGCGGTCTGCGTCTGTGTGGTTCTTATCGCCGTGGCCGATACGCTGAAATAAATGGCGGAAAGAGGAAAGGTGATGTAACTGGAAAGGCCACCTGACTTTAAGCAGGAATTTCTGAAACTCCAAAAGTGTACGACAAATTATTTACCAGCTGAAAGCGATGACCGAAGCTCAGCCACTCTTTCTCGAGCAGCACCTCGAAGCCGCGAATGGTGCGGTAATAACTGTCCAGCATGAGCATGGCCAAGGAGGTGAGCTGGCCTGTGCGGTCCCAGCCGTCGCTACAGTGCACCACCACTGACGTCTTCCCAGACTCTACCTTGTCTGCAATCCGCAGCGCTCCCGCCAGGATCAGCTACAAACACACAAACAACTCTGTCAAAAAGCTCTGAATCAGGTCATTTTCGTTTTTTTTATTTTTTTTTACCTCGTTCACAATCGCAGCGACGCATCAGTATGCTCACCTTGATGTGCTCGAGCCAATGAGTTGACTCCAGATTGGAGAGCCAGTGGGAGTCCTCGATGTTGGGGTAGACCACATCCTTCAGCTTACGGAGTGACTCTCTCATCACATGGATATTGTGAATATCCAAGAACACCAGCTCAGCATTTTGATAAGCATCCTCGCTTTCATATCCACCCCCTTTCATCTAAAGGAAAGAAGAAAACAATGGAGACAGGTTCATCCGCTGAGCGAAGGTCAGACATTTGCAAATAACAGTGCAACTGACCGTAACCTCAAGATAAAAATCCTGTCCTTTCCTCTTAATAAATATTGCTTTTAAAAAAAAATCAGCTTAAGAAAAAAAACCTTGTTGGCAGCAGCGTTGACACTGGGCCTGGCATCAAAAATGAAGAGTTTATGGGACTGAGCATTTGCATCCATGATAGCCTGGAGGTATTTCTCATCCTCTTTGCTCCGCTTCCCATTCACCCCAACCATAGGCTGACTGCAGCGCGTCACCGTCGCCTGGCTTTCTGGGTGGATCCATGACAGCACCTACACATAGAGTACAACAGAATATTACCACAGACTGTCCCACAAACCAACTGCACAGGTGAAGATGACTGCATCCATGCTGAAGAGCGGTCACTCACAGGTATCCTCCCTTTTGCCCGGAAGGCAGCTACTCTCTTCAGCTCCTCATCTGGGATGTTGACAGGCACCGCCATAGTTGACGGGTAGGTGTCACACAGCTCGTAGTGATCGTTAACTTTTGTGATCCTCCAGCTTTCATTGGGTATGCCCTTCCAAGAAAACACACAACCTGATAAGCTTTCTTTGACATTTAGCTAAGTAGTCGTGCCGTGAAATTTGTAAAAAAAAAATACCTGTCTTTTGTATTCTGAGACACAGTCATACACCTTCCATCCATTTTCGGGAAACACTTGCCCGTAATCGAAGGCGAAGATTTGCTGTGGAGAGTGGGAGAGACATTCATCAGTTGGTGGTCAGCGCAGAGCTACAGTGTGGGATGCGGTGAGGCTGAGGATCACTCACCAGCCCGTTGGAAACAGGAAACGCAAATTTCATCAGCACTTCGAAAATGGACTTCCTGAGTGTGTCCTCCATCTGCTTGTGTGCAAATCGTAGATTACGCATATCCTGCAGAGAGGCAGAGCAGCGGGTCATGGTCAACCACAGGGATCAACAGCAGTATGTAAATATTCATAGCAGTTAATCCTCCATGTCTGATAACAGGTTATTAGCTAGTGGGCTGTTGTGGACATAGAGCTTGTTCATAGGCTCACTGTCTTCATGACTATGATTTACGCCAGTGTTGCTTACACAGCAGAAATAAAAAGCCTGTGTACTGTTCTCTACTGTACTATCTGGAGGTTCCTGCAATCTGTGACTTTGTTGGTGTCACACTCTTGAAGACAATGCAATCATCATACTGGAAACTGTAAACTCTACTATACCACCATACTGCTGCTAGAGATTCATACTCAGAGCTGATTGAATAACTACATCAAATAATATGAGGCCATTTTGTGGCTCACCTTGCAAACGAGCCCATAGGACACATCACCACGGCTTGATGCACTTCCAATCTTTTCCACACGACTCACCACCCCGAGGGGCAGGTCCAGCACAAATGCTGGCTCCTAGAAAGCAACTATGCATTAACAAAACCAAACTGATATTTCTAAATATTCATCAGCTTTTTAAAAAAATCACAAGACATACCCTGTCCATGCATTTGAAGAAAAGTCTGTAGTTGGTAACTATCACTGTTCCCCTCAGTGCTCCAATGAAAGGACAGAAGTAGGTGACATCTTGGGCTACGGAATAAAACAAGGAAAAATGTATTGATTTGGGCACTTAAAGAAAAAAAACACCTGCCATGTATGACAAATATATTACAAGTTGCTTTATTGTGGGGAAAAAAGCTACTTTGCATTCAATGAGTGTGAGCTATTTTTGCAGCAAAGAGAGAACCTACCCATGTCTTGCACAGTTTCCTTTGGAAGTAACTGTGGTTCCTCTTTATCTGAATCTCTGAGCACCTGGTGGAAACATTAGATACAAATTAGAGCTGAATGTGGAAACAGTCTCTCAATTTAATCCCAGGTAATCATCACCAAACATCATTCAACGATATGTGTTGGGTAATATGTGATTTATTAGGTGAAATACCTTGGCAGGAATTTTGGGCTTGACCTGAATGGAGCAGGAAAGAGGAGAGTCATGCTTCAGTTGTTATGATTAGTTATTTTAATGAAGCACAAGGATCTCTGCGAACTACATGCGGGCTACTGACCCTGAGCTCTGGAGAAAACTCGGAAGTGGACACAGAGTCAGAGGACATGGCAGAGGGTGGCTTGGCCTGGGCAGACCGGTCAGAGCGAGAGGTGGAAGTGCTGTTGAGAGATAATACGACATACTATATAATGAAAGGAAATACTTTCTGTAGGCTTTGACCACAGCCCTTTTTCTTCTTATTTCAGTTTCAACTTTTTGCAGTTTTTGTAGTGGCTTTGAAACCATTATTTGATTAGCTAATAATAATTGTTAGACATTTAGAAAATAAAACCACTGTCCATGTATTGGTTGCTGCTTGCTTCAGATGCATGCAGTAATAGTTTGTTAATGATTAAACAAAGTAAACAAATGTCTGATGTTGCTGCAGGCTAGTGCTTCATTAATTATCAATAGTGGGCTGAATTAATCATCAACAATTTTCATATTTGATGAATTGTGTATGTAACTTATCATTAATAATTTAATAACTAATAATAATAATAATTTATTGTAAGTAGTTTATTTATAAAAAGGCCAAGTATTCTCTGGTTCCTGCTTTCTCAGTTTCCTAAGCTTGTAAATTGATTTTTTTTTAGTTTTGGACTGTTGCTTGGACAAAATGACTCAATAGAAGACGTCAACTAGAGCTCTGGGAAATTCTGACAAAAGCAAAGCAAACCTTTATTTAGAAAGCACATTTCATTCCAGGTGGAAGTGCAATGTGCTTCACAGAGCTACCATGGAAGTTGCAGCCTTAAAACTATGTAGTGTACAAGATAAAACATTAGATATAAGTGAACACAATTAAAACAAACGTATAAATAATACATGTGAGTTAAAAACCATTAAGAAAACAGGAATAAAATAAAATAATTAGGACCAGGAATGGAGCAGAAAAATATAAACAATAATACACAAGAGTTACCATTTTAAAATAAAGTAGGAATAAAATAAAATAAAATAAAATAATAATGAAGACCAGCAAACCAGACTACTGCTACAAAGAAATGTTTTTAGTTTAGTTTTAAAATACGATCAATAGTGTCAAATGCTGCACTGAGATCCAATAAAACTAAAATAGAAACTCTACCATTGTCACTATTTATTCTTAAATCATTACTAATTACTAATCATTACTGACCAAGGCTGTTTCTGTTCTACGGTTGGGGCGAAAACCGGATTGGTAGAGATCCAGTATTTTGTTGGTTGCCAGGTGATTTACTGCTTGTGGACTTTTTAAATAGTTTTGCTTAGGAACAAGAGGTTGAGATTGGTCTGTAGTTATAAATAACAGACGGATCTAGAGTGGGCTTCTTTAAAAGTGGTTTGACAAGTGAAGATTTGAGTGATCTAGGAAAAATACCAGATTATATAGAGGTGTTTACAATGGTTAAAATATCCTTAGATAAACAGTTAAAAACACTTTTAAAAAAGGAGGTGTGAATGGGATCAAGAGAGGAAGTGGAAGAGTTAAGAATCAGCGTTCCAAGATCATCAGCACTGACTGGTGCAAAATGTCTTAAAATAGTAGTGAATTGAGAAAGAGGCAGGGTAGGAGGAGCACAAGTGATTGTGGAAATATTTGCCCTAATAGTCATTATTTTCTTGTGAAAGGAGGCAAAATCCTCACACTTATGGGTGGAAATAAAATCATCTGGAAATGAAGTTCTGGAGCTATTAGTCATTATAAAAGCTTATCTATAGATGAAAAGAGAGTCTTTGAATTGTGTGTATTATTGTTTATTATATGTTTTAAATATGCTTGCCTTGCTTTTCTAATTTCTGAGTTATAACTAATTAATAGATTTTTGTAAATAGTGATTTTGTAAAAGATGCTCTAGAAACTGGGTTTTATGCCATTTACACTCAGCCCTTCTGCAGTCCCTTTTCTTCCTCCTTATTGATTCATTCGTTAGCCAAGGACTTTGACTTTTATCAGACAACACTTCTATTTTAACAGGAGCAATATCATCTAAAACCAGTTAAGTACCTCGATTGAAGGCAATTACCATGTCATCACAGGTAACGACATATTAGACATTAGAACATTGCTACTGTGCTGTTTCTGGACGGTTTTGAGTTGACCCTTACAGGATCAAGATTGATTTTGAAAAAGATGCAGTAATGGTCTGATAAAGCAACGTCAAGTGCTGACATGGAAAGGATATTAACTTCTTTGGACATAATCAAGTCTAAGGTATGACCCAGGTTATGAGTGGGTCCAGTTACATGCTGAGAGAAACCAACCTCTGTTAGTGTAAAACTACCACTAGAGTCCAGCCAAGTTTCAGTTAGTTTCAACGTTTCCTGTTGTCTCAATCAGTAGCTGAGACTGCAGTCTGCGAGAGAGAGGCGTTAATCTGAGTCAGATTTTGACTGACCTGTGCATAGTTTTCTGTGTAATAAAATGGGACCGCCTACTTTCAACAACTTAAACAGGTATGATGGGATCATGGGATAGGGATACAGTCTGTGGGTCATTGGGGTGGGGGATATTATTGCTGCTACCTATCCTCCCAATCAGGGCACAAAATTAGCACCAGCCACCAGCCAAATGCTGGAAAAATATGCTAGTGGCTGGTAGATTTGCTTCATTCACCAGAGCACTGAAGAGACGATTGAAGTTCTCACAACTTTTCCTCTGAGAGGGAATCAGGCCTGACTGAATACAGATCTGAATACTACCAGCTAGTGTCTCATAGTCCTGTTGGACATTAATTGACTGCTTAAATCTAATATCATTTGTGTCCACATGAACATTAATATATGGGCAGTTGGGTGGATGTTAGTAAGAACAGTGATTTATCGATTATTCAGAAAAACAGATCAATCTATAACATCAAGTTAAGTAGTGACTTGTGGATTTTAGCTGCTGGTCAGACTGGTTCAACAAATAGGTTATGATCATAAGTTATATAATGTAATGACAGCTTGGCTATGGTAACCTCTGATGGGCATTTACGAAATCTGTGTGTAATTTGTGTAACACATGTATATTCGGTTAATCGATGAAAACACGACACTAGCCTATAACAACAATAATAGCCGTTAACTGGTGCCCTAATTTAGCTGCTGTGGTCATTTCATGGCAGCTTGTTAACCGGATTACATTATTTGTGGTTTATCAGTTGGTTACAAAAGTAGCATTATAATTAGACACGTTGACTTAAGTTATATAACATAAATATACAGATAATCTCCTGTTAGTTTCAAAACTTTGATCCAGTTGGTGAAGTGCAGTGTTGTGGTGGTTTTAGCTACCTGGACAATGAATCAACACTCGGCTGTCGGGAAGAGGAGCGTTTCGAGCCCAGACTGTCGGTGCTCCCGCTCTTCTCCATGTTCTCCGGGTCAAACTGTTGGATGACTGGTAGTCTGAACCCCGAGTATGCGACGGAGGTCCGTATGTCCACCGAAGAGTGTCTTTAAATCCCCCCTCGGAGTGCAGTAAATCCCCACAAACAAAAGGAAGCTGCCATATTTTCCCAGCAGTCTCCCAGTCCCCGGCTGTCACAAGGAGGCGACTGTTGGAGATGGCGCCCCCTGCAGCCAACATGCAGCCAACATGCTGCCCCCTGCAGCCCAGGGATAAGATCTTATTATACATCCAACCTGCAGCTAACATGCTGCCCATAGATGTAATATAATGTCTTATCATACATCCAACATGCTGCCCTCACTGCTCTTCATACTGTTTAATGTTGTTTTTGTACTGAAACAGCTGTTACCTAAGGTAGAGGATTAGGGCCTCACTGAAAACAGTCTTCTCAAAAAAGTCATAATATTACATGAATAAAGTCGTAACATTACAAGAAAAAAGTTGTAATATTACAAAAAGAAAGTTGTATTATTACAAGAAAAAAATTCTATTATAAGAATAAGTCATAATATTACATAAAAAAAGTTGTAATATTACAAGAATAAAGTTGTAACATTACAAGAGTAAAGTTATGATATTATGAGAATAACCCGTTGTTAGGAGAAAATTGTAATAGTATTTTTAAGGGGGAATATCAGAGGAGCAGTCTGCCTCCTGTGTTAAGATGAGGAATGTGGAGCATCTTGTGAGGTTATACTTTAGTTTAGGTTTCACAAATAACCAAATACTTCATCTTTTGGCACGTCAGCACCAGATTATTGTGACTATCAGAACATTAAAATGATTGTGTCTATTCTGAATGAAAGAACCACACAGACTTGGAAGAAATCGTCTTTTTGGTGAAAGAGATGACTGGAAGTGATTGACTGCAGGACTACCATTGGTTACATCTGATATCTGATATTACCCCTTTTTTCTTGTAGAATTAAAACTTTATTCTTGTAATATTAAAAATTCATTATCTCTTCATCTTTAAGTTTACCCCCAAACCTGAAAAACTTCAGATGACATTAAAGACTTGAAATTATAATGTGACCAATTTCATGGATATATAGAATCATTTGTATTCTATATAAAAATGTGATATTTAAAAAACTATGAGAACTGTGTCATTAACAAATCCAGTGGATGGACGAATAAAAAAAGGAAAAAGTAGGAATACGGTATTTTACTACTATTCTGGACATCCATCCTTCTAAGAGAAATTTCTGAGTCATTTTAAACACAAGTCTTTGTTTATTGAAATAGGTAATTGAATAGTAAAAAAAGCAAACAAAAAACCTACAGAAGGAATATGTTAACAATTTCACTCAACTTTCTACAAGCTTTATTCAAAGGATGTAACTCACCAACTCATTTATGTACATTTTACGTGTTGACTGTACAAATACTAATGTATTTGAATACAGAATGTGTTTGAATGACAATTTACCATTCTTGGGACAGAGGGCAGAAAGGAGAGAGGAGAGCAGACAAATGAGATTAAAAAAAAAAAAAACATCATAAAATTAAAGTCCTTTACTTGACATATTTTTCCATAAATTTCTTGTGAAACTCAGAGCGCAGCGTATCATTGACAAAGCGTTTCTCCTTCCGTGCTTCGTCCACTCCTTTGGCACAGTTCTTGAACACGACATCATCATCCCACCTAGAAAGATATTAAATTAATTGTTGATGATTAGCAGTAAGTGGTGAAAACTTATTTTCTTCAAATACAACACTCATGTAATGCATACGTGTGTGTTTGTATGTGTATGTGAGATACCTTCTCTTGACCCTGAATGTATTCTGAGTCTGAGTCATCTGTTGCTGCTGCTGCTGTCCTGCCAAGTTAATCAACGGATTGCCACTCAAAATATTCTCCATACGAATCCTCTCCTCCTCTGCCTTTTGCTCCCGCTCCTAAAATGTGAAAAGAAACAAATTCACTGTAAAAACAAGACATTTTTCTTTTCTTAAACATAACCCATATCTAAATTTGCTGATTGTACTTTCATCTCGGTTCTTGTCAGACAGAAGGTACGAACAAATCAGACTGAAATGATACTTTACTTTGCGTTCTTGCTCTTCAGCCCGCTCCTTCTTGATCTTCTCCAGTTCTGCCAGAAGAGCTGCAGTGTCGTCATCGTCGCTGTCCTCCTCAGAATCCTCGTCCTCATCATCCTATAAACAATCAAGAATCATCGGTGAGGGAGCTTAATGAGTGCTAATCACCGTTAAGTGTCCGGTAGGTCTCGCAGTGCAAGCACTTACATCTGTGAGAGGATCATCAGCATCAAGATTGGCTGCTGGGATCTGATCCAATCTGGGCCTCTTTGAGGATGATGATGAAGATGATGTGGTGTGTTCTGGAAAATGAGGGTCAATGAAGTATTTTAAGAGGCCGTTTTCATAGGCATCAACTCTTTGATAAAATGAGGGACTTGGTCAGAAATTTGCACTAAAGGACATGTTCAGTAAAGTGAGTCTAATAACTGCAGACAGACCAACCTCTCGGTCCCCTCTCTCTGGTCTTTTCACGTACAGCTACACGCTCCCTCTCCTCCAGCTCCCGGCGGAAGTCACGGGCACGCACCTCCTCGGGGGCATCCTGGGTAGGTTGCCTGAGGACGGGACAAAAATTGAAGAAGAAAAAAAGAACATCACAGATTAACTGGCATGTTTTGGTACAGATTTGGAAGAACTTGTGGTTCTTGTCAGACCGTTTTTTTACTATAAGACAGGTGAAGTGTTTTCAATTTTAAAAAGCAGCTCAGTGGGAAGAGTTCAAAAGGTGTCTTATTAGATTTACTGTGTGTCAGTGCCTGGCTAGCCAGCCAGCATTACACTCTGCATCACTGATTACAAACCCAAAAACTCAACTCCATTCATGTTCGATCTGCTGACCTGTACTTGATCTTGGTGTGACCTGGAAGATCTCGACTGGAATACTGCTTCGACAGTGCACTCAGATCACCCTCTCCTTTACCCCTCCCTCCCCTCGCCGGCTCAAACGTTGGTCTTGCAGCTGTAGTCATCTTTGATGGCTCTGCTGTGGCAAACACATGAAAGAAGAACAAACTTGAAATGAAAACCAAGTACTTCTCTGAACAGCGCAAGACCTTAGAACAATTACACAGGGTGGAGAAGCTAGAAGCTGGCAGATCTTGACACAAATATCAAGCCAACATGTCCATGATAAAGCAGCAATCCCCTCCTGTAAATCTAACATCTCTTATACTACAAAACAGTGATTACATGCTGCCAACTACCTAAAAATGCACAAAATTATCTGCAGGGTAAGGGGAAAATCTCTTATAATTATATTTATTATATATAAGAATAAAAAATACTTCATCAATCCTGAGGGAAATTTAAGTGTCGCAATAACACTGTCCAGCACACATAACACACAACAATAGAGCAAAACAAAATAGTTAAATATAACAGGTTATTATATACATTGTGCAGTGACAATATATATAGTATATAATGTGATCAGAGCAGCAGCAGTAGTGAAATAGATAAAAAATTGTTATTATCCATTGTGCAATGATCATATACATAGTATATAATGAAATAGATAAAAATACAAAATAAGAGAAGAGTCGTTATTATACCATGTGCAATAAAGACATTATTATTATTAGCCTATGCATTGTGCATATGTTACAGTTTACAGAATATTTGGTTTTGTAGTCATGTAGCTGTGTAAAACCTCAACAGTTAGGATTTTATTATTATAGTTTGGAGGCATTAGGATACGTGGTTTTGCTGCTGATATCACGAGTTTCCCAGCATTTGTTCAATCGCTTAGCACTGAATAACAGAAGAGCATTCAACAAAAAAAGGTAAGTAACACCTTAAATCTGTAAGTAAGCGTTGTGGCTGATCAAAGAGGAAAAAACCCAACAACACCCATGATTTTGCTACCATTTCTTTGGGAGACATATAAGCTGATTGTTAGTTTAATAAGAGTGCAAAACACTAGCCAGACATCTCACCAGCTAGCCGTTACAGCTAATAACTTGCTAGCAGGCTAGGCAGGTCTAACAACGCAGTTTAAGAGGAAAATAATACTACTTTGCCTCTCCAGCCGATTGTGTGTCACCACAGAGAGATAGGTGTTTATTGAAATATGCCATAAACTCAACTCACTGGTATTTTAGAAGATAATTTTAAGGTAATAACACTTACGAAGCTGCTCCCACACGACAGAAAGGAAGACCCGACACAACGAGGAACGTCACTTCCTGTAGAGACTTGATGCGTTCAAGAACACTCAGAACGGAGGAAACTCCCGTATATCCATTTAGGTAACGATTATCAGTCATTCACATATTTGTCTAAATATTACTTCGCCAAAAAATGTGATTAAGGTGCTTAAGTCTTACTAAGTAAACACTCAAACGTTTCTTATGTCAGATACTCCAGCTCTGCTGCAAGACAAGAGCAGACAACACAGGGCGATAATCAAGTCTCCTCATAGTAATATTGTGTAGTGTTGTTGTGGGGAAGGTAGGGGGCAGAAACTCAACCAGCACAGCTAGAAGAATTGTACATCACACAGATTATTATTGAGAAACCAATGCACTATTTATTAACTCTCATGCTTTAAAATTCAGTGATCTGGTTGAGTTTAAAACTGTCAGTTTGGATTTATGGTATTATGTATGTTTTAAAAAAACAAGGGATAGGAAAAATATAAAGAAGAGATGTATAACTTTTAAAGGGGTTAATCTATGGAATAACTATGACAGGGAATTAAAAATATGTAGTACACTTTGTGGATTTAAAATAATGTGAAAAAATAATTTTGTAAACAAATATAAAACTGAGATATGAACATCATGGTGAATGAAATGTTTGATTTTGTATTTTGGAAGTATTGTCTTGTATTGTTTATTTTTTGTCTGAGGTAAAAAGGGTAGACATAATAAGCTAAATAAAGCTTCAGTTTACACCTTTTTGGTCGATAATGTTTCTTTCTTTGTTTGTTTGATATAATTTGTAATGATTCATCTGTGTATATGTGCATTCTTTTGTAGTGCTGTTAAATAAAGAACAAATAAATTAAAATAAAAAAAACAGATTGTACAGTTTAGCATTTCAGTGGTATATGTATTACATGATCATAGCAGGATTGTGTAATCTGACATCTGAAAGCTGGAAACATGGAAATGAGTGACAGTCTAAATACCCACGACTACAACACCTACAGGAAAACAATGTCAAGCTGTCAGAAAGTTGAAACTTTAACTTTAGTGTCCCTGAGGGGAAATTTGTCTTGCAGTCAGGTGAAACACAGACCACATACTTGAACATACAGAACATAAATCATCACAAAATACAATGAAGAAAAACATTTTAAAAAATGAAAGTTATTCAAAGCACGCATACCGCAACATTTAATGTTTATGTTCTTGTTAATTGGTGTAATTACAATAATTGTAGGAGAATCATGGAGTATTATGACTTACAGTGAGTTTTTTTTTTTTTATTTCCTCTGTTCACTATGCATGCCATTCAATGCATATGGCATGTATATTAATAATACAAAAACAATTCAACGTCTCATTCCACTATGTCAGTACATACTGTATGTGAACATGTCATATGTCACTTTAACGACCTCCGTTTTGTTTTGATGATGTGCAGTAAAAATACTAGGAATTTTTACTGAAGATGTTGGCTGAGGTTCAAGGAGGTAAACCAGGTTCTGCTGGATTCCACACAACATTCAAATATTCTGTGTCTAAAAGATGTTTTATCCTTTGTCAAGTGTAACTGCTCCCACAGGAGAATAAAACTCAGAAAAGTAAAGACACAATACAGAATCCCTGCCAACAAACAAACAAAGTATTTGCAGTGTTTCCTGCAACCTACACGGTGAAAAAAAAGAATCCCACTTAGGTTTTGCTTAAAGAAATTTGGTATCAACTTCTGTTGACAGAAAGTGCCCCAGATAAAATTATTCAACAAAAGAGACTGAGGTAAAGCTTGTTGGTGTGCCTGTGATTTCATTTTCATTGGAGTGAATGCACATTTCATTTGGGTGCGTTTGGGTGTAAATGATATTGAAAGGTTGTGATGAGGCAGTAGATTAAATTCCGAGGAACTGCAGGTTGAGATCAGGTCTCTCTTGATTGCCAGCATCCCTCCAACTGGAACAGCGTGTTTTTGAAGGAATATCCTTCTTTGGAAGCTGAGAGTGAAGCAACACAAAAAGGTTTTTGATGAAATGTCTTCAGCTACTCAGATGCGGGCTTTCAGTGTAGTAGGTATAGTGTGTGAGACTAAAGTCAGTATATAAAAAAAACACTGTTAAGTACTAAATTGTAGGTTTGGTTTAAATACTGTAAACTTGTTACACACATTAAAGGAGATTAACACAAAAACTATTGATAAAAAAGGTTATAAAACTGATGAAAGCTTTTCATTTGGTTCTCAGGAAAGTGTGGTTGTCAAAATCTGGCAGGAAAACATCTCTGGAATTTGACATTATAAACTTAAACCAGAAATGTGAAACTATAAAACAATAGCACCTGTCTACACACACTGTGGTTGCCATGAATAACAACCCACCCACCCACTCGGTTAACCTGCATAGCAGCATCCAGGTGTGGCACTCCAGACTAGCAGGGGGTGGAATCTGAATGATTGGGGGGGGGTTGGGGCTCAGGTTGAAGTGACTCTACCTGCCTGCCTGTTTGAGACAGAGACCCAGAGGAGGTTCGACATCGCTCTGCTCTGACAGCGCTCACACATCTGACCTGAACAGGTGAGAACACAACAAGAATGAACTTCACACCACTTACGATTTCATATTCATTAGATGTGCAGCTTAAGAGCTCATTACAAAGTCAGAATCGCTTTAATTTTCTGAGCATAATGAATTTGATCTGGTTAATTGGCGCTGGCGCATCTCTGGAGAGATTCATCACAAGAGATTAAAACACTAAGTGCAGGTCAAAATGTTAACAGGAGCTCAAAGAGAACACACACAAGCTGCAGAGTGTGACAGGACACAAAACTGTAAACACAGAGCAGGAGTTAACATTCAGAGTTTATTTTATTAATCCTGTCAGGCTGACATTTGAACCTGAAATGTGAAGAGCATGTGTAATAAAATATTCCATTTTAGTTTTTTATCGATGCTCCAAATTCTAAATAAACAGAACGTAGTTGTCCAGAGGGGTTGGTAAGAAATGTTAAATGCTTAAATGTCACTTTCATAGTCTGAGTCATGCTGAGTTTCGGGGCAGAAGGCAGTGTTGGGGGTTGTGTACGAGATGCTGTGTCATTAAACAGGACTCGAGTCAGCAGTGAAAGGATGGAAAGATTTAAGAGAGAAAAAGATAGAAAGTATTTGCTGTATTTTGTATCACAATTCTGTACACTGTGGTAACTGTTTTATTAAATATATGGAAGTTTGTATTCTCACCTTTTTGACCTTTAAATAAATTCATCAGGTTGAACATCTGAGAAAATATCAGCATCATGTCAAAAGGTATGTTTGAATCCACTATTTTACCCCTTAATAAGACGAACCTTTAAAGAGTGTTCTGAGTACCCAGGACTCACAGAAAGTATGTGTGTGTGTGTGTGGTAGATGTTGACAGAGACCGGGTGCTTCTAACCACCAGGGTGCGGACTTTGCTGAAAAATGATGGCAGTTGGATCCACAGATCAAAGCAGGCGAAGGAAGAGCAAGAGGAAGCATGGTATATTGAGAAAAGCCATATAGATGATGATATAGATGCAGACTCAAAAATAAAGTGTTAATTTAAAGCAATTATTCAATTAATCGCATGAATACAAATTTGAAGCCATCTTGCTTTCCTGTATCTTACTGATGTAGTCACTCTTGCTGTATTTTCAGAAAAAAACATCAAAGCTGTTGGCCAGTTTTTCTAATAGTCCTACATCATAAAACTGACATTTTACAAGACAAATGGTGCCACAAATATGCTGCTTGTTCACAACACATTTCCTCTGTCTTGCAGTGGGGACTGTGCTGCGGAGACCAAACCTGTTCCAGTCAGGCAGAAGTCGTATGTCCTCTCCACAGCCAAGAAATTCGGGTAAGTGCTATCAACATTCAGATCTGAACGTTGATGCTTATCTTTAAAAGGTGTTGCAGAGTGTCTCAAAAAACAAACAAACAAACCCTCACTAAGGAAGAAACATGTCAGGGAGCAAATTATTGAGTCGCTTTTACAAACGTCACTATTGTCTGACCATCTTTAGAAACTAACTCTGTGATTTTGCAAATGTGATGGTTGATTTGAATATTTGAAGGGTAAAAATGACAAAGGAGTAGAGAAGTAAATGGACACCAAGATTCTCAAGATAACACAGTAAAAGTTATGAGATCATATGAAATAATATCAGATAAAGGTGAGTTTAACAGTTTTAAATCTGTCATTTGCTTTTGATAAATGGTCATTCTTTTATATGTGTAATTAACAATGTATTTTACTTTCAGGTTTAAAAATGCAGTAAAGCAAAAATAATTTGAGCCACAGGTTATTTAAATATCAGAGGACCAGTTCAGTGGAACCATGTGGTGGCAGTCCTGCAAGTCAAAGTGAAATTGTCCTTTGACTTTGTTGTGTCAGTGAATAATAACTAAAAAATGTATAAGGACTTCAGGCACAAATCACCATCTGTGATATTAACATACATAAACATTAACTGAGCTCTGGGGCAGCTCTGCTGCATCCATAAAGACCTTCAGTACGCTGCAGGCTGACCTGTGCTGGTTGATGAAGCATTAATCTGAATACCGTAAAATCTTTACTGAAATATTTTCCCTCAAGGCAAACAGAAACATACAACACCTGAATATTTTCCCTTCAATGTCAAAAGTGTCCTCTCAGTATTATAGAAATATGAATCCTCGATCTGAGCTGTACGAATCTCATTATTCTGCTGAGCATAAAATGTCATGATTGTTTTCTAGAAAATGTTATTCAATTATTGTACATTTTTAAAAGCCATATTCAGAGTTATGTACTTTATGTTGTAAATAGACGAAGAGATGTTCTGAAACATTCAGCGACTGTTTAGACAGTAATTATAATTATTAATACATACAGTAGTGTTCCCTGCCTGGGTATTGTGCCAGCTGTAGCTATTGCGTTCATATTACATCACCTGACTTGAACACGTCCGTAACACATACACACTTTGTTAAAAAAACAAAAGAACGTACAAGCTCTTGTCATTAATTATTAAGCTTATGGAGACGTTTGTGCTGCAAAAATACATTTATTCTGGATTTTATCCCTGAGATCATACTGTAGGCTCCCTTCTACTGAGTGAATAGGAAACATTACACATCTGAACATGCACAAGGACTAAACTTTCCTCGATAGTTCTTAGGTTTTTTATAGAAATATTCCTCTCATAACTATTTAATAAGCCACGTACATTCAGCAAAGGAACAGAAGATTCACAACCGAATGGAGTCTATGGTTTCATTTTTTTATCATTTCCCTTCTATCAGTTTGAAGGAAACATTGTTTATGCTGCCGTTCTCTCAGTGTTTCACAGTAGGCTGGAACATCACAAAGAAAATAACACTTACAAATCTTCTGCATGGATACTGAACCAAAATAACTTTCACCAGCCCTCAAACTCTGACTACATTTTCACATTTACTGTACGAGTTCCTGCAATTACAGAGTGTCTCGAGCTACATAACACACTGTGTTCTGAATCTGTGCTTTTATCTTTGTTCAGGATAATGAGATGAATCTGTTCTCATACTGTTTGTTATGTTAGCTGAATAAATATTACATTAAATGAGTAAACAACCAGTTTGATCAGTAAAGAGCAGAATTAGAAAGCTAGCTCACAGTGTATACCTTGTAGACTAGCCTACAGCTTACTGTCTGGGCTCCATAACCGCTTAATGCTAGTTAGCTTAGCTAGCTGGCTGACTGACTGTCAATCTCATGCAAGAAAAATGACAGAGCTGAGGTTAAATTTGTGGTGATATGAATGTTGTAAGGCAGTAGTTCCCAACCTCTTTGGCTTTTGACCTCTTACAAAAAAGCAACATCTACTTATGAACCTTCGTCTCGCCTTAATTGGAACATGAACTGTGAGCAGTTTGACCAAAAAGTGGTATTTTTTTCACAGATTGTTTCATTTGAAGGATTTTTAGAGGCCCAAAGAGGTGAAAACATCCAATATTTCACAAGATAAATGCAACAATTAGAGGAAACTCACAATTTTGTGTACCAGAAATATATCATTTTCTTTCTGTTGGGTCGCCACCAGGTTGGGAAACACTGTTGTACAGCATTCAAACAATGTACATCAGATATAAAACCTCAATTACTAAATCTGAGCACAATGTTGGCAAGTAATTAACATCAACACGCCCCCTTCTTCTGGTAAGCTGACAAACACAGCACTGTGAGGGGAGGCTGGGGGAGGCGGTGCACAATACTCATGCAGGAGTGTAAATCCATTCAGTGTTTCAAATGATAGAACTGATCTCTGTTCATTGAGGTAAAGCTGGGCGATATGGACAAAATCAAATTCAATCAAATTTTTTTGGACAAATTGATTTTGATAATGCGACAATATTGTAGGGTTCGCTATTGAGATTTTTGATAAATAATCATCAGTTAAGTGGATATAAGGACTAAGTGGGTAAAGGAAAATGATAGAACAGCTAGAACAGTCTGTAAGTTCAGATAATTACATCACTTTGTTGTAATGCAGCCTTTAAAACCAGGAAAAGACAACACTTATGCTATATCACGATATTATGATATCCAAAATCTAAGACGATATCTAGTCTCATATCACGATATTGATATAATATTGATATATTGCCCAGCCCTACATTCAGATTTTGATTTTGAGTTTGAATTATGCAGTCAATCAATGTTCCCTGTTAGGACGAGGGTCCAGCAGCAGTGAGGTCTCCTACAGTGTGCATCCCCTGTGCTGATGAGGACAATGAGGGTCCGGCTGCTGGGCCCGTGCTGTGCGATGGCATTAAATTTTCCTCATTAATGGCGAAGTGGTTCAGCGGGTAGATACCACATTTCCTAAAGCTTTCCTTGACAATCCTGACACCCTCCTCCTCTTTCGCTACCTGATACGTCCCCTTAAACACACCTGAGAACTCCTTCTTGCTGACTGCAAAGTGAGTATCAGTGGTACAACCGTCACCAATCAGTGCTGCGAAGCGCTGCTTCAGGAGTGCAAAGAGACCCGCATCGAGTGGCTGCAGGACGTGAGAGCAATGAGGCGGGAGGCACAGAAGTATAACGTCCTCCTTACGAGCAGCTTCCACCACCTCCAGGTTCACGGGCGACTTGTGGCCGTCAAAAATCAGCAGCAGTGGACGCTCCTTTGGCGCTTGCACAAGGAAATGTTTGAGGAACCACTTCTTGAAAAGCTCAGAGTTGATACACCCCGAGTCCGACCATCCATACAGGGCGTTTGGCGGCCCTTGAGTCTTGTAGCATACTCCGCCTGGGTAGGCTTTTGAGTAGATAATAAACGGGGCAATGTCCTCTCCAGCTGCACTAAAGCAAGCCAGGACGGAGATGTGGTCCCTGGAGCCTGGTGCTGGCTTGCAGCCCAGACTGGCAGATTTGGGAAGAATCACCCTCTTCCTGCCCAGCTGAAAGCCCGTCTCATTGCAGTTTAAGATTTGGTGAGGCTTGTCCCTCAGCCCGTGAGCGTCCATGACGGTGCTCAGCAAGTGAAAAAACTGATCCACCGCTTCCTTCCTTACACACACTGTCCTCCCGCGGACAACATTGTCTGCCGGCTGGATGGTAATATTCTTTTCTTGCCGTTTCCTAAAATTGAGCCACCAGGTCTGGCCCAGCTTAGAGAACGCCACTCTCCGGTGCTGCCGCTTATAAATCGAAGAGGCGAAGGACACCAGCTGCTGCTTAGTCAGTGGGAATCCATGCTTGGACATGTACAAGGAGAACTCCACCAGCAGTTCCTCGTCAGCAGAGGTTATAAGCTGAGCTGGCCCGCTGCGACTCCCTGGTGTCACCCGTCCACTGACTCTGTCCCCCAGTGAAGATTTAGGGACTCCAAACTCCTTGGCAGCCTGTCTCACCGTGCACTTCCCCGACTTCACCTCGATCAGTGCGCGCTCCATGGCCTCCTCTGTCCATTTCTTCTTCTTTTTCCTCCCGATTTTGTCAAGATGATTTCTCGATGGCATTTTTTTTTCCCTAGGATGGCACAGAAAATGCAGGCATGAATGATGTAATGAGATAGCAACAACAAATACAGCCTAATTATGGGTTGTGAGTATCGCAAAATTCAAACATCACTTAATTAAATAAAACCTGTTCAGAGAGACCTTCAGTGTTATTCACTCTTCCTCCCCTTTTATCTACACTTTCACCTTGAACCACAGACTGCACACAGCTCTGTCTGTTCATTTTCCTGATGGGTACAGGGATTACATCACTCCCTCTTTCTGATCCAAACTGAAGGGGAATTTTTACTTTAAAGTTGTCAAACAGGCATTAAGAGATGCTGTCTGTTCTTTATGAAAACTTTTTTCATTTATGGAGAAAGAAAAGGGATCATTTTGCTATTTTTCTTTATGCAGACCACACACACCAACTTTATGAAAAATTTCATATTTGGATTGGTCAAATCAGTTTATTTTATTTGTGAAAACAGAATAAAACATCCAGACATCCATCCACATAAGTCAAGGTCTGTAAAACACTGATGAGTCAAACCTGATGACTGTATGACAAGGAAATAAATCTACCTCCAGGACACAAAAGTTCTGACAGTATTTACAGCTGTCCAAGTTGTCCATGTTAAAGGATAGGTTCACAATTGTTGTAATCGTTCCTGCTGTTCATACTGACCATCAGAACAGTGATTCTCAACCTTCTGGTGTCAAGGACCCCCCAATTGATACATCAGGCAGCTGGCCTGTATTTGATAAGATGTAGTCTCAGGGATCGCCATATGATAAGATTTAGTTATTCCATAACAGTCTATACTGCAGATTGGCTGATTAACAGCAAAGAGTGTGACACCTGCAAACAGAATAGTGATTCTTATGCATTCTGTCATTGGGCTAACTTCTATTCAATGAAATAATAGTGAAATTAAAATATTCCCTATTTTTCTGGGGACCCCCCGGAACCCCCTCAAGGACCCCTGGGGGTCCCTGGACCTCAGGTTGAGAACCACTGCATTAGAGGATCCCTTCATAATGCAGTTACAATGTAAGTGATGAGGACAAAATCCACAAGCCTCCTTCTGTGCAACAGGGAAACACTGAGGAAATACAAAGAGGGAATTTTATGCTAAAAACACTGTAAATGTGGCGGATATCCAGTTGATATGACTAACTTACACTGCTGAAGCCTAATATAAGCTTCAGATACATTTTTAGATGCATTTTTGCATAAAAATGTGAACACACTGTGGATTTTGTCCCCCATCACTTACACTGAAAGCACATTTGAAGGGAACAGTCAGTGTGAACAGGAGGAATAATTACAGCAAGGAAAACCTCTTTCACTGTTCATATGGACACATGACTGTTGTTTTAAGACACACTTGAAAAATTGTGAACCTATCCTTTAATTTAGTCCAGGTTTACTTGGTTTAATGTTATCTTGTAAATTAGCCTGTTGTCTGTTGGACAACTCTAAATATCCTAACAGGAATATGAGCCTTAAGTTTCCCTAAAATTCCTTCTTAAATCTTGAATAGGAAGCCAACTTCACCTTCGGCATTCAGCTACTACAATATTATGTATTAGTATTTCCAACTGTATGACAGTCAAAGCTGCCCTTATACGTCGGGAAAACTGTTATAATACCAACTGACTTACTGGTCTTGTGGAGTCAGGAGAGATATTCAGTGTGGGACAGAAGAAAACTCGTCAAATGTTGGTTGTTTTGACGCCACACACCGTAACGTGTCGTTAACGTTACAGCTTGCAGACTAACAATAATGTGAGCCGTGGTGGTATTTCAGACAACAAATTACGCTTAAAACAGAAACCAGGTAGTAGTGTGTCTTCTGCGGTTGTCACTTAATGTCTGTCGGCTACAGAAAGTTGAAATGACGCGGTTACAGTCTAACAGTTTAGCATTGCTTCCCCTTCCTAGCATGACAAGAGTAAAGAAGCACTATCGCTCCTTGCCTTTGCCCCACCCGCATTCTGAGAAGTCCCGCCCTTCTCTGCCTCTGATTGGCTAGATTTTGTTACTGTCGTTGGTTAGATTGGTTAGGTTTAGTCATGAGGAGTGAGATTGGTTAAGAACAGGGTAAGAATATCACGACCAAAGCCAATCAGAGGCAGGGTAGGGCGGGTCTTCACAGAATGCGGGTGGGAAAAAATAACGCTACTGCCTCCAATCACAACAAACCCGGAAGTTTATGATAGTTTCTTCAAAATAAAAGTTTGGCAGTTCCTGTTACAAAAATAAGCGTCGTCGAAGTATAAACTCAATAAATTGCATCACACTAATGGATAGGTTCACAATTTTTCAAGTGTGTCTTAAAACAACATTCAGGTGTCCATATGAACAGTGAAAGAGGTTTTCCTTGCTGTTATTATTCCTTCTGTTCATACTGGCAATTAAAAGATCCCCTTAAAATGTGCTTTCAATATAAATGATGGCCAAAATCCACAGTGTGTTCACACAGTCATTTTCTGCAAAAATGCATTCAAATCTGAAGCTTATATGAGCCTCCAGCAGTCTGAGTTAGTCATATCAAGTGATATCTGCCACATTTACAGTCTTTTTAGCATCAACCTCCCTCTTTGTGTTTCCTCGGACAGTGTTTCCCTGTTGAGCTGCGGTGGGAGTATAGTAACAAAAAGAGGGACCTTGCCACTAAAAAGACTGTAAAATTGAAAGATACTTGATGTGACTCATTTGGATGGCTGAAGCTTCATATTGACTTCAGATACATTTTTGCACAGAAGCAGGACTGTGGATTTTGGTCCCAATCACTTCCATTATAAGTGCATTATGAAGGGATTTTTTAATGGTCAGTATGAATAGCAAGAATGATTATAGCAAGAAACAACATGTGCCAGTGTTTATTTAGGTACCTGACTATTGTTTTAAGACAGACTTGAAAAATTGTGTAAAATAATAAATAAAGTCATATGCTGAAACTGCCACACTTCACATCATTCCACACTGAACAGGTTTTATCTGTCGATACCATATTCAGTAAAAAAGTATATGTTTTACAATTACCTGTTGTAGACAGACAAACAGATAGATAGATAGATAGATAGATAGATAGATAGATAGATAGATAGATAGATAGATAAATAGATAGATAGATAGATAGATAGATAGATAGATAGATAGATAGATAGATAGATAGATAGATAGATAGATAGGTGTGCCTTATTGTCCCAAAGGAGATACTACTAGTACTACTAGGCTACTACTAGTTTAAAGCTGATGGAATCTTTCATCAGCAGTGAAGAATTATTTAGCTACTGTTTTGTAGCCTGCTATAAGGTTATAAATGTCAAAGTTCATGATGAGTTTCTTATTCCTTCCTTGTAGATCAGTAGAGACTCCACAGAGCCCTCCACACCAAAAGACACAGTTAGTTCCCTCTGAAGGGTATGTATGTACTTCATTATTAATGTATGTACCTCATTATTAATCCCAGTTAAGTCCAATATCTGTTAAGCAAGTTTTACATTTAAACCAAATATTGAATGTTAGTGGAAGATTAAATTAATCTGCACATTTTTCTGTTCTTTATATTAGTGATTCAGCTAATCAGGCAAATAGTGAAGTTATACCTCCCAAAAAAGATGCTCAGCCTGAGGGGTCAACAGTGGAGACTACAGATGATACAAAGTAAGTATAAGAGCTCTACTGACTGTAACTGCAAGTATAGAATTAACAGATGCTGAGTGTAGGGATTTTTTTTAATCATTTGTTCATTTTGCATAGTTGGGAATAAGCAACTTTCCTTATTACAGGCCCCAAGCATCCTCAGAAGAACGTGCCCAAACTGGTGAGGCACAACCAGAAAAATCAGAAGCTGTGTCTCCTGTGGAGCCAGCTGAGCAATCAGTTGCCGAAACAACTCCAGAAAAGAAGGAAGAATGTGTTGATACACCTGTTGACCAGTCAAAGGTAGAACACAATGAGGAGGCTGTTGAGGCCTCTACAGCTTCTCATGCAGAAGTTATCCAAAATGGTGAGACACAGCCAGTTTCAAAGGAAAAAACAGAAGCAGTGTCTCCTGTGGAGCCAGCTGAACAACCTGTGGCCGACACAACTGCAGAAAAGAAGAAAGAACATGTCGACGCACCAGTTGACCTGTCAGATGTAGAATACAATAAGGGGGCTGCTGAGGCATCTGCAGCTGTTCACGTGGAAGCTCCTGTTGCAAAAACCTCAGCTGAGGCAGCGACAGAGGAGAGTAAAGACGCTGCTGAGGTCCCTGCTGTGCTCACAGTCGAACTAAAACCCGAAGTAGAACCTTCAACTGAAACAGAGCCAACAAATGTGACAAATCACGAGCCTGCAGGAGAGGAATCAACTACACATCCAGCAGAGGGGAGTTGTGAGAAATGTCCTCCAGAAAAGTACACAGAAGAAACTGTTGAAGCTGTAGCTGAGGTTGTGGAGGAGTCATTGCCTGAAACTCCCGCTGTGACTAATGCGGCAGCAGCAGCACAAGAAGCTGCTATCCAAAACAGCACGGCACCTGTCCCTGATTTACTGGCTGATACTGTATCCGAATCGCCCACTCAACCTGCTACTGATACTGCTGTCAAGTCTGTAGAGTCTGCAGCACCAGCACAGTCAGCTCTAAACACCAGAGCTGAAGAAGAAAGCAAGGGTGAAGTCCAAGCTGCTGTCGAACCAGCACCCGAGACTACAACAGATCATGCGACGGAGATGAAGATCGAGGATGCTGTTGAACCTGCGACAGCTTCAGATGTTGAAGCTGTTCAGGATAAGATAGTTGTAAAAGCCATTGAACTGACAGATGCATTAGATGTGGAGGCACCCACAGCTGAAGCTGATCCTGAACCCGGGGAAGATCCAAAACAATCCCACTCAGAGGAGGTGAAACCAGATCAAAAGTCTGATGATGCCAACAAGTTAGTAAGCTCAATAAATATAAAAGCATTTACTGTTTTTCATATTCACGTTTTCACTTGTGTACAATAAAACACAATTATTCTTTGCTGATGACAATTTATTTGTAGCACTGAAACATTTGAAAAACCTGTGGAGGAGCAACAATCTACAAAAACTCTGTATAAGACCAGGTGGGTGTGTAGTGTCTCACATTAAAGTCTAAATCATTTGGAATTTTATGTAAATAGTATGTGAATTATGCAAAGTCAATACTTTGTTACAAAGCCACACAAACATTAACAAAGGTGATGGTCTTTTTAACACTTTCTTTCAGGGATGGCAAAGCAGTTTGTTCATTCTGTGACGAAATAATTGACGGAAGTGTCAAGATCACATTCAACGAACCTCTGGTGAGCTACCACCCTGAATGTCTAAAGGTTCGTTTTGTCTTCTTTACCTACCCATATATTAAATATATAATTTTTTTTATTGACTCTTGTCTTTGCATAATGTTAATACTGAGTATGTTTTTGCAGTGTGGTGTGTGCGCTGAGGCCCTGGGAGATTTGTTGACTCCCATGTTCCTGCATGACCAACTGATCCACTGTGGTGGATGCTTTGCGAAAGCTCTCTAGACCTGAAGCCATAACTGGGACAAATGTGTCGCCTTGGAAGACTCAAAGCACACTGTGATAAATGTGTTGTTTGGACTGAGAACCTCACCGCTGTTGCCTTCACTCTGTATCTTTCTTTTGAACCAGTTTCCCCACTGGAAGTTTTTAGGGCACAGTGTATTGTCAGGATGAACTATTCTGTTGTGGAACGCTTGAGCAGTATATTGTTTATCGCCAAAGATGATTAAATGAAATACTTAACAATCAACAGGGAAGATTTTTATTGCAACATACAGTATATGGTTAAAATAAAACCACAATTTAATGCCTCAGATTTAAATTGTTTAATCAGCTTTAATTTCATTTGAGCACACACAACACAATCCAGCTCAGTAAGTAGCAGGGCTACACATTAAACATGAGTCACCTGGAGGCAAGTTATTGTTAAATGTGGAAGAATCAACACTTCAGCAACATAAAAACAGCTTATCTTAAGCAGTAACCAAAACACCTCCAGGAAAATGGATACATGCATTTGTTTCCCCCCCACACAGTGGTGTTTAAACAAAGCAAAAATGCATTGTTAGTGAATGAAAAGTACATGTATCGTAAGTGAAGGTAAACAGAGGCGATGGCAGGTGACACCTAACCTCCAAGAAAACTTTGGTACATTCAGCTTCACTCGCTTTAGTTCACATAATGTTGATACATAAGATGGTGATAATGAGGCAGCGGCAAAATCATATTCATAGAACCAATATATGCATCAGTAAACACTGAATGGTGTGCATGCGGTTATGATTTGCAGGGCGAGCTGTCACTGCTCTTAATTATTCATGAAACGTCATACATCACAATCTGACAACGGCATCAGCGCCAATGAAGCGTCACAAAAAAGGATAAGACAGGAGATGCAACCTGCTAAGAGGCAGATGAACAACAAAGCTAAGAGAATCATCTGAGAGGAGGATTTGACGAGAAGGCCAGAGCTCACTGCTGGGAATGAATTATCTTCATCTCTCTGTCTGTTGCTCATACAAAACAGTGATGAGAAATATTTCTGTCTGTTATTGGACACGTCTAAAGAAAAACTAGCAGGTGATCCAGGTGTTTGGAAGTCGCTGTTTCCCAGAGGATGAAGAGTAGACTGTCCATCTCATAGCCAGAGGATGGGGTTGACTGCACTTAGCGGATACCTTTCCTTCCCAGGAACCGCAAGATCGCGTAGTTGTAGGTGGTGGCAATCATATACAGAAACTGCAAAGGAAGACATTGATGGGTGGAGGAAGAGTAGGAAGGAAAAAGGTGAAAAAATGGGTTTGAACATATAGTATATACTTGGACAATCATGTACAGCATCATTTTAAAGGGTCAGTATACCCAAATTACAAACCCCTCAAAACAAACAAACAAAAATAAAAATAATTCTTATTCATCTCTAGTTGTATCCAACTAAACAGTTTTACAGTTTTGAGTTGTCTTAGTGTTTGAGATATCAACCTCTGAGATTTTTGCTACCAGCCCAATACAAACAGGGTGAGTGGAACTTTCTTTGTGGTGCTCAAGATTCAAGATTCCTTTATTGTTACGTCCCATTATACAAATATAAGAGGGTAAAATTCTTGGGTTTTGGCTCCTTGACACTGCAGCAACGATAACAATAATATAACAATAGAAATAGCAGTAAAAATAGCACCAAATAATACAACAAAATAAAAGTATATATATGATATAAATAATGTATAATGTGTGTAAAATGCTGTGTGTGTACTAAAAATAGTACTAGAAAAGTAGTGCTAAAAATATAATACAGTAAAAAATATGAATAATGTATAGTGTGTGTAAAATGCTGTGTGTGTGTAGGTTCTGCCATAAATGTGCATACGTGTGTGTAGTTGTTTGCATGTTTGTGTGTTTGTGTATGCACAGCTATGTCTGTGTGTCTGCGTGTGTGTGTGTGTGTCACAGACAGACAGGCAACAGGCCATTAGTGTCCATTATTCATAAGCCTGGTTGCTTGGTGGAAAAAACTGTCCCGGAGCCTGCTGGTCCAGGCCTTGAGGCTGCGGTATCGCTTGCCAGACGGCAGCAGCTGAAACACTCTGTGGTTGGGGTGGCTGGGATCTTTGATAATCCTGTCTTTACTGACACACCGTCCCTTGTAAATGTCCTGGATGGAGGAATGCTCACAGGACGTCTACAACGGACAGTGTGTGCCGCTCACAGTATTGAAAACTGAATTTGACAGTGTCTCTGTTACTGTGGATAATCCACATACTTTGCTGTGAGCAGTCTTCATAGGAACTATTTTTTCAGTAGAAAGTAGTTCCACTGAAAAAAAGTTCAATAGTGAGGCCTGGAAGAGATTTTGCTGCTGCATTAAAAACACACAAAAAAATATTTCTCAATGCTTTGAGCACCACAAAATAAATCTCATTCACCTCCATTGTATTGGAGTGACAGAGACAAGTATCTAGAAACTATTGGCATGGCTTAATACTTTAAAATATGTACAGTATTTTTGTAATTTGGGTGAACTGCCCCTTTAAATATAGTGGTATTTACTATAGTATGCTTGAAGATCCCCTCCAGACATGTTTTAGGCATATAAAAATAGTCTTCTTGGAATAATAACTTGTGTCTGACATGTTTTGTTCCAGAACAAAGTGCAGTTAATTAGTTATAAAATCTTAATGACATCTCCTCTTTCTCCCTCCAGAATCTGGGAATATACAAAAATGTTTAATGAATACAAGATGTCTCCTGCTTCACTGTAAAGTCCATTCTCAGTGTTTGTGCACTGGAGGCTTCAAGTTTCCACATCACACTTGTGTAGGTTGCATATTGGACCACAATTGGCTTCCAAATTAGTTGTGACGTCACAAATCACGCTCCACTGAATTAAACTCAGATTTAAGGTGAACACAAAGAAACTTTCCCTCTTCAGCAGATGAATGTGAAAACAGCCTTTTTGTGTCAAACTCTGCACAGTGAAACTCATCCAAACATCCAAATGAAGTAACAATAAGCAAAACACATTTATGAGTGGAGGGAGACTTTAAATATTTAATCATACCCAATAGCATATAAATTATCAAAACGATTGCTCACCAGTGCTAAGAGAGTGATCCCAGCACCAGCAAATGCAGCTATGTACAAGTCATAGGTGACGTGGAACTGTAAGACATAACAAACACCAGTTAGTTTCATATACATTCATGAAATTTAACCAATCCCTTCTCTGTTTGTGTCATCCTATTATGTAAAAATGCTCACGTACACACCCATCTGATACTTAATAAAACTGCCACAATTCGACCAGTGTGAGGATGCAGATTTGAAATACTGAACGGTGTAAAATGAAAAATTGAATTTATCTACTCACTTCACTGGTTTTGCAAATAGATGCCAAGGTCATCCCACAAGACTTGCCTGGCATTGCATTCCAAGGGAGCAGTCCTTAAATAAAGACATGATGTAAGTATCTCATACCACTGCTGAATCATAATGAGTTAAAGCTATTTCCCAAATCTGTCTTGCGTACAGCGTATGAGGGAAGCAGCAGCAAATAAATTAATATAAAGGTGTAGTTATCTTCATTATTTCATAACTAATTTAATGACTAGTTTTGCATCCGCTGATTAAATTCATTGCTTTAAAGGACACATTAACATTCTCATCAGGTGGACATGCGGTCAGTCATTATAAGAACAACGCACCATACTGCCTGGCGTCCATGCAAATCCAGCTATGCTGATTAATGCTGGGGGCCCTTTCTGCCAGGATGTTGATGTTGTGGCAGGTCTGCTCCATGTTGAACAAGAAGAAGACTGGGATAGCAGTGAAGGCAAACACCGCCAGCCAGATGAAGGCCAAGATGTACGTCACGATGATAAACTGTGGAAATAAAAAAGTGCAGTACATAAGGTCATAGAGATGTTCGGGTCTCTGTGTGATAAATGTGGTGTCATTAAATCAGCTATCAACCATAATTCATGAATCTACGCAGAAACAAAGAGCATTTCATTGGGCTTAGAAGTTAAAACAAACCTGCATTCAGCATCTTAACAATGACCTGACATCACATTTCCCCCTCCCTCTTCACCCCCTCCCTCCTTTCTCTTACCGTCAGGCTGAGACAGCGGCCACATTGGGTGCTCCTGAACTCCCCAAAGGTCTGCTTGACAGCACTTGTGGTGTAGAAACCCTCAGCCAGTAGCAGGATACCGTAGAGGAAGAAAAATGAAGCCAGGCCATAGATCACATACTGGAAGTATTTGATACTGGGAGAGTCATAGGGAGAAGTCAGTCAAGCAGTAAAATGCAGCAGTTCTTGAGAGGTCTATAATCACAATTCAGAGAATGCAACTGAAGCATCACTCACAAGGAGGCCATGACCACAAAGTCCTGAACGTTGCGGGCGAAGTGAGTCTCCACGAGGACTTCGGTCTGGGACAACGCTTCGTGCCCACAGCCGCAAAATAATGCCATGCCAGCATAGCACAGCAAGGTGGCCACCAGGGATGGGTAGGGCACTGCCCCAATGCACCGGATACAGCAATCATAACAACCTGAGGGGGCATAATATATCAGCACACAGGCGGCACACACCGCACATATAACCACACAACACATCTAAGCCACGGTGGGGGAGCTCTATCAACCTCTGGGGGAGCTATGAAATAGGCCTTGCTCTGTCTGCAAATCCATGAGCATACACCAAACCCCACCAACAGGCAAGAAAGCAACAGAAAAAAAAAAAAAAATTAGACAGCTCTGACAAACACGAGTTCAAGCAGCGGTTCCCAATAAAGCGTCCAAACAAAAGCAGTCACCACTGATTTCGCAACAACCTCATGCACTTCTTCCAGTGTAAGCTGCGCTGTTGAAGCAGGTAGCAAATATCCACAGTGTTAATAAATGCATTGGCAGAAATGGGATAGAGGAAAGCACCTAAGGCTTTGCAAAGCCAAGGCTGCCTGACCGGAAACATTTGCTGCTTCTGATTCTGTACTCCACAACAAGAAGGATCCCAGTGCCAACCAGTGATGTACAGTGCTGCCTACAAGGTATTGTTACTGTAAAATAAGCCTCTCTGTGCTGATTTCATCCGTATGCGGAGGCTCCTCTGCTTGTACCAACACCTCACAGCTCAGCCCCTACTAACTCTGGTCCAACCCTCTTTCTCCAGCGGTCACAGGCGTCACCAGGCAAGCGAGAGATGGTGGTGAAACATTGGCTTTAGGGGCTAGAAGAAAGAGCTTCTCTTTGTGGCTGTTAATACAATATCCATTGTGTTTGCAATGATCGGGGTGAACAAAGGGCAGTGATGTCAAACAAACAAAGACTATGGTGCCACAATACACACACACACACGCACACAGCAGGAAGAAGTGGCAGAGGGGTCTCAACTCCACTGGCAAGGTCACTACTCAGGCCATCCTCCATCCACAGCTGGCTGAGACTGGTACCACTGAGTGTCAATGCAGGCGGGGGCTGGGTTCAAGTGTTCAAAGAGTGGGTTGGAGCATAATGAAGGAGAGGGGTAATTTGAATAACTTCACAACAACAACAACAACAACCCCACTCGAAATTTTGTTGCTACACATTGTGAAATCCTTTGGTGCCTAAATTACATCAGTGTGATAAAAGATTCTGATAATTTCACAAATTAAAGGATTTTAGTTGGAAGGAACAGAAGCTGTTGGTTAAACAAACTGCTACAAAAGTATAAATAGTAACAGCAGGAAGACTGTTGAGTCCCAAAAAACGATAGTGCCTGCAGACACCCACGTCTCAGCTGCGCCCTGCAACAGTGGTTAGAGTGATTGAGTGATAAACAGTCCATTATATTTGAATTCATTGCGAAAGGCATCAGTGCATTTACAGTAGATGCCAGATAATCAATCAAGACTACAAAGCTGTTAAATAAAATATGCACAAGTTGGCACGAGTTGTTTGTAAGTGACAGAAAATGGTTATCAGAAGTTGCTTGCGTCCACAGTCCTCATGGAAATTTGCTCATTTACACCCATGACACGTGTGGGAGTATCTGAACTCTTTGACATTAGTGACCTGGTATGGCCTTGACATGATGAGAGTCACTGCTTATCTCTGTCAGCCACGCTGAGTTCGGTCTAGTTTATGGTTAAAAGGGGTTAGAGGACGTGATGAGGAGTTCTTTCTAGTAAGTTGAAGTCCATGTGCTGTTTTCTTTCCAGTACCCTGAAATCATCATTCTATGTTTAACTCATATCATATATTGGGAACAAAGGGCAAAGGGTAAATCCACAATAAATGTATAATCCATAGGTGGATATCAGAATAATTTTGATAAATCAAAGCACTGGATTAATTTGCCCACAGTGCATGAGGGCAACATGATGTCTAAGGCCAGAAAGCACATATTAAAGGCTACAGTAGTAAGTTATTGAAATTCACATCATCAAATCATATTAATAATAGATGATAAGAGTTATTAAAGATTCTGTGCACTCACCCATGTCCAGAAAGAAGTGTGGGGGTTATTGAAGTTTTGCTGAGTGGCTTTGTGAGTAGTGATATGCGGATATGAGAAGTTATTCCCCGCCACTCCTATATGAATCTGACTCGCGCTTTTGTCTCATCAACAATAGATAGACCACATCTCCCCGAGTCACATCTTAAAGTCACAAAGTCCCATTTCAGCTGCCAGTCATTATTTATAGAGCCCTGGGTTCAGTACTGGGGACAGAAGCGGGTCACAAATTCCAATATGCGCTGTTTTTTTCTGGTATTTGGTGCGATTTGCTGCATTTTAGCTGTTTGACTTAACATGTGGGTAATTAAGTAAGACGTTTTTACATGCACACTTTATACACAACAGTATATCCACAAATTATCAGATTAAATCAGTTTATACACTTTGGCCAATCTAAAATAATTTACATTTCATTTTTATAGATGAAATATGCATCATATAATTTATATAATATATAACTTAATCTGCACAATGCAAATTAACTAAGACACTTATCTAACAATTTTTACACATTGTCACCTCAGATTTGTTCAATTATTGCGCACCTTAGTGTGTAGAGTGCACGGCATTTCATTCGCTTTCAATAGTTCATCTGTTTATGGTCAACATGTGTGTCTTGTTTGTCTGCACACACCACATGCTGCACGTCAGCAAGATATAATTAGCGGGTCTGAGGGTCCTCAGAGCAGCATCTTTAAAAAAACACAAAGAGATAAGAGGTATAAGCACAGACAAAAGAGTGAAATAAATCGAAACGCCACTGACTGACATTGATGAAGTTGACTAACAAGGGTGACATTGACGGTCGGGTCCAGCTGCTGCCCTCCTTCCCTCCCTCCCTCATGTTTGACCCAGTTGATGTCAAAGCTGGGTTCAGTACAAAGAAGCTAGTGTGGGGCAGGAGAAAACACCATGCTATCTTGTTTTTTTTTTTTTGGAGAAGCCCCTCATCTTATTTTTCCTTGCCATTTTGAACCCATGGCAAACAACTGGACAATGTTATCAAAAGACATTAATACTCATGCCATTATATAACACTATATTGCATTATATTTAAATGAAATGCTATCAGTAGTTTGTAACAGACTACACTTTGTAAGTCAGCATCACTAACCCTGAGTTACAGAGACATCAGATTTACCAGTTGGGCCAGACAATAATCCATTTAATGATCATCTGGTCATTTAAAAAATCTGAACATTTTTGAGTGATTTGCTATTGGACATCAATTCACTCCTCAAAGATGTCGTGTTAGAAGAAAAAAAAAAACCCACACCACTGGTAAATTGTTCGGTGTGAGTCCGTCTCCTTTTGTCTTCTGAGCAATAACAGATCAAGTAATTAGTATGCAGAGAGGATTAATGGCATGAGCATTGTTAAGCTGAAGGAGAAGCGCGGAGAGGAATGATGCCTTTAAAATCTCTGAGAAAACCAGGCTGGAGAGAGAGAGAGAGAGAGAGAGAGGACGGGGGGGAAGACGAGAAGCATTAATTAACCTGAAGTACTGTATGTGAGTGCGTATAATGGCTGTCAGCTTTACTTGTGAGATGTGAATAAGCAATAATGTTGACAATCAAAGGAAGGGATTAGGTAGGAGGACAAGTTTTAGAGGCTCGCTAGCTTGGGTGACAGGAAGAGGGCAATTCATTAATTTATGAATAAACTCTATTCCAATAAAGCGGATGCAGATGGTGGTCAGGGATGTGAGCAGCTCAGATGATGAATTATTGGGTAACACTTAATAAGGCTGCCCGACAGTCATCAGTTAATGCATGAGCTGATTTTGAACAAACACATTACTCTCCAAGCTTTCAACTTAGTCAAAAATGCTATTTAGTTGCATTTATCATAATACATTTTGCATAATCAGATAGAAAATGGTACCTATATCATGATCAGCACTGACTACATTGTGAGTGCACTATATGTCAATGTGAGTGTGTATGTATACTGTATGTACGTGGCACAGTGATCTATCTGTATGTCATTCTCATAACTATTTGCTGTGTGATAGATACACTTGCCAATATTTGTGCATTGAACGTGGTAATTTGCATGTGTTTATACAGGGGAGGAGGGGGCCCTGTAAAAATATTTGCACCACTTCCTATCCCTGCTATGGTAATCTGTGTTATGTTATCTTGTGACAAAGTGAACAAACTGCCATCAAACAAACAAACAAGCAAAGGACAAGAACGTGTCAGGCTCAGTCAGAAGTGAATTCAATGGCAATGACCTCCTGTGGCGGACGTCTGAATTATTTGTTTTACCGCATGATGAGGTAAGAGGAGGACTGAGCTCTTCTCCAACCGGGTGTTTATTTGTTTGCATGTTTGATTGTCTTTCATGATAATCTGCTGGCTGTTTGAAACCTGGGGAAACTGCAACCAGCCTCTGCTGCGTTTCAACATTTTCAAAGATGTGCTAAAACTGCAGGAGGAGCACAAGGACAAAGAGGACTGGGAGAAGTGTGTCTGTTGTGTTGTTGGAGGTAGTTAAATGATAGATTCATAATTTTTAACAATGGTCAGGTGCCCAAATAAACATTGAAACAGGTTTTTCTTGCTGTACTCATTCCTCCTGTTCATACTGACCATTAGAAGATCCCTTCATAATGTACTCGCAATGTAACTGATGGGGGACAAAATCTACAGTCCTCCTTCTGTGCAAAAATGTATTTAAAAGTTTATTTGAAGTTAATATGAAGCTTCAGCTGCCCAAATTAGTCATATCAAGTAGATATCTTTCAAAGTCTTTTTAGTGCCAAATCCCCTCTTTTTGTTACAGTCCTTCCACTGCGGCTGAACAGGGAAACACTGTCGAGACACAAAGAGGGAATTTTCTACTAAAAAGACTAACTGTGAAAGATATCCACTTCATTAGACTAACTCAGACAGCTGACATTTCATATTAGCTTCAGACAAACTTTTAAATACATTTTTGGTCAAAATGAGGAGGGTGGATTTTGTCGCCCAACACTTGTAAGTGCATTTGGAGGAGCTCTTTTAATGGGCAGTATGAAGAACAAGAATGATTACGGCTAGAAAAAACAGTTTCAATGTTCATATGGCTGACAGTCAAGTATGGCAGAGAAACATGATGGGGTGGGATAGTTAAGTTATTATCAACAGGTCAGGTTTTTATAAACTGTACATTCAACAGTGTGACATGACTACTGGTGCATGTCTATAGTGTCTGACGCTAGTGCCTTAAAGAGAGACTATGTAACTTCTGCTTAACAGGGGTCATTTGGATTTAACATAGGCTACCGTAACATAATGGTAAATGGTAAAACTTAATGTAATAGTAGCAAAAATCGTAGTCAGAAAGTTAGCTAACTGACTCAGTAACACAACATTATACTTTGAAAAGTTAGCTAACATTAGCCACCATAAGCTACTAGAGCAAGTAAGGTTGTAGAGATAAAACACTTGAGTATAAGGAACTGATCAAGGGTTCATTTCATTTCTTACAATTTCAACTTTTAGTTTTGTCAGAAGAAGAATGTATAATTTATTTTACATAACTTACTGACTCCATCTTATTCCCAAGATAAATCCAACCTGATTCTTTTTCTAACATTGACCCCAACTCTCAAGTTAACCTGGACCCAGACACTGAGTAGGTGTGGATTACATTTCACACGGTTATGAATATCTCTTTAAAGACACCTTTAAGCCAGTTATTATACTTGCCTTATTCATACAAAGTGTGATCAAATCCCAATTTTTGACAAGACCCATCTTTAGTTCCAAAAATCTTTTAATAGTCGTCTCATTTAGGTTAAACAACATTATGACAGGTTCAAAGACATCAAATCTCAAAGCTTGACGTCCATCATGTCCATCCAGTAAAGAGTGACCCCCGGATATATCTTGGTACGCATGGGGTCCAAACCACTTTGGAGCAGGAGCAATAATCTGTAAGTTTCATGAAACTCCTTTTAAAATGTGAATAATTGAGTTGGTATACATACAATTAGAATGTAATTACAGTTATCTTTCTGAAGACCTTACAGTATTCATAAACAAACGACAAATAAAATGTTGGTCTAAGTTTATTCTGTACAAACAAGCCAAGCCAAAAGAATCATGTGTTGGTTAGAGTAGGAAAACACATTTTTTAAGCGAGTCTCTTTTTATAGTAAAGCAGAAGTTATATTCCTACAGTGTAGTAAGCAAAATCAGAGACACATGAAACAAAAATATAGCAAGGATACTCAAATAGACTACAATAGATTACACAACACTACATATGCAAAACTGAATGGTTACTTTCAAACAATGCCTAATTTACATTTTTGTAGCGCACTTCTCAGTACACACACCCACCCACACACACCCACACACACCCACACACACACACACGGGGGTGCTATTTTTAGCATTGCCAGATAGACATATTTTGGTTAAATTGGATATTGTTAACATGTGTGACCAGTATTTGAGTAAAATTTCAATCCATTATTGTTATGATTCCACAGCAATTCCTTATGTGAGCGAGTTACAAGGCATTTTAAAGTAATTACAGTAAAAATACATTTTCATAATAAGCAATGTACCATGAGAAATATGTATAAAATAGCTTGATAATAGTAATAATAATACTGCTTTTCAGCTTTTCCCAGATCTCATCTCTGTCCGCCACGAGTTGTAATGTCACTTTGTTCCACGAGATCAAAATAGATATCACAGAGTAAGAAAAAGCTTCCCATACAAATCCAACTGTATAAACATTATACTAAGTTCTTGCTAGGTAAAGTTCCAAAAAAGCCAAAGTGGAAAATGAAATGCACTTTTTCTTTTTCACTGCCTTTGAAAATGATTATTATAAAATGACTCTGCAGTTAGACTTCCTATTATGAGAGAGCAAAGGCAGGATGTTGGAGGTTGTACACCTTTGGAAAAGACAGAACGAACATATTCAATCCTATTTTACCTACACATCCTAAATACAGCTTTACATTTCCGTGTTTTATGTACGTCGCAGGTCTCCTCTCGTCTCCGGCCAGGCTATACCCGTGTGGTAGAGTGGGTGCTGGGCAGGCCTGCAGAACTGTAACCAGCAGGGAAGGTGCTGTATGGACTCATGTTGGAGAGGCCCATCAGGGAGTTGGGGATCATGGTGATGTTGTTGGGGGTCATCAGAGGGATGTCGTCAGGGGAGCGGCGCTGGCTGAGTGAGTAGTCCAAGCTGGGAGAGACGTGGTGAGGATTGTGGAGGGCCTCACACTGGTTCCTTTGCTGGGATGACAGGGTCTCGTCTACGGTGGTGGTGTGGCTCACGTTGTTGCCTTTGCTGTCACGCTGGGGACTGGGCTGTTGGGACGTGTCCTGGCGACTACGCTTGTCTTTGCGGTAGTACAGAGCGGCGAATGCCAGGACGTTGAGGAACAGCAGTGAAGCCCCCACAGCAATGGTGACGCTGAGCTCAGTGGAGTAATCTCTTGGGTTTGGCATGATCAGAGGACCCATCTCTCTCCCGCCTTCGTTGCCATTGTGGGCAGTGGACACAGGGGGCCGGCCAGTGCTGCCGGGCCTCTTACCATTGGACTGGGTGGGATCCATCGGGGTGACCTTGGTAGTGGTGGAGGAGTAATGGAACATGTCGTGGAGGTTGTAGAGATGGGGCACAAGGTGTTTCCAGAAGGCCACCTTGGTGGCGCGGTAGTGATCACGGATACGAGGTTTCAAGCCGATGTGCAAGTACAGCTGGTCATAGGGGTCGTACTTAGACCAGGCCACTTCCTCGAAGCGGTTGGCCTTGGTGTGGATGAACTTGGTGTCCTGTGGCACTGGCTTGTTAGGATCCCTACAGACACATGATAGACAGAAAACTTGGGTCATAAAATGTGTTGAAAGGAAGCTGAATGCTAGTGTGAAGGCAGGGTGATAATTCAATACTATTTCAATAAAATCATATTGCGATAACATGATCTTATCAAGTTATTGATGTAGAAGTTTTGTTGCCATAATTAATGATTTAGAATATTAAACCAAACAAAATTAGTTATTTAACTTTTTGCTTTACATATAGTAGAACCCAGTTCCTTGCTTTGAGCATTTGTTTGATTTTTTTTAAAACTCGCGATACCCAGATGTAGACCATTGTTGGAAAATATCCTCATTTTTATTGTGATAATGATTTTAGCACCATTGCTCATAGATATAAAGACAATGTTGCCATTCCAAATGCAAAAGAGAAGGGCTGTCTGTTAAATTGTAAAACACACAAACAAAAAGGAGATCAACACAATGTAATATCACCATCTCTCCTCAAGGGCTCAGCATTCCCTAAATACTACACACTAACACAGTAGCCTACAGAGACCTATGCTGTGCCTCCTCCTACTGCGAGGGTCATCAACCACAAGGATTCATTGCAGCTCTGCATTCAATATTCAGTAAAGACTCCAGCAGGGCTGCAGTGGAGTCTTCCACTGCAACGCAAATCACTAAGGTGTCCCTTATCTGCAAAATTTTTACGTGAACATGGCAAATTATAAAAAGAAAAAGCTGCCAGAGGGAGTGCTGCAGAGCTTTATTCTGCACTTTCAACAACCCGCTTTTCCAGTGCGGAGTTACTGTAGTGTAACATCAGCTCAACATCAGGCTATAGCTTGTCTTGGCTAATAAACTCTCATTTGCTGAAACCTAGGTGACTTTATTAACCTGAAGAAGTCTCCTGTCTTCCTTTTTCCCTTCCTTATTCCCAACAATAACCCCAAATCCATGTATGAAAAGGACCTAAAGGAGACCTATGGAAAGATAGATCCGTAGATAATTTTTTTTGTTTCTGTGCAAAATCACCCACAACTGATAAAATTCTATGCAAAGGGAAGATGTTCAAGAGTTCATGTCTTAGTTAAGTAAGAGTTCACCTCACCTATTAGCATAAAGCTAGGGTAGGTAATGTATTTTAGAAGCATTTTTGTTATATTTGCTGAAATTCTCTGTACACCCCAACAGCAATCAATAATTCAAATGCTCTGACAATAAAAATAAAAAAATCCAGCATCTGTAGCTGCTGCAGGCCTGTAATAAGCATATGACACAAGGACAGACAACACTGAAAGTTTGGAGGCCAGGCGAGCAGCGGGATACTGGTGGATAGGAAGTGATGAGACTGCATGAATCGCAGAAGGAGAGAAGAAAAAGACGAGAATATCAACAAAAAGCAGAATGAAAAGCAATGTGTAATCATCGGACTATTGCCTGTAGTCATCTTATCAACAACACTGGAGAGAGAGACTTTCAGTCGAAGTGAACCCGGCTCCCAGAAGTGAAAAGCTGTGATAGATTTTTATGCATCACTGTGGCTTCAGGTCGGATACTGAGCCATCTCTGAACCCTGGTGCTGCTCGTTGCTCTGGGACTGGGTTCAGAGCCTTAGTGACTAAGGAGGTTTTGGAGGCGGACAATGAAAGAGACGCAATATCACTTGAATTCAAGCAGGGAGATAGGACACTCATTACTTTTGTAATCCTGTTTACCGCTTACTGTTTACTAAAGGTTGTTGTGCCTTGAGCGGAAGTTGTGTGTGTGTGTGTGTGTGTGTGTGAGTGCAGTAACTGTTGTGTTGTGTGCACGTATGAAGCTTGTGCATATGCCTGTGCTCGTCTGGTGGGAGGGGATTAGGACAGAGAGCGCAGGGGGGAGAGCTGCAGGAGGAGGGCTTTATTTTCAAATTCTAACATTTTTTTTGCCTTTTCCAGACCTACCCCAACTTTGAAAGCTTCATACTCAAATCTAAACAGTACATTCAATAAAAAAACACTGATACCTGTTACCGGTGTATCTATATTGTATACTACAAGCAAACATGGACATGATATATATGAATGGATTATTTGTCCCAACCCAACTTTAAGTCACAGCTCACAGTAAAGGAGGAGGAGTGTCATGATTCCTGCCTCAGTCCCGTGTCTCCCTACCTGTTGCCACTTCCCAAGTGGCTCTCTCTCTCTCTCTCTCTCTCCCTTTGTGTGTGTGATTGTGTGAGTGGAGACAGGTGTGCTAGAATCAGAGCAGAGCCCTGCCAGCTGCAACCCGTTCAATAATCAAGACCTCTACTTATACTCAGCCTAGCCAGATCCACACTGCCAGATTGTAGCCTTTGCATCAGTCAGTCTATGCTTCAACCCGTTATTTGCCTGCATTTATCAGTTACCTTGTTGTTGCCTGTTTTTCCTAGCCTGACGTTGTCTCCTGTTCACTGCAGTGCCCTCCTTCCCTGCCCTGGACCTCCACTCTACCCAGCTTCCATGGATTCTGCTCCGGACCTACACCCCTTGCCCCAGCCTGCCTAAGCTCCTGGTTCCCCGCTTCCAGCCCAAGCCTCAGCCCCAGTTTCCCAGCTACCAGTACTAGTTTCCCCTTACCTGCTTTAATAAAAATCTTGTCCTACCGTGTCCTTGACTCCTTGCCTCTGCGTGTCTGCACTTGGGTTCACCTGATCTGCCCCACGTAACAGAGGTTTATGTGGTACATCTTAACTGCCTCTTCAAATTTCCTTTCCAACATAACCTTTTGTTTAACACTGAGGAACTGCTTTAAACATTTATGTGCATTGAGCTGTAAAGTTTAAGATCCATCACCTTTAGGAAACCTGCCCAAAGTGATGAAACTTTGTTATGTGCATAAAGAGAGATTATATAGAAAACTAAACATGACACTGGCACTTTAAGAAAAGACAGCCTGGCACCACTTTCATCTTTTAATGTGACTATACAATTACGCATCACCATTTTTTGACATGTTGTGGGTAGATATTTAATTTATACAATTAAATATCTACTTAGTATAAATCTTATGTGTATGGTGAGGGTCAACCAATTACAACAAATGGAAGCACAGCTAACTTACAGTAAGAAGTGTACAGTATGCAGATTAATGATAAACCCAATTAATAGGCTTAAAAGAATTCATATTAATTGATTAAGAACTGGAGCACCACTTTTCTTGTGTGAGTTCTTGTGAACTAACAAAGGAGAAAAGGAGATCAGGCAGGAAGAAGTGACAGTGGGAGTTCAGACTGCACTTAATTAGGAGACAATACCTAAGGGTGAATGCTATAGTCCTTTAATCAGGGTGATAAAGGAAGAGTAAAAGTAGCGGAAGTTTGAGGTTGAACATCTCAACACAAGTAAGGGCTGCACAATCGAGGCCAGTCATGTTATATCCCAACACTTCGACCCTTTCCAAGGAAACGCTGGAATGTAAAATGAGAGATTCGATGTGTAACTTTTCATAGTTAAGTACTTTTTGTGCCTGGATTTGCTGTTACTCACCCACTCTTGGCGAAGTTCGTCCAATACGTCATAACCACGGCACTGAGCATGATGTCATTCCTGGAGAAGTTACAGGGGAACAGGTCAGTTGGGCCCACCATGGGGATGCCAAACACGTAAGGCACCTCATCTCCGTGCGCTGAGTCAGACCACACAGGCTTCATGAGGCTCTGGCAGTGGTGGTAGAAGGCGTAGAAGTATGTAGGCGAACCGTAGCGGGCATGTAGGTCAGCGGTCACCACCGAAGGCTCCACCCATTGGTGGTCGGTGAACAGAGCCACCAGGGTCTTCCTCCTGGTCTCCGGGTTGTCCTTGTCAGCCCAGTCTGTGTACATGAATTTAATTGTCTCCCTCAGTGTGTCCTTCCCTTCTGGGTAGCCGTACAAACTGTCCACAAAGTCTGACACAGCAAAGTCAAAGTCGCTGCCGGACACGCCGTCCTCCAGGTCCATCACGTTCTCCACGAACCGCAGTCCCTCACCCTGATTAACACCAAGCATTATATCATAGTTTAGGAACTCGCCCTGCTCCATCAGGATCTCCGGGTCATCAGGGATGACGTCTCCGTCGATGACGGGGCCGAAAGCCACGCGGTATCGGGCGGGCTGGATGTCTTGTTCCACCAGCTCCTTTGCACTCTTCTTCTGCAGGCAGGAGACCATGTCCACGGTGTCCAGCACGTTGCAGCCAACTCTCTCGGCCAGCAGGCGAGTGTACTTGACTGGTTGGTAGTTGACAGCCCAGCTGGACAGTGCTGAACCACTTTGGATGATGGCTCTGTGGAACAAACCTTGGGACACAGAATGCAGAACAAAAAGACACAGGAGACCCAGAGAACAGTGGTTAGTACTCTAGACCCTCAAATCATCATTATATGTATCATCATTTGGGACAAAAGGTAAAAACATTCTGAACTGCTCAAAGCAAATACACATCCTCACTGATTCACTTTACAGTAAATTCACAATTAAATCAAAGGCTTGTCGCTACACAAAAAGGTATATAAAAGCAATCAAGCCTAGATGTCATGTACTTCGAATATTAGCCAGGGAGAAAAACATATTACAAAAAGTGGAAAGGCCAGATAGTTGATTCTTATTGATGAGCAGCTGCTCAGTAAAGCAGCTGGGAGAAGAAATGAACTGGTAATAGGGTGTTGGCCCCTTCTTTTGTAATTATAATGATAAAAAAATGACGAATACTTTCTGGTCTCTGTTGATCCCCTCATTTATTTCATGTGGTGTCGTTGCTATATGCAGATGACAGTGAATACGGATCAAATTAATGATCAATTTGCAGCTTTGTTTCAGTGAGGAGGTGGCTGGTTTTCCTATACTGGTTATTCACAGATGCACTGTAATTGCAGAATCTTTAATACTGTGTTACTAACAAGCTGCATAGCTTACATGTAGACCGCCGATGCCAACTGTGCGGCGGAGAGTCTGTGTAGGGAGCTGAATATGCAAGTAACCCTGATCCTTCAATGTTGATACAGTAAACACGCTGCTCTGTTGAATTGTTTATATGCAGTGCGTCACCTCTGTCTCTAGGGATTTTGTATCTACCACCTAAAAATGACAAGTGATATATATTGACTCAAAAAATACTCTGCTGAGGTTAAGGCACAGCAGTCGCTGGAAAAAGAGTGCAGGGACGGTGTCACTTTCTCCCTCCGTTCCTGTCATTTATTCCAAATTTTTTTTAGGGCAGCAGCGAGCAAGTCTACTTCAAAGACTGCCGGAGGTCTTTGTGCATTTGCTGCAGCCGAGCTAGGGCATCAAATACAAACCTCACAAAGGACAGTTGCCGCAGCCTCCCTGGCATTGATGAAAACACACAATTTCTGCCCTTCCTGTGATTCTGTCCAGCATCAATGGGAGGACCGGGTCGATGATACCGCAAAGATAAGAGGTTCAATTCCCAGTGGGCCACCCATATTAAAATACACACCTTTGATTCTTACAAGGAGCTTTGGATTAGTGTTCACAAAATGGCATGTTCTAATGTTGCCTATTTTTCTTTTCAGTGGATATCAGATACCAGTTTCCTGAAGGTAATTTTTACTGTGTATGATTTAATTCATATTGATTTATGTTGTCATTTCAAAACTAATATTGCAGCAATTGATAACACAGTGGACACTGGACTAGAATATGCTGTTTTCAACTGAAGCACTGTTAATACATCTGTGGGGGTGAAAAAAAAGAAATATCAATTTTTACAGAAAATATCAAAGAATTTGGACGTTTTTATCGCGGTCCAGCTTCAACCTCACGCCAACCTTGTCTTTGGTGTTTTCACTCAAGGTTTTGCAATTACAGAAAAGCAATGCACAAAATTTAATGGGTTTTTTTTTTAAATAGTTTTTGGACAAATTTTGAAAGGGTTTGTGCAGGTATGAAAAGGAGGGTAAACAAATCTGACGACAAATCCGGAAGACTAAAATATTAATCAGCTGCAATGCTACAAAACGGATGGACACAGGTGAATGTGATGACATGCTGAAAACTTTATAATGCCAGTAGGCTTCTTTAAGAGCTTCACATTTAAAGAGGCAAAGCTTTTAGGCTGATTAGATTGAGTGGAGGGGGAACAAAAGCAATCACTTATTTAACGAATACACACTTTACCCTACTCCCATATCATAACACTTCATCTCCCTGACAGACCATTTACAGCTGCACTTGAAACAAAGAACAAATCTCCAAAATGATTAAATATTATTGTTATAGAAACATTGTTACAGTAACATTGACAACTTTAAGTTAAGAAATACATTTGATAAAGAACAAAATAGATACGTATTTCAGGTTATTGCTTTTAAGTTACTTTATTTTCTTGTGCATTAATTACCACTCAACTTAATAGCTAAGGAAATCTGTATTGATCAAAGTCAGAGATACTGTAACTATGACATTGTAAATGGCTGATTCCTACCCTCTGAGTGGTGGGACAGTGTTAGCAGACTGACACAGGAAGCACCGATTCCAGATCCAAACACTGTGATGCGGCCCGGGTCTCCTCCAAAGTAGCCGATGTTCTTACTGATCCAACGGAGAGCTTGAATCTGGTCGAGAAGTCCATAGTTTCCTTTTGCCGCCTGGTCACCGGTACTGAGGAAGCCTGACGTGTAGAGAGAGACAACAGAGCCAGTGCTGAAGTAAAGATATATAGTATATGTCACAGCTTTGATCTAAAGTTGTAGCCCAGCAGGACATCTGAAGAAACTGACACCATTCCCCACAGGTGCAAATATGCCTTTGCTCTCTCCTACAGTGACTATTTTAGTCAACTCCTCGTAATAGTCTACAAGCAGCAGCACGCCTCAGGAAGTGATCGTGAGTCTGCTCATCAAATCTGAATGCTCTCCTCGCGGCGGTGAATTCATAACATTCAGTGTGCATGAATAAATAAATCTGTTACTTGTGCATGATTCTTTAAATTAGTTAATATCATAAAACCAAATAGATGTCACCAGTACTCTTACAATTGATCCTATTACTCATTCCCTTGTATTCTAGTCTCATTTTAAACAATGCACCATTTTTGAATGTTAAACATAGGGAAATTCTCTTGACCTTGTATATGCGTGTGAATGCTGCATCCCTCCATACTGTATTTAAATCATTTTGTTTTCAGTGGCGAAGGCTGATATTCTTGTATAGATTAGATAAATCTATCTAAATGTAGATAAACTGTGTTTTCAGAACAGGTACAGAGCAGCTTGTGTGCAACAAGGACAGGGTGTGATAAGTATTTGCATCACTTTTCCTCTGAGGACAACATTTGTATTCAAATCAAGCCATGCCATACCACCAAGATCTATATATTTTCTCCTACTGTTTTACATTTTTCACTCGCGTCTCTTCTTCTTTTTATAGGTTAATAACAGCATCACAAGTGGGAATTAGCGACCATTATGACAGTTTATTCTCTCTGATCAAACAGAGGCTAAATGCCCCCATTTGAAACACCATTAAAAGTTACCACACAGTCGTCGTCATCACCTAATATTCCAATTCTGTAGTTGAGCGTGACGACGACAACATTCCCATAACTGGCTAGAACGCTGCCATCCATCATGTTCCCAGTGCCCTCCATATAGGAGCCTCCATGGATGTAGACCATCACAGGTCGAGCCTCAGAGTCCCTTATATCTGCAACGTCAACACACACACACACACACACAAACACACACACACACACACACACACACATGCTGAGCAAACAACTGCAGAGTCGACAGTAATGAAATGGAGAATTAATGGAGCACAGTTACTAAACTTTATTTCCCAACTGTTCTGTATGAGGTGTGGGTAAAGACTGCATAGAAGAGGAGCTTAGAAGCAAGCTAGGGTGGTAGGCCTGTGGTTTGGAAGCTGTAATGACATTCAGAAAATGCATGATATATACACTCTGACAAGGGGTGTATGAATTAAATGGTCAAATGTCATTCGCAACAGTTTTTTTTACAATGCATCATTTTTTACAGTTCTGTAATACATATCTGGACACTGCTGTTTATCATAAAATGCTGTGGATTAGAGATACAGGGAGAGAAAAAAATCAATTGATTTGACTTGTTTGGTCCCAGTTGAGAAGGAAATTCTGTAATGATGGAATTGTACAGTTCAAGATATTATACGAACGCATAAGCTTAAAGATTCTGACTCGAACTGAGACGTACCACACTACACTGAGCTCTTGTTATCTCCAAATATGAGCTAAAATTGAGATAGTGTTATTATTTTGAGTGCAGAAAAACACCAATTTGTTATATTGTCCAACGACTGTCTTTAAAAGAGACAATAAGAAGAATAAGTGGATAATGCAATCTCTAGATCAATGTGCATGCAGCAGAGATGTAGGTCTTACTGAGAGGATTGCAACAGCACTTGGTTCAAGACATGAGGTGCAGCAACAGCAAACTTATGTAATCGGATAACATTTTTTTTAGTCCACTCAAAATAAAGACACAGTTTCTTTGGAAAGTAAAAACTAAGATTTGTGAGATCTTCATTCTCAAACTAAAAGAATCCATGCATCAAGACTTTGAGCTCTTAAAAATACCTTCAGATATATGAGTCTCAGCATGTGAGAAAGCCGCCCCCTTTTTCTTGTGTTGGCTCCCTGGGATTCACATGAGGAAAAAAAAAGAAGTACAGGATTTTAAAGAAAGTATGGTTGACTGTGCCTCTTATTGAAAATGCTGTCCAATCAAACAGACACAATTAGGAGAAAAAAATCCATAAATTATAGCCCATTTACATGCAGTATGTCGCACTTTTTCCTGTAATTATTTTATGACAAAATGTAGATAAAATTATGTAAAATCTTTAGAGATGTGTGACAAAATTATGAGTTGAAACTCTTACAAAATAATAAGTGTTTATGATTCTATTTTGATCAAGTAACAAATTCTTGTTCCTTGTTAGATATTTGTAAGGATGACACAGTTTGTATAAATACATGGACACATGCATATATGTATATATATATATATTTATATACACACACTGTTACATTGTTAACATCGTTATATTGACTCAGCTGCCTCGGCTTTGACTGGAGTGATAGATCTTCCTTGGTTCATCTTATCTCTCTGTGCCGTTTTACATTTTTCCACAAACTATCGTGTTGAGTCTTCAGATAAAGACAGTTACTGAAGATATGAGGTACATAGTTTATTAATGAATAATTTAATTAACAAAGTAGAGATCTACTCTGCCTTGAGTGGAGCATCAAGCCACAAAAATAAATATTATATAGCATGAATTTAAAAAACATACTCTTAAATTTGACAAGGCAAAAAGACTACTGGAGATAAGCAAAAAGGAAAACAACAAAGGTTTCACATCAGTGATAAAGAAATGATAAAGTCACAGAACACCCAAGGTGCATTATAAATAAACAATGACAGTCTAAAGACTAAAAATGTATAGAACCAGTGGGTTGTGATAGTTCCTTTGAAATATGAATGCAAATGTGAAATTTAATTAACCAGTTTGTGTGGCAGGTGAGGAGGCTTTTAGGAAGCACTCAGACCAGGGGCTTTATAAAATGTGGGCTGCACCATTTTGGACAGCTACCTCTCAAGCAGGCTGTTTATCTGTTGTTGCTACGCTACCATAGAAAAGCCAGTCAAAGAGTGCCGTGTTACATACACAAGCTGAACACGGTTCAACTTTGAATGCTGAATGTTTTGCATTATACTACACTGAATGCTTGTGAGGAAGGCAATACATTCTCAGAAACCGTGTTTAATTGGAGCATTGAAGTCAACTGAATTAGATAAATCTGTTTGTCAACACAAGATTTAGGGAAGATACAGAGTCACAGTGGTATTATGTTGTTCTGCTAATCTACAGATTCACAGCAGACACACAAAATGTTCCCTTGCTGGTTCATTTTACTCTTTTATCAGATACAAAAATAGGAAGGCTTCGGCAAGCGACAGATAGAAGTTGACTCATGTACCTCACTAATTGGCCCCCAACAGACACACTGTCTGAACAGAGTTATGATTCAGTGAAATATGAAGAAACAGTAATTTTGGATTTTCTAACAAACATGAAAAGCCGGCAATGCTTGCTTTACAAGATGTCCTAACTAAGTAATTGTTCCTGATTACTTTTGATGCTCAGTGGCAACAGCTGAATATGCTACGCTCATCATTTTAAAAGTTGAAAATTATTGCTTATTTTAGGCAGACCAATACTTGAACACCTTACCTCAGCGATATTTCCCTGGATGTCTGTTAATGGGAAAGTAAGCACATACCCCAGTATATTTATGCTTAGTTATGCCTCTCTTTGTATCTGAACAAAAGATCCATTCAGTGGCATCAGGACAATATCTACAGTTGCCACGACTACCAAAATGTGAGTAATTTCCTGCTTGACAATAGGAACATGATTGTTATTTTTAAATGTAATATGATTGCAACAGGTGAGACGATGATGACGGTGCTTTGGATGGTAAATCAGCCCTTTATGGCAGCAATGACACGAGCTGTGGTCGCACACATGCTTTATGATGATCACAGGACGACATGATAATGGCGATCAATGGACATGGATAGTCGTTGCTGTCCATTTTACCACACCAACTCACCATCCTCTGTCGGAGCGTAGATGTTTAGATATAAACAGTCCTCGCTCTGATCCTGAATGTATGTGGCTACTGTGTCCAGGTTATAGGTGAACCATATGGGCATCATGATCTCTGGCACGGTGTTGTGGATGTTCTGAGGGCACACAGGCATGAAGTGGGTAGCATTCTTGACACCTGACCAAGAGGAGGGCTGCTCTGGGGGCATGAAACGCTTCTCACCCACTGGTGGAGAAGCATAAGGGACCCCAAGATACTGGTCGACAGGCCGGAGCACCTCACTGGGCACGGGGACCCTGAGGCCTCGCAGCTTCCCAAACTGGGTGGTCACTGACGGGTAGAATTTCTGGCTCGTTGACTTGGTGAATGACCAGCAGGAACATAATATCCACCAAAGAAGAGCACAGTGGGTGATGGTGACAGTCCCTTGCTGATGTGGCAGGTGTGCAGGCAACAGATGGTCTCTAAATGTAGCCAGCCACATGGTCTGGGCAAGACAGTGCCCTGGCACAACACAAATGCACACTGTAGTGTCCGCTCAGTCCCTCTGCACTGACCCTGTCAAACACACATCACTCACTGCGCCTTTGGCTCCAACGGTTATCAAATCCAAATACACCTCAGTCAGGTATGGACCACCCTCGCTTCCGCTTTTCATTGCAGTGCACACAGATCTGAAAACAAGAGGATAAGAGAAATGAGACAATTAAACATCAGAAATATGTGAAAATAGTCTTGAAAATCTTTATAATTGACACATTTTTGATGAAAGTAGTATCCTCTTACTAAATATTGGAGCTCAAAATACCTATTTTTTATATAAGCTGTGTATTACTTCAATGCTAATAACCTCTTTGGACAAACTGCAGTCTTATAAGAGCAAATGTATGCTTTTACATATACAAATCATTAAATACTGATCTTTATGTACCAGTGGAGGAGGAGGCGATGGGAGGAATCTGAAAGACCCATCTGCTGTGATGTTGGAGTGATGCTGCAAAAGCATCTCAAGATAAAAAGGTGTTAAGCACCCTGTTTCTTATGTAAAAGCAACCCAGTGAACAGCGAAGAAAGACAAATCTTTAATATGCACTGAAGAGAAATTAAAAGGTCTTCGTTGGAAAGAAAATCTATGAGTTGATTATGATGTTTCAGTGTTTCAAAAACACCAAATAGCCTATCTCAAATCATTTTGTCAAACATTGTGTCTTCCATCTTCAGTCAGCAACACTTTCAGCTGCTGACATGAAGATGCGTGATGGAAGTGTTTCACAGAACAAACATGTCTGATGGGAGTCAAACCAGCACCAAACCCTTCTCATGAAGTAGAGTAATTGCAGGTTAATTGAAAGACTTGAGAAAGGCTTATAGCAGCATAAGACCGTTGGAATTCAATATTGGAAGAAAAGGATCCTTTGACGCCTTTCTGAAAAGCTGATTTGTTGCAGTCTGTGTGTGCTGCAATCCATTTTTCCCCAGTTTTCTCTTCTTTCAGCAAACACAAATGGTTAGTCAATGAAAGAAAAGTGCGTGTTATTCAGCCTTTATTGTCATAATAACTACATGAAACTGTTTTTTATTCTTAACACTAAATCAAGTATTAAGAAACACTACTAATTCACATAGCAGCCCTTTTGGAAGCCTAGATAAAATCTAATTGATTCCACATTTTTCTCAGTGACAAATTCCACTAATATTACACCACTTGAAGTGCAGATAACAATCTCTAACACAAACCACTGTTACCAGAGCTTCTATATGAGGATGAGTGTTAACTAGTAGCTGGTTCATCAGCGTACACTGTGAATGCCTCAGTAAACAGGAGATACACATCCACCCCTAATCACATGTGCACACTGTACGTCAAATGTAAGTACAGATCTACAGAGAGAAAACCGTGTTGTGCTTCTTTCAATCTTGTAATCTAAACTGCACCCCATTTAAGTCCTCACAGCAGTAAGCATATATTGCTCGACATGGGGTTCTCGCTGGCTTGTCAATGAACAAAACAAAAAACAAGCTTGTTAACCTAATCAAACTGCCTGGAGCATTGTGAAAGACTGCAGCTAAACAGCTCTCTTTCAAACTGATGAACCTATCTATTAAGACGGGAGACAATTTCTTCCCTCGAATATGAGCAACTAATTAACCGTACATGCGGTGTATTGGCTTTCCTCTCTCCCTGCAACACTTTTGTTTACACTAGCAGGAAAATAAACACAAATAAAGGCAACTCGCCCCCTCTCTTTCACAGGTGCGGCACATTACCTGATATGCACAGCCTCACCGTCTGCCCATTTTTAAAATTTTTTTTTAAAAAGAACGAGACATATTAGAGTAATATCACAGAGGTTCATTTGAGAAATGCTGTACCCCTCTCTGCTCTGGGCCAGCTTTGTCTGTTTTAATTAACACTTAGATTTGTTCCTTCTCCTCTCTGTTATTTGACAGTGATATACGGGCTCCCAAGACATCAAAATGGAAAAGATGGAGAACCTGATTTTTTTTTTTTTTTGTAGATCGGGGCACATCTTCTGGTTTTGATCTGACGCTGATAATAAATAACTGGATTCCATTTGGAGGTTAAAAAAAAAATCTGATGTGAAATCATTATCAATTAACAAATTAGCAGACACATGCTGCACAGTGGGCATCACTAATGAGACTTGGTTAGTTGTCTCGAGCTTAAGATGCAGCTCTGGCAGTAAAAAAAAAACTACCAGGGCTGCTGCAGATCAAAGGGATAATATGAATTCTTAAAATGAACGGCATTTCCATTTAAATTATACATGCATTCGTGATATTTGTATCAATAGATTTGCATTTTCTACCAGTGTGACTTCAAATGAAACATCTAATTGGATTGATTGGAACAAAGCTAGCTTTTTTATGACTGTACCTGATATACACTTCTTTCATTTTGTTTTCCTGATGTTACTGCAGAGAGTCCACTGAATACCGCCTTCAACTAGGCTGCAAAGTCTAATTTTTCCAACTTGTGGTCTGCGATGGGCCAGATGTGGATAAAAGCTTTATAGCTTACACCAAATGGGCCATGTAATAAAAGTGAGCCATCACTCAGTCAAGTTTGATACACTGCAAGTTTTTGGGCAATTTAAACTGGCAAAATGCCCGGCAACAAGTAAGGAAAGACACTAGCTGGGTAAAATATTTTTTCCAATTAAATGCCTACAATAACTCAGCAACTAAGTGATATGTTCAAAAAATGTTTTACGACCATAACATTTTATTCTAACAGACAATTTTGCAGCATCAGCCAGATGTGTATGCATCACAGTGGTGGCCAGGTCTCATGGGTTTTCCTGGAGCCTTTAAATCACTATGACAGACTTTGGTTCCAGTTAAAGACGTATTAAAATGATTGTTATAATCATGTTTCACATCTCTACACCTGCATCATTGACAGGCACACAAGTCAACACCAATTCACCACTAATAAAAATCTCTGGGACAGCATCTTATTGATTGGTTTCTGGTAGCCGGGGGCCCCTTGTCATGACAGCATTTGTGAAGCCCTACTATGTCAGACAACAACAGTACCGGGCTCCCAATGCCCTTGTAATGCGACTGGTGTGGATTCAGACCGTTTTAGTGGATTCCCCCAAATCCGCCTAATATAGCAGTGCAATAAAGAGGAGGAGGGATTGATGCAGGGAAGACTAACAGACAGAAAACATGCAGGTGGCACTCCACATGATGACCACTGCTTTTATAAATGAATGAAATGATCCAGACCCACAGAGAAAACCAAGCCACAGCCCAGATAGCATCGACAAACTGCTGTAGTGTGTGTGTGTGTGTGTGTGTGTGTGTGTGTGTGTGTGTGTGTGTGTGTGTGTGTGTGCTGCCTCACGTTGTGACAGGGAAGCTTGTTTAATCTAGGTCTAGGACGGTGTAATATTGGATACAATGGGGGGAAAAAATTGACGAGCCAACAATTACTCCATCACGGTCAATCGTAGAGAAATAGCTCTAGATAAAACAATTAGCTCAGATGTCTGTGATCAATCTGAACAAAGATTCGTCCCACGGAGAAAAAAAACAAAAAAAAGCCCAGAATCATTAGGTTAACTCACCTGCTTTTACAGTAGCTGATACGCGCTCCATCTCGAGATTTCCTCCATACCATGCCCGTCAGTTTCGCAAAAAGACAACGGACAGCGAGTGAAATATCCCCCAGTTTCAGCATCAAACACACAGATCTTCACTCTTATCTCCTGCTTTGCACGGTCTGCGTGCTTTGCGCATTCACGACGCCAAGGTCAGGAGCGCCAACGGTTTTAATGGAGCGCCCACCATAGAGATCTCTCTACGGCGCCCACTGCCAGCGCGTTACTAGGCAACCACCGGGATACGCCAGTGCATTAAATTCACCCTCTAACAGCCGACAAAATCCCAATTTAGAAACCATTAACTAACCACCTTAAACCTCGGACAGCACTCACGCACTCACATGCTTTGTGCTCGGCCGAAACCCATCTGCCTTTGACTAGATAAGTGTTTTTTTTTTTTTCAAGAAGCGTGCAGGCCTGCGCGGTGAGAAGATGTGCGGGGTAGTTTAGAGCGAATACATTACATTTCATTGGCACATATAAGCCTTTTAGCAAATTTGTTACAGCCATGGCAAAATGGGATATAGGAAAATAAGAAAACACCAGAAAGAAACTGCAAACTGTCTTCCAATATGTTTATGTAGGCCTATATGTATATTTTAAATTTCTAATAAACTAATCCCCTCGTAGCTAAGTCTAAAAAATATGGATTCACTAATCAAACCTCTGTGCTCAGAACACTATGTGAATTGTTTCTAAAAAACAACAACAAAACTCAGTGCTGGAGAGCCTTGCAAATTAATGAGAGCAATGAAACAACAGGCCTGCACTCTTGTTTAACAAGCAGATTGGATGGGCAATGCATGGAGAGTCTTCCCCCTATTTAACCACAATAGAAAACCCTTTAACAACTGTTGTGATGCAAAATGACCACAGGTGGCAGGAAATTAGTTCAAGACAAGGGGGAGCGAAAAGTTCTTTTCATGATGAAATACACTGCATACTGAAAATCACCAGTATTATGGTATTGTTTCTGGTGCTTCTTGAACTCATCGCCTGCTGGCTGCTATAAATGTTTCTTATGTGTTTATTTTAAGTATTTTTAATTTAGGGATTTAAGCTTACTTGGCTTTTCCGCTGTTAAATTTCTCCAGAAGTGTCATCTAAATGGATAAACTGAATCCCCATATGGAATCTGCTTTGACCATACACTCCAAATCCACTAACAGTATGAAATGAAATCCAGACAGCTGCTGACAAAGCAAACATTTTCCCCCACATATCGTTTTTTTTTCCATAATGCCCAGTGGCCATAGCTGTGATCTTTGCATGTTTAGAGCAGAGGCAGAGAGATGCTGCCTCTTGATGTCTGTTTAAAGCTGGGTTACCAAAGCGAGGAAAAAGCTTTTTATATGAGAAAATGGCCTGCATGGATGTCTGCTGATGCTCATGCAGGGCACAATATCTAGTTATATATCTATATCTATATCTATATCTATATCTATATACTGTAGGTCACATACCATTATGAAGGTTATATTTCAAAATGCATGGAGATAATTACCTTCCATAATCAAGTTAGTTTTATGCATTCCAGACTTTCTGAAGAGGACATTTTTTTGTGCACTGGACTTATCAGCATTACCCTTGTGCCATGCGAAAAGTCCAACAAGTACATTCTGAAAGGAAGACATTTTAATTAAAGACCCAATTTCCACTCCAGATATGTGCAGTCATGGATAGTTTCTCCACATGAACTCTAAATGTGGGCTGAATCAGCTTGATTAGGGAGAAAGATGAAGCAGCTTCCGTGGCCGTGATTGTGCCAGAGCGGCCGTCGTCCTTCACTGTCTTCTTTCATAATGCAAAAATTCACATCTAGGGTTGGTAGGCATTCAGAGCTTTGCCGAAGGACAGCTCAGCAGGATGAAAGCTTACTGTACAGGACTTTAAACTGACTTAGCTTACAGTCCCCAGCATACCTTATAAAATACGAGGTCCTGTAGAATGCAAGCTCTTGTACTTAGAGGAGTGTTTCAGTGGTGCCACAGGCATCAAAATACATATTTATATCAGTCTTTCAGGCATCATATACTTAATTTCTGCATATATTTGCTCTAGTACATGTCATGAAAGCCTGAATGTGTGTAGCCTGGGATCAATCTATCAAGGCCTCAACCAGCCTGTCCTGATGGGCCCACTTGTCAATAATCCAACATTGTTTTTTTCAAGCTGAGCCTGACTGGGCACCATGATTGCAGGCCTCGGCCACCAGGCACTCACCCATGAGCTCCCCTGCAGGCCTGGCTGGAGGAAGGAGCATCAGTGGAGCAAACTCAACTGTGAGAGGGGTTTGGCAGAATCAAGAAGAAGAACAACTGACACGGCCTCTGTGGTCACAAGCACCGGGTGACCGAAAGATTAAAATCGAGGTTACAAGAGGTCGAATTGGGCTCACCCTGAGGGTCTTAGCGAGGACCTCAGATAAATGAAAGGTACTCAGTGTAGTCTCCCTTCCTTGAAAGGAACCAGCTTAGGTGGTTTGTGCATCTGATAAGCATGACTCCCTGTGGAGGTACATCCAACAATAAAGGGATTACATATCCCATCTGCCCTGAGAGCTCCTCGGGATAACCCAGGAGGAGCTGGAAGACGTAGCTGAGGAGAGGAACACCTGTGCTATCTTGCTGCTGTTGCCGCCACCTGATCCCAGATCAATTTGCCATATTAAACCTTTTTGGCGACAACTCATAAACCTACCACAGTCTGCTGTCTGCCTTTTAAAAATGCTCTTCTCATCTGTCATGTCTGTGTTTCAAGCACTGTAGTCAGTGAATATCCACCTTCATTATCTCTTAAGCATCCTTCAAGGAGACATAGCATCTTAATTCAGCCCTTTGTCTAATAAGGGTCAGTATTGTCTTTGCTTTCTGGATTCCCAGTGGCCCTTTCCCACCCCTCTTTTCCTCTGCTTTGTTCTTCAGGACCTACTGCAGTGTCTGTTGAGTGCTGAGACGATACAGCACCAGCATGCCCAAATAATGCACAGCACTCCTACCGTTCTCCTCAAACAACCATTTCACTACATAATGGATATGATGCAAGATTCAGTCTTTCATGTTGTCCTGGCATCTCTCGTGTTTCTTGGTAATGTACCTATATTTCTATACATTTTTGTCATTTGTTGAGATATTTACATAGCCATTTCCTTCCTACAACTTCTTCCTCTCAGTTAATTTACTTTCTGTATGTCACTGGATTTCATTGTCAGGTTATATTTATATATTTTTTCATTAATGTAAATGAAACAAAATAAAATGTATCTTTGTTCCTTGAATACACCATAAATAGATTACATTAGATTAGTATGAAACTTTAATGAACCCCAGGGGAAAGTGGGTCATGGTAGCTGTAGAGATATACAGTAGATAAGACAAGAGCAAATAGAAATGGCTGATGAAGATACTAGAAGAAAAAACACAACAAGATATATAAAGAATATGGTGGTTATAGTGACTATTGCACACTGAATATACTGCCAATTGCATAACAAGTGATAGATAGAGTCCTTCATTTGACAGTGAGCACATGTTTTTAGGTTATAGATGCAGTGAATACAAAATGTGCATCATTGCAGACAGAGGATAGTGAGCACACAGAAATCTGTCAAAATATGCAAATGTCTAATGTAAATTATTCATATATTGATCATTTTACAGTTGGAGGTGACATTTTTATAGATGCACCTCATTCCAAAAAATCAGCTACAAAACCAACTTATTACCAAATCATTAAATTCTGCACTTATTTGCTACTCTAAAGGGTGCGCTCCCTTTTCTGTAGGACTGGAGATATCATGTAGAAATTGTCTGTCAGACACCTCTGGGTGTTCTTGAGGTGGGGGTCCTGGGTAAAGAAAAGAAAAGCTTAGTTTATCAATTCATTAGGTGCATGTCCACAGAGCCCATTTTCCACTAATGGTCACAATGATATCTCTATTCAAATTAAAATACCTCATGGAATAATCTCATGTGAATGCTCTTATGGACCAGAACTTTAATTGCACACACTAAGGGACAGGTAGGCAGAAGTAATGATTAATTTTCATATGATGTATGCTGCTCTCCCTGCTGTGATTTCCCAGCCAGTGTTCATTATCAGTATCTAACAGCTTATAATGCTTTGTAATTTACCCTGCACTGAAGTATAGCTTGTTATGATAGGGATCCCCTATGGAGTTTGAGACCCTTCTATCATTACCTCCTATCATACGATACTGTGTGTCAATCAAACTCACAGCTCCACCCCTGTGCAACAAAATGTTATGGTACTGGACTTAGGATGTCCTGAGTTTGGTCTATCAGGATAGCTGCTATCCCAGGTTGGGTACTGGATCCGTGCCACGTAAACTCTGCACCAATATCACGGTTTAGACTGGGCCAATGCAGGGTTTTGTCTTGGGAAGGAGACGATAAATATGGGGCAGTCTGATACAGCAGGAAGTCCACCCTGCAAGACTGCGCTCAGGGAAAACGAAAACCAAGTTTACTTTAAGGTTCCTTCCAATCTCCCGTGATGCACCGCGCTGTTGTAATTTGTTGTGTATTTATATTAAATTAATAAACATGAATATTAGCCGGGTTGCAGCGACTGCTGAAATCCTTTAACTAATTTAAACGACGTTTAATTTGAACATAAAAAGTTGGCTAACAAAAGTAGCTCAGGCGGAGAGTTCACCGTTGTAAACCTGTAACTAAGGCAACGACGAATGACGTGAGTCGCGGGAGAATAAACGCTATCAGAGCAACACAACAACTTGGGAACTGTTTGTGTTCCTGTTTAGTTTGTGATTTCCAGTTATATATGTTGGACATGGAGGGACATAACTTTGGGAAAGACAGGCTTATCGTACCCACTGATTTCACCTCAGCGACGGTTTCAAGTAAGTCGCTTTTCCAGCCGTATTTTGGTGAAGCTGACATTTGCTCCTAACTGAAAACCAGCATTAGCTAGCCCTCAGTGTAACCTGCGTTAAATTAACACACTGGCTGAGCTATTGTGTGTTAGTCTGCTCTATTGTTAACTGATTATTATCAAGAAGAAGAGGCTGTTTTAGGGGAGGGGAGTGGTCAAGTTAATCTTTCTAACTCTCTTTACAGTTCATTGTCAAAAGGTTTGGGGATAACGTAGTAGAAATATTTATTACATTGGTGACGACGCTAAAGTTAGCTTCTGATTGGGGGTGAAGTTAAATGAAGGGAAAAGTTACAGAGGAAAGTTAAGGGAAACATAAATGATATTTAGCGGCTTATTCTCCGTTTTGCACCACATGCACTTGTGACAAAGCGTTACACATCGTAGCAAAAGTCTTAACGCTGTTTAAACCCACTTTCAGATTTGTGAAACCTTTATTTTGCTTATGAAAGCAGAAAAAGGGCGATTTCTCAGCGTTTTTCCCCCAAAACCACTGTACTTAACCTTGTCAAATCTGGACTAGATTAACAAGAAGACTCTAGAGAGTCTCATTAAAACACAGTTTCAGATTTGTGAAACCTTTATTCTATTTGTGACAACAGAAAAAAGTCGATTTAACTGCTATTTCTCCATCCAGACCAGATTTTTTTTTCTGTTTTCACAAATAGAATAAAGGTTTCACAAATCTGAAAGTGGGTTTAAACAGAATCAAGGCTTTTGCAAAGATGTCTAACACTTTTTCACAAGTGTAAATGGTGCAAAAACTTAACTTTCCCCTTAATCATGAATCAGAAGCTGTGAATCGGAAGCTAACTTCAGTGTCGTACATTGGCATAGGTCTAGACTGGCTAACATATACACACTCATTCACATTCACATTTCATTTTATGTTATGCAGGGAATAACCAGGACAACCTGGTGCCCCCATCGCATTTCACATCGAGTGTCCAACCTGTTGGAGCACACAGAGGCGTCCAAGTCTCAGGGACACCACCATCCATCTCCTGGATAAACCCAAATTTATCATCAGCACCATCAGAGGATCCAGGTCCTGCCAACCCATGGCTGGCCATCACTCAGACCCAACAAGAAATACTGGAGCTGAGGAAAGAAAATCAGAGGATGAGGATATTACAAAGAGACAGCGTAAGAGGAAGAGCCCCTGTGGATCACCCATCAGACTTTAGGGCAAGGTATCCCACAATATGTTTTATATGGTCAGATATACCATTGTTGTGTGTTAGTTGGGTGCCATATCGGGTACACAAATAGCTCCTCTTCCTCAAACACAGATCTACAGAGAGAAGTGAGCAGTGGTCCAGATGGGAGTCCGAGTGGCGTCTGGAGGCAGAAAAGCACAAGGCTGAAGCTGATAGGTTGAAGGGGCAAGTGGAGGCCCTGAAAGAGACTGCAGGGAGATACAGGGAAGAGATGAGAGACAAAGACATCACCTTGAACAGGTAGGAGATATGCTTATGTAGCAAAGCAGTGGTTTGTTGTACTGTGCCTGATGATGCTTTGCAATTGAGTCATTTTATGGTTGAGTCTGGTATTCTCTGTGTAACTACACGTTGCAGAAATCAGTGATAAATACTTTTGAACAACCTTAACATGGCATAACCTTTGTACAACAGACAGGGCCATGATTTGGAAGCAATGCGTGAGGAGCTTTGTAAAACAAAGACTGAACTCGGCCAAATCAGAGAGGAGCTCACTTGCAGCTGCGTGCAGAAGGAGAAAATAAGCTCACAGGTAGTGTTGTTTACTGATAAAACATTTCATTTTGATGTTACTGTTGACTAAGATCGCCAGAGAGTTACTGACATTATATAACTCAGTTTGACAGCTTGTAGCCTGATGTTTTTAGTATAGTCTTGTTGTCTTAATAGTCGCTTACTGTCACTTGGCAATTTTAATTCAGCAAAAATTTGCATGATTACTTTCATATATGACTATACTTCTGTGTTTCATGTTGTGTTCAACATCATTTTGTTTCTTGCAGCTTGAAAGACTAAAGAGAGAGTCTGGTGAGGAATTTGCAAAGTTGAGGAAAGCTGTAGAGAGGAGCAAAGAGGAAGCCCGGGAGCTTGCTCTGAAGGCTGAGATGGGCAGGCTACAGGCAGAGGAAGAGGCCAAAAGACATGCTCTTAGAGTGTCAGAGCAACTGGCGGAAATGCAGAAGAAGCAGGAGGTAGAGGTATGTGGCAAAAACACTTCAAGGAAATTGAATCCATCCTAAATTTTACACATATTTGGAGCAAGATGATGCAGTGATTTGAGTGACCTCCGTTCAGCTAATGGCCCTGCAGCCCAAGCCCCCCGCGTCAGTGATTACCCACCCCGCTGAAATGTCCCTGAGCTTTTCTGTAACAGATCCTTTAGTCTGACCTTCCTCAGGGGGGGTGAAAGGAAAATTTCTCCTTGGGGATCAATACGGTATTACATCATTTGTATGTGTCTTAAAATTTCCAGTGTTTGCCTTGTTTCACTTTCAGCTGCAACAGCTGAATGATTCCCACTCTGCAGAGTTGAGTGCAGCAAGAAAAACAAACGGAGAACTACAGGACAGACTTCAAGTAATGACCTCAGAATTGCTGCAGCTGAAAAGCAGTCTGACGGAGGTATCTACTGAGAGAGACGGGCTGAAAGAACATTTAAGGTGCCACATTCAATTTAAAACTAAATAGAGATGAACTACGATTTCACTTTGGAGCCTCAGAGTTACTGATTTTTTTTTTTTTTGATTTCTTTTTTTTGGATGTGTATATCATTTTTCAGCCAAATGGGACGAGCTTTTGAGACACAATCGGCAACTCTGCACAGCCTCAGAAATTACATCGGCCAGCTCGCCCCAGAGAAAGGAGAGAGGGAACAATTAAATGAAGCTGTCGAGGTGGAGACAATATAAACAGTATTGATTGCAATCAGCCTACTATAAAGTAATTGCATGGGGAAACACTTAAATGTTGTTCTTTTCAGTAGATTGATGAAAGAATAGTGGAGCAAATTAGTGTTAGATTTGCATGTTATACTAATTCATCCCATTATGTGTACTTGTCTTTAAATTATAATCTTGTAAATTTTGTAGAGGCTGAACAAAGAGAAAGCGGCTCTTCAGATGACCACAGAGCTTCTGACAGTCAGACTTAACTCTGTGAACGAGATACTCACCCTCCAAGAGGAGAAAATGGTGAAGATGGTGAGTGTTTTTTGGTTTATTCAGAGTTAGAATCAGCAACTACAACTACAGTCAACAACGGGGATGCTCAGGAAACTGTCAGAAAGCCACAAGTCGGATCATAACTCTCTAAATAGGTCTATCAAATGATTACAAGCCTAGGCTGAGAGCACATGGTGAGCACTACCACTGCTTTTTGCAGGCTGAGCCACTGCTTTCCTCCGTATACGTCTGTGCCAAACAAGTACTGTAATTACCTATCATTGTGTGCTGTTGGCTTTAGGTTGTAAAGTTTTCAAGGGTAGTCCTATCTCAGAAGTCTGGAAAAATGGTCTGAAGTGATTTTGAGGACACTCATGCCAACCATTTTCCAAAGCAGACCACGGGGTTTTAGATTGATAATAGAAGACAAGACTACAGAGCCCTGAAGTGAGTGATTCAGGTGGCAGAGCACTTCACCAGATGTGCTACATCCAACTTTTTTTCTTGCTTTTGTACCCGATTTTGATTTCCATTCATGTTATTGTGGAATGTATGCCAACCTGCAGAAACTTGAAAGCTGTTTGAGATAGGAAATCCATCGTAGTAAACAAGACATATTCTGTGTTCTTTGGAGGTTACGTGTTTGTTGTAATATGCTTGTGGGAGAAAAAGAAAAATCATTCATCATTTTAAAAAATTGTGCGCGTGTGTGTTTATCCTACATGTGTGTGTTTAAATAGACCTCAACTGACCTACTTGTGAAAAATGGATCTGAGGGCCTTAATGTGCTTCACCTCTGGAGAGAGAAAGTCTTCAAGTTGTGCGTCCAGCTTCGCTCAAAGGACATTGAACTACGAGGAGAGAAGGATAAACTTCTGTCAAAAGTATGAAAACAGTCGTCTTTTAGTATACCACAATACAATCATGTCCAATGTGTTTGAAACAGTGTTTAAAGTTGGGTCCTGTATTGTGCTTCGTTTTAGGTCAGATTCATGGAGCAGCAGCTCCAGCAGGAGCAGCACCGGGCAAGTGTGCTTCAACACAGTCTAGATGACAGGATAGCTGAGCTGGACCTGGAGAGAGTGGAAAAGGAGGTGAGTACCAGAGCAAGAGATGTGATTTAAGTGGCTGTCTGAAATTTTGATGATGTACGATACATTTGGGGGCTGCTTAGTAAAGTGATAAATGCTTGCACATTTTTACCACAACAGAGGATGATGACTATATGAAAACTTTGCAAGGTTCTAGTAGAAGGTTTGACGTTGAGGTTTTAAGAACAGCAGCACTCAAAACTGAGCATTGCAATAGATTTGTGTAAGATACCACATTATTTGGATGTGTGTTTTTCTTCTCCAGTCAGTGAAACAGGACTTAAACCAGACTCACAAGGAAAACTCACAGCTGAAGTCACAGAGTCAAAAAGCAGAAGCTGAACTCAAAACCCTGACAGAAGCAGTAAATAGGTAAAACACATTTATTTGAATTCAATAACGAGAGGATTGGTTGGTTTAAAAAAAAAAAAAGCAAAACCACTTTTCTTGTCTGTGTTAGAAGTTTCACAACAGTTAATTCTATGTTCTCATGTATTTCTGCTGTGCCTCACAGGTTCAGTCTGGCATTTGGAAGCAAGGTGGCAGAAGTGGATGCAGCTCAAACAAGACTCAACACTTTCACCCAGAGGCTAACTTTCGCTAAAAGACGAGTGGACACCATCCATGGTGCAGTTAATGGGCTGATTGTGATGCTTCAGTTCAAACTGCATTTGTCTGCTAGATAAAGGACTTCACAATGTTTTTGCTTTACAGGTTTGATCATGAGGAGGCAGGCTCTGCAGAAAGTTCAGCAAGCCAGTAAACAGGCAGATCATGCTGCTGACAGGTATCTGTCAATTTTTACATGATGAATGCACCTAAACGCCACCTGGGTACAAGAAATCAGTGTTGAAAGTGTTTATTCTGATCAACAGCATGCACAAACCCGTCTCTTCTCTTTAGGCTGTGACCAGTAGATATAATATGTTTACTTCTTAAATTATGTAAATGATGTATCACTGGTCAGATAGGCAGTTGACTGATGGATATAAGTGCGATCAATTTACCATCTTCTATTGAGTATTCATTTAATCCACCAACCCCTTCAGCACTAATTCAGAAAATATTAATTATAATCTTGATTTATACAGTGTCCAAATAAAAGCATAGTGCTTATAAAACCATGCAAAAAAGAAGAAGCTGTCAAACATTAAATAATCAGTTTCAGCTTTTTTAGGTTGAAAAAAGACTAGGTTGATGTTACTGAAATCAGTTTTGCAAAGAATATTTTCCTGATATCTGGTCAGTATATCACGTTATTTCAATTGTATGCAAAGTCGGTTCTTCTTAGGGATTTATTAGCCTACTTGTAAAAACAGTTGGTTTCTGGCTGGCTTGTCTTGTTACACACTTTGTGCAGTTGCTTCTCTACCTCTCTGGTTGACTTTCTGCTCTTTTGTTTGCTCTGCCATCTTGTCTGTGTTGCCCTGCAGCATCAGAAACCTCCAAACAGAGCTTAGTCTGGTGTGTGAAGAGAGGGACAAGCTAACACAGGAGCTCAAAAGAACCCCGGAGCTCATCGAGAAAGCGTTGGCTGATCTGAAAGAAAAATGTGAGCACCCTTACAACTCACAACACCTTATTAAAATTCATGATCTGTTTATCTGTTGTGTATCCGTGTTTTGGTGATACATGCGTCTCAGTTTACCTTCGGATGTCTCCTCAGATGAGAGCAAACTGAGGGAGCAGCAGCAGGAGCTGGAGCAGAGCTGGGTGGAGGTCCGGCAGGCTGCGGCCGGTCGAGAGGAGGCCCAGCAAAGCCTGCAGCAGATCCAGGCCCAGCTGGACGAGAGCAAGGTCAACCTGGAGAAACTCCAATCTGAACTGCTCAGCCAGCAGGAGCACAGCGAGCAGGGTGAGGCAGCAGTTACCTAAAGCCGCATGACTGTTTTTCAGCCTTGACTTATCCAGGGCGAGCAGACTGAGCACTCCTGATCTTTTTCAGAAATGTCCTTCATCGCAGTTTCCACATATTCACACCTAAGATCAGTTTGCCACTTCAGTCTTCTCAGTAGTTTCACCGGAGCATTTGGGGATTAAGTGACATGCTCAAGAGCACCTTGACTGTCGTTGTTCAGGGACGGTGTTACTGAGTTTCCCCAATCAGTTTTTCCCAGCTGGTTCAAGGATTCAACCTTGCCACCTCTAAATCTTCTAAGCTCTAAACCTGCAATAACTGTTTTTTTTTTTTGCCACCTGTGAGCATCGGAAACAAGCTGTGAACATTTACTGACATATCATCACCTTTTAAGTTGTTATAACAAGCTTGTTAGCAAAAAGTTGCCTATATACACATCCAGCAGATGCAGACCAACATTAGCATTCATTTGGAGTCATGTTCCTGTCTACCTGGCAAATTTAAGTCCAGTGTTCACTCTCCTTTAGCTCTGTTTTGGTCTCCACAAACTGAGGGAAATATCTGGCTCTTTAGCTACTAAATGCTCTGTTTGGTGCTGAGCAGGTAGTGTACAGTGGGTTTTTTAGAGTCGTTTAGATGAAAACAGCTGTCTGCTGTGGCTGAAAACAATGGTATGAGAGTCGAGAGAATGAACCAAAACAGCAAATTTGCCACCCAACCAAAAGTCAGGTGATTATTCTCTGCAGGTTCATCACTATGAGCGAACCCTGTCACATACAAGTAGTCATATGATTTGTTGTTAATATAAAGATATTGATTATAGCTTTAATAACTTTACAATAAGTTAAACATTATAACTTTAATGATGCAGGCATTAAATTCACACTGTTGGATATAGTTTCTTTGAAATGCATCACTGTATATTTCTCTGCTTTTATTGAAACAAAAGCTTCACCAATGTTTGCCACCAGCTTGAATTAAAAAAACTAAATGGAATTGATATTTGTTCTGACCTTTAGGCTATTGCTACCTTGCTGTTTGTCAGTCCTTTATGCACTACCATGGACACATTGTAATAATTCATAACTCTGAAATTGATTCAATCAGCTCCTTGTTTGTGGAGGTCGTGCTATCTATGAGAATTTGCTAACAGATTTGATCAAATCCTGTTCATCCCCTGAGGTCCATACAAATACAGAAATAAAGACTCATTGTTTCCCATTGTGTGAGATTCTGTACTGAGGGATGTTGTATCTGTTATTCCTTTCAGCCCTGCAGGAGAGAGTGTCTGAGATCGAAGACCGCTGTGCTGAGAAGCTGAGACAGATGGAGTTTCAAGTCAATACAGCCAGGAGAGAGCACACCAAAGCAGGTAGCAGGATTAGCACCATGCTACCTCAGCCCACAGCAGCTTAACATGGGGGCTGAAGTCATATCTGTAAGGCAGACTGTGATCTAATATGACTGGAATTGTTTGCGCTGTATATAACAGCATTTCCCTATGGCTTTTGATATGTCTGTATTGGCTCTTGCAGTTATGACTTTGCGGCAGTTTGAGAGAGAGGCGGCGAGGAAAGAGAACCAGATGAGAGAAACTCAGCATTTGCACAGTGAACACACAAAGAGGGAGGTCCAGAATAAACATCTGAAGGAGACGGAGAGGGACAAAAACCTACTGCTGGTAATACTTAAAAGAAAAAGTCAGTTGTGGAAAATTTAGTTTCTTTCTTCATTGCTGTTGATGACCTCCTATGACCTGAATTTGATGTAGGCCTCAGAGAGAGGGCTGATGAGTGAGTTTACAAGAGTTCGCACAACAGCTCTACAAAACTCTACTGCTCCCAGGGAACAACAAGAAAAACCTGCAGATAGAAGTCGCTCTGCAGAAACAAAAATCCAGCTACCTGCACACAGTAAGTAGTTTCCTTACTGCTCACTTATCAGACATTTTTCTTCAGTCCTAACATTTACACAGACATGATTGATCTGACCAGTGACCTGTCTGTATCCTGTCAGCGAGACTCTTTTCTGTTTTGGAGGAGCTGCACACTCTCAGTGCCGCAGTGGTGAACAGCTCTGAGGACTCTGCAGAGGAGGAGGGACAGAATGACAGCGTGGAACCATCCACAGCTGATACATGAAGACGCTTCACTGGAGCCAGTCAACACACCTTTTAATTTGTACGACAGGTGGGCAGTTTTGATGCTTTTGGGAGGAAAAAAAGTGCAGCCACTGGAGCCAAACATCAGAAAAACATATATGTCACATTATTACTGAGTGTTTAACAAGATGACAGCTAAATTTAACAAAAATATATATTTAGGTATAAAATTCTTTTAATACATCTTCTACATTTATCTCCAAGATGATTTTTAACTGCGAAGATAAAAATATATTGATTGACTGAATATTTAACTTAAGATTTTGTGAAATCTACAAAAGCACTTCTCAACCAAAGTTGAATGAAAGGTTCAGATTTTTATGTGAATATCTAGTTTCAACATCAAACAGAATAATCTGGTACGTCAGTCTCTAGCTTCGACTAAATAACCTCACCAATAAGACTATGTTCACTCTCATACCGAATCTACTTGTTTTGAATAGTTGCCCTTTAAAACCGGTCCCAGACTAGTTTTGAACCGTGTTTATTGACTCAAAGAAATGCTTTAAGTTAAGTTGATACGGTTGTGAAGATACATCAGATAAAATAATAGAATTAAAAATAACTGTCAATGGGAAAATAACTGGACACATGGTGATGACTTTATTAAATGCAAATATGTAACTAGATTTTTGTCAGTTTCAGTGAGCTTTTTATTCGTTGGCAAAGAGAAGCCTGACAGATACAAATACAGCTGACATAGTAGTCCTTTAGATGATTGTGTGATGATCCAAAGTGTCTCTTCGTTATGCAGAGACTGGTGCCATGTCTTACTTGTCATTGTGACTTAATAAAGTATTTTTGTATTGCAAGTTCTGTGGTGTTAAGTGATATGTTTTTAAACAGTATTTTGGGAAATGGTGATGAAGCAAGTGATGATTTGATCATGGCATCACTTCAGTTCACCGCTAACGCTCAGTAGCAACGTCAAACCCATTTAAAACATTAAAGCAAGCATTTAAATAAGCTACTTTTTAAAATTAATTCAGATTTTTGCATTAAGAATTAAATAAATAAGAATTTAAATGAAGTTGCTGAGAATGCTCAGTTTGTTCTGATAAAGCAGGTTTTAATGTGATTGGTGCATCTGCTCTGTTTCTCTTTATATTACACAGGGATGATTGGGAAGACCTATATGATTTCATATTGAAAAAAATCAATATTTTCTATTTGAAGTTCCTCTATAGAGGTCAATTTTAAAATGGCTTTGCAATCATAGGATGGATGCTGATAAACATCAAGATGAACCATATAATTGGGCTATTTGTCATGTTGTCATGAGTACTAATAAATTTTGCAATAGTTCAAAGTTTCCAGCCTCTAGGTAAAAGCATCTCATTGAGAACCGAAGGAGAGCAGAATGAAAATACTAATAATGTTGAGACTTTTCTACTCCGTTTTCTAAGAGCATCAGAAATCATTTGCAGGGACACACTGGTTACTGGAGAGGTGATTCATCTTGCCGAGCGGAGAGCGAATGCATCAAATTAAATTTTTTAAAAGAATATTATCGGATTTCAGCAGTGCAGCACTGCTTAGCTCTGCTGCCTCAGAGTTTGCAGAACAACACATAAGGTATGAGAACATTTTAATTTGTATTTTATATTAATCCTTTATTAATCTTACAAAGTGAAGTAAATATGTGAGGAATAATTTTAAAGGAACAAGCCACAAATTTAATATTCATTCTTCGACAGCCTTCTCATGTGCCATGTTTTGGATCACATCATTTATTAACATCATACATTAATATTAGAAGCAGCCTTATATCAATATCTCTGTAATATTAATAATTGTGAGTCATGATAGCAAATGTACAAGTGGGCCGACTTGAAGAAAACACAAAAAGGCAACTGAAAGCAAACGTCTCATTTGTGTGCAGGTTAAAGCCAGCAGAGGGCGTTGTTGTCAAAGCTTAGAGCAGCACATACAGTGATTTCCACCATTCATTTAGACTAAATTCTGTGATGTGGTTTCCTCATAATATAATGAAAGACAATGAAGAACAATATGATTTCTATAGGTTATACAGTTGTTTCTTACTTGCAGCTTTAAGTTGGGCAGTGAATGTACAAGGATACTTGTAGTGAAAATCACTCAACCAACTATCAGAACTTAACTCTTCATCAAATGCAAAGGAAACCTTTCCATCACCGTTTCATACCTCATGTGCTGTACTGTGTTTCTGCACTAATGGCAAAATGAAATCTTTTAAACATGACAACAGGATTCTGGTGGAAAAACTTTCAAGATGATGCAAAATTATTGTTCTGTCCCCTGAGCGTAGCAAAAACGGATGTTACAATCTACAACCTGAATAAATGCATTTTATCCATCTTTATTGCCTCAGCGGTGTTGAGAGACTAGCACAGCAGCCAGACAACACCGTGGTAAACCGATGAATAATTTAGTAGAGCATTGCACTCCAGACAAGACATGAAATAAATGAGGTAATAAAAACCAATCAATAAGCTCCCGGTGGATTTTTATTAACAATTCAGAATTAATGGCATGTAAAATAAGTGCTCCAAACAAACAAGTGAGTGCCAACTAAATGTGTTTTTATTTTTTATTTTATTTATTTATTTTTTTTACATATTTGTCTCCCATTTGTGTTGTGTGTGTGTATATATGTATGAACCCTCCTCCCTCTGGTTCTCAGGCTGATACTGTGCTGTCAGAGTGCAGCGCGTCAAACCACAACGTCTGCTGTCATCAAGTGTCTGTGTCAAGGCTCAGTAAAAATATTCTTTCCCTGGTATGAACAAAACCTGCAGGTTCTTGCCACTGTTTGAATGTCATAGAAAGAATTTTGCCCTTTAGATGAACTGTATTGGTTTTTAATAGCCTTATCACTGCTATAGCCTGTGTCAAATATAAAACACTTTGAGATTAGAAACAGAGTTCTATATTGTCCACCACACTGAGAAATGAAACTTCTCCATAGTCCAGACAACCAGCTAGAGTTAGTTGATGAAATATTAGGTGGCAAACACTGCTTGTTGTTCTCTTCTTTGCTTTCAGTTTTTCTATCTTTACTCCTCACACAGCAAACCAAGTTTTCTGCATCGCCAACTGGCCGCCACCAAAGTCAAACCTCACACGTCTGAAGTGTTGTGCGAATCCTCCGCCTGCAATACATTCTGTCACACTTTGCCAAATGTCCCCAAAGTCAGGTCCTCTTGGGGCTAGTCCTCATTCAAGTTTGCTGCAGCCACTGACTGGAATATGCTACAAAAATCCCTAAAACTGGTCAGTTTTTACCAACTATTTTCTCCCAAGGACATTATAACTGTGTCTGAAAATCAAGTTTTATAAAATCCTAGTAGATTCCTTTGTTATTTGCTGCTTGCAGTATTTAATAATTTATGAAATCTGTCATTAGAGGATTAGAAGCTACAAATACCATCATATCCTCAGTCGTGGGATGAAGATGAACTGTTTCAAACAAACTTGTCTAACACAGCGGCTTGACTCGTTCGGCCTAGTCCACATCTTTGCAAAGTCCTCGCAGTTCCGGAGGTCAGAGCAAACTTGGAGCTGTGCGTGATGTTGATGTGATCCAGTAAGTCAGGGGTGTCAGCCACCAGTGTGGCATGCTGCATCAGAGCATGGCGGATGGTTGTGCACTGCTGTGGCAGGCTATGCTACAGGCTAGAACAGCAGCCACGGAGGAGAAGCACGAGGAGAGGCAGCCAAGTAACCCTATTTATAGATGCAGGCATGTGGAGCATTGTTTGGGGGGGTTTGGAGTGGACTGAACTGTCCAATCTTTTAACTACAGAAACGTTTTATGCTATTTTCCTGTTGTGGGTTTAAATGAGGCAGAATTCTGTTTTTCTTGTTTTAGTGTCTGTTGTGCAGCAGGCTAAGCGACAGTCTTGACCCCTGAACACTGACAAAAATAGATGATAAAAACACTTTTGCAAACAGAGTCCCATTTATCATAGAAGAAAACTTCAAAAATATATATATTATGTTTCCAGCCATTATACATTATAGTATACAGTACCCGATGTGTTTCCACATACACAGTTCAATTTATTTTAACATTTCAGATCAATAAAAAAGTGCTTGAAGCCAAACCTCTTTTTCAGAAAACTCAGTGAGGTGATATTGATAAGATGGCTGACATATGGTTGGTTTTCGAAACGACAACATGTCTTCATCCACGCATGATGAAGTTTCCACCTGTGCCAATCAGTTCGGAGCTGTAATTGAAGTTCCCCTTTGGGATGATCAGTGTAATTGGGAATGCAGTGGTGAGATGTCGGTGGTGTTTACCAGATGCGTGAATGAATGAACAAATGTTGCAACTGATGCTTCCTACCTTTTGTTATTGACACAATGTGACGAACAAAAAGGCTCTCCGTGCATGTGTTTAACCTGCTGTAAAAATAAAAATGCAAAAATTAAAATCGGGTCATGATAAGTGACACATTTGCCGAGATGGAATCACTTTTCTAATATTATGATTAGTGACTCATTTGGAAGTAGATATAGTTATGTATATGTCACTATGGGTGCAAACTAAGCTATTAAAAACAATGTATATGTCAAGAGTAACACCTGCACAGTAACCTCAGTCCACAAGTTTTATTAAACCATTAGCTGCCAAAGTTCTGATCCAGGCCTGGATCCAAAGATCTTAAATTCTCTTATATATATATAAATAAGGCAAAGAGCGAATCTCGTCTAAATGAAAAAGTTATCTGTATCAGTGTACGTTCCAACCAGCATCATATTTTGCCCCTAATTCATCAGTCATGAGTATCTTAATATCTACATCAGTGTCACAGACGTCTCCTGTTCACCATTTCGGTTTTGGCATTTGATACGTTTCATATATTGCAAACCTCACTGAGCATCTGATATGCATTTACAAAACCTTCAGAGGTCCTGTTTATTTGAATTATTGTGAAATGTTGGCACTAAACATTCAAATAGTGTTTGTGCTGTTGGATGAGATTGTAAGCAATTTAGACCGAGATCAACTTCTACGGACTCAGCTTGCATAAGCAAGAGTGTGAAAAACTTCAGCAACAAAACTGCAGCAGTGAATTTTTCAGTTATCACATTAAATATCCTGCCGAGTGTGTGGACTTAAGTTTCTCCGTTGTTTTAGAGGTAATGGGACTGAGAACATCAATGGGAAGTCTTATGTTAGCTCTATCCTTTAAAACATCTGTTGCTGAGATCTCATCAGGCAGAAAAGGAGACAAGGAATGTTTGAGAAAACAGCACAACGATAATTAAAATTGCCAGCCTAATTTGTTTTGTTCTGTAAGCGCTTTGCCTGTGGGATATTCAGTTAAAGACGAGGGAATGTTTAATCAAATTTCCATTAATATTCATCCGTGCTGCTGCACCTTAGCTCCCTCTGGTTACCAACATGCTGTTCAAATATCACTTCCTAATTACCAGATTTTGAGACTTTGATTTCATAATTTTCTTCATTTGCGAACAATCTGTTCTGCAAAATATCATTTTGATTCTGTTGCTGCTCTTTCTTCCAGGGACACTTGTTTGAGAAGATTGCAATGTGACAGTTTAATTACTTAGTATAGTAACGGACAAGTGAACTTTTCCCTCCACCTCTTTTCAATTATGTATCATCATAGTTTTCCATCATGTCAAGAGGAAAAAAAATAGTTGTATGCTGAAGCAACTCTGCCATCTGCAAACAATAAATACCTTTCAGCTTTTGACTTGAAGAAATGAGCCTAACGATCATAGAGCACTGTGATCCATTCCTCTACGTAAAAACATTGCCTTGAGCTTCCCTTATTCCAACAGATATGCTAATAATAAAATAGTATTAACCTCAACTCATTTTACTAACACTGTACCTGACAGGCATCTTAATGAGACAATCTCATTGCACACATTAGGGGTTTCCAATCTGAGACTCTATGCAGGTTTTCACTCAATCCAGAGCAGCAGCTGGATCATGGTTGGAGACCCCCTTATATACGTCATAGCATGTAACAACAAACTGCATGATATATGAAGCTGCAGCAGGATCTTTTAGGGAATAAAGCATAAACTCTAGCATGGTATGATCTTGCAGCCCAAATTCAAACAGGATCAAACTGAGATTTTTTTTTCAGCTGTCTGCACAATATACCAAGTGAGGTGATAAAACGACCACAGACATAACAGCATACAACTCAAATACATGCAACATGAGCTGTGACATAGATTCTATTTCAGCTTGCTGCAGTTGTTGAATTTTGGGATTTTGCCCTCATTCTTTGTCAAGCTCAGTGAAGATGGATGGGGAGTGACTGTGATCAGCCACAGTATCTTTACGTCCTCCCAGGTTTTCAGTCAAAGTCATATCTGGGCTTTAGCGGGGTCGTTCAAGGATTTTCTCGTTATTGCTCATGCCTTTGTCACATCCTGTTTAGATGATCGTGATGCACGTTCTACTTGTGTAACATAGTCATCCTTATATCATCTTCAGTTGGTTTGAAATTCTGCTGCCAGCCTCCAAAGGAAGGTCTCCTTAATTATTAAGAATCATATTTGCCCTGTTTAAGCCTCTTAACACTGTCTATCAATACATTTAGAATTGATTTTAAAATCCTTTTAATTACTTATAAACCCTTCCATGGCAGAGCTACTACATGTGTTCCCCTTGATATACAGTGTATATATTTATGCAGATTCACATTTTGAATTTAGGCTGTAACGCCTAATAACACAGCAAAGTTAAATTCATGTGGATTAAACACTTTATGAAGGCATATAAACATAATTTACTGTATTTAACTTGCCACTATATCACCAGGCAGTAGTGCACACAACTTGGTAATTAGCTTTTATTGCCAGGTGGCATATACTGTACACACTTAAGTCTCCTCATTAGGCCCATAAACACTGTGATCAACTCTGTGTGTCCTGTATTGAGTAAAATTATGCTGCTTGTGCAAATACTGTCAAGACTGGGCCAAAATGCGCTCCATTCACTTAATCAACACTGCACAGTTTGCAGCAAGATTAAAAGGCACTATTGTGAACTGAATAAATGATGAACACACACAGAAGCGTAAGTGCTCTGGATCCTTTCATTGGGCAGGTGAATCCATTAAGTGTGTTTCCCAAAAAGTGCCTGTCTTTATTGATGGCGTTGCTTTTTCACTATTTTCTTTACAGGAGTTTAAGCACATGGAGCAACTCTTAAATATGAAGTGATACATATGAACAATAGTGATATAAGTCATCTTCCTCTGATCAAAATAACACAATAAATACGCACAATAATCATAGTGCAACAACAAATACCATGAACTGCATGTTCAAGATGGGAAATGCATTAAAATGACCCCAAAGGAACATACTGATAACACATTAACATGTATTTTAAACAGCTGGTTGAGTTGTTACTCATAAATTGTTAACTAACACAAAACCAGTCATTTGAATAGATCAATAAGCCTCATGTTACATGAAGCTGCAGCAAATATATATCTGACATGTGACCCTGCCCTGCGTGTGACAGCCTGCTTGCAATCACGAGTAGAGTTGTGGGCTGAGATCGAATAGAGAGCTAAAATCTGTTTACGTTTTCCATTAGACATAATAATTTGTATTGTGGTTATTTATATTTTTACTTCTATTCTGCACAGGAAAGATTTTAGGACTCTCTAAGTGATGAAGTGATTACTCAGAGCTGTCAGATAAAACCAGTCATGGTAGGACACATCTGATTCTTGCTTTTGTCCACTCAGCTGCTGCCCCAACTGAAACACAGCAACATCTGTATTCAACACTGTAACAAACTCTCATATTGATGAACTCACTGGCTCCATATGCTCGACACTATTACTTCATTTGGTTCGTCCACAGTTTTCAATTCTTGAGTGATATTTTCCTGCTCAGAAATACATAACATACATACATAACAGCATCAGATCTGCCTTCAATTGTGAGATAACCTGCAGAAGGAAAAACATGTCATCAAACAAGATTTGAATGTTCAAGATCAAACAGACAGTCACTAAGTAAAGAGCAATAAAATGACAGCCTGTACTGTAAGATGTGGCATGTTTGAGAGGCTCAGAGCACTTAGCTGAAAGTCTATGTTGAACCATAAATACAGCCATTTTACAGGAAGCCTTAGGACGCTGAGACATGAAAGGTTTTATCGTGGAGTTTTATAGCACTCAGCGCGCTCTTTTTTATCTCCTGACCTTTCCAGGGAGCTTCAGACCACTTATTGCAGCCCCGACCTTGGGTAACATAACACAAAGTACAATATCATCATTTCATCTCAAGAATTTTACAGGGATCATTACTTTTATTATTTAGTTAGACATAAAACCACTCTCAGGAGCTGCTTTGTTATACACGGTCTTTGTGGTTTTGTTTTTGGCACGTGTCTGTTGGTATCAATTACTTCTACAAATACTTTGCACTTGGTATCATTATTAACACCCTTTAATTCACTGCACATTATTCCCTTTGGGTTTTTTCTCTAAGTATGATATTGGTATAGTGCAAGTTGTGCAGTCTGTTTCTGCTGAGCATCCAGGAGCGCAACACGTTATTACAATTTATTAGATTTTATTTGCTACCTCTTGATCCCTGACCGAGAATAAATAATGGCACTAGATACACAGTGCACTGTTTTTGTTTGAAGACGTTGTTTACAACTGGATTTCTCATCTTTAATTATCCGGTGCCAACCCTCATTTACGTTATCTGCCCAAGGAAATGAGGCCGCGTGTGCATCAAAGCACTTCTGCTGTGCACTTTTCCATTCTCCCAGCAGGCTTTGGCCCTAATGTCATCTTAAATGTGAAACCCAGGCCCGCACATGTGGCTGCAGAATTCCACATCCAATTTCACAGGTTCCAGCTCTGAGTAATGACGGTTAAAAGAGAGCTTGTGACTAAATAAAATAGAGAGGAGAAAAATCCTTAAAGCATTTTTTATACAAATAAATAAACTGTTGCACAAAAGGAGTAAAAATATATCTACAAAGTTCTGCTTTTTTACCTGATAAATGCTTCATAAATTATGCACAAATCAAGCCGAAGTCAAATATTTCTTTGCTCACATTAATGGCAAAAGAATGTCAGCTTTTTATGAAGATTTGCAGACACTCGCACAGTACAAATCTGAGAGCCTGATATATTTTTCATACTTATTTCCATCTCAGCATCTGTTTTAAAGAATGATTATAACTCAGTAAAGATCAGTTGTCTTTTTGATGACTTAATTACTGTGGACGGCTGATGTGTCTGATTGTGACTGTGTGCTCTCTGTTAACAGTGCTAAGTGTAACACTGGATATGTCTGTATTTAGGCCACTCCACTCCCTCAGGCTTACAACTTGTGTGCATAATTCTGTGGGTTATAACAAGCAATTGCTATATATAAAACAAGGTTAAGTTAGGAGACTTTGATAGATTGGTATTGAGAAGTGATCGAACATAAATGTGAAATCTGCGGCTGGTTTGTACGTTGCACATGATTCTATTTCAAAACCAACCTACAATCACTTAAAACAATGCACTTATACTCACTAAGTAGCAGGAGTTCATGGTTTATCATCACATTTCCCACGTGAGCTCCTTGGAACGATGTCAAAAAACAACACTGTGCATTAATCGCACTGTGCATTTTTACTTAAACTCGATAGGAAGTTCTGGAAAGGCTTGACATTTACACTCACCTGAATCTTGCTAAAGAGGCAGAGAGTGAGAAACTCCCTGAGCAGATCTCATTTGCTGACGGTGGAAAGCGGGAAGCATGCCCAAGGTGTCCCGAGGAGGCAGTGCAGTGATAACCTCAAAGGTCTACTAAAGACTTCTAACACTTATTGAAATACTGTCAGATATTTGCTCAAGAACTCCTCACAGAGGGAAAACTTTGTTATCTTGAATGTCACTGTGATACCAGAGAATCGATGGAGAGTTGTAGTCACACAGGCATGAATTTTTACCACCAAACCATCAAACCAACCCAATCAGAAGCAGACAGAAAAGTATGATAAAGATGGCAACTATATAAACCTAATTCTTAACATGATTAGAGATATGTTTCCGTCCTCATGCACTTTACGCCGAGGCTTATCCCTGCTGAGAAATGTGCTTCACATGTGTTATCTGGCTCAACAGCATGGAGATTTTGTGAAGTGGAGTGTATTACAGGCTGCACTTTGGGCTATACTTTGGTGCGTAGGCTACCACTTGTTGATCTACAGACACCTCTGGTGAATGCATGTGTCATGTTTAAGTGGACTGAAACTAATCGGGTCCTTTTCATGTGGCGGGGAACCCATATCTACAAATGACATACTAACAGTGATGTCTGTCGAAAAGGTCAGACCTTACAGACAATATTTTTGTTCATTAAATTGAACTTAATTATAGTGCAGTTGTTCTAGTGTGTCACCGTGAAAAATTAGAGTTGTACGCTGAGCATTAAATCACATCCAGATCAATAAGCATAGACTCTGTAGCCTGTTCTGCTGTGCTGGTTTTGCAGCAGGTTTTGCAAATAGGAAGCTGTAATGATTTCTACCACTCTAGCATGCATGTACTGTATATACATATAAATATATATATACACACACACATGCCCCTGTTCCAACAAATCACACTCTGTGAGCATAATTGATATTGTATTGCACAGCCAATCTAATGGAACGTAAGAGTCGCCCGCAGTGAGTAAGCAATACTGGAGAGAATAAAGCGTTTTTACTTTAATGACTTGAAATAGATAAATGATTAAAGAGAATGAACTTGAGGCAGAAGAGTGGTCATCCTTAAAAATGGAATTGAATAACTGCATTTCAATGGATTTTAAATCACACTCCTGTACACACTACAGTACAGAATGTGCTTTAAATTTCATACTATAATAAAAAGGCGTTATGAAAGAAAATGATTACATTTAGCTACTCTAGAGGTGTGATTTGGTAGAACCTGAGATGCTGCGTTTAGCACAGGCTGCCGACATCATTGATTTAGACGGGAGTAAATAGAGCTGCAGCGTTCTAAATGAGAAGCAATCAGGAAAAAAAAGATAACATCAAGTTTGGGGAGTTTAACCCAAATCAAGCAGAGCTGCTTTAGTAGAATTGTATCCAGCTCTTGATTACTGGAGCATGTTTGAGATTAGCTGCAGGTTCGCAGACATGATTAATTTAGGGCGTGAGATTACCTGGCAATCAATATGTTACAGTAGGTGGTAGAGGTGACTGCATGCTGTGCTGCTGCTGCTGTGATTTTGTTCATGATTCCCGTTCTCGTCATGGAAGTATTATTCACAGGCAGAGCAAAACTTCTCTGTCATGTGGATGGTGTAATAATTAAGTGGGCCATGTTAAACCACAAACAAGCCCGAGTCTCTTTAAGCTCAAAGATCTGTCTGCACAGATCCCTTGTAGTCTCTCTGCTGTCTGTCTGTCTGTCTGAGATACAGCCAGTTTTAAAGACAATCAGCTAATAGTGTGGCAGCTGCTAATGATGATAACTTCTGGCATCTCATCATACTTTGTATTTTGTGAGTCAGGGTCCTGCTGGCTAATGTGATACATTCTTTAGACTGACGACCATATGGCACAGTGCCCGGATGCATTTAATGATGCAAATAGTGACACTCATATATTCTGAACACAGTGAGGTGCAGACCAGTGTGAGCTTCAATGCAAATCCATCATTACATACAGATTAATCTGTTATTTTCTCAATTAATTGATGAGTGTTTGGTCTAAAAAATGTCAGAAATGGGAGAATAATGTTGATGACTGTTTTCAAAACACCAAAGTGAAGTCCTCACCAACAGTCAACAATCTACAGGTTTACCATCAGTGAAGACTAAGGAAACAAGAAAATATTAATTTCTATTATATTATATGGATTTGAGAGGCTGGAATCAGAGAATTTCAGCATTTTTGTCTTTAAAAAATGATTACAAACGACTAATTGAGTATCAACATTGTTTGGATTCATTATTTGTCCATCGACTAATTGATTAATCAACTAATCGTTGCAGCTCTAGTATACATGGTATCTAGCTGATTGATAACTTGTATGCAAGGAAACCAGAAACAGCTTCAGATACCATCGTCATGAAAGCAAAATAACAGAAAACGTACTACTGAAGAGTTGTGCAGTGTTTTTTAAAAATTTTTTATGAACCTGTACTGAACACATCTTTAACCAGAAAAACAGGCCTTTGTTCCATCAGTAATCTGCATTCAGTTGCAGATGGTGAACATAAATATATGTATGTCTCTTCATCAATGTTAGTCTGAACATTAAAAAATTGTCAATGAAGAATTCAACACATGTTGTACAGAATTTGAGAAATTTACAGCAGTGAAAACATAAAAAATATCTTACGCCACTGTCCTTGGTTTTTCTGAGCCCAAACACACCATCACAGCAGGTCCTCAAATCCAGTTGCTGCTCCTGAACTCCCTGCACCGCCTGTTGATGTTAGCAAACAAAAATGAGTGTGAATTCAAATGCCTACTACAAGTAAGTCAATTAGGATTTTAATGTATAGCATTAGTTAGGCCACTTGGCAAGCAGTGATTAAACAGTGATAAATCTTCTACGGTCTCTGCACTCAAAACCTGCAGGGGACAGCCTAAGTTATGCTGCCAGTGTGCAGGACTAATGCTGCATGAGTGCTCCTACACATCTGAACTCTACAGAGGGAGAGACGAGATGGGTTGGAGAAAAGGGATAGATAGATAGATAGATAGATAGATAGATAGATAGATAGATAGATAGATAGATAGATAGATAGATGGATAGACAGATAGATAGATACTTTCATGGCTTATATACACACAGACACACAAGTCAGCAGTGTGCTGTTGGTCCATACTTATTACATGGCTGGTGTGTGCTTCTCTGCCTTTGCACCACACATACACCAAGCCCAGCTGAGGCTGCACCGCCTCACCACACCAACTCTGCAGTGACGTGAGGAGAAAGACGGGAGGCTGCTCTTATTATAATTCAACGTCAGACCAAGTTTGATAAACGCCCCCCTTCCCTCCCTCTCTTTTCTCTCTCTCTCTCTCTCTCTCTCTCTGCCTCCCTCCTCCTCTATCTCTCTGTGGCCCATTTGAATGGTCCTCATCCACAGTGAGGAGATCTGCCTTTCCTCCTCCTCCACCACCACCACCACCACCACCATCTTCGAGATAAAACACTGGCTTTAGGTTTCCAGCAGCAGAGGACTGGCGCTGCGGTTGCGCTGGCACACATTCAACGTGGGTGCACACAGTGAGTGAAAAGGGACCCGACGCATCTTGTGGATTTCTTTTGCGTACAAGCCCGTGTACATGGTTCTCCCTGCGCCTCCTCTGTCACATCCAGACCAGGAGTTGATTTTACTTCTCGGAGAAAAATGTGGCACCGCACAATAGCGACAGTCCTTGTTTTATTGTATTTTTGGGGGGACTCGCTGGCAGGGTTTCCAAATCAGATCAACATTGGTAAGTTGAATGGGATACTCTGATTACATATGCACGTCTTTGTTCACATACTCTAAATAGGACACGTCTCTGCAAGTCGCACCGATTAGGTTATTTGCATAATTCATTGCCAAGTTCACTTCTCATGAAGGTTGCGCGTCTTTGTAGGCGCTTTGGTAAAAAAAAAATAGAGTTGATCCAAATGATCTAAACGTGAGTTTCAGTATCTGCAGTGTATTTAGTGGACACATTTCTCTCTTGGCTTCCTTTCATAAATGAACTGCTCTTTCCCAATGCGTAATTGCTTTGTAAATAAGTATCGCGAGAATAAAAAAAAAAAGTGCATTCTTCATAGATTGTGTTGAACTAATGAGAGCGCTGTTATATGTGACATTTTCTCTCCTGTAGGTGGACTGTTCATGCGCTCTACAGTGCAGGAGCACAGCGCCTTCAGGTTTGCTGTTCAGCTGTACAACACCAACCAAAATGTGACGGAGAAACCTTTCCACCTCAATTACAATGTTGACAACCTGGAGTCCTCCAACAGCTTCTCTGTCACACACGCCTGTGAGTATTTACACACTGTGCTAATAAGAAACCATAATGATGAAAACATGATGCAGATATGTTTTTTTTTTTTCAAATGTTACCCAAATGTAAAGCTGCTGGCTCCAGGCTATAATTCAGTTAAACACTTAGACACACATACACACAAACACACACGCACACACACACACACACACACACAGAGTATAAGTGAAATAATTGTTGCTGTAATTGTCTTACTGGCAGACAATCCAAAAATGACAGATGTTTATGAGCTGAAATTGGTGTGTGACTAAATTGGCTCTAACACTTAAAAAAAAACACCTGCCAAGTGTCCGATCTCATGCATAAACTCCTCTGTCATGCCATCCAGCTGGATGATGGTGCATGATGGCCTATAATTGGCCAGACACAGTGATTTTGTAAACCGAGTAATTCAGTAATTCCAGAGAAGCTGATGAGCAGCACTTAGATGTCTGAGCTTGAAAATGAAGAGAGAGAGAAAAAAAAGAAAAAAACAAACTACTGCTACTCTGGTTGTTGTAGTATCTGGCTGTGACATCAGATAAAGGCTTTCAGGTGCAGGTTCCAAGTTACAAAGTGGACTAACAGCACGCTGGCATAAATCATTCTCACTGCACTTTTGATGGATAAACAGCCTGCTGTATCAACTGTAAGATGCTGTAATCCATGTAGTCATCTCCGCAAATGTGATTGATTTGAGGGATGTGTGGTGTGAGATGGCTTTGTAATTGGTCCACCAGTCACTCCTCTGCCATGTAGGGCACTGAGTTCTGTCTGGAGAACTAATTTGTTATCCTTCTCCCCACCAGCTGCACTTCACACTTCACGCGCAACGATCGGCTGCAGCTCTCCAAACTTTGTCAGCCGCTGTAGAGACGGCTGGTGTAAGCTAATGAAGTGAGAAAATAAGAAAGTTGAACACAACACCTCATACATCTACTGTAGGGCTCAGCTATAAAAATGTAGTTTAGATGATGGAGTTGTTGGCGAGGGTAGAACATGTCGTTACTTCCAGCAGCAGGCTTTGGTTAGAAGCTGGAGGGGGGCACAGCTTTGCACGCATTCACACCTTGACGCTGCCCAGTTCGTCCACGCGGCCTTGCACTTTCGGCTGCTGAGTAATTACACCGGAGCAGCTGTGGGGTCGGTGTTTAGCTCAAGGGCACTTCAGCATGTTGTTGCTGAGGAAGAGATGAATATTACATGCTTGGCTCGTGTAGATCAAGGAGAAAGCACAAACTCTCCTATTTCAACCTGTTTCTCATTTCAAGTTTTTCTTCCAGTCATCTTGTCTTACAGTACGCCCACACTCAAATAATTTCATCATACAGCCTTGTATAATAAGACCATATATGTAGGAAGAACTATCAATGCATGTTTTATTCCACAGGAGAATGCTTTTAATGATATATTTTTGTTTTATTGTCAACTCATCTTCCACCAAGTTTTTGAGGGAACTAAAAAAAGAAAACCTTCCTGCCACATGTGCATTTCTATAAAGTAAAACAAGGAAACTAGAGGCCTGTTGAATCACAAAAGCGGTTATATTTTTGGATCGTGCAGCTATTAAAGACTCAGACCATAGCTAGGATTCAATTTGAGAAAACCTGAATCCATTGTTTTTGAAAGAAGCTTGAGGCTTTTTCCTCTTAAAGGATATGAAGAAAGACAAGATAATCAGGAAGTGGATTAATTTTTAGCAAGATAAGCATGATGCAAGCTAAACTAGACGCTTTCCTGTTGATAAAAAAGACTAGTGAGCAGCTAATTATGCACACCAGCCAGGCCAGTTTGTGACTAAGGCATTACTTGAAAATGCACCAAACTACATGTTTCTTATTTTAGTAGTCTGGATTGCATAATGCCCTGCTTGCCTGGCAGGTGTTGATGTAGCAAGTGAATGTGATGATTCTTTTGACACATTTCTATTCTGGCAAGAATTGTAGGTTAGTCATTGCTGTGCTTTCCCACAGCTTCACGTCGTTAATTTAGATAATATTAGCAAGTGTTAAGATGACTGAGGTTTTACATCTGCTTACTGCTTCTGACCTTTCGGTGTCGTCTGCAAAACGTCCTCTTATGTATGAAATAAAGAGGGATTACACATTTTCTCAGAGCTCATTTGTTGCGTCTGTTGTATAGATTCAAAACGGAATAAAGCAGGACAACACTGCTGTCCTCCAGCTGGGTCAGTATATAATGATTGTTACAAATCCCTGATGGCAAATGACTGTGTTATTGGCAGTGCGGATCAATAGGTGGAAGGCTATCGTCCAGCAGCAGTGTATGTGTGTATGGCTCCAGTTTGTTCTCCGGTATGGAAAAATCAATTCTCACCAAGCTTTCATTTTCTCTATCTCAGTCCCTCTCTACTAATATATGGCTCATGGAGAACTTCCCCTGGCGAAGAGACACTGAATTTTCAGTTTGATGGTTGCATTGCAGATGTGAAACACCTATAACAAACCTGTAAACAAGCAATAACATATTGCAGCTAGCAATTGCCAGTCATCGTAACTTGATTCAATTGATCCGGACAAAGGGAACTTCACTGTCGCTGTCGTGTTTATTATCTCACCAATTTGTGGCTGGAGTGAAGCTGCTGGATGTATCGATGTGACACATTGCTCCAGGCCTGGGCGGGCTGTGTGCATAAAGGCTGAAATGGGAAGGTTATATCTATTAAGACCAAGGCCAAGGCAAGAGGAAAGAGTCGAGACAGAGCCGCTTGCCCAACCGGACAATCAGGAAGGAATTATAAAGCAAGTGCATGTAGGATTATAGTTTTTGGATATAGTGACAAGACAGGCTGAGGAAACATCTTCATTTCCAGAGCATTCAGTAAACAAAGCTTCTCTGTTTAGATTTACTCTGATTCCTCCATGTAAAATGCATGAATCGAAATATGGTAGTGATTTGTAAGCTCGGTTTTAGTTAAAGTAGATATGTCCTGTCAGTTTTCAGCCACTATGTGATGTTACTAAAAACCCTAAAAAGCCATTTCATACATTTTTCAAGACTTTCCTTTTTTCACTTCTCTGGTTTAAAGTGGAAGCAGGATGGATCTGCTTGGAGCAGAATTTCTCCAGAGATTAACTTTGATTTGATCAAATGTCAATACGACGGTGTTTCTTCTTAGAGTGATTATTATAGCTACCTATCCTCCCTCTGCTGTGACTCAACCAGTGTGTTGCTGCTCAGACAGAGACTAATGTTAGAGTGCTTCAGTGTGTAGGCAACGGACAGTCTCATTAATGCAGCATCAACCAGTAGCCAGATCTCCTCCTCCTCTTCTTCCTCCTCTTCTTCTTCTTCTTCTTCTTCTTGTGCATCGTTGAGACTGTGGTGAATACTTTGACTCATAAGCTGTGCCAAATAAGGGAATTTTAGCTTTTGCCATGCTTGTATGCAGATTTAGCATGTGTAGAACAACACATTCGACATTGATGGTGTGAGCTAATAGTCCATACATGATCAAAAATGTCCCATCATTCTTTTTGCCTTGTTATGTGCAGGCAGGGAGTGGAGGAGCAGCAGTCTACTTTGGCGAATCCAATGTGGATTTTTAACAATTTCATGATTTAGGAGAGCAGAGGAGCTGAAATCACAGTTCATAGTGTGTGCACTGAATTATATGCTCTACTCATAATGTAGTATTTAATACATCCTTTAAGTACAGTATTTAAAAATGCAACAGCTCACATGCAGCCATCATTTCGGAAGCTGTGAGGTTTCAGCGGTTGGATCATTACAGTGTTGTGATATCTAAAGGCAAATGTCAGTTTGGCAGCGCTTTACATAATTTTTTGCTGTAGTCGCTGTAGCAAAACAAACATGCTGAAATGTAACCAAACAACACATAACAACCTTGGATCCATCATGACTCTGAGAACTCATTTAAACCGACAAGTCATGAATGATACATGAGCACCAGAGACGAGGTTGTCAAATTGTTCGGCCTGAGGGTGAGCGTTCTGCATGATAGTTAGTTTTGCTCTTAATCCACACTTTTTGGCCGGTGTGATAAACGTGGCCTCATACAGTAAATGATTATTGAGCCCATTTAGTTTTTTAATACAGTGGCACCAGAGTGAGGTCACTGATAATCAGGGGGGGAAAAAAAGTCCACACTCGGCTTTAAAGCGACACTGTGCAAGTCTGAATTCAATTATCAAAACTTGTCCAGCATGAAAAACATATTCACCACCAATCACTCACTGATAATATTTGGAAGATCAGACGTTTGGTAAGTTTGTGTTACATTTGAAAGCTTTAAATGGATCCTCTGGATTTGGGAGCCCTTGAACAGAGAGAGACACTTACCCAAAAGCATGTCCTGTTATCATGATGCACTGATAAAAATATCTGAGTTATTGCTACTGCAGCCAGAGTCCTGTCAGTTTGGATGACCTGCCCCAAGTTGACAAGCACTCATCCTCAGATTTGTCATGCTGTTCTCATTGGGAAGCATGACTGAATACATAAAAGCGTTCAGAATATCTTTGGAATAATTTTACCCATCTAAAGAGCAATTTAAGTTGCAGGCGAGGCTGTTTTCTAACTGATACTTTCACTGACGTAAATATATTGTTTGACCCTTAGTTTAATAAGTGCTTTTAGGGTGTTTGCTGTCAGGCAAAACGACACTCATAGGTCATCATGCAGCATAAATACCTTTTGCTTCCTTTGAAAACATACTGATGCTAAATAAATGGCTATAACTACAGTAGAAGCTGCCTGTCAAGCGCAAAAAGCTGCATGTATTTGGCCAAACAGGCACAAAGCTATTATAAGAGAATATCTTATTTCTTGTTTTTCTCAAAGTGAATCGCTTAACCCCAGCCTCATTAAGTCAGCAGTGTTTTCCCTCATAGCATAGCTGGTCAGAATGCTGTAAAATGGCGGAACTGTACTGAATAGGTTCGGGGGCAAGCCACTGGAGATGTGCAGTTAGTCTTTCATCCTGTGCATCAGAATGTGCTTACATGTCAGCGCTGTAACGGGAGCGATGGTGATCACTACTGACAAGCTACAGTACAGTGATGCTGCAGCAGTTTTTGTTGCAGTCTTACACAACGTCCTTCAGTGCGCCCAGCCTCTGAGAAGCTCTGCTGTTGTTATTCACTAAATGTTACCTGAGATTATCCAAGGACAGCGAGCCCGAGAACGACACAGAATAATGCAAAAGAAAACCAACGATGCCATCGGGGCAGTGAATAATTTAGAGGTGCTGCTTTCATGAATCTGGAAAAGTTGCACATGCTACATACTTGATTGTTGAACGTAAAGGAACAAAATTGCGTCAGTGTTTTGGTGTTTTTAATTCACTTGAAACGAGGAACAATTAAAACCTCATTAGTTTATATTCATATTTGATACTTTATTGTCTTTATATAGTCAATTCTCTTTAGACATCTGTGTTGTGTTATTTTACAATACTGAGCACCAAAATTAGAGTTGAGGAATGGTGAAAATGTCTTTTAAAATTAATTTTAATATTTTATTGAATCAATTTAGCTGTCACCAAACTGCACAAAGAGTCGTCATATTCTCCACTTAACTCACGAGCATTTTTTTCTGATGGGAGTATTTTTGATTTGAGTATCTTCTGCAGAGCATTGCAGCTCTTCTCAAACCGACTGTATTATATTCCTCTGCCTCTTGTAATAGTGGTCCTTGGAAAATGTTTTTGCAGTATATGCAAAGCATGTGTAGGTGGAGTGTTAGCAGCGCTTTTACTGCGGTGCACTGAAATATTAAAGTGTATTCTTCCATACAAGACTCCAATAGCCACAGGCCTTGTCTGTGTACCGCTGCTGTAGATTTCCTTCTGTCATGTTGTTTTTGCATGTGGGCTGCATCCAGTTGTATTTCTCAGATTAGGGCTAATCCAGCGTGTGTTGCCCCGCTCTTTGGGAATAACGTGTATCTGCAGGGGCTAACCCACTGGAAGAAAATGTGTGCTTTTACAAAGCTATAATCTGTAGAGAGGGAATTCCAGCCAACATGCAACCACACTGCCTGAGGAGAAACACCTACTCAGCCTTCAGTCCCTATATGCCCTCCGCTATCTCTGTGGTTGGTCAACTGAGACGAATTGCACAACAATGCGGGCTGTAATGCGGATACAAATATGAAACACTTAAATGTCATAACACACAGATCATTTAAACTGTGTGCGCTTTGCCTTCAGTTAGATTTTCATCTCAAAACAAACAACAAACAAAACAATTTGCTGTGATTTTATGGCGAAAATGAATGAACATTTCCTAACAAGGCTTTCAGTGGAGCGAGTGCAGCTTATGAAACTCAGACCAAAGTGGATGCTGTAAAGAGTCACTATTCAAAATCACATGCATAATGTTGGAAATATTGTTGGAAACAGTTTTTACATCACAAGTTTGAGGTACTGTAATTGTAAGCATTTGCCTCCCACAGTATTTTACACAGTGTGATGAAATGTTGTATTTTTTTGTCTTGATATATTTACTCACCTGCCACTGTAAAGCGATATATAGATGTGGTGGACACAATAGAAGCACAAATAACACAACAGCTTTGTGGTAACTGAGCAGTGTTGACCTCCTACTGTGCCTCCTTGGGTGGCAGATGGCTTAAATTAGACATAATGTAAACCTTGCAAAATCCATTTCACATCCCATTTCATTTGAAGTACAGCAGGATTTTGCTTTATTGTGTCAGTTTCCGTTTTAATTTTGACGGTTATGATGCATTTTCAAATATTAAAATGAAAATTAGATTACTGATTTTTTATGTAAGATTTGTCCTACATCAAGTAATATCCTACAATTAAATTTATATGGTTAAAAATGGTTGAAGGACTGAAGATATCCATGGAAATGAACCAGATATTTTGAATTACAGCCTCCTCCCTTGTGTGGAAGTTACAGGTGGGTTATAAGCCTGGGACGGAGATTTATTCACCCAAACTCTTATCCTATTCTTTGAAAACACATAAATTCTGCGACTAGATGCAAAGATAATGACATGTTTTCTTTAGGGTATCAAAGATTTTACAAAATCAATTACAATTCTATCGAGGACTTTCAGCTTCATTTAGAGCTTTGGTCCTCAGTGACCTTAAATATGTACGCCCCCAGACCTTTTATTCATGCGTTTTCTTGTCATCAGTATTGAGGAAAATTGAATTACAGACTTTTAACCTTTTCATGTCTTTATGCTGATGCTTTTCTTATAAATAGAGCACACTTTTTATCATGCCTGTGCACATTGCATTAGAAAGCTACCCATGGGGCATTAATTAGATAAAATCATAAAAGATAAAAGATAAAAGAAGATTTACATGGTTGCAAATTATTTAGGTTTTCCTGCATTATGGGCTGTAGGAAAATCCTTGTTGTTGATTTGGTTTGGCTCTCACTGTCTAAACACATGCAGACCAGAACGGAAAAAGAATAGAGCATGACTCCTGTGTATGAACACACAATAAATGGGTGATTATTTGTCTTGTTGCCTGCTGCCCAGTGCATGCTGGGAGAGTTTGAGCCCCTCCATTGCTCTGTAAAAGCAGAAGCAGAATTATTGTGGGTGAAAATTGGTTCATAGTGAACTTGGTGAACTCTGATTGTAGTTTGACTACAACTACTCATATTGATAATGTTTGGAAATACTTGTGACCCAGTGGAATGTGTTCCTACTCAGGTGTCCTGAGATATTCCCATAACATCCTCGTACATCCCGTCCAGCTGACACATATAGCAGCTGTTGGCAGAATGCAAAGGATGCCTGTTACCTGGAACATCAGGGGAAGCATGTTGGCTGTGTGTTCTGACTCTGCAAATCGTCATTCAGAAGACGGCGAAGTTTAGCTGTCCGGCTCATTTCCACGAGGAAACACTGAAACTGCTGAGTGTCTGTCAGTCAGCACATTTAGAAGATTTATTGGCATCCTCTGTCCAGCCTAGTAACGCTGTCTCATTTGATGATCTCCTTTAAAACATAAGTGGAAAGAGATCTTGATGACTATTAGTTTTGGAGACTTGCTTTAAATACCGTTCCAATTCAGAGACAAATTAACTGCATAACAGCGCTTGATCTGTTTTGTGACTCCACATTTTCTATCTACCTTGATATAACATGCAGCTATTAATGCAGTATATCAATATTGTTGGTTTGGCAGAAATAAACTAAATAGTGTAGTGAATTGGCTTAAGTGAGAGACAATCAACGTGTCATTATGAGAAGACCTGGATATACAGGTCACATTTGTTCCCACAGTTATACATCTTGCAGAGGTTACGTAACCCTACATGTAACATAAGGGGATAATGGGGAGAATATCTCACCTAAAACATGATGTGTGTGTGTACCACGCAGTCTGAGTGAGATCTGTATGAGCCGCTTGATGAATACACATACAATATATAAATCATTACAGAATCAATTTGAAATTGTGATGAGTTTATAGTATAAATTATTCTAAAACTAAATCAGAATGAAGATTGAATGATGGGTATTTTTATGTGTTGTATTAAATAGAAATTTTCTAACTTACGCTATAACTACAGTGCATTAGAATTTTCTCCTGCTTTCAGATGCCCACCTCCAGTCAAAAATGTGTTTTTCTTCTTTTCCCTTCAGTTGGAAGTTTGAGCTTCACTGAGCAGAGTGATATATGTGCAGAGTTTGAAACTAGAAGGCTGTTTTCACATTCATCTGCCGGAGAAGGAAAGTTTCTCTGTGCTCACAGTAAATCTCAGTTCATGGGGTGTACGTACCAGCACGATTTGTAGTAAACCTTCAGTGCACATTCACTCAGAATGGACTTTTCAGTGAAGTTGAGGATATCTTGTATCCAGGAGCTTAAAGATCCCCTCCAGACATGTTTTAAGTTATATAAAAATACTCTGTGTCTAATATGGTTTTTCCACAAAAAAGTCCAATTACCTAATTAAAATCCTTAAAATGGCATCTACTCCTTCACCCTCATTGAAAAATCCAGAATCTATGAATAAGCAAGTAGGTTAATTTCAAAGGTTTAACTTTTGGACACAAGTTGTCTCCTGCTTCACTGTAAAGTCTATTTTCAGTGTGAACTGGAGATTTCAAGTTTCCACATCACACTTGTGTAAGTTGCATAGTGGACCAGGATTGGCTCCAAACTAGTTGTGATGTCACAAATCATGCTCATAGGCCCACCTTTTAAAATCAGATTAGCACAGAGAGAGTTCCTACTTTTAGCAGATGAATGTAAAAATAGCCTTCTGGTGTCAAACTCTGCACATATATCATTTTACACAGTGAAGGTAAAACATCCATGTGAAGGAACAAGAAGCAAAACACATTTTTGAGTGGTGGGGGAACTTTTGGAATTAAACATACCTGCATATTCATAGATTCTGGATTTTTAATGAGATAGAAGGAGGAGATTTTTTAACTCTGAAAAAAAACATGTCATTCACAAGTTATTAATCTAAGCAGAGTATTTTTATTGTTTACATGTCTGAAGGGGATCTGTAAAGACTAATTCACAACTAATATGAGGTAACTTACATTCTTATGGGCTCTTATCTAAGCCTTTGGGCTCTCTGGTGTGCAGATGCTCAGATTCATGCAGTGTCTCTAAAGTAACTGATCAGCACAGGACATCCAGAGGGACAGGCATCATGACTGTCCCTGTTATTGTATTCAGATGTTTTTGAATGCAAGGACAGGAAAGAAGCCTTACCTTACACAGTTAGTCTAGTGCATATATGGTGTATTTATTGTGTGGTGCTTTGAATTGATCTGAATGGTCTTTATTAAGCTTAAAGTTACAAATATCTTCTTCCTATCCTTCTGTCCATATAATAATAGAACTAATCGTCTTTGACCCCATTCTTTATAAGTTGGGACAGCGGCTGCATGTTTGTTGCCGTGTCCTCTGCCTTCCTCTCTCACTGAATATGTGACCCCAGCACAGGAAAGGACAGGTATCCCCGTGTGGTTGAGACTGACGCAGCCTCCCTCTCCCTCAGGCAACCGAACCGAAGTCCTGCTGATCTCTTCTCCTTTTGTATCGCTGGAGGCACTGATCTTTAGACAGCAGTAGAAAAATAACTTCCCACCAGGCAGCAGCGTGCATGCATAAACAGGTTATTTATTATCGTCACAAAAAGTAAAGCCATTGTCCTCACTTTGTCCAAGTGTGGTATCCAATCCTCTGTTACCTCAAGGCTCCCACCAGTGACTCAGTCTGAGAAAGTTCACCTCTGCATCTCGGTGTGACTCTTCTATCCCTTTTCTCATTCTCGCTTTTTTATATGCATAAAGTTTGATTTCCTCGCTGCGTGTGGTGTTCCCTTTTCAGGCAAGGACAGCAGCTCCCCTCTATTCCTCCCCAGCAATAGAGCTTTAAGAATTCACTTTGTAGGCTCGGCTCTGCGGTGCACACACACTACAGGTTCACCCCTACGTCAGCGAGTTTTATGATTCCCCAGCTGTCTACAGCAGAGACCCTCAAAGCTGCAAAGCCCTGGGTTTCTGGGAGACGGCGTTGCTTCTCGCTGCTGCTTCTACCTGTTAACTTTAACAAGGTGGTGAGAGCTGAGGAGGAAGCAGAGAAATGGAGGGTGAGGGGGAAAAGAAGAAAGCAACTGTATCCGAGTTGAGAAGCAGAAGTAGTGACAACAATGACAGGCAGATGTGTCAGGTGACAGAGAAAATGAGATGGAAGTTGACAGACAGTGACGAGAGATGGATTTTTCCAGTTGGATATTAATCATGCAGATAGAGTCTGTGTTAGTATTCTGAACAGAAATGCACAGAGCCTGCAGTGCAAAAAAAAAAAAAAAATAGCTCCACTTCCTCTCTGTAATAAAGTAAATGATGCTTATCTTCATTGCTGACCAGGATCAGGAATTTACCGTAGTTGACTAGTGTTTACTGCTTCATGAGCCCAAATATATGATTTCATTAGTCCTTTAGGAGAATGGGCTGCCTATTTAACCTTGACAAACAAAAGCTATTGCTGCCATTTTGAGAACAGAATTGGGTGATGTTGGATGAGCTCAGAGGTGTTAATTTTATGGCTGCCTTCTTTTCTCCATGGCTGACATGAGCTGAATATTGTTGCAGAAGAAATTTACAAATCTATAATTAAAGGAGGATTGGTGTAGTGTTACAGTAAGTAATGTTATCCCAAAAGGAGCAACTGTGATGCATACTGAATCAAACACTGAGTAGTCAGAGTCGTCTGCTCTGACATTTTTCTGTTTAGGAAGGCAGATGTTTATTTAATTGTTTAGGAAAGGATTCATTGTGTCCTTGAAATGAAGCTCAATTTGTCCTTTAGATGTAACACAATGATTCAAGAGTCCTTGGAAGATTCTGCCCTTGATTATAGCATTATCTTCTGTCGGTAATACCAAACAGGTGCAGCTGTCTTATTTCTGTGGATGCCTGTGCTTGTTTAGTTCTTACACCAGTGTCTCCCTGGCCTTTCAATACTCTTCAGCATATCTGACATGTGTGCTGAGTTAAGTCGAAGACTGAGAAAATGGAGGGATGGAGGAATAATAAAATGATAGAGGGAAAGATGACTGAACCGAGCTATCAAGAATGTGTGGGCGAGTGAATGTTTGTCTTAATGGAAAAGTCAAGCTGAGCAGAGGCAACTATTGAAGAACACATGCAGCACTTGCATTTCAGCCATGCCAGTGGAAGGGCTCTATGGTTGGCAATATCAATCAGCTGGTCCACAACTTTGGTCCAGAATTAGCTCAACAGCTATTGGATGAATTACCATGGAATTATGTACAGACACAATCTCGGAGGATGAATCCTAAGACTGGTGATTAGCTGACGCCTGCACTCAGAGCTAGTTTTCACTTATCCAGTGACATATCTCAACATCTAGCTACTGGACGGACTGACACCAAATCTTGTACAAATATATAAATTGTTCCTAAATGATGTACCCCAATGATTTTGGTTATCTAATGACTTTACCTCTAGCTCCACCGTGAGATTTTGCTTTGAGTGAAAATTTTCAACAACTATGGATTGCCATGACATTTGGTATGCACATGACTAAATACCTGCAAAACTAACAACATTTCCATCAACCTCAGCTACACTTTGTGTTTAGTGGTAAATGTTAGCATGCTAACATGCTCAACTAAGATGATTAATATGGTAAACGTTATACCTCCCAAAAATCAGCATGTTATTATTGTCATTGTGGGTGTGTTAGCATGCTGACGTTAGCATTAAGCTCAAAGAACAACTGTGCTTTAGTACAGCCATACAGCCGATAGCATTGCTGTAGACTCTTACTCTTGTTTCATTAACCAATTGTATCTAAAGTACATTTATGTTAAGTATAGTTCCTTGTTGCTAATATGTTTCCCGAATATTAGCTAGAAATGAACACAGTATGTTACAGGATGAAGTTTCCTCAGAGTAACTGGATTCAAGCCTACATATTCTCAAAACAGGACACCTCATTAAACCCAGATAGATAATAATAGTTGCAGTGAGCAGTGTTGTGATCTGCATGTAGCAGAGGGTCAGAAATATCAGAGCAGCTCTACTGGGTTGACCAGCATTTGCTTCAGTTATTACTAACATTAATACAAGGGTGATGTCCCTGATTCAGTTATGCTCAGTATTATTAAACCATTTATTATGAACAAATAAAATGAAATAGTTAACGTCTTGTAAGACCAAGTGCCTGATGTCTCAGTGTTTATGGCCGGAGCTCATTTCCTTAGGCCCGCAGATGGCGGCAGATAGGGCTTGTTATAAATCTTTTATACTGCAGCACAGCCGAGTGCTTGCACATTTGCATGCTCATGTTTCAGGGTATTTGTCCATTAAGAGTCTGTGGCCAGTGTACTGATTTCCCCATTATTTCTAGTTGATTACCCAAGCAGTTGCATTTAGACCAAGGAGAACTGAAGGGCACTGGGCAGCAGAGCATGGCCATGGGGAGCGGACATCCCACATGGCACCCATTTATTCAGATAGTCGCTGCCTCACTTGGAAGATTAATGCCATCACAAATTCACTCTCGTTGTACATTTTTTACCCACTACATTTGTCAATTTGAACTTTCAATATGTTATGAAATTGGGACCTCAACTTTGTTTTAACGGCCAGTTTGTGTTGTTTGTTGTCATTCTTCCTGACTGAAGGACGAGCTGATCATAAATGACTGTTTATGAACCTGCTCTCTGTCTCTGTCTCCAGTCTGCTCTCAGTTCTCCCGGGGAGTTTACGCCATCTTCGGCTTCTACGACAGGAAGTCCATGAATACGCTGACCTCCTTCTGCGGGGCGCTGCACACCTCCTTCATTACGCCTAGCTTCCCCATCGATGCTGACGTGCAGTTTGTCATCCAGATGAGGCCTGGCTTGCGAGGAGCTGTTCTCAGTCTCCTGGACCATTACAAGTGGGAGAAGTTTGTCTACCTTTATGACACTGACAGAGGTAAGAGCAGCTCTCTGGGAAAGTTAAACACACACACACCTGTGCAAACACCACAAGCCAACATTCAGCAGAGGACAGACTAGTAGTGCGGAACATCTGATTGCTCAAGAAAGCCCTGCTCATACAGTTATTATATAGTGTATATGATCAGTCTTTAATATGTAAATCCCTCATCCCCAATTCTCATTCTAAGTAGTCTGATACATTTTAATCTTTGCCAGTAATGATTCTAAATTGCTTCACTATGTGGCTGAATGCTGCTTGGAAAGGCATTCAGTAGCTCCTTGCTTCCGAGGAATGAGTCATTCACAGGTGCTGCCGATATGCTGCCGTAGTACGACTCTAGCCGCCTGAGCCTCTAATCCTCAGCACTTTCTGATTATCATTTAGCTGTAATTGGATTATATAAAGACAGAGCACAACATACTCTAACTAACTCTGCTTTACGGCCTCCCGCTCTCTTCATGTAGGCCAACTATTTACAGACTTGGTAGTCCTCTGAGGGTCAGCATCTGTAGAGCATAACAATCTGTCTGTGTGGATTTTTTTGACCGCAAGCGGGTCACAGACTGTTAGTAGCAACAAAGATATACTGTATGATGTAATGCCATTTGTGAATTTGAGTCATGTTACTTGTATTTCAAATGTATCAGTAGATGTAGAGATTTTCTGGGTGCAGTTGCTGCTGGTAAATGTGCCAAATTGTTCAGAACTGTGCATTCCAAGTATTTTTAAACTGACATAGAGCATTTCTAGGACAAGAGCACTCTTTTTTCACTTCCCCCGCCTCACTTTACATATCTCCATTTCAGGTGGGTGTCTAATCTACCTCTCAGTCATGAAACAGATTCACACAGAGCCATTTTGTGCATTTTTAAAGTTTAACACTATTTCTGGTAGTATTTTAAGCAAATGTATATTAATCTGGCACTAAGTAAAAGCTTCTTGAAATCTGTCTCTACTCACATAACACTTCCATAATTGTGACATACAAGTTCAGAGGCATGTTTGACCATATTAAGGAGGCTGTTATTTCTCACAAACTGGGGGATGGGACCTTGGTTTCGTTGATCTGGCCGGTGTGTATCTGTGTTTCTGTGGCACATTGCAGAAGCTGATAATTGGTTGGCTGGCGTGCTCAAGACAAAATGATTAGGGAGTTTATAGCCTCTCCTCGCTACAATCAACTTCTCAAAAGTGCATCCTGATGTGGCCCTTACAGCTCTGCTTGACTTTGTTGGCGTCTTTCACCTGCTGTGTCGAGAGTGACGGGCCACCATCTGTAACACTCTGCCCATTTTCCACAGCGAGACACAGTGTAAACACTGTAGTTTAGGATGGACTCCCACATGCTGCACAGCTTGTGTTTGCTGAGAGGCTAGTTAGCCATCCTATTTTGGCTGACAGTCCCAGCTCGCTCCTCCCTGTCAAAGCTCTGGAGCAATATAGCCACCGCTCATCCAAATGTCAGTTTAATCTTCATTATAGGGAAAGGGCTCTATTTAGGGCTGGAGAGGGACTAGCAGGGGGCTCTGGAGAGATGCTCGTGTGAGTGTGTGTTGATAGTTTGTGGGAGAATATGACAGGAATATGCTGCAGAGGCATTTTACAATGATATGTGTAATGTCTGTCCCTTAACAAGACACTTGCCACATCTGAACAGAGCGTTTCATCAGAACGAAAGCAAGGGTGTCTTAAAGTCAGCTTGAAATTGGAAAAATCATTAAAATGAAAACTGTCGATCCCTCGCTGTAGATGTTGGGGAAGTGGACTCAGTCTTCCCTTTCATCACACACCATAAGAGGGATTTTTTTATGATAGCCTAAAGGCATAACTACCATCAAAACAGTATCTGTATGATGGGATTTTGACTGTAATAGAAAATAAAATACCCAGAGATACCACTTAATGTACTCATGCGTGCATTTAATTTTCAATATGTATTTCAAATTGGAAACGGTATTGACATCAAATAGATTCAGCTGCTCTTTCATGTCGGAGATGCCTCCCTCTGACAGCAGTATTGTACTGATCTAAAGTGCTTTAGCTGACATAAATAATGATTCCTAAATAATGAGTGGAGTTTGTCTCCCACTGCTGCTTTTTACAGGAGTCTGTTACTGTTTTGTGCAGCCTACATCTCATTAGAAGAATGGATCGTTTGATGAACATCACTGATACAAAAGGGAAACTGATGTAGCACAAAAATACAGATCCGGGAGAAGCATAAGAAAGACAAAACTGATTTTCTTTCACACCTTTACACACGTGGGCCATTAAAGTCATGTTTATCTGCTGCAGTGCAACATCACCTTTTTATGCTGGATGCACTGGCTACGAAATGTCCTCATTAAACAGCCTAATGGCTGCTGGCAGAAATGACCTCTTGAACCGAGGAACATCTGGGCATTACCAGCTGGCCACAGAGAGTAGGACCACACCAGGTTTTTTCATGTTTTGCTAATTTACTTCAAACTGCATGTACTGCTTAACAAAGAGTACCATAGTATGCTTTCCATGCCGCTTACAGACTTTGTAGTGCAATAACCTTTGACAAATCCTAATACAGAATTAAAACACACAGTATTTCAGTAATTAACAAAACATTTATTTTAAAAAGAATCTCAGCACAACACACTGTATAAAAATGTGTTTTGGTAATCCTGATAGCTGGTTTAACCAAGATAGAAACCAAGTAGCGGCGTCTAAGTGCCTTGAGCTTTTAATGACCTCTACAGACAGGCTCCAAGAAAACAAAGATTGCACAGTCCAACTTGTGTCGTGAAATATAAAATCAGAAAACATCTCCACAAGACATTAGTGTCTCAGTAGATAAAATCACTTCTTCTAATGTGTGTCTCGGGGGTGATTTTGAGAATCTTCGTTTCATTACAGAAATATTACGAGAGGTACAGCATGTTCTTCCTTCCTTCCTTTGATATTTTGGGAGACTATTGTATTGCATTACAGTTTGCACCTCTGTCCTACTCCTCTCCCTTATGATGACCTCTAGATATTTTGACCAAGGCAGTAATGGATACTTATTCAGTTTTCTGATGTTGTTCTGGTCCTAAAGTGTAATGGCTACAGTATTAAATTGCCATTGTGCAGCTTTTTTTATATTTAGCATTTAACATATTGAGATCTTCCTGTCTAATGTTATCCTCCTGATTCATATAATTTGCATAATGCAAACTAGATCTTAATTTCTTTTTGTTGCCATCAAAAAGAAGGAATACAATCTAACAACCTTAACTGCAGCTTTTTCCTACATTCTCCTGCCCCTCTGACAAATGGGGATGGTCGGGATGGGGGAGAATTTGCATTCGGTGTGTAATCACACTGCCCTGCTGCTGAATGTCTGGTTGGTTTCGTCTCTGCAAGGAAATGTCTGATTAATTGCACACTGCTAAAGAGCTGCACTCAGCAGCTAGGCACACAGGCTCATTAACAGAGAGTGGGAGAGAGAGACAGACAAAGAGAGGCCGAATAGCACAAAGCAGCTGTTCCACTCTGTGAACACCTAACTGCACCTTCACTTGGAGACAGACACATATCAATAGGCCTTGACCCACCCCTCTGTGGGTAAACAGTATTTTCCTCCCAGGCCCTAATATTGGGACTGTGGCAGAGATTCATCAATCAAGCACCTCCGCTACAGGAGAGCTGTTGTCCCTCCATTCAAGGACTCTATTATGCCACGTAGAGAACATAGAAAGAGCAAAGGAGAGCATAACTGGGATACACATGTAACAGAAGAGCCAAGTAGTGACTGAAATGTGCTTTTCTAGGTTTTCAAAGGATTCTGAAAACAAAGAGATGCAGATGAGAAAGCACGAGACTGCCACTTTGAAAAAAGTAAAAAAATCAGAGAGTTTAGACAGGATTATGTCAAATTTAATAAACTCAAACGAAAGCAGTGCCTTCTTGCTTTTGTTTTCCTACAGAGAACATATTTATGTGACTCCATGCTTTTGAGAATGCTCTCTGAGTCAGTGTTGACTGAATTTTAGATTCTCCGTGGGAATCAGATTGCCTTTAGATTTACAGCTGGGAATAGAGTGTGTTTGGAAAGGCAGTTTAGGTGCTGCATGTGTGTGTGTGTGTGCAGTGACCTTATTGGTGAAAACCTCAAAGGGTGGTGTGCATTCACTGAGAAGATACAGCTGAGGCGTTAGCTGTCTCTTAGTGTTTCTGCATGAACCAAACCTCCTCTGTTATCAAGCACACCCAATTGATCCATGAACATCCACGCATGCAGAGGCTGAGAAGCCTGAACACAACATCAAACAACATGTAAGCTGCAGACATTCTGCTTCATACTGCAGCACTGAGCCCATTGTATCGACCAAATGATCCATGTGAATTATTTATGCAGAATACCAAACATTTTCTAGAGTTTTCCAGCCAAGGAAGTTTAAAATCTGATGCTTTCATTGCTCAGCATGGATCATTTGTGAATTGTAGACCCAGACCACCATGAAGCACGACGTTAAATGAGCGCAGCTGCTTGTTACAAACATGCTTTCTTTCAAATATGAAAACACATCTTCTCCATTGAACAGATTGGCCGACAGGCTTAGCAAGGCAGAGAATGTACCACATTAGTGTAGCTACAGCAACCTTCAGAAAGACATTACATAACTTTAAACAGCTCCGTCACTTTGAAAATCTTTGTTCTTTGCTTGAAAAGGGGAATTACAGTGTTTGGTATCATTATAGACCAGCTCAGCCCTCCAATATATGTGAAGAAAGTCATTACTGCAACAATCTGTGTTGTATGCATTGCTAAACCCAACAAGAGTGGAAAGAAAATCTACATTTTGAGAATGTTTTCCCAGAATGATGTCACCTTTCCGCTGCTTTCTGTGTCCATTCACAAATTTTGCACGGGCCAAAATCCACAGTCCTTCTTTTGTGCAAAACTGTATTTAAAAATGTATCTGGAGCTAATATGAAGCTTCAGCCGTCCAAATTGGTCAAATCAAGTAGATATCTTTCAACGTTAGTCTTTTTAGTGCCAAACTTCCTTTTTTTGTTACTATACTTCCACTGCAGTAGCACTATAGCAGTGCTAAAGCCTCACATTTTTGCTCAGAATGACTGTGTGGACACACTGTGGATTTTGGCCCCCATCACTTACATTGAAAGTGCATTTGAAGGGGATCTTTTGACAGCCAGTATGAACAGGAGGAATGATTACAGCAAGGAAAACCTCTTTCAGTGTTCATATGGACACCAGACTGTTGTTTTAAGACAGACTTGAAAAACTGTGAACAGATCCTTTTACAGTGATCAGTATCCCCGTGTAGCTAGTTTGGAGGAAAGAGCTCTTGTCTCAGTGCAGAGATCATTGTTTCAGGACCTTGGACAGCTCCCATCCATCATAGTTCTCCGCATGCCTTCAGTACTGCAAGCTTTGCCTCATTTCTTCTTTTATTTATCATTCATGTATTCTCTTATTAATACTGTATCCTTACAATGTTAGAGAGTTAACATATAGATGGATGACAAATCAAAGGATAAACCTGCATAAATGAGTGGAGAAACTTAATGCAGATGCTTTTATACAGGGGTTACTGAATAATCTTTTTTCACCGCAGACATTTGGTGTCCCATCATTAGTTTTATTATTTACACCTGTGCTTCTCCTACTGTGGCATACACCAGATCTTAACCCAACTAAAAACCTATATGAGATTATGGAGCAGCGTGTTCAACAGTGCTCTCAACTGCCATCATCAAAATACCAAATAAGGAAATATCTTTTGGAAGAATTGTGTTCATCCCTTCAGTATAGCTCTAGTGGCAGTGGTGGGTGGTGGAGGGCAATATAGATAAAATCTACTCTGACAATATATGTCATTTTATATCACAATATCAATATGTATCATATAGTAAAATAAAATAAGCAGACAGGAGTGTCTGTTTTTGACTAATCCAGCAAATTAAATACTTGACAAAGTATCAAATTCATGCACAAATCATATACAAAATCCAATATTACCATAAAGTAGTCCTGCTAAACAGTGCAAATAGTATAAATGGTTGCTAAGTGTATATTTTTTTTACAGTAAATATTGTGATATTGTCCAGCCGTATTTACTAAGACACTTAGTGCTGTTTTTTCTTTTAATTTGTCATCTGTCATGTCTCAATGCAACTTAATCTCAATCACAACTCAATCACCCTGATACAGTTTGGTCATCAGGAGGCTGTATGATGATCTGTAGCCCAGTATTAAATGTCTATAGCTTAGGATTAATGTACACTTTGATGGATGTAACATTTTTCCATGAAGCATCATTGCCTCACAATGTCACAGAGATCTCCCTTCACTCATTACTGTAATTACCTCAAGAAGAGCGAGAGGTGGAAAAACACCTTATTGCAAGATGTATAGAGATGAGTGTAGCTAGACGAGATTGACAGTCTGACAATGAAATGTGTGTTGTACAGGAAGTACAAGCTTAGCTCTGTGTCAGTGTGCAACACCTTTTGCTGTGTTTATGATAGAAAAGCTGCCTGTGCCAACCTGCTGCAGCTTTGCTTAGCAATAGAAATAACTATAGACACAGCCAGTCTCACTGTAGTCTCACTTACTTGTGTTTGTTATAAGGAGAATTAACCTGAAAACATCTTGAAATCTTGTCAATAAGCAGCCTGAAGCTTGATCAATCATACTTGTTATATCTTTCACCATTAATAACATACAATCAGTGCTTATTGCCTTTCTACTCATAAATCTGCCACTTAAAAAAATAGAAATCAATACACAGAGTACTTTAAAATCATTGATTATCTAATCAGTGACCTTTAACCACCAGGTGTGATTCCCACTTATCCCACTAGTATTTTAAATGTCTGCTCCCTCCTGCCGGCTTCAGGGAGAACACAGTGCAAGCAGCTCAGGAGCAAGAGGTTTATTTCGGCTGGAGCAAAGATTTTCTCCTCTCCTCAGCTCAACATTGTTGTCTCGGCTCCTTGCGGAAGGAGGAATAGCAGCATCTTCAAATGAATAGAAAAGAAAATGAAACTGTACGGAGGCGAAGAGTGAGGGAAGGAACAGAGGAGTCAGCAAAGCCTTTGTGCCTCTCCTGCGTCAGAAAACAGCAAATGGCACAGAGGGCCAAGCGCTGTCAGACGTGCTGTCAGATGCACCAAATGTTTTTTTTTTTTTTTACTTCATGAATTCAGAGCCCCCCCCCCTCCGACCCCTTCCTTTTTCCTCTAAGATTCAGCTTGTCTTATCTAATCTGCTCTAACCTTAGCACTTTACATGGCTGAATAAGAAACCAGGTGACTAATAGAGAGCCCCTCAGCTTTATTAGGCACTGCTCTGTTTATGCCTTGACTCGTGTCTCAGGGTTGCTTCTCATCTATTGCACGACACTTGCTTTCAGGATAACGCAAGGCCATTAAAACAGTAGTCTTTTTGCATTATGAAAGAGATTGATGTGATGTGCGCTTCCCTGTTTGCCCAAGAGAAAAACGCCATTTTTATTTGCTTAAGAGACGGAGGAGGGTTTTTTATAGGAGAGCAGAAAAAGAACAGGCAGTTAGTGCAGCTCTCAGTGATGGGCAAGAGCCAGCCTGCTCCATTTCTTTGTATGTGGTTCAAATAAATATGTATGCTGCATGTGTTTGTTACTCTCTTTCTCTTTAAGTCTTTATGTGACTTCGGAATCTGAATCATCTTTAAGTGCAAGAAAAGTTCATGAATCACTTAATGAGATAAAACTTGCATAAAAGATGAAAGGAAACAGGAAGAGAAATGCTCAACATTCTGTTAGCAACTTTGCAGCTGTCATTAGATAAGTAATAATCTGTTTGATTAGCACTGATCAGGGATTTGGCAGGAGTGGGTGGTGTGGGGGTGCAGGGTTCTTTGCAGTTCAGCTAATTTGGAACAGGGAGCTGTTATCTGCATTGGTCTGCATCGGGAGTAGGCGTTGTTAGGCTAATTGTACTCAAAAGTGTCCTTTTACTGTCATTTGGCAGCTTTAATCCTTTTTATTTCACTGGCTCTGTGAGCATTGCCCACTGAAAACCTTCTTCTTTTGTGGAGCCACATATAAGCTCCGAGATTTTTGGGAGATTTCTCTGAAGTAGGTTCAGTGACTTTTTCTGAGTCTCGCCTTTGGTGTCACGCTCAGCTTTGGGCATCCCGTGACAACGACGCAGTTCAGATGCCTGCGAGAGAATTTTAAAGAGGTCACCTTCTCCGGGGGGAGGGGGGAGGGACGACTGAGTCACAGTTGAGACTGCACACCACGCTCGGCCATCATGTGAGCCGCTGCCCAAGACAGAAAAGAAGAAAAGAAGAAACACGCAGCCAGGTGCCAGCACATCCTCAGTCAGTCTCTTTTTTCTAGCTCTGTCTGTCACAAAGGAAATAAATCTCTTGCTAAATGTATTATTCTACATGTGATTAAAGCACAAGTATAATTTTCCTTCAGGATTTAGAAAATACAAATCTAGGTCTCAGCAAACATTTTACAGACTTTTAAGTCATTTGTTAAAGAAAAACAGCCTCCAATAATATAATACGCTGTTTAAAAGATGCTCTCTTGCAAAGCACTATACATGACTGTGAGTAACTTGCAACTATTATTTTCATGGTTGAACCCAGTTGTCAAATAGTGGTATGCTCTATAAAACCAATCCTCCGAGCTGCAGAGAACACCATATCAGAGGAATACATACTGATCTCCTGGGCAGTGCTGTGTGGGCTGCTAAGCTCATACTGTAGATTCAAGAGAATCCCACATGCAGGCCAACTCTGCTTTGTGTTGCTTGCTCTAACAAACGCTGTCATCTTTTCGCTATTTTTTTCTTTTTCTTTTTTTTTTTTTGGGTGCATTTTGTGGAGAAATTTCCAAGCAAAGTGTTTGTGTTTGTAGTCTTGAGCATGAATATGGAACATCATCTCAGTGATGCGCTTAAGCTTAAATGTAAGCTATGTAAGCTGTAGCTTAAAAGATGTTTTATTTGTAAGAAGTTTTTTTGGACAGCTAACAGTATATTCCCTTTGCTTACGTGATATGTAATTTACAATAATGTGTCCATATCGCTACTCTTCCCTTTCTGATATATATGGTAAGATCTGCTTTCGTGAAGCTGATAAAATGACAAGCTGTGACTGTGATGCAGGCAGATTTCTACTGGTTTTTATACTTAAGTTAAAAACACAAAATGTCAGAGTTCTGAGTGCACTCTAGCAGATATTTAACAGCTGAAGTACTTGATCCATTATTTTACACATTAGACCAACAGTTTGCTGCTCTGTCTGACTGTCATTGATTCATGCAATGTAAATGTCATGCTTATCTGCATGATATTAAGACATTTTACCTATTTTCACAAAGTCGCAGGCCTGGTTCATGTCTCCACTTATCTCTACAGGGGAACAGCTGTTCTCCCCTCTTTCTCTCCGAGAAGCAGCCACCAAAATTGATTTCAGTCGTGAGTTGATGAAAGAGCAAACTGTCCAGCTGAGTACTGGTGCAAAATGACCTGCAGAGGAAACAGATGTTGCAGTAACTGAAAGCTGTGTGTGCTTGTCTTTCTCATTTTATGTTTTTGACTTAAATTCTGATAAGATGAAATGTAAGAAACCTACATTAGAGCTCAAGAAGTCAAATTATTTCTTTATTATGATGAGTTATTCTCGGTTTTCAATATATCTAGTACAAGCTAGTACTAGCTGACTTCTTACTTACTTCAATCAGCATTAATTGATTTATTGCCCATGGAGGACAGAAGAACTCAAAGAGTCTGATAGACACAGACCCAATTTGTCTGACATATTAGCAAATATTTGCCTGCTGTATTTGCACATCCAGTAGACATGGAGCAATTGCATTCATTTAGAGAAGTGTTTCTGGACACTTGACAAATGTACAAATGCCAATATACACTGGCCTTATTGTTCTGTTTTGGTCTACACAAACTTCTGAGAGGTAAATATGTGGATCTTTAGCTTGCTTACTTAGTCTTAGTTGCTTACCTAGTCGCTATATTTATTGTGTTTGTGACTGAAATGTACAATACTAATGCAGCCCTTGAAACTATGTAAAACGAGTTTCAGAGGTAGCTAGAATTACAGAGTATTTTGTATTTCCTACTGCAACACAGATCTCTGCTTTTAGCGGATACCTTTCCTGAGACTGGAGTTTTTATCTTTATTGGTATAACTGAAAACTGAAATTTAGCACCTCAGCAGATCATGTTATCCTTGACATCAAGGCTGTGAAACATTTTACTCATGTGAGAAATAAATGTGTTTTTTTCAGTGCTATATATAGCCTTGTGACAATATGCTACTGATTTTGAATATGTATTATTTTTCAGGACGGTGCTGAATAATTGACTCTGTAAAATGCCCTTGATGGTCGTCCTGCCTGCTGGCTGTTGTAAATCGTACCATCTGTTTACAAAGTCAACCAAAACTCCTGGACCAAAAGACTTTGTCATTTGTGAACCCACTGATAATACGTGTTAATATTCACCAATAGACTCTGGATGTCCTTTGACATTTAGATTTCACATTTGCATCGCGGTTATTGAAGTTAGAATACACTGAATGTCATAATCTGTTAATTCCTTCAGTTCAGGACTTTCAAACTTAGCTTTTATTTCCACACGTCTTTCATTTTGAGCTTACTCAAGTTGCTTAACATCGACAAGCTAAACAAATATTTAAGTCCAAAATATCCAGCTTAGTTTAGTGTCAGAAAGGGAACGGAAATAAAACTCTCAAGGGAATCATTTGTAAATCCCCCCCAAATCCTTTTTCTTAAGCAGCTACTAACACGTTTCTAAATGTCATGCATATCCCAGCTTATGGTGTTCAGCACTATATGTCAGAATACTGGGAGGAGAGCTGACACTCAGCTTCACCCTTTTCATTTCTCCTCTGCCACCTAAGATACTGTACTGGATTCTTGTTTTGATATCTTCAAGCTGATAAAAAACCAAAACATGTGTCTGCCTGTTTGACCTGATAAAGGCTGGATGAGGACAGAGTCTAGTCCAGTCTGAGGTCAGCTCAGCAGCTTCGTATCTATCATCAGACTGTTCACAGTGTCCCGAGACAGGACGGTCACACCGGCACCCCTTTTTGAATTTCTTAACCTCCCTGAGTGTCATGCGTCACCTCTCCTCTGCCTCCTCAAACTCCTGAGTGGCTGATGTGGTGGCGCCCAGCGAGAGCCACTTATCTTTAAAGGCCATACCTGATCTGAGAGCTGTCTGCCGAGCGCTTCACTGTGAAGGTCACCAGCAGGGGAAAGGAGGGCGGACATGTCAGCTGAGTCGCTGTGCTCTGAATACTTAGGAGCTCTATTGGGAACACGTCAGCTCACATGTCCATTAGTAACGGTCACCAGTTGAGAACAGCTGCTTCTTTTTGTTGTGAGTTCATGATTTTTTTTTTTTTTTACATTTCTGAATTTAAAAGATGCACATTAGAGTACACGTCATTGCTGCCTCACACAGGGAGGGACATCTTTTTATTCTGGGTTATTTGCACATGAATGCTGCTGTGAAACTAGGGGCCCCTAAAGTGCAATGTTGTGTCTTACATCAGAAACTAGTGGACACAAAATGTCTGTACTGAAAGTCTATTCTCAGTGTATGTGCACAGTGCAATGGAGGTTTTGAATTTCTACATCACACTTGCGTGAGTTACACATCAGACCATGACTGGCTTACAAAGTAGCTGTGATGTTACAAATTATGCTCGTAGTTGTCGCAGTCGTAGTCAGACCCAGATTTAAGCACAGAGCACCTTTCCTCTTTCAGGAGATGAATGTGAAAACATCCTTCTAGTGTCAAACTCTGTGCATACATCATTCTGCACAGTGAAGGTCAGACATCAAAGTAACAATAAGCAAAACACATTTTTCAGCAGAGGGGGACTTTAAAATTCAGGTCCAATAGCAATAGAGACTCAATAATTCAAGAAACTTTAATATTAAAAAGGGCATGTTCAGCAGTCGCGGATATTTTTTGCTGTGTAATACTCATACCTTTACAAATAATGCATGGATAACTGTCTTCAGTATTTATGAACTTTAAACAAGTACTATATACAAAACATGCTATAACAGCTGAGGTAGTCATGATAGTTAAGTGCAGTCTGGTCTGTGCTGCGGAGGTTGCGCATCACTTGACTGTGATATCGAGAAGGAACCAGTTTTCGTGTAATGCCAGCCAGACGAAGGAATCAGTCGCTGACTTGTATTTACATACATATTTTACACCAGCTTATTCAGCAACTGTAATAATATTCATTATTTGATGGAATCAGCAGTTTTTATCTCTGCTCTGAGAGAAAAAGTTGGCACAGACTGCGCCGTTGCTTCTGCTCATTTAGTGCAGTCAGCTGTAGTGCGTTGGCTGTGGTAAACAGGACAAAGGGGTCTGCACCATTTTTTTTTTTCTGGCCATTAGTTATGACCCAATACAGCATAATGAGTTCTGCCACCATGCATTTTTACCACCACTCAACATATTCTGTTCACTGTTCTTCAGATAATATAAATATGCAAATTTCTGATGCATGCTTTTCATTCCTACACTCAACGTCATTGTCCGTTTCAGGAGCTGTTTTTTATTCTACTGTTTTGGAGCTATTAATAATTTCTTCACTTGATAAGGTGTTGCCTTTTCAAGGTTCACTGGTCTTCCTACAAGCTGCTTTTTTTAATGACTGAATTTCATCCCAGGTTGTTCTGAATTTGAAGTATATTCATATAGATTCTGCAGAAGTTTGAGTTCAATTTTTAACGTCATAAATCTTTATTCTTTTGAACACCAGCATGATTTATCTCAAGATTTAAAATATTGCAATTTCAAACAAGTCTTTGAAACCTCAAGTAGAGTTAATATATCTATAAAATTCAGTTTGGGTAAACTCTGTTTTTGCTTGACTCAAATAAAATCAAGTCCAAAAATCTAAAAAAAAAAAAAAGCCAGTATGATGTCTGATGTCTTCTGTTTCAGCACAGAGAAAGAATTGACCCTTGACAAGAGATTGATCTCTTGAAAAAGCAACATGGCCTCATGCCTGTGGCGGTGACCCACTTCCTGTCACTTTAGGTCAATCAGTCAAACACTGTGTTCACCTTCAAGAAAAACTAATTGAAATACAATGTAGATAAGAATTTCAAATGAACTCTTGTGATGTCCTATACAGATTGAGGAGACACATCTGTGAATCACTGTTGCGTTACAGTTTATTTGACAGAGTTATGGTTTGTCACTGGACTGCGAGAAAGGCAGGAGCAGGATTGTGATGAAATTTTAACTGCATACTCAGAAACTTAGTGCTTCAACTGTAGAATCTGAGAGGTCCCACGTTGTTGCTCTTCAGGAATAATAACCGTCAGTGTGTGTGTGTATGTATGTCACTGTATTTGTCCTCACATAGCAGATGTTTTGTTGAATCGGCTCCATGAAACCTTCAAATAGCTCAGCAGGAGGTTCTGGCTTCCTGGAACAATCCCAGTAATCAGACAGTTCACCTTCACTTCCTTTCAGCTGTGCCAACTACATTATATGCCCAAATTTACAAATGCTACCCAGTAGCTGTCAGATAATGTCACCACAGACTTTTAACAACATCAGATTAATGGATAAAAAGCTGAGAGCTCTTTCCAGACAAAACTGTTTTCCCAAAGGGATTGTTAAAAAAAGACACAAATGACCTCCCTTTCTTTAACTTTTTAAAACAAATACTGTATAACAACAGCTTTGTTTTCCTTTCTTTTCAGTCAGAGTCACTGACATCTCCTTTCGGCTGATTTAGAAACCGTCTTTGTGACCTGTCATGACTGCTGACTATAAATCCTTAACCCCCTCAGTAAACTATCCAAATTCCTCCGGGTGTCTTGTGGCTTTTCAGGGTCGCCGCTCAGCCAGGTTACTGTTAGCTCAGCGTCTTCCTTTCATATGCCTCATCTACTGATTCATCCCATGGCACGGTGAGCTCTGCAAAGCAAACATGCCACTGAGTTACATCAATTGTGCTTGCTGAACTGCTTCTTTAGCAGTCCATTTCACTGCATTTGCTAGAGTATGTGCTACACGACTTATCGTTGTGCGTTCCCTCTCTATTCGTGTCATCTCTAGCCTCAAATTCGCAAGTTTGGATTCTTCAGTCGAGCAAGAAAGAGAGAACTGAAGTGACCTTATGTGACACACTGTGAAGGCAGCATGGGACACAGAGCCATTTTACAATTAATAGTTAATTAATTATGCTCTGTAACCTCTCTACCTTTGGTGCAGCCGCCACAGCTTTAACTTAATCTTTTGTGCGTATATCGACCTCTCTGTGGACTCTTTTCCCATTTTTCCTTCACCGCTGAATCTGCTTAGTCTGTCGAATTTATTTATTTATAGCATCCTCCTAAACCTTTTTGCAGGCTTCTCTGAAATTAACTCTAAAGAAGAGGCATTAATCTTGTATCTGACAGCAGTGATACATACAAAAATACACTAATACTGTAAATGCATAAATTGCAAAAGCATAGGGCTCATGTTTAATTCATTTGCAGTAAGAAAAAAGTCCTAATGCACAGTTCAGTTTATCATCTCACACTTGGGCCTTAAATCTACCTTCATCTGGACTGTGTTCAGTGTTTGTCTGAGTTTTGATTAAAAATCACAGCTGATATTCTTATGTCCATCTCTGCTAGTACCTGTTCATATGTCATTGTCTGTGTATTTTTGGAGTAACACAACACATACTATTGTTCAGATAAACATTTCAGCAATCTATCATGGGTTTGTTAATACAGTAGTTGAAATCAAAAGCTGGTTAGTCATACGTCTAGTTTTCTTTTGATTTATTCAGCCTTGTCGGAAGCATCAAATAGGAATTAAACCTTTGCAGCTCTTCTTTGCAGCAATTTTAATTGTCATCACAACGTTTACACGTTGGTGTGCTCTGAAAGACAGTTGTGTGATGGAGCTCTCCTCCCTCTGCTCCTCCAGGTTTTTCAATCCTCCAGGCCATCATGGAGTCGGCTGTGGCCAATAACTGGCAGGTGACAGCTCGCTCAGTGGGGAACATCGTGGACCCCACAGAGTACAGACGCATCATCGAGGAGATGGACCGCCGGCAGGAGAAACGCTTTCTAATTGACTGTGAAGTGGACAGGATCAACTCGATACTGGAGCAGGTATTGAACCAACAGTTCAGCCAGCTTTATTTGAGAAAAATAACACACTGGAAACAAAACTTCCTTCCTTTAAATGCCTTTATTCAGCCTTGTTGCTCTGCATGTTTCGTTGTTTCTAAAAAGGAATAAACACACTCCTCCACACTTCTCCTTGCTTTGTGTTTTGAACACCACTTCCATTTACACACTTAGTGAATAAGACACTCTACTGATTTGCTCCCCTCCTTTTCGTTTCTTTTTTCGTTATTACCCCAAGCATTTGGAGTGCATCATGATTGCCTCAGATCTCAACATTCTCATTTAGGAGATGATATTAAAACGAGCGAGTCAGGCATATTCAGTTAGGCTTATTATTTGTTGTTTTTTTGTGCGCACATTTGTTTGAGGTCACCTGGGCTTAAGTCACGTGGAGGAATTGAACAGCCTCCTCATCCTTGTTTCCTAGGTGATCATCAGCTACAGCTTTCCCACATGAGTCTTGATTCACATTCAGTGTTTGCTAATGCATGCTGCTCACTGTGACTGCACCTTAGAGAATGCTTGATTGTCAGAAATGTATTAAATGAGGGTTAACTGTGAATTTGCATATTTACTCAGAAGATCATTAGTTTTCATTTGGAGGATTAGAAACTGCGTTACACATGTGGTCACATTTTCCTTGCAAATGAATTTTGGAGTGTACTGCTGTTAACAAATAGATGGACTTTTATCTTTTATTGATAGTTGAATATTGATAATATCTCCACTAACTAACCCTAATTCTGACTACAGCAACCCGAACCGAAATGTTTTTGTAACCTTACTCCCAACCAATGGAGGTAGCTCTGACACTGAACATCTACAGACTATTTCTGTCAACTACACAATATTGAGTGTCACCTGAAACCCAGCAGGAGGTGTGTCAACATTAGACTAGTTAAATAAGAGACTGTCTCCAGATAAATGGTCATTTAAACCAATCTATGTTCTGACAAGCGACCTCTTGAGGCTTTCACAGAAGCATAAAGTAGTGTAGGAAGTAGTGTGATATTGAAATTGATATTGCTATTGATAAGAAGTCAGAGTGGATTGGGCATACAAAATATCTGAGTTTGACACTGGAAACTGTGGTTTATGTCCTGTGTCCTACAGGAGTCAACGTTGGGTTCTTTTAACCATGAGATCCATCTTTCACCAGCCTTAACCAAACAGTTTTATTTTTCCAAACTTTGTCTGAACCAAACCAAACCAAACCACTCATACTGCATAGATCATTTTTGTGGTCAGTTATAACGTTATAAATGTTACAGTTTCATTTAGCAGATGCTTATGCAAAGTGATGTACACATGAGAATTAGTATAACACAAGCAAGGTTCTAGTCAGGAGAGAACATGTGAGTAAGTGCCATAAAGCTAAGTTCAGTTACAGAGGTGTTTGTGAAAGAGCTGGGACTGTGAGGTCTTCTGTAGGGAACGATGGGAAGAGCTGGGTATCGTCAGCATAGCAGTGGTACAAGAAACCATTGGAGCGGATGATTGTGCCAAGTGAGGTGGTGTATATTGAGAGGAGAAGGGGACCGTACACTGACCCTCTAGGAACCCCTGTGGATAAGCCATGCGGTTCAGACAACCCCCCCTCCAAGATACTCTGAAAGATCTCCCTGAGAGGCAGGACATGAACCAGCGGAGGGCAGATCCTGAGATGCAAAGCTCAGTGAGTATGGAGGAGAAGGATTTGGTGGTTAACTGTGTCAAACGCAGCTGACAGATCTAATAGTAATAGAACTGAGGACTGACCAGCAGCTTAAGACGATCGCAGGGTTCCATTACCAACAGCGGTGCAGTCTTGGAAGAATGCGCCTGCTTAAAGCCAGACTGCTTTAGATCGTACGGGTTGTTCTCCTGAGAGAAATTCAGTCTGTGCGTTCAGGTATTTTTGATAGGAGGGGTAAAGTGAAACTGGCTGGGTTGCGTGTAGGTTTTTTAAGCAGTGAGGTGACCCGAGCTTGCTCAAATCCAGTGGGGAACACACCTGTTGTAAGCGAGGAATTGATGATGTGTGTGACTGTGGGGTTAAGTTCAGGGGAAATGGTCTGTAGGAGGTTGGTTGGTATCGGGTCCAGTGGACAGGTAGTGGGACGAGTCCAGCAGAAGTTTGGAGACTCCTCGGTCAGAGAGGAGAATGAGAAAAGTGCGGCCCTGTTAGTTGGCAGCAGCAGACTGAAGTGGTCAGACTCAGAGAACTGGTCACTGGCAGTTTAAATGGGGACTTGGTAAATAAAGCATGCACATGTTGTGGCTTTGTCTTGATGTGAAGAGTTTATGGAAAGAAGTAATTGATTATTTGTCATCGGTATTGAATGTGCAGGTTCCTTATTGTCCAGCCACATGTTTACTTGGGAAATACCAATAATACCAATAATTCATAATGTACAACAAAAGCAAACACAGTGCCTTGTAACATCTGCATTTCTGGCAGTAAAATGGACAATCTTAATGAACTGCAAAATACAGAAAAAGGACTGTTATAGTTTGGATAACTGGCTCAAAGAATACATTGACTTATTAGAAATGGAGCAAGCTGGATACACCCTCCAACAAAATCACGCTGGACAAAGTAAATTGCGGGCACATGTAAAGACATATATTATCAGTAAGGAGAATTTATGTGCAGACATCTATCATTCAATTTGTGGTAGTTACTTTTATTATCAAGGCCCCCACACTCCTTCCCTCCCGCTCCCCCATCATTGTGTATGTGTTGTACATGTTGAGTGTTATGTTATGTCACAGTTTGTCCTTTGTCTGTAGAAATAAGGAAATGTAAAGACAATAAGCAGAGTAGGGTGTTACTAAAACCATTAAGCCCACACTTATAGTCTGTTTTGTGAATTTGTGTGTGTGTGTGTGTGTGCATGCTCATTTCAACCATCCCCAGCACATCTTAACCTTCTGTTCTTCGCTGAGATATTTGTGTGTAAAGGCCGCTGCCCTCTACATAATGATCTTCATTATTGCTGGCCTTACGAGTTTTACTCTGACCTTCACTGCAGATCTGTCTTCATTTCCTCTGAAGCGGGGGAATATTTTTAGTGACAGCAGAGAACATTTCCATTAATTAAGAGAAGTTTGCTTTTCTCCGCCCCTCACGTTGATGCAGCGGGTTTCTTCAAATGTTCTCAAATTGCCTCTGTATTAGATTCAAGTTATCCAATCAGTTAATGCTGTGTCACTCAGTGTCACGTCTGGTCGAGCCGATCATAATCTCTTTACTGTGGTGGCTTAATGTGAATGGTGGCCTCGTAGGCAGCATCTGTCAGACAAGTGCCTCTCCAGATGCTTGAGAGAGGCAAGGCACGCCTGTGTCTCCTGAGAACGATTCCTCGTATGAGCTGTGACATCAACACTTGCTTTAATGTAATATCAGCTCCCAATGTAAGTAGGACACACTGTCCCATAACTGCAACAACAATGAGCCTACTATAAATAGCCTACCCTCCTAGCCTGAGGGAAGATCTCTCACAAATGCTGGAGTGAGCAAACACAACGGAGATCACTCAGGCATCAGGAAGCAGCCATTTTGGATGTGATTTTTTTTTTTTTTTTAATCAGTGTTTAGGATCGCACCTCATAAACAGACTATAATCATCAAAATCATTTTGCATTCAGGCTATTATCTCTACTCAGTGCATTATTAATGGATTTATGTGCAGACATCTATCATTCAATGTGTGCTAATTACTTTTATTATCAAGGTAGTTTCGGTTGTAACAGGCTTTATTTGTTGATGGATGTGCTGTGGGTTTTTGCTGCTCCCTTGTAGGCTTCCTTACCGCTTTTAAAAGTATCAGTCTGCTCATCCCCTCCGTAAAGTAAAGACGGAGCGATAAACACCTTTAAGGCTTCTCATCAATAATAGAAGCACAGTGGATTTATAATCGCTGCCAGAGGACCAGTCACCTCCAGCCTCCTCCTGCACAGCGGACAGACAGAGAAAGAGCTAGAGATTAAAAAAAAAAATACTGGAAATCCAAAGAGCTTGTGGGATTTGAGCCATGTAGTGTAAGTCTCCCTGTCTAGAGCAGCAGAGGGAAATAGGAGAAGTGCTGAAACACCCAGAGGTGCACTGGAATTCCACACCCAGTGATTGGGATAGTAAAACAAGATGCTGTGCTGGGATGAGTCATCTGATGATTGGGTCATCTGTGTGGATGTTATTTAGTCCTGTTTTATCTGTTCATGCTATGACATAAAAACGGTTTCTGTTGCATAAATATTTTCTCTGAGGCAGCTGATTTGTAGCTTTAAATATATAGTATATTTTAATAATGTATATTATAATGTATAACTCTACGAGCCTGCTGTTATCATACTGTGATCACAGGCTCTAATACTGAGTCAGTTTTCACATATTATGTGCTTGTTACAATGCCATTTAACTTCAGTTTGTAAAAATTTAAGCTGTAGTTTGAAAAGGCTGGGCCTCCGTAGATAGTCTCGTTGGAGTAAGATGTGTCCTGAGCATGCTCTTCAGTTTCAATCTTTTAATTTCATTTTAAACCCACTTTAATTGGCACATAGACACTCAAAACAGCTTCATAATCAAACAACTATAATTAAGAAGATACAGATACAACAGCACAGAAGACGCAAGCATGAGCCCACTCCACCAACAAGATGAAAAATAAAGGAACACCTACCATCGATACAAGCTACAACCATCAGGAGTGAATCAGTTATCCTGCCTTGCCACTTGTATCAACGAAGCCAAACAGCGTATATCCAACATGGAAGACCCAATATCCCCAATTTGAGCAAGCCACAAGGCACTCAAGTCCTTGACAAATGAGCTATCACAGAAAGTGGACAATTTAGAGAATTGTCAGTAACTCTCCCAATGATCCATTATGGAACAACTACTATTAAGAACTTTTGCCCAGCATAAAGCTGTATATGGTGTAGAAAATAAAGAACTTTTGAAATAAATGCAAATAAGACCACAATTGACCACATATTAAGGAGAAGCTGTAATCATACCTGGGTTGACAGAAACTGAGCAAACAAATTGATGAACAAAATATAGGGGAAAAATTGGAATGCAGTTCAAAGAAATTGGGAAACTGATTTGATATATCCTTGGAAAATGAAGAATCATGTCTGGAAAACACTTAACAAAATATCCAAATCAGTGAAGAACAAAATGATCAATTATAAATTTTGTTCATAGAACATACTTCACCCCTGCATGACTGCAGAGGATGTGTGTCTCTGACTCTGATCTTTGTTGGCATTGCAAACAAGATAAAAGGTACTTTTTATCATATGGTATCGTCTTGCACTGAAGTAAAAACCTTCTGGGAAAATGTCTGGGAAAGATCATTGGCTATGCTGTTCATTGTGATCCAGCACTGCGCCTTTTGAATTACACTGTTGAAGGAGCCTGGCCGTAACCAACTTTTCAAATGCAAATTTTAACAACTGGATGCATGACAGTTAAAAGACTGATAGCAACGAACTGGAAGGATGCAGATCAGCTGAAAGAGAGACTGTGGCTTCAAACATTCCTAGAGACGATCTCCATGGGAGCTGCATCTAATCTTTCTGAAGTTTATAATGAGGAACAGCAACTGTGGAAGGTCATAAAGGACGTTGTTCGTAAAATACCTTCCTTCCCCAGAATCTTGAGACATGCTCCAAAAGCCTCATAAATGGTCCATGTTTCCTTTGTTGGTTACTCTTTTGGATAGATGGCTTGAACTATACTTTCTTTTGTTTAGTTCATCCTCTAGACCCTCATCTCACTAAGCTACATTTAACCCCTCTATTTTTATTTAATTATTTATTTTTAATCTGTTATCATAAGTTTTATTCCTTTATTGTCTCTTATTTTTCTTTCACCTTGTACAGGTTATCTGTGTTGGTATGTCACCAAAATATGCTGTTGCCTTTTTCTATTTGTTGGAAAACCCAATAGGTTTCAAGTAAAAAAAAAAAAAAAAAAAAAAAAGCTGTAGCTTCTAAAGGCTAATGTGCTCTCCGGCTATAAAAAAAAAAATGGATCACAACAGTTGAAAAAATTCATATAAGGGACCATGAGGGACATTTTATTTTGGAGGACACAGTGATTCTTTTGGCTGCTTTATATTTAGTTGTCCTTTATTTTGTTTCCTCTCTTTTCCAAGTTTTCTTGCTAGTTCACCACTGAGTGTGTATATGAAACCTCAACTGTCATGAAAGTGGCAGGAATGGACCCAAATACAAGTGGAAGCAGGAATGAAGAAAACTTTATTTGAAGTGTTCAGGCAAAACCAAAGGCTGGAGGGTAGAAGGACAAAACTGAACACTGAGCCTAAGCAGAACAAACAGAACAGACCAGAACAAAGGATCCAACAAAGACTGACTCCCAAACCAAGACTTAAATACTAACTGAACTAATAAGGGGATGGGGAACAGGTGACTAGAGGCAAGAGCAGGCTGGGAGTGATTGCCTGGGAAAGACACTGAGAGTAAGGCAGGGTTAATGAAGGCTAATGCCGGGCAGGTGTGAAGGGAGCGCAGACTGGGGAAGAATACTGAGACAAGGGAAGGGCAAGTGTGAGGAGGAGTACATGAACACAGGAGCAGAAAACACAGGGAACCAGAAAACCAAAAACACAATAAGCACAGTCCAACCAATAAAGGCAACCCAAGTGACAGAAAGTCCCTCAAAAAGTCCAACTCAAAACAGAAAAACTCTGAGGGCATCTGATGGATAATGACAACCAAGGAGTTCAAAGAGACTCACGAGAGTCTCTAGAGTCAATGACAGAGCCATGACATCAACTTGAACTACAAATGAAAAAATGAAAGAGCAATATGAAAAGAGCATGTGTGATACCTCCAGTTGAACTAGAGTATGATGTCTTAAAAAATAACCATAACAACAACAAGAAGACAATTATCTGTGCTTAGGCCTTCATTTTCTTCGATTATAAAACACAGAACATGGCTTTGGAAAAAAAGAAAAAAAACCACTGACTGTAGTAGAGGAAGTTTTCGTACAGTCTCCTTTGTAGCGTGCACTTCCAAAGGAGACCCTAGAGAAGTCTGACTTAAAAGCACCCAATATGAAAAACAGCTTCAAACACATGCAAACAGGAGAGTTGGCAGGTGCACAACTGTAACAAGGGTAGTGAGGACATTACAACTTCATACACATTTTTGGGGAGGGGAGGGAGGGGTGGGTACAGTGGTATTTGGAACAGTGTTATGTCCTTCCTCCATTTTCCTTCTTTAATGCACTTCTTTGACAGTTAAATCCCTTCTTAGATTTTGTGTCGAGTAGCATAACAATAATTAGTTGACTGGTGAGTTATCAACCTCAGGATGCCCGTTCTAGTTCTGAAGAAGGCAGATGACAAATCACTGTAACAAAGAGAAGCCTCCATCAGTGGGAAGGGAGTCAAATCCTCTTGAAGGCACTTGGGCAGACATCCAGCTCTGCACAGGACTGTGGCTCCAGTCTGCTTAATTAGAGTCGATTCCTCCGGGAATATTTAGGCTGATTGTGCTGCAGCTCGCCCCGGCTCAGGCCGGCATCAAACAGCTCAGCACAGACCTGCTCGTCCAGACAGGCGGACAGGAGGAGCCCAGAGGACGGACAAATAAAGATAATTGAGACCTGAGACAACTGCTCTCTCTCTCTTGTTCCCTCTCTGTCTGTGTTCTCGAGTTACAGTGTGTATCCTCTGCATAGAGAGATGGCTCCACATTAATGATCATATCCTCAACAAAGAGGTGAACACTAACGTATAGATCTAACATGAGTCTGTGCAGTGGGTTGATTTGTCTATTAGCTATGATTCATTTGTTTGCAACACACTGGCAGGGGTGAGCTTTAGAGGTGCCGGTAGTAAGATTTTGTTACTTTTGACAGAGCGGCTTCCCCTTCCTTACAGTCTTTATGCTAAGCTAAGCTAACTCTGTGGCTGTAGCTTCATATTTAATGGATTCCCAAAATGTCACTCTTAATATATCTCAAACGAGAAACGAGATATAACATGTTAATTAGTGAGCCTTTATGCTAAGCTAAGATAACCGCCTCCTAGCTGATTGATATCAATCTTCTCATCTAACTCCACTTTAAAAAAGTACAATGTGGAGCTTTTTTTTGTAAATAAACACTTTGTTTTCATTCAGTGTTTCTCATCAAAACACAATGTGTATATCCATGAAGGCTAACAAAGATGCAAATGTATTTCCTGCCTCATAAAATATTTGCAAGCTGGTTTTGGAATATGTTAAAACCTGCATTGTTTACATCATGTCTACTTGCTTGAAGTCTTCCTTAATCCTCACCTTAGCTGGCTCTGTAGTTGCCCCAGTATTGCCTCCAGTTTTCAGTTTTATTAGTATAATTAGACAAATTCAAAACCGCAGCTACACTAATGAAAAATTCATTATGGGCATCATAAAATAAAATAAAAATCTTCTGGATAATGTTACATTAAATGTTAAAGTTTACACTCATACTGTGTGAACAGATGTTGCAGGTATTTGTAATAAACTGAAATGACATTTGGTTTTGATGGTCATCAGCATTATCAGTCATTGCGTGTCAAGCTGAGCTTGTCAATCTCAATGTATTCAGATGAGAAGAGGGGCAGATTTATTGGTGGAAACCGGCCAAATGGTACAAAAAGTAGTCTGACTTATCATGACCTGCCCAAAACAATTTTTTTCCAAATTAATAAAAAGTAGGAAAACTGCCAAATCTGTGGACACTGGCTACCTCATAGCTGGCTTCATTTCTTTCTGCATTACCGGCACCAACTGAACTGAACATCAAACCCTCTGCAGGAGTGTGTATCACTTTTAAAAACATTGCTCTGTAGCATTATGAGTTAAAAACTACACAGGGTACCTTTAAGTTGAACATATATTTAACCAGTTGTTGTTTTCTCAGTTATAAGACAATATAATGCAAAACAACAAAATTTTGGGTTATTATGATTCCGCCTCCTTGTACAGAAGCCTGGTTTGTTGGACTCACAGATCCATGAAACTTTGAACTGTTGCCAGATGAGAACATTAACTGTAGAAAACAGTTGACAGGGCACAGCACCTAGACTATCCTTTCCATTCAATGTGCATTAAAAATTTAGGAGCCACTCAGTACAATCAGTGCTGCAGGTTCCTTCTCGCTTTCAGGTTGCAGGTCTTCTTTTCCCTGAGCTATTTGAAGAGGTTGTTTTGTGAGAAATGGATTTTGACAGAGAGGAAGATGTGAGTCCTGTGACAATAAAAGTGTAGTTCTCTCAGTGACGGTAATGCCTGACCTCTTCCGGGTTCCTGGTGGTTTCACATACTCACAAAAAGTGATTATCCCAGGGGGCCATGAAACTAGAGCATCAGGATCCTTAAAATATTAGTCATGCACAGATGCTTTTTTTCCCCAGAATGGTTCTGCCAACAGAGGAGGAGAGCAAATCCCACAGCAAATCAAATGAAATTATCCTTTACAAGAACTTTTAGTGACACATGAAAATGAAAATGTAGACTAGTAAACATTTCTTTGTATAAGCTATTTGTGAATTTGAGAGCAACTCACACACAGCTGAAAAACTAGTGAACCACTAAACAATTTTGCTCACATTATTGGAACATGAAATCATATCACTACCTTAAATGATTTTGATTTACCACTTAATTGAGTCCACAGTATTATGCCATACTGTGAATAATATTTCAATTGAAAATGGAAATTGCCATGATAGCCTTTAAGTTTTGCTGACAGGAACAATGGAAACTGTTACCAAATTACATTGTAACCTTTGCCAATAAAGCAAACTGAATTTGATGGAAACAAAAAACTATGAAAAGCTTTTCATAATTCTTGTGTCATGTTTCCATAAATGTACAATGCACAGTGTAATTGTACAGTTTTAAATTCAGTGTCACTGATTGATTGTGTAAATTCAAACATCATTGAACAGGTACAAACCTCCCAGAATTGTATCACTTTCTGATTCACCAAGAAGAGGAAACCGAAGTTGTTCTTCCAACTTTAGAATAGTCATCAGTCTCTGTGCCATGGATGTATAAGAGAACTGGATACAGCGTTGGAGGCAGAGCAACGCTCATAGAAATGAACGTTGCTCAGTGGCACATGAACCCAAAAAAGCCACTTCCTGCTGTAAAGAAATTACCTGGATGAAAATGTACTGCTCATCTCTATGGGCCCAATGTGCCCATAGGGCAGGCGCACCAGTGACTTCTAGTTTAGCCCTAATTAGCCCCCTGGCTAATTTGAATGGGATTAAAATAAATCAATCGTGCAACTCCTTTCGAAATGCGATTGGACTGAATGGATCAAATCCTGATAGTGAAACGAGTCATTTCACAATAAAAAATTCAAAAAAAAGCACCCACTATTTTATAGCCGCTTCTTTTCCCATGATTGTGTGTAGGGAAAAATGCTTTTTTGGCCCCCGTCAGACATGGAAGTTGTAATTCCACTTGCCAGCACAATGACTACCAATGCAGCTGTCAGGGGATTTTCTTTTTTTTTGTGCAAGTCAAAACATGTTCAGGTTGTTTTAAGAGGAAACGCTTGACAAAGAAGCCAAGTGGTAAATCCACCGACTAAATGTACCTAAAAGCAACTAGATGATGAAATGTGACTATTTTGATGCAAAAAAAATGGATTTGCTTTAGATTAAAATCAAATTCTTGGAATATTACAATGATGGCTACAAGCTTATTTACACTAAGCTGTAGTTTAGTGAACCCTGAACCGTGTGTGTATGAACTGTCTTCAGAGTAGTTTGCATTCAGTATAACTTTCACCCCTGCTGTTACTCTCAGTAGACAGCCAAATAAAATAGAAACACTCCCACATTATTATTTGTTTTAGCATACCTTGCAGCTACAGTAAGCAGTAAATGTTTACAGTTGATTATTTTCTAACAGCTAAATGAGGTTTCAGTCAGAAACAGCAGTTGAGGTGTCACTTTTAGACGCTTATATAAAAGTGTGAAGTCTGCTTTCTGCCTGAATGTGTTGCTGACAAACGCCAGTTGTAGCCAGTCACTCCAGGCGCTGCGGCTTCATTAAGCGCTCGCTGTGTTGCCACACTTGGGTCACCGCAGCTCCCGCTCACACGGATGAATAGCAAATGAAAAGCTTTTCAACACAATTTGGAAGACAATGAGCAGAAAAGCTTCCAGGAATTTTTGCTTATTAGGAAAACTTAGGATGTGAGAAATTTCAGAGTCAGCGGTGGCGGCACAAAATGTCGAACACAATGAAATCATTTTGCATTTCCGAGGAAGGTAATTGGATTTATTGTTGAAATTGCTCAGCGTGTATAAGCCGGTCGAAGGGCCAACCTTGGAGCATCAAGGACGTTCCCTCTCTAAAGACAATTAGGAAACATTTAGGCAGAAGTGAGCAAAGGATTTTAAAGGGCACAGGTGTGAAAGAAAGCACAGGTGTGACACTGCATGCAGATAGGAGCCACTGAATATGAAGCTCGACAAAGGAAATTATGGAAATAATACCCAGTAAGACATGTACTGTACCACAGGGATGCATGTCCTTGCTTCAGTGCTAAAATTTCTAATCTATATTCAAGTCTTTACAATCTCTCCAATATGATATCACTATCATTCTGGACATTTAACATTTAGATGAGTTCAGTGCCTGAGTATACTTATCAAAACTGTGGGGGAGTGTAGAAAGTGAAAAAGACTGAAAAAAAAAAAAAACACAACTATCCACCCCCTCGGTATCTTTTTGAGGCTTCGTACTCCACGACGGAGAATCGGAATCGAGAGAGATATGGAGAGAGAAAGAGATTGCGTGCGAGGTTTGGCTGGTGAGGAAGTTTAAAGAAATCGGCGAGCGCAGCTCTCTCTGAGTCTGCTCACTCAGACAGGTGCTGTGCTGTACAACGTTTTGGGTTTAATTAAGTCTAGTGTGCGACTGAGACAGGCGGAGCAGGAAGAGGCAGACTGTGGAGCACAGGCAGCTGCAGAGCGAGAGGGAGGTTTGCCGGAGCCTTGACCTTATTTTACACGTTGAAGTTAATGGAAAGGAACAAGCACTGTCATCACAGTTTCTCCCCTCTCTCTGTGTCTCATACAAACACACACAAATGTACAAATTTGCTCACACGCTCCCTCTTGCCCTTGCAAATGTCGCTCTTAAACGCCTTTTCTTTTTTTTTCCCTCTCCTTTTTTCTTTCTACCAGCTATTCTGTATTATAAAATTGAAGGTCTGTCATTTCTGATTCTCAGCCCTCTAAACGTTCTCAGTGTTATGAGATGTGACTCACCGTGTGTCTCCTCCTGCAACTTGTAGGTGGTGACCTCGGGAAAGAACAGCAGAGGATACCACTATATCCTTGCCAACCTGGTGAGAGCTTGCAACATGAAACAATCCGACAGAACACAGTAAAAAAAACTAGAACAACACTGCTCAGTGTGATGCAATTCAGTACAAAAAAGTGCAACACTTATGACCAATTTAGTCAAAGATAATTCTCTCAATATGTAGCAATGATAGATTGAGTGTGGGAATAATTAAACAGAATGTGTAAATAAGACACAAATAAGCTAATGATGAACAAGCTTAAGCAGTTTTGAAATGTTTTTTTGCTGCTAATGATCCCTTGCTCTACTAGCCAGTTGTGCTCTTTGCTCTCAGGGTTTTTCCAACATGAGCCTGGACAGGGTTTTTTCTGGTGGAGCCAACATCACAGGCTTCCAGATCATCAACCCAGACAGCCCCATAGTCCAGCAGTTCCTCCAGCGCTGGGAGCGCCTGGATGAAAGAGAATTTCCAGAAGCCAAAAACACTCCACTGAAGGTCAGTGAGGCATAGCTGCCGAGGCTGCAGTTACATTTTATTTAACATCTTCAAAGATTCCTTTTTCTCTCCCCTTTTTCTTCCAAGTTTAGAGGCAGTAACTGCAGAAATGAGAAAATACATCAATCTGAATCTTTTCAGCGAGGCGTTGCTTAAATAACTTGTCACCTGCATGTCCTTGAATAGAGGCGGCTTTCATACTCAAGCAATTTTTATGTCAATCATAATGCAAGGCTTTGATTTTCTTACTTTTTACATCTGTAGCTCTGTTCTCTGTGTATGCCAAGTATTTCTACTTAGATAATAACCTTTACAGTGCTGTGCCTGCACTGGTGGTGTTACTGAGGTTTCTTGTGGCTTTTGTCTCAGTACACATCAGCGCTAACCCACGATGCCATCCTTGTGATTGCCGAGGCCTTCCGGTACCTTCGCCGCCAGCGAGTGGATGTGTCTCGCAGGGGGAGTGCGGGCGACTGCCTCGCCAACCCCGCTGTACCCTGGAGTCAAGGCATCGACATAGAAAGAGCCCTCAAAATGGTAGGACTGAGGGCGTTCACTGTCTCTGTAAACAGCTCTGCTTTTTTATTTTATTTACTCTATAGTTATTTGCTTTATCTCACTCTTCACTCTATTCTGCTTCAAAAGCTACCAATTTTACCTTTATGGTAGCTAATTTTGCACAAAATACTGATCCGATTGGTCCAAATCCAAATCCTCACAGTCAGTCTTAGCTTGCAACACAACACTAAGCTCTCCAATAAAGTGGGAATAAAAAAACACAAAACACTTCCAGACCATGAAGATGCTGTTGGAAATACATCTTTCACAGAAAACACATGTGGAAAACCACAAAACGCTGTAGAGAACATTACATGCCATATATCAAGAATGTTTGTATCATGTTTACTCTGTATGTTAGAAACAGGTTATCATTCTTCTCTTGGTGCCTGGCAGGTCCAAGTACAAGGTATGACAGGAAACATCCAGTTCGACACATTTGGTCGAAGATCTAATTACACAATCGATGTGTATGAGATGAAGTCAGGAGGCCCCAGGAGGGTAAGTGAGCACAAAGCCTCTGAAATATCATCATAATTTAATTAATGTATAATCAAATACTCTTCACAGGATTAGATATAGATATTGGCATTAATACAGGCAAGTTTCAAGCGCTTCTGTGGTGAGGATTTTCCTTTCTCATGGCATGTTGGCAGTACGCGAGTTAGAGTTGATTTTGATTCAGACAGAAGTTGCCAGTAGCCCAGTCTTGCAAAGCCAGCCCAAATCATGTGAGCTCACATTCCCTCTGAGATTTTAATCTGGAAAACATCCGCTGAGAATCAGTTGAGCCCTGCAGATGGAAGCTGGACCGAGCTACAAACTTTTGGGGAGTGATAGTGTAGATGATGACGTGGCCACATTTATTCAGAAACAGATTACAGTTGATAATTTAGAAGAACTTTGGTGTTTACAGAACAGCTGCCATGTTTTTCCAAAATAAAAGTTTGATGCTAAAACGATTGACTGCCTGGCAGGCGGTCTATCAGTTCAGTCAATTGTCTAAAGGGTTCATGTTGATGCCTGAGTGCAGCACAGACCTGTCAATCATCTATAGAAAAACCTACTTGAAATGACATCAAGAAATTGGACCCTTGGCAGACAACAACAACCAAAGTGAAGCTTGTGGGCTGGCTTTGCAAATTATCAGTAACTGATATTCTGTATATATAATGTGTATTGGCTATTTAAATGTGACTTTTTAAAGTTCAGTTCAGTTTTCAGCGTCTGCTACAGTACAAGGAAATCTTCTGACACGGACTTTAGACCAGTAAAATTCTTGATAAAACCACAATGTAATGAAGCTGTTAGGTGGGATAGCAGCTCTTATGAGGCAGGTTTTACAGCCTCTCAACCTGATAATATCCTCACCTCTGTCACATCACCAGTGAGGAACACTGACTGGCGGACATATTATATGAATCCTAACAGCAGCATTTACTTGTACCAGCATTTAAGTGCAACTGAAATTAAACTGCAAGTTTACTTTATACTACAACATAGAGATCTGCTCTGTAAATTACATGCACTTTGTCCTCTTTTGAGGGAAAAAATCAGTATCCAAAAAGAAGAAATATTTTTTGGTCATATAGCAAACAGAAACATTTTATTTTACACTGTATTTGAATAAAACAGTAACTGTCACTCTTTTATCATTGATGTGATATGACAATGATGAACAGCCAGACATCAGTCTTAGACACGGACAGAAAAGAATCACTGTGAGCCACAGCATTCATTAGCTTTCAGCTACAGTGCGTCCCTTTTGTCTACAAGCACGGACACGCGTTGCTCCGTGGTTCGCTAAATGAGCTAGCAAACAAACATCTGGGAAAGGTGCACTCACTCAGACTAATCATTTAGCTAGTTAGCTTGTCAGCTGTAGCGCCTGTCAAAGTTGTTTAGTTTAGTTGCTGAATGATTAGGTCCTTTTTCTTCAATACCACCAACAGAACACTGTCTATCCTCTATTGGCTTGTAAGCTACAGTTAACAGAGCAAGTCTGTTCACATTGTGTCTTGATGCCACAGCCAGTTCAGCTCTGCTGATTCACCCCCTCAGAGGCTTGATCCTTTCTGATATGTCTCCAAAGTTTTTTCTTCCTTTCAATAATAAAAAAAAACTGCTAACATTTGTTTTTAAAATCACATTGACAATGAAATTGGACTGCAAAGGGGAGTTACTTTTGTAATTACAGTCGGACTTTAAAATCTCCACATACTGGCAGTCTGACTGTGCCAATGTGATAACTCAGTGCTCTACTGTAATTGGACTTTTTATAATTGGGCAGGACAAAGGTAAAAACAGAGCTGTAACACACACATACACAAACACAGCATTATGGCTGTGGCTTGGCTAGTTCCACGACCCTGAACTCTGACAAGGTCCCTGGCTGGCACCAAAAGGAAGTGGCCCCATACTGTCCACATAGCTCAGCTCACAAGGCACCATACATCGCAACGGCCCGCACATCCAAACTCAGTGTGAGACAATCTGCAGTGACAACAGAGTGAGTACTGAGCATTACAGCTACCAGAATTGGGAGACGTTGACTTCTTCTTGGCTGACTACATCAGAGTGTAACAGATATAAACATAATGCAGCTACTGGAGTCATCTGAGATTCAGCAGACACAGGCCAGTGTTTGTTTTTGAGTTAGATTATACTGTGTGTGATATGTGTAGTATTAATAGCACAGTAGAACATCCTGCTGCACTGGCTTGATAGGGTACATTCAGACTATTAAGTTTGTCTTGCTGGTATTAATTTTATCAGACTTCGAGTGCTCTGTTGATGCTGCTTTCCTGTTATGTAAGAGAACATTTGCAGATCCAGGAATAGATTACTCCTACTCTGCTGAAGTGTAGCCCAGGTGAAGTGAGAAGCACCACTACAAGCTTTTTATAAAATCATACATCAGGCAAAAACCAATCTGTCTCCAGCTGTACAGATAGAGGCGACCAACTCACACACACTTTTGTAAAAAAGTCTTTCTGCTTCATGTGATAACTGTGAATGTTTGTGTCGTTTTCAGATCGGCTACTGGAATGAGTACGAAAAATTTGTATATATAATGGATCAGCAGGTCACCAACGAGTCCTCTTCTGTGGAAAACCGAACAATTGTGGTCACTACTATTATGGTACACTCTCAAGCAGGTTTTAAGTGTTTCACCTTAAGATTTCTGCCACTCAAGGTCAAGGTGTCCATTGTTGCAATCTGTCCTGGGAGGGTAGAATTATTTTATTTTGAGTTGCTTTCCATCCACTCACTACATGTTGAAACAGTCGATTCACAAAGAGTGTTTCAACTGTATCCGTGTGGGTGCCAAAGCATTTTGGTTTTTTTATATTACAGTGGGCTGTCGTAGTAGTGACATCACAATAACGGCTTTGGTAATGATAACTATAAAAGATAGACACCATCGTATTCACATTCAGTGCATACGTAAGTAACAATGTTTCCCTCTCATTAAGTAAACCGTCAGTGTCGCTGTGGACAACTGTGTCTCACTGGAGACGTGAAATGATCTGCACACAAGGAGGACATAAACAGCCAAAGGCTGAAACCTTTGGTTGTTTATCCCTTTGTTCAAATTAACTTCCCTATTCTTCCCTAGAAGTTAAACCCTGAATTGTAATGTAAATTTTCTCTGAAACCAGTGCTCCCAGTATATTAGGTTTAGGGTGAGACACAGTGCTAGTTAAGTCATGATACATTAGTTCCAGGTCAGTAATCATCAGCCATTTTTAAATGTAAGATAAGGTACGCCTTATCTTACATTTAAAACCATGGCCTCTCGTTCCTTCTGACTTTGCCTATTATGTTTGCATCTTAGGCAAATTCAGAATGTAATAGTCATACATTTCCATTTCAATGTCTAGAAACTCATTATTCTCATAAGCAGGCTGGAAATACAACAGTATTCAGAGTGAGGGTAAAAACACAGAAGAGTAGTGTCATTGCATTATTTTCTCACTGCCAGGCATGCCTTTGATTTGAATAAAGTCAACTATTATTTTAGATGCATCATAGTCATCTCATTTACCTCATGTTGCTTTCCCTACTTTCCATAACTTTAATATGAACTTTATATTTAATGAAAGGCCATCCTATTATTATGGGGTGCGGCTCTTTCATTTTGTCTTTCATAACATCGTACATGAACGCAGGATGGAAGAGAAGGTAAGAGATTTAAACAGCAAAGAAGAAAAGCTGTTGGATACTGTAAAAACATCACATCAGCAAAAGATGAAAGTCTGCTCTGAAGATCTAGAACCACAAAGTCATCAAGAAATGAGCTCTATTGTAAGCAAAATTACCTCACAAAAACATGTACATGCCATATGAATGTAAATTAATGAAGTAAATCACTGTTGCTGAATATCCTCAAGGTGACCTCTGTTCATCTAAAGGAGGTTTAATGGCAAACATGTTTTACATGGAGGAGGAATAAGATGATATTTTATTGAAATCCAAGGCACTGAGGTGATGTGGATTAGTCTAACAATGCGATCAACACAACAAGCAGATTATTTTATTGTCATAATAGTGACGAATAAAAAGAAAAATGAGTCACTATGACATTTTATTTGGTCATACAACTACTCTTCTGATGTGGCTCGCACATTTTTGCATTTAATATTTGTAAGATGAGTCATCTCTGCAGTTTTTGATGTCTTTAATCTTTGTGCTGTCACTGACGTTTACTTTATGAACTGGAAAAGTGCTCCATTCAGCTTGCCCTGCCCCTTTGTGCCATGCTGCAAAACACATGCAACCCCTGCCTATTGCTCACATCCACAGATTTAGGTTACGGGTGAGGTTAGCATGAGGGAGCCCTGACATCCTGCTTTGCCTCCTTTATATGTGTTAGATGCTCCACTTCTCCCGTTGGCCCAGTTGGCCTCTTTACTCCAGCAGGGGCCTTTTTTTTAGTCTGTCAAGTCCCCCAGTAATGTGCCTGTAACTGATGCTTGCTGTTTAACCTCTGCTCTGTTTGATTGTTTGTTTGTGGTCCCCACATGTTTGTTTGTCATCCCAGCATGTGTGCATGCTTCAGTATCAATCAAGGCCTTGTGTGACCTTGGTCTGGCCACTGTGGGTGTGTGCTTTCTTGACTATGAACTCAAAACTTTGTCTAATTAACAGGAAGCTCCGTATGTGATGTACAAGAAAAACTATGTGCAGATGGATGGGAATGACAGATATGAAGGCTACTGTGTCGATTTAGCTTCTGAAATTGCAAAGCATGTGGGGATAAAATATAAGCTGTCAATAGTTCCGGATGGAAAATACGGAGCCAGAGATCCAGAGACCAAGACGTGGAACGGGATGGTGGGTGAACTGGTTTATGGGGTAAGTGTCAGTCTGCATGTGTAGCTCATAAGGGGACGGGGATTAGCTGTTCAACATCTGTTTCATCATTTCTTGCTACTTACTACTAACTACTAACCTTTTAGATTTATTCAAATTATTGTAAACGTCTTGAAGTATCCTCAACATTCAAACAGCAGATTATAAATCTCTCTCAAGTGCGTATGATGCAAGACTAAAGTAAATATTACATGTAAAATATCCTATTTTATCAGTTCTTGTCAGGCAAGTGAGCTTTTTTAAAACTCACTCTTCCCTCACTCCCTGTTGTTGTAAAGTTCACTCATCAGAGGGCGAATGTGAAGGTCGTCTTCATTGGTAAAGATGGCAGCAGCTGGTGAAGAAGCCTCATTAGATAAAACCCCTGCACTTTAATCAGTTTACAGCTGTATTACACCTGATAATGGTGATCATCAGCCATCTGCAAAAAAACATCCAAAACGTGGCTTGTGAGTGAGTTTTAGGGAAACCCTTCTCCAACTGTAAAATCTCCTCGACCCCTGCTTGTATCATGCGTCTTGTGGATCACTCGCACTCGAACCGACTTTAACAAGACGATTTGCATCTTTAATGAGATCCCAGCTGCTGAATGAATAATGTTAAAAATCTCTCACGGCAGACTTGAATCTAAAAGATCTGCATGCAAGCAATGCTTCAATGCAGGTTTCTCAATTCGACACTTGTACTTTCTTTCTGCAGCTATGACTATTTTACTGCAGACCTCCCCGTAGAAACAGCTTAGATGTAAAGAGATGACCCCTTGTGTAATTGAAATGGTCATGCTGTATTTCAGTATTAACACTGAATATGTATTTCCATCAATTTGCCATTCAGATGTAAATGACCTCATTCAAGAATGAATAACGGACAGATACCCCTCATACATTTATCTAAGATATGAATCTGCAGTGTTAAGTATTTTTATATTTCTAAGTCGGTGTGGGGTCCAGTTACAATACCACCCTCTCCTCAAAGCATATCTCTGCAAAAAAAATGTGTCACTGCAGTGAGATACTAATTGATGAGCCTGTCAGGCTTTGCAGAGGATCTGATGGAGGTGAATTTAACAGGCTGATTCACATTTCATGGACTGCTTACATAAGCTCCTCTACCTCTGTCTTCCAACCCACCGCTTGATTCATGGAGGAGATTTGGATCGAGACAAAGACATTAGCCAACACAAATGCTGAGTGACTCATTTTCAAATGGCAGATCCCCTCTCGCTGGCTTTATCACTGGTCTGCTACTCAGTTTATTCTAAGCTACCACATTTTACCGCGTCCAATCTGTTTATTCCATGAATTTACATTAAAGCTGAGTGCTCTGTATCACCAGCTGGCCATGTATATGTGATTATAAGTAAGACAGTGTGACTTATAAATAATCATGGTTATTGGTTTCACTTGTTTATCAGTGTTTGCTGTAATAAATCAATGTTTAATATTTTTGGTTGGTTATTTATGGTTTGTACTGAAAGACTAACTCCCAGTGTGCCTGTTCCCATTTTCACAGAGAGCTGACATAGCCGTGGCTCCTCTAACTATAACGTTGGTACGGGAAGAAGTGATAGACTTCTCTAAGCCCTTTATGAGCTTGGGCATCTCCATTATGATTAAGAAGCCTCAAAAGTCCAAGCCTGGGGTGTTTTCCTTCCTGGACCCACTGGCCTATGAGATTTGGATGTGTATAGTTTTTGCCTATATCGGCGTGAGTGTGGTGCTCTTCCTGGTCAGCCGTTTCAGCCCTTACGAATGGCATCTGGACGAGAACGATGAGGCCAAAGACCCTCAGAGCCCCCCAGACCCTCCAAATGACTTTGGGATTTTTAATAGCCTGTGGTTCTCCCTGGGCGCCTTCATGCAGCAAGGATGCGATATCTCACCAAGGTTGGTTGTTGTGTTCATTCTCCACCACCTCTCAGTTGTCCTCGTCATCTCTCTGCATTTTATAGTCCCGTACATACATCTCCATCCTGCCATGGTGCATATAGGTTATTTTGAGCTTTGGTTTTGCCGCTGTCCTCCTAACCTCACACTTCACTACACTGCACTTCCTTCCCATTTCCTTCTCACTCTACTATACATCCCTTTGTTTTCACGCTGCATGCTTGGCAGTGATGCTGTGCATCCACAAAATAACTTATATCCACCATGCTGAGGGCTGTAAAATGCACAGTGGTCATTACATTTCAATCAGAGTAGCTGCCTTTATTCTTCATGACTCTTGGAGGGCTACCGTGTTTTTGCTGCATGTTCCATTTTACGGTCATCAACTTGGTGCATATAATGTATTTCATGTGGAAATCCGTCATCGCCTTTTTTTTTTTTTTGATGAAGCACCGTAACTACATTAAGTATTTTCCCAGTGCAATGGCCATCCAGTCATCCCCTCAGTCCATTCATCCATCCATCTCTTTACTCATCACTGTTGTGGTGTCCCTGACCTCTTCTTCAAGGATTCTTGCTCCCATCATCATTTCTTCTGGGACTTTGGAAGCCTATAGAAAAGCTGGTTGAAGACCAGTTTTGGATTAGTCGGACAGTGAATGGAGTGATTAATGATGTGCCGCCAGAAGAATGTGGGTTTTTAATAGTGGGGGAGATTTAACTTTCTTTCAGGCTTTATTCTTGTATAAGGGAAACACAATGAGAGCTGTAAGTATTCCCTACAAAGAAACATCTGAAAGATACAGACAAGTACAAAATCTAAGTATAATATAGTATTATAAAATGTAAGTATCTAAATATCTAAGACTGCACACATTTAGTAACAATACTAGAAATAACATGATCATTTAACAAGAAAAATCAACATTACAAAAAAAATTAGTGCCTCTAATTTCCTCAATTGCTCATCTAACGGAAGTTTTAATACAGTGTAGTTTATGAATGAAAGCTGGTGAATGACCAGTGCATCTAAGTAGCTTTTCACCGTCTCTATGTTGTTTTGAAGTGATATGAGAATATAGTCGCAGATTTGTGAGTTTACAGTAAATCAGTGAATGATATTATTTTGCCAAAGTATTTTCTTTTCAAGCTGTTTTTGAATGGAAACTATTGCTGCTCAAGGTCATAACTGCTGTTAAAATGAAGAACTAGAATAGGAGACATTGCAGTCTGCACATGTGTCATTTACACTGATTATTAAAAATATTATTAATACAGTAAATATTACAGGAGTGATATATAACTGATCCCTGCTTGTAAGACAAATGCTAGATCAAAAGAACATCACACAAGCTTTCTGCTGCAGACTGTATCAAAGAGTTTTAGTAAAACATAAATTGGGCAGAAAACTATTAAAAATAAACAGGTTCACCATTAGTATTTCTGCATTTGTGGTGAAGTAATGGTAATTTTAACAAACCTAATGGTTTGCAGTTACACAGGTCTGTAGTTGTTATTTAAGTGCTGATTATATAATCTTTGCTAAACACAGTATTATAATACTCTCACATAGGCCAGTATTTTTCACCAGAAGAGGAAGGGTATTGTCTGATTTCCATATCATAATAATACCTTCTGTAATCTCTGGTCTTTGCTTCTGACTCAACCATGTTTAGACCAACTCATCTCAAGTATGGTCATTGACCTTAATATGATGTAATTCTTGATAATTATCCCAATTATCGCAGCCATTTACAGATATACTTTGAAAAACTCTTTGTAAAACTTTTGATGATGTAGTCGCAGCGTACTGGAGGTTTTGAATGTAACTCTGAATCACGAACAAAATATTTACACCTCAGGGATAGTCTGAATGAATAAATAAGCCATGAAGACAATATATTAGGAGAAATCCAGAGCATCTGCAATGCAGTGGTGCGGTGCAAATGGATCCTCCTTTGAAATGAGAAATTCGAGTTCATCTGAGAGTAGCGTGTTCAGTGGAGGATGTCTGTGATGGTGGAAGTTGGGGATGGCACCAGAAAGAATAGTCAAATTTGAAAATATGAACCCCGGTTTGAACCGCCAGGCACAGATTTAAAGCCAGAGCCTTTTACGCAGATGTGAAAAGTGTGAAGAATTGGTTAAGGACCAGTGAGCAGGATGGGAGTATCTGTGTGACGGAGCGGTTTGGCTCATCACACTCTGACTTCAATAACAGACAGAGCCTCATGGTGCATTTACTTCAGACTTGTTCTGTTCTCTGTGGTCTAAAGTTGTGGTTGTGAGTGTTAAATTTGACAACAGTTGAACTAGATTGAACGTTCTAACAAATGCAGCAGATAAACTTACTACCAGGCTCACCAAAATACTCACAGATGGTAATGTTTAATTGAAGACCAGAACCTGTTTTATTTCACCAGTGACAAGAAATATGCACAATACAGCAGTACAGAGGCTAGCTACGGGCCAGTGATGTCTCTGGAATTAACCCAAGTCATCTTGGACAGATTCTGGGGCGTCGCTCATCACAGGCAGTCTGGCATGAGTCTGCAGGCTGCTGGATTTAGGCTGCTGTTGGGCTGAGCATTTTTAGCTATCTGAGCTGGTTGTTCACCTGAATTAGTTCCAAAACTAAATGTAGACACAGATATATTGAGCTAATGAGGCCTATTAATACTTTAAAATAATTAATCAGCTGTGCAGGTGACTGTATTGAGTTACAGTAATGATATTTAAATGAATTTATGTGCATATGCATGGAGCACTAGAGACATGTCCATGTTCTTATCACTTAATGGGTTAACTGACCAACTGGACAGTTTTTTCCCAAAACTGTAAAAGATTTTTCAGACTGAGCTTTACAACCTGTGAGCTGACAACATGTCAAACACAGCAGACACAGTGGATTGTGGTCCTCTTTCCCCTTTCTGTGTAGAAATGAGCACGCTGCTCTCATGTCTGTCTGTATGCTCTGTTTCCTCCTCTCAGGTCTCTGTCTGGGCGTATCGTCGGGGGAGTGTGGTGGTTCTTCACCCTCATCATCATCTCCTCCTACACGGCCAACCTGGCTGCCTTCCTCACCGTAGAGAGGATGGTTTCTCCGATCGAAAGCGCCGAGGACTTGGCCAAGCAGACAGAGATTGCCTATGGGACGTTAGACTCAGGCTCCACGAAGGAGTTCTTTAGGGTGAGTGTCTCATCTGGCTGTCATCCATGCTGTCGCTGCAGTGCATAACGAGCGCCGCTCTAACAGTAGTTAATGTTGGCCAGAAGCACAGAGCTGAATAAGTCTCCAGAGCTTTCCTGTGGGTTTTGATTTATTACCTGCCAGGTAATAAATCGAATGGATAATCAATAAAAAAAATGTCTAGAATCATATTTTTCCCCTTATACAGCACCTCCAAAGTACTAATACTACAAGACATTGGATTAATTCAGTAAAACAGTAGTGCACAGTGTTTTAGAAATTAAATTTTACTCAAGAATTAAACTACCTAAAATAAAACTGCATGCTTTTGCTTTGGGATGGATAGCTACAATGAACAACTGTCTCAGAGTAGAACATCAGTCCTAATGTTATGATAAAACTAAATTATGGTATTATGTTCATGCTTCAGAGAAAATGCATCTGGTTGCAAATCCATTTTATCCACAAATGTAACTTTCTATCAAAACCGTAGTTTTTCCAGCTTTATACTTTTTTTTAACTAAAGGAATAATTCAGCTGTGCAACAGGGACAATTATGCTCCTTCATCCAACCATCTGTAGAGTCATAAAACAAACTTTGATGGCGCTTCCTCTAATATGCAGATTCATTTTTATTCTATACAAGTGCTGCCAAAGCAAGGGCACAAATATTCTCATCAATGTCACACAATGCATAGAAGTCTTATAATAAAAAAACAGATAAGGCTGCAGCCCAAAAAACCCCAATATTTCAATGTCAAGTAGTAATGTCCCTTTAGAAAAGCAGGTGAAGAATTGTGTTGGTCTTTTAATACGTTCAACATTTTGATGCTAGTATATCAATTTTTGAAATTCTGCACCAAATTGCAGAGATGTAGCTCTGTCTTAGCCTCTGAATCGCTGCCCACATCTTTGATTTGTTCAGCTATTCAGAAAGAGTGAAGCGAAACAAAATGTCAGGTCAGTCTGATTGTCAGGGTAGCTCTGTCTATATGTTTGAAACTTTAGAAAAAGAAACTTTCAAGAAGAACTACAAGATGTCATTATAATTCCAATTTGTGGGCCTCTGTCACAAAACCACAATCTCAAAGAAGATGTCCCATTCCTCGGAAATGGAAATGTCATTCACATCCAGTGTCCAGCTCTGAGCTGTGTCTATTTTTAGTTCTAGTCGGTCTCTCTGTGTGATTGCTCGGAGTGAGTCTGAGACGTCTGATAAATACAAACCCTGCTTTCTATTGGACTCAGTTATCAGGACGGCCCTGTGTGTTTGGTTTCAGACTCTATCGGTCCACAAAGAGTTATAAAATCACATCTTACAATCTCTTCTGGGATTCACAGACATCTAGTGTAAATATGCTAAAATACAGTAGAGGTAGAACAGCGCGTTTCTGTCTGTTAGGTTTTACTTTCAAACTTGTGAGTAATTTCAAGGACAGACAGTCCAAATATGACCAAATAAAAGCATAGCTTTCAAAGGAGAAGGAAAAAGAGAAAACATTTTGGTATTATTACCTTTGGGATGAAAGATTCTTGATGAAAGGGGATGATTTTGTATGGATGTGACCAAGTGTAGGCATGTATAATGTTTCTGCGACCCAACCCATTTTTAAAAGGCGTCCAAGCAGAATGGCACGGTCCGCTGTGCCAAGCTGAACTGAGGTCTAAAAGCATTGAAATGGCGCAATCACCACGATCAGTGTGGAGGAGGTCATCTGTAACTCGCTGTCTCCTGCACCACAGAGTGCTTGAAAGCATTACTTAAAGTTATGGAAAAGCTCAGTAGTTGAACTGTTTCAAACAGGAAGAAACATCAGTGGAGTCCAACTAGCCAGTTACCATGCATTATAAAATTTAAAACTCTAAGTGTTTCAAAGAGAAGATTTTTTTAAAGGAAAATAATTAAAATTCACGAAATATATCAAGCTGATTATTTTAGAGACTTCCTGGTGAATCATCACATTAAAAGGCAGCTCTATGAGCAGCAGTTCCACTCTGTGGATGTGCTAATTCATCATGTATTTGGCAGGCTATGATTTGTCAAAGGTGCTCCCGAGGAGATAATTGACAGGCCGTTAGTGACTTCATCCTGAGTGACAAATATTCTGCCTTTCTTCCTCCAAACTGGAAATGTCAGTGCAGAGGAGCCATTCTGAGCAACAGTTACTGAAAACTGGCAATTAAAAGCGAATGATTAATAGGAGCTGTAAATACATTTTACAGTGATCCTCAAAGAGGGTGTGTCACTTAACCCAGGTCATACAGCCTCCTCAATGCACATAATATATGAAGAACATTTTTCAAAGACTCGCTCTCATTCTTTTCTGGCTTTCAGAAAGGATGCGATTCATACTTGAGCCACTGGGTTTTATTTTATTTTGTTTTACTTTTATTGAACGTTTGTCATTTTTATTCTCATCTAGATGACATACGTGTGATTATTTCTTTCTGCTAACATCCAGGCCTTATCATATCTTGTCCAGGATATGTGTGTACTGCATTTAAAGATATAATTTCACCTTTTGAGAGATACACTTATTTTGCTTTCTTGCTGAGAGTTAGATGAGAAGATTGATACCACTCTGTCTTGGCTAAATATGCTAGTCCAACAAAACAATGAGCTTAGCTTAGCACAAAGACGATTTTATACACTTTTTTGGCTTCATGTGCCACTGAACAACTTTCATAGGAATGAACGGGGCCCCACCTCCGATGCTGTATCCAGTGCTCTTTATACATCCATGCTGGAAACAGGGGAAACAGCTAGCCCGGATCTGTCCAAAGTTAAAAAAAGCTACGTACCAACACCTCTAAACCTCGCTAACTAACATTTACATTATATCTCGTTAAACAAACAAGATATAAGGTGTTAATTAGTGAGCTTTAGAGCCACTGGTTGCTGGTGTTTGTTGCTTTTGGACAGATCCAGGCTAGCTGTTTCCCCTTGCCTCCAGTCTTCATGCTAAATTAAGCTAACGGACTCTTGGCTTTAGCTTCATATTCAATAGATAAACACAAGAGTTGATCTTCTCATCTAATGCTTGACAAAAAAGCTGATTCCCCAAATGTTAAACTATTCCTTTAAAATACATTTCTAACACATAATCCTTGTTTCCAACACATTATGAGTTATTTTGTGATGAATTGTTGCAGATTTCCAAGTTTCCTAATCCTGCCTCACTTGCCTCTACTTACAGTGAATTTTCCAGAGTGACTTTTTTGAATTAAAGTTTTTGTTTCCTTTACAAGGTTCAGTTTGTTTACTTTCTATTACAAAGCTTAAGTGTGTTAGGGGTGATTTTCACTTTAATTACCATGGCTCTGCTAAACGAGCCATGTTAGATACTTTATTAATTTCTTTCCACTGACTATGAGCGTACACGTAATGAGTTCTAATCACTGTGCACGTAATTAAGAATTTCATGAAGATAGAAAACACCAGAAAGATTGCACACGCTTTGTTTGGCCTGTCGTCTCTGTTTTGGAATGACAGTGACAGACGAAGACAGAGGGCCATGAATCACTCTCAGCCCTTCAGTCAGCTGCTGACAGATGAACAGGCAGCTGGACTATGAGTTTAGACTAGTTTATTTCCAGAATGGATGAAGGGCAATAAACTCAAATTTCTCACTGGCCATGGGATATGAGCTGTTTGTCGCTAATAACTAATTGTTGTGGTTACACGAGTTATAAATTAAGAGTGATTTGGTGAATAATTTGCCTTGTTAAGCCATGATAGTGAGAGGATTTCTTAGGGGACTATCAGTCTGACAGCATTAGGAGTTTCACAGATTTCTACACAGTCGACCGACCTGCTCCTGACAAGCATGCGTCTTCATGTAACCCAGAAAAGAATCGCAGTTTTCACACTATGGTCAGGCCTGTCATCAGCTATTATTGTCATGCTAACAGTGTTTACACGAACTCTCAGCTGAGCTGAAATTGTGCATATGTCAAGAATGATTCACTTACTAGCCTTAGCCCACAATCCATTACATCTGCGGTCAATTATTTATGTTGCTGTACACAACACTGAGCTGACATAGTTTGTCAATTCACTCTGATGTTTTCCTTTATATCTACCAGCCAGATGGGATGTGGAACTGACTCACAACTACTGAACATATGATCTGGATGAAACCAGTCACGCAGGCTTGATTCCTCTATTTCAAATACAGCAAATAAACAAGTAAACACATAAGTGTTAGGTCAACCCAAGTGATTAGGTATGTGATAAATAAAGCAATATAGAGTAGTATATTCAGAAAAAATAAAAATGAGAAAACAACATCAGATGTTTGTTCACACTTTTCTGTTTCCTTTTTACCAGAGTGATTATGAACCTGACTGTGATGCCTTAAGCACAATCATGACAAACATCCCTTCAAGACATTTAGAAATAATGAAAAGTTTCAACCCAAGTTTTCTCTGAGGCAATACTCTTTTCCCTTGCCGAGCATTGCAGAAGGTCACATTAGCCCAGTTTAATGCAGCTTCTCTATTTTTCTACTGTAGACAGCTGTGTACTCCAGCTCCCCCGTGACAGGCGATCAGCCTCTCGTTGGCCATTTTTAGCAGCGTACTGAGTGTCAGAGCAGGGCTGTGCTGTGCATGTCTGTAGCTGCTCCAGCTGGCAGCTGACTGGGCCACAGAGGTGAGGCCGTCAGTCCCAGAGCGAGCAGGTTAAATGGATTAAAGACAGCACCATCACAGACAGCTCTACACTGTCAAACAACAAGTAACACAAAATGTTTGGTATTTGACATAATATTATGTGGATTCATGAATATTTGACCATGTTTGAACAGATGACTCTGCAATAGATTTCTTTTTTTTGCTCTGGATTGGTTTATGTTAATGTGACATACCAAATTAAGGGAAAGAACATCCATATTTTAAGAGACTGATCACCTTTCTTTAACCTAAAAGAGAGCTGTGAAGCAACCAGTAGATCTTATTTTCTCTAGTTGTGGCTTCATTTGGATAAAGTGACCAAAATGATGAAGTCTGTCTGCAGCTTTTGCAAAAAATCAGACCTGCACAGGCTTGACCATAGTAAAAGTTGCTGTTAGGGATTTGAAGAAAGAAAGGCAGGCATGTGGCTGCCTAGCAACTAGCGGAGACTCCAGAAATAGTCTGGCACGTAATATATGAAACAATAATTATCTTCAAAACTCAATTTATATCAGTATAAAACAAACATCTAACTGACTTAACCTTTATTAATAACCTGCACCATAGACATGACATGATAAAAAATCCTTGATATTTAATGGAAGATATAAAATGCTTCAGGCTGCATTATTTACTGGAGGCACTTTACATGAATAAACATTGGCCCTGGTGTGTTGCAGCCGTGTGTGTGTAAAGTCTTTGTACTCAAAGGAATAGTTTGACATTTTAGGGAAATACGCTTATTTGCTTTCTTGCCGAGACTTAGATGAGAAGATCAATACCAATCTTATATCTGTCTGTTAATTATGAAGCTACAGCAAGGACACGGTTAGATTAGCTTAACATGAAGACTGGAAACAAGGGGAAACAGCTAACCTGGTTTTCTTAAAACCACATACCAGCAGCTCAAAAGCTTGCTAATCAACCGCTGTCTTGTTGTCACTGAGAGGTTGCCATATTTAGGTTAAACAAAAATGACCCAAGAAAGAAAGCAAATGATGATATGTTGAACTATTCCTTTATATATTTAGTGGATAACCTACAGTGTAATACTTGTTAATGTCTTCAATCACAACATATTTCATTTTTTTGTAGCGTCATGTGTCTTTTAAACGTCATACTGGTCAAATCAACTGGACTGATAAAATGTGTAAAAGGACTGATTCCATGACTCCAGCTGTGACCTGCTGGTAGGAGCACAAACTGAGGAGGAGGAGGTCACTTCTGTGTGTTAATATTGATACCAAACGTGGCCTGCAGTTTACTTCTGCTGTGCTGCCAGATTGTCAGACTTCAGGCTGCTGGCAGAGGGCCCACTACCCCTACTGCACTGTTCGCTTTTAAGGGGTGAATCCACTCTGAAATACAAGAGGCAGGAAAACTGTTGCTACACTGCTGCTGCTGTCTGTGTGTTTAAATGTTTAAGCGTGCTGCATTTCTGGACAGGTGATCAGTGATGGCAGCGCAGGTGCTTTAATGACCGACAACACCTGCTCCCCGTGTGATTCAGAGCTGCTTAAAGAAATAATTTAAAGTTTATGAGTTAGATGAGAAGATTGATACCACTCACATGTTTGAGTGTTAAGAATGAAGCAAGAGTGGTGAGTCAGTTATCTTAGATCAGCATAAAGACAACATTTCCGTTCGTGTAGCGATTAAATAAACAGTGTGTTAATTAGTGAGCTTGTATTTTTGAACTGGGCAGAACAAGGCTTCTCACTGATTCCAGTCTTTATGCTAAGGGTGTCATGAAGAGTAACAGGAATGAACCTATATGCAGGACAGCAGGCAGAGCAAATCTGAAGAAACTTATTTATTCTGAGGCTCATGCAGGCAAAAAAACAAAGTGGGCTTAATCAACTCAATTAATCAACAATTCAACAGACTACAGGACGAGCAGAACAAACGTAACAAGACAGAACAAAGAATCCAACAAAGACTGAACTGAAAACCAGGGCTGAAATACAAAGTGAACTAACGAGGAGATGAGGTGTAGGTGGGGAGATGGGCGGAGAAGCTCAATAGAGGGGAGTGAGGTGATGAAACAGGAGAACAGACAGGGAGGCAATAGGCTGAGGGAAACGCAGGGAGCAGGGCAGTTCTGACGAGGTTGATGCAGACCAGGGGAGATGGGCAACGGAGGGAAAACCAAAACCCAGATAACGCAATCCTCTTCATAATAAACTGACATGCATAGAACCGCCACAGGATACACATGAATACAACTCAAATACACAAGCAACACTACAACCTCTCTTATCTGTAATAGAAAGAATAAAAAAAGAGAAGAAAACCAAAAAATCCCTCTAAATAACTGAGTATAAGCTGTGTGAGTACAGACCAGGATGAAAACAAAGACAGACTAACTAATAAAGGTAACTTAAATAACATCATGCCAGATAGTCTTTCAAAGATACAACTCATATCAGCCTTCTCTAATGTAGTCCAGTCTTAACATAACAGGGAGAAAAGGATGAGGATCTCTAGTGGACTGGAGGAGAATGACTGAGGAGCAGATCGTGACAAAGTGACTGTATGAAAATATATATTCTCCTCCAGCTGAAGAGAGTCTGACTTTCTAATACTGTGTCTGGTTAATTAATGTGGTGGCTGTAATAATCGCCAAATGATTATTTCATGATGAATCACTTGGTGATGACGATGAATCATTTGGTGGCAGTAATAATCGTAGATTTAGCAGCTCTTGATTCCAAAATAGAGTGACATGCTTTCCATAAATGTAATATTTTGGGATATTGTGGGGAGGGTATTGCAGTGAAAGGGTCCAAAAAATATACACTCACCAAACACTTTATTAGGAACACCTGTACAATCTAACACAATCCAATACAACAGCTCTGCCATAAATTCTACTTTTATGAAGCTGATTCATTGTCAGTTTTTGTTGCCATTGTCAGAAAGGTTATAATTCTACTTAATGTTTATTATTGAGGTAGTAGTGGTTGGTGGTGGTGTACTGGAGTGTGTTATATTGAAAAGTGTTCCTAATATTTTGTCCATCCTATTTACATACATGAGGGGGGAAAAATATAAGAAAGACTTTTATTCAATTATCAACTTTCTGACAATGTCAACAAAAACCGAATGAATGTATAAGCTTCGTAAAAGTAGAATTTGTGGCAGAGCTGTTGTGTTGGATTGCACAGGTGTTCCTAATAAAGCGTAAAAAATTTCTGTACAGTCCCTAAACTAAGCTAATCACCTTCTGGTGCTAGCTCCATACTTAGTACACAGAGTGTATTCTCCCAAAATATCTGTTCATTCAACTCAAACCCACAGCAGCTCATTATGAATGTTTTTTTTATGGCTGTCAATGTTTTTATATTCACTGCATAACTAAACTCTCTCTGTTTTCTCTCTCTGTTCCCTCAAATGCAGCGTTCCAAAATAGCAGTTTATGAGAAAATGTGGTCATACATGAAATCAGCTGAACCCTCAGTGTTTGCCAAGACAACACCAGACGGGGTTTCCCGGGTACGAAAGTCGAAGGGCAAGTTCGCCTTTCTTCTCGAATCCACTATGAACGAGTACATAGAGCAACGGAAACCATGTGACACCATGAAAGTGGGCGGCAACCTCGACTCTAAGGGCTACGGTGTGGCTACACCTAAAGGCTCTGCATTAAGGTGGGTGGGATAATATAACAATATCCTCTATGTTGTTATAGTATTCCACCTACCCTGATGTCTCCTTTTGTCATTCTCTTCTTCCTCACTCCTTAATTCTTCTTTTTTTTTCTCCAAGTGCATCAATGAGTGAACAGTATTATGAGTTATTTAAATTTAATCAACGCATTACGTCATTTTCTGTTCTGTCCTATCTATTTGTGTCTCTTTGTGTTACTTTCTTCTTTCTCTTAAGGAAAGTTCTGTTTTTTGGTATATTAGTTGCATTCAGGAAATCCATTTGAATGTTGATGTGCACTGTGTCACCTTCCCCCAACCTCGATTGTTTTGCTCTCCTCCCTCAACCTCCCCCTCCCTCCCTCCTGGTTTCTGTGGTGTCCTTTGCATTGCTTCTAATTTAACGATGAAATATTTCTTCAGTTCATTTGCTAGTTAAAAATGCTGGTCTGTGAGTTGTGATGAATGTTAAGCAGCATGCTGGATGTTCTTATTTCTAATTCAACAATGACAGAATGTCCCCATCCCGCACACTTCAGTTACAAGCAATGTGACCCTCCATGCCACCTCTCTAATATTTAGCGTTTTCTTTGCTGTAAAAAATGCTTCTTACCTTTCCACACCAGTGAAATTCTTTACCAATTTGTCCCTTCCGTGCTCCCCCTATGAACCATTGATATTTATTACTACTTTTTTACTAATATTCTATATTAGATTTCTCACGGACCTGTTCATTTTCTTACAAGTTATGTTTTATCGTTTCAAGAAATGCTGTTAACCTGGCAGTGTTAAAACTGAATGAGCAAGGCCTCTTGGACAAATTGAAAAACAAATGGTGGTACGACAAGGGAGAGTGCGGCAGCGGGGGAGGTGACTCTAAGGTCAGCCTCAATGTCACCAAAGTCGGGTATCCTAGAACAGAGTAATCGGCAAGGCTGTCGTCACTGAATGTAGTCTTTGGGCAAGTTACAACAAGTTACTGATAAATATGTTTTTTCCATTTTTAACCAGCAACTGTGATCAAGTGGGAACCCTTTACTTGGCTAATGGAGGAGAAAAAAGGCCCAAAATGTGCTGAGATAGAGTAGTAGGACAGAAGGAGATCAGAGAAGTAATTTGTTAATATTGTGCTTGTGTCAGAGTAGTTGTTTTTGTGTTTTTGGCCTGTGGTTACGAAAGCCAGAACGCATCTTTCCCTCTGGTTTTTATATCTACAGGCCAACATGAAAGCTTCGTATCTTCAATATTTGGCATTCAGAATACTGCCAGAAGGTTTTAAAGCCAATCTCATTTCCGCAAGATCAGTACCTCCAAGTTGAACAATGTATGCACTCTCCAATCTGCCGCCTGGGCGTTAGGGCAGGCACGGGGAACAGCGTTGTCTTGAGGGGACTAAGCATCGCAGGCAAACGTGAGAATTCTAATGACAGAGTGACAACTAACGGTCCAAACTTTTTGTCCGACATCCTCTCACCGAAATCCAGCGTAAGACTGACAGAAACCTTTGGTTGGTCTTGATCCAAGGCCAGTCAAAGTCTTTCCATGGCCACCCTGACCTGGTAAACCCTTCAGTAGAGTGTAAGATATAACCAGGGGCCCCATTTGTACAAGAGGATTTGATTTGAATCTCACATTTGTGTTAAGATCATTTTTGATAGTGAGTATATAGCTGATGTGCAAAGAGTGAAGCTGCATTCACACCTTAAATGTAAAGTTTAAAAAAATAATAATGGAAGAACTGGACCTTTTTCCAGCTATAATGGCTTTTTTCTTCCAATCAAATCTGTTGTACATCTTTTCTATAAATGAGGCCCCGGATCTTGTGTTTCAGACATCGGGGCGCAGTCACAGCCCAACTGTGGATCCATCTCTGCCTCTGCCTTTTCAGCTTGCATCATGAACACAGTACTCTTGGCATATTGCAAAAGAGGAGACAAGGCAAACTTTGCTGTTATTCTCTCAAGTCATCCATTCTTGAGTGAGCAGGACATGGATACTACCAGTGGGATAACACAAAGGAGCCGTCTCCTCTCGATGGCGATTTGCCTCGATTCCTCGGTTAGAAAGAGAGTAGATGATCACATCTGACTGACTGCCACATTTCTTTGTCCTTATTTCACTTTCAGAAATGCATGTGTGGATGATTTAACAGTTTAACAATGAGATGGAAATATATTGTATGTAACAACCACTGAGAAAATGTGACATTCACGGCACATCAAATCAGTCAAATGATATTTTAATGTTTCTATACTCAGACATGCTCACAAGAAAACGGAACGTTAAAGTCACAAATCTAGAATTTTTTTACAGGTACTTTCATTCATGTTTCTACTGTGTGATGCTTTTCAATTCAGACATCATACAGTATGTGATTTATGTCTTAATTTGGCCATGAGAATCAGTATTTTGCATGGGTTGCTCATGTTGTGTGTTATTTTGTGTGGTCTTGAACATTTTTCAGATACCATTTTCCTGTTTTGCAGACAGACTGAAAGGTAAAGTTTTGATGTGACTTAACACAGACGGAACAGAGATTAATTTGTTCCTAACACTCAGCTCAGGTACAGGGGGTGGACACTATAAAAGCAACACCCGTACAATGTATCAAGTCCAATATAACAATAAATTCTATCTTTGTGAAGCTTATAGTTCCAATAAGATGCAACATAATACTGCAGCATCACACCAAAAGACCTCTCTGACACAGCCTCAATAAAAACTGAACATTATTAATTATTAAACTTCACAAATGTAAGATTTATAGCACTAGCTGTTGTATTGCATTGCAATAGATTGTACAGGTGTTGATTATATTCTGTCCACCTCCTGTATTTAATCAGGCAGCGTTCATACTCATTGTTTTAACAAAGATTTGAGATGCTGGCAGCAACTCACCTGAGAAAAAACAACTATCTTAAAGGAGCGACACAATGGAAATCACATTTCCTGTTGCCATAGAAGTATTCAACAATTTTTAAAAGTAATTATCAAGAAAAGTTATCAAAATCACTCAGTAATGCAAAAAAAATCACTCATGCCCTCTGAGGAGCTATGACTTTAGTCCTCAAGAGAGTCAAGGCAATTTAGGTTGTTGTTTATTGATCCATCCAACTGATTCCAGGAGAAATTTACATAAAATCCTCCCAGATTTGTATGAAATCCAGTCAACTAGATATATAATTAATAATCCTGCACATTACCAGACAGTCACTGGAAAGAAGGTGAAAATGAGAGGACAGAGGCCTCAGTGGCTGATGTGAACCATTGTATACAGTTTGCTGCTGACTGTTAATGACAATAATGTGCTTTTTAATGTCTTGAACATGCTTTTTGTTTCAATACACTATTAGGGTCACATGATGAAAAGTGAGCTGGCGAGCAGGTTAAATCACCAAATTAATTAATTAATCAATATTTAATTGCAATTAAATAGATTTGACATTTGTTAGGGTTACGTGTCACATGCTTATGCAATATGTGCAGAGAAAATATTATATATTATATATATATTATTATTATATTATAATAAAAAATAAGAAGTGAGAGTAAAAATAAGAAGAGAAAATAAATATGAAGGATAGAAACTCAAAGCTTAAAAACTATATGTAAATGTAATGTAATGAGTATATCAAAAAACTAAACTATAAGATATAAGCTTTAATTAATTAGAAATAAATATATAAAATACATTTATATAAAGAGTATTAGAAATTTTTTTTTTTAATTTACATACATATTTACACATACATCACACTGCCTGAACTGCAATGATTCATACATGTACATTTTTGAATTTTATATTTTAATTTTTCTTCATTCATTTATACTGTATTTGTTATGTTTATTTTACTATTATTTTATTATTTATGTTATATAAATGCATAGCATTTAAATTTTTTTACAATTAAAAACTATATTAAATATAAACAATGAACAATAAAAAACTGAAATGAGGCTTACAGTAAGTTTTTCTGGACAGATACATTAGCACATACAGTATGAACTGTACAGTTTGTGACTATCTGGAGTCATTTCTAGTTTTTGCTCAGCGGACTGTACAGTAGATTAGATTAGATTAGATTAGATTAGATTAGCTCTGGATGTTATTTCAGCAAACAGTTCAGTTTCAGTGTCACTATGACTCATAAACGACTTGTTTTCTCTTTCTTCACTTTATATTATTTTGTATCTGTTTGTAAAATGTTGATATTCAGTGAGCAGCAGTATATGATGCCAGATGTTTATTACAGACAAGCTCTCAGTCCTTTCTAAATGTGAGTCAACACAGGTCTGATGAATCACATTTTTTTATCAGTTTGAGTTGACTCTGTGGTGCAGTGAACTGCTATTACATCAGAGGTTTGGGACACCTCACAGTGAATGACAGGTGATTCATCCGTACAGACCACACTGCAGTGGGCAACAACTTAAGTGCTGTAATTTTATGTCTGCTTAGGGACTTGGAAAGGAAACAGATATACATTTGCTTTCTGTTACCCCCATGGTGTGTTTTTGACAAGTGGTCTTTTTCATCTCTGAGGTTGGTTTGAAACAGCCCGTCAGCCACCTCCGCCTCCATCATGATTTGATGACTTGATTTGATTTGCTCTGTGCTTTTTGAATTTTAGATGGTTCAATCTTGTTTTTATTAGTGTAATTTAGGGTATTTACGTTCATGCACTGCAGCAAAAGTCAAGATGTTTCCAGTGTATAACCAGACACCAATCAGTTATTACTTTAATCTGTGTGTTTCTATGCATATAATTACAGTGTTTATGGATGAGAAGAGAGTTTCTAAACTGATTCTGGACAGTTATTTAAAAGTCCGAGGCCACCACCTGGTGGTGTGTCTGAGGCCTGGGTCTTAATCTGATGACCAGCAAATCACTGCAGTTCACTCAGTGTAATTTAACAACTTCAGGCTGAAAAAAAATGTAGATGAATAATTTATATTAACAAAGAGAAGAGAGCAGATCACCCTACCCACAATGCTGTGGCACAGAGGTAGATATGGCCTAATCACAAACATAATCCTAACCATAGTTATGAGATAATTAATAAGTAAAGTTTTGACATTTTTTGTTCTGTTCAGTGAGGTCAAAGGTCAGACGGCTTGCACAGGGAGGCTTTGTCACCCTGCTGAACTGAGGCTCAACAGGCTGTTTGAACAAAATGAAGGCTCACTCAGTGTGTCAGGGAGACAGAAACACTTGAAAGCAAGATATGAGTCACCAGATGCTCCTCAATAACAATCTTCAAAAAAGTGCTTTATACTGTGATGAATACCTTTAAACAGGCTTATTATGAAAAGTAGCTGTTGCTCTCACTTGAAAGCTTTTTTGTTCAGTATTTGTTCTCGTAGTGGCTCTAAAATGCTACATAACACAGAGCCTATGTGTCCAAAATGTGTTTTTGTCCAAATAATACAATTATAAATGACTAAGTAGGATTTTTATTGCAGCTTGCTTTATTCATAAAGTGTAGCAACCATTTAGTGCAAAGTTGATAGTCAAATCTCTCACTCTGCTCTGACAAGAAAATGGCAGAAACTGATGAGTCTACATTAGCAAATTTGGTTTTAAACCCTGTCCCCTGATGGGATTAAAAGCCGTTCTTAGTGGACTGTGTATCAATTATAGTTTGTTGTTGCGTTTAAATTCATGCATCTAAGTTTAGATTCTGCTGTTTGTCTGTGTGAAGCAGTTTTTCAGAAACAAATTTAATCATAACTTTGCCTTTCAAAGAGCTCTGACTGGAGAACAGGACCACAGATCATCCACTTCAGATTGTGCATGACTTCTTTATGTTTTATATTTTTCAATATAACATAAAAAAAAAGGATTTGTATTATATTTGATATACAAAGAACACAGTGGTGAATACAATATATTTGATGATGTTGGTTTACAAACACTGATCTTTTTTTCTGAAAGGAAATAAGCCTGGAAATCTAGCAGTCAAGGAAATTGAGCGTAATGTCTTGCAAAACAAAAAACCCCAAACTATATGAATCTCATCATCTGGGATTTGGTTCAGAAAGTGTCTTTAGAGACTTTTACAACAAAATTTACTTATCTGGCTGCTAATGATTCGGATACACGTATCTATCCAATATTTCTTGATTGGTACAAACAGATGAAGTTTCTCAGTGTGAATCACGTGTCTAAAGGGGGGATTTTGTGAGACATTAGCCTCTAACAGCTGTTAATGAAATTGGACTGCTGTGTTTTGTTTGTTAGTCAAGAAAGGGTTCCTGTTAGATCCACCTTGCTAAACATCAAAAAGGCTGCCCATAGCAAAAAAAATGTGCCCTCAGCAATGACTGCATCTGTTTTTTTATTTGTTTCATTCTGTGAAAGCTATGCAGCAGCTGCTTTATTCTGCAAGTTCAAATCTTTTCTCTTCTTGTGATCAGTGTGTGCCGATTACTCAAAGCGATATTGGTAGGGTCTGGCATGATAGGGTAGTCATGGATTATGAAAGGTCATATATTTATGGATATATTTATATATATATATATACTGTAGTGTTGCTTGCTATCTGTGATGTCTTGGCCAGGACCCTACTCTATCGCTTTGCACAGTATAAAGTAGTTTAAAAAGTTGAATAACATAAAATAACATAATAAAATGTTATTTATGTTATTTCCCACGTGAAGAACTCCTGTAAACCTTGCAGTATTGAAACTCAGTGAACAAGGCATCTTAGACAAGCTGAAAAACAAATGGTGGTACGATAAGGGTGAATGTGGAACCAAGGACTCTGGAAGTAAGGTCAGTCGCTGCAGGTCTTTTTACACTGATTGCAAAATGCATTTTGACCTAACTGTTCATATGCAAACATCTAAAGCATACATTGTTAATCATGACATGATATATCTGAATACTTGCTTGTTTGCCCTCAGAGTAACACGCTAAAAACTAGATTTACTTCACACATAGTCCAATTTAGTCACACTCTGATCATAATCCATGACTTCATCACTACTGTATGTAGACAATTCAAGACTTTTAAAAAATTGCAGCATGATTACACACATTATTTTTTATTCATACCATCAGATTTTGAAAAGTTGAATCATAGAATTGAAACCATTATACTGCTATTTTATCATCCAAACCTCTATTGAAATTTAGTTTATTGGTGTTCTTATTCATTTGCATGCAAATTGTGTATTTTAACTCCACAAGTTTCCCAAAGGCATCCTTATTCTGACAAAGTCCAAACTGACCTTTAAATACCACCTGACTACAAAGTGGTCAAATGGTGTTTAATAGTCATGTCTCATAGTTGGACTGGACTACTAAATATCCCACAGGGTTAGAATGCAAATGGTAAAACTCACATAAATGAATTTCAATATTACTGTTTGGCTTTTAATAGCAGCAAAATGGTTCAATTCGCCTTCCACAGCTTGCCACTTTGATTGTACAAATGCAGTGTGTCGAAGGTTAAGTTGAGAAGCTATGATAGTGAATCAAGGGTTTAATCTGTAGACCTGTACGACCACGACCGCCTTCCTTTAGAGGTGGTCTCGTAAAGAGACCATAAAGCAGGATAGATAGCGACTCTCTCTACATTCACCTTCCCAGCTTTTAGAGCAGAGATAACTTAAGAGAGGAGGAATTAGACACATTTAGTACCAGGTTGTTCCAATTTATGTCACTCATAGTCTAAATTAGGCAACTATACCTCATGAGGGTTTTGTAGACACATTTAGCAACCTCCTCAGAGTTACTGTTTAGTCATGCTATAGTGCAGAAGGATGTAGGATTTGTGTTGGTGTTTATTGAGGTCAGCCTCACGGTGCCAGTTTAAAAAAAGTCTTAACGGTGGTCTTTACCTCCCCCAGGACAAGACAAGTGCACTAAGCCTGAGCAACGTGGCAGGAGTCTTCTATATTCTGGTTGGAGGGCTTGGCCTGGCTATGACCGTGGCTTTGATAGAGTTCTGCTATAAGTCACGGCAAGAAACCAAAAGACTGAAGCTGGCAAAGAATGCTCAAAACTTTAAGCCAGCCCCTCCGGCAAACACCCAGAATTTTGCCACGTACCGTGAAGGCTACAACGTGTATGGGACAGAGAGCGTTAAAATCTAGAGGGTAGGTCTTTTCGTTTTTGCTTCCCTGCTGCGTCAGTTGGAGCATAAAGTTGTGGAAACTGAAGGTTTTTTTTTTTTTCACCTTTGCAGAGGTGAAATGTGTCGATTCCCACTTGGTGCGTCTGGATGGAAACAGCCACTCTGTGTGACCCCCCAACGACCCTGGAGGCTGGCATCCTGGAGGCAAACTGCCTTTTTTTGTCATCAGCTTGGACACAAGCCTAGAAGTCAACAAGTGCTCACTCTGGGTTGCGAGGCCCGTCACACTAACAGAGGGGCAACAACGCAACAGGACTTATTGCTTCTGGAAAACATGGGATTTGCCTCTTGTAGTGCCTTATGGAGCATTTGGCGTCATGGCAATGCAATTAAAATTGAATTCACTTGGGGAAACAAAAATCTGTGGAACTAGGGCAAAAATGTTGCTTTAAATGACAATTAGATGAACTGTAATTTCAGTTTGTTTTCTATTTTGAAGAAGAAGAAGAAAAAAAAAGCCATGATTTGCAAATAAACCATCCTTGAGTACTTATGAAGTAATTTGAATCCTTTACAGACATATTTTTGTGGTGAAATCTTAAGTTGGATAAATGTTATATTTAGTGAAGTAAAGTCATTTTCTTGTTTTACTATAAGACTATTTTCAGTGTCATAATATTTAGGACAAGCATCAATCAATAGGGTTAAGCATTAATGAAAAGTGACAACATTGTACCCCAGTTTTTATTCAGAAAATATCAATAATATGAGAGTAGTGGTCATCTGAAACATATTCTCAAAGCCTGTTGGACATCATGTACACCTGTATTCACTTAGATGCTTGTTTTAAATCGACCACCAGAGACTGCGTTTGTTTCAACTGCCACAATTTTGAAACAAGAGCATTTTTTTATTGAAATGAGGTCCGCTTTTAATCACTTAGTGCCATATTGTTGAACTCAAAAAGAATTATAAATCCTTTAGAGAATAGGAGAGTGACCCCTTTTTATGTAATGGCATATTCAAATTGTTTAACTGAGCTTATGGTTTACACTTTATACACACGTAGAAGCTGTTCTCATGTAAATGCAGTATCTGCAGCTGTGAATCTCAACATTTTGGTAAATGATAAAAACACACCATAGCTTCTTGGGTTGTAATACGCTTTCTGTGTCTATGCATAATGCAGAAGGTGAGCTGGTGAGCTGTACATTGAGGAAGAGAGTTACGAATGAAACATTTGTCTGTTTGTATAAGTGAACTTTTTATAAACTGAAGGAAAAAAAAACCTGAAAATGCTACAAACCATGTACGCCTACGTTTGTTTAGTATATCAGACTTTCTCATCCTTTTCTCCCCAAATAAAGTGCATGTGAATTTTACCAAACGGCAACTCGAAATGGACCCTGGTTTAGTTAGCGTTTGATAGCGACATTTGATCCAGTTTGGTTTTATTTTTTTTCCAAGTTCATTTGTAACAGTACCTCAACCATGAGAGTTGCATGTATGGACACAATGAACCTCCCTGGGGAGGTCATGTACAAAGGATTTTATTACATTTCCTTAATAAAAGCAGGTTTATATTCATCTTTTGGACTTTCTTTTTTCTTAACATATGAAAATAAATCATGTGAAGTATCAGTGTGAATGTTGGACTTTATATATAACAAAGAGAAACTAGGCTGTTTTGTTACAGGATCATTTTTAACTCATGAAAAACAAAAATCTACTGTGATTTATCAGTAAGAATTAGTTTGCTCTGCTCTAGGCTTACTTCCACAGACATGCTGGAATGACAAACAGCACTTTAAAAGTGCTGCATTTTTCTGTTAATAAAATAATCTCAAGTCCTGTCAGTATGGAAGCCCCTCTGTGCCAGGAGAAGAAATAAATGAAATAAATTAGTTGATTTACCCTGCCAAAATTGAGTCAAAATTGTGACTTATCTAGATTTTGTCTTTACCAGTATGTTTTATCATGTCTGTCTTTCTCCTTTCTGTCTTAAAGGACGGGTTCACAATTTTTCCAAATCTGTCTTAAAACAATAGTCAAGTGCCCAAATGAATATTGAAACATGTTTTTTGCTTGCTGTAATCATTCCTCCTGTTCATACTCACCATGTGTGCAAAAATGTATTTTGGCATTAAAAAGACAGTAACTTTGGGAAATATCTACTTGATTTGACTCATTTGGACAGCTGAGGCTTCATATTGGCTTCAGATAATCTTTTAAATACATTCGTCCCCCATCACTTACATTGTAAGTGCATTATGAAGGGATCTTCTAATGATCTATGAACAGGAGGAATTATTACAGCAAGAAAAATGTGTCAATATTAATTGAGCACCTGACTTGTTTTAAGACAGACTTGAGAAATGTTGAACCTCTCCTTTAAACATACATCTACTGTATGTAAAAATTTTGCAGGTCCCATAATCTCTTAACCATTTTCCAGTTTTCTGGAAAGAACAATATAATTTGAATTTCTTAGTAAGTTCATTTATAAGCAGCTGTTGATGTGCAGTTTCTCCTCCACTAAAGTCCTAATACTGGGAGAAAGAAAAAAGAATTATAGGACACTTTATTCTCCTTATTTGCTGGGCTGTGTGTTTGCATGTAGACATATCTGAATGCTCAGATTACCTACTGTGCACTGATTAAATGTCTACAGGTTACACAAGAAATCTGTTGGAATTAACTGCAGAAGTTTACTAATTTAACAGTTCATACTTTTTCCTTACAAGCACTACCGAATTACCTTCCAGTGACTTTACAGTTACATTTTCAGGTGGACATACAGACCCTCACTAGGATTTCTTGAGAGCTATGTGACCTTCAAAATAAAGTGTTACTCATGTATCATGTAAAGCACTTTGTCCGTTAAGGAAGAAAAGTGCAATGTAAGCAAAGTCCATTCATCATTTAACGAAAACCTGCTGAAGTAAGGATAGAAACGCCATTTTTACTAGTATATAGAGTGTTAGATTTAGAGTTTAATGTTCATTACAAAGTATAAATAAATCATTTGTCTTTTAATGTAACTATTTCCATGTTAAGTATAGATAAAACAGTGTGATCACCTCTATTTTAGTGCTCTGGTTCAACAGGCTACAAATAAGAATGAACCTTAAATGAAAATTGAGGGATGAGTGTTTAAACCATTTCTACCATCCAACTGTATCTGAGATAAAAACAGTAAGAATTCAGCCCTGGCATAACTATTCTGTGGATAATCAACTTCCTGTTTGTGGAGCAGGAAAGAAAGAAAGGTAAGAGACAATATCAAAGTGACACACTAGGAAAACTTATTTATTGGTTTTTGTTTGTTTTTTAAAAAAGCTTACACTCATTGAGTACAGCAGATAAAATCTCCAAAAGTCATTTCGAAACATTTCAATTTGGAGTACAGTGCTTCAGAATGTTTTTGTCTGATTTTTCTTTACAATTCTATATTTGAATCAAGGTCGAACTGGCATTTTTATAAATTATGTAAAAACCTGATTAACACAAAACCACAGAAGGACACTGTCAGGGACATCCAAAACAAAAAAAGGAAAAAAAAAAAAAGAAAAAAAAAGAAATAACATGATGTGAATTTCATGTTACCCTCTTTATTATTGTACACAATATACAAACTGGTCCTTTATATCATTTTTCTAACTTATGCCTACTGTCTTACTCAGATTAAAAGGTGGAGATAAATAAATAAAAAGTATCTAAGTATCTCAAAAGGATATGAGGTAAGTGAGTATGGAAAGCATGTTAACTCCAATAAAACGAGCAAAAAGCAAAGCCTGACGACGTACAAAAAAAAAAAAAAAAAATACAAATTTTCAAGCATGAGATTATTGAATCCATGACCAGATGCTACCAAGAGATCATTTCATACAGTAACCACTTTTCTAAATAGAGTAACAACATTGTGATTAGAGCAGCACATTGTGCCCTTACTGAATAATAAAAAAGAAAGGGGAAAAAAAAAAAAAAAAAATCTTTCCGCTGGTTTACTGTATGATACTGAAATGGAAAAAATAATGAGGTGATCTGTAAGTTGAAATAACTAGAACTAACAAAACTTGGGAGGGGAGTTTACCAAAACAAACAAACAAACAAACAAACAAAAAAAAAACCCAGCACAGGCAGAAATGAGAGTACGAGTTAACATTAACGTAGCACAGATGGAGCTGCGGGCGTCTTGCAGATAAAAGCACAGCTTCTCCAGTTCTGCTGCGGCGCACATGGATCAGAGGGGAGGAGAGAAAATACATCAAATATTGACCAAACACAGTAGTCGTTGTGTCAAGAGTGGGTTCTTTCTTTTCAAAGCAGCTGAATATGTCTTACCTTCACTGATTAGTGCACATTATCTGTGCTTGTCGGAGGATTTATGAGTATGAATGTTAAGGGAAATGGTGAATTATTGATTGTTTTCCTAATTAATTTGTCAAAAAACATCTGTATAGTTATAGTCAGTATTATTTTCATTGTCTAACTGTGGTATCAAAAAGCTGCGATCCAATTCAGTGTCCAGTGATGAACCCCAATGTAATGAAAGTATTTTTTTTCCCAATTACAGGAAATGACAGAAACATTATGAACACTTGTGAGCAGTGCCAGTGCGTAAATAATGTAACTGCCTTTTTTTGAAATGTCCAATTGAAATGATGAGATTCAAAATAAGGAGCACAAATTAGTTTAGTGATGGCTTGGCACATCGTAGCGGAGCAGGGCCGCAGTTATTGAAAACAGAAATGAGCGTACAGTTAAATTAGACAAGTTGAATGGTTATAGGCTGAGGATCAGTGCACTAATTATGTTTACAAGCAAGTCCTGTTGGCTGGCTTCTCAATGAAATTTAGCATCCACCGCAATCCAGAACAGTTATTGCATTAGAGTGTGTTTAGTGACACACGATGGATAAAAATGGAGGCAATTCTCTTGTAATGGAAACTAAATAGGAAACAAGTTTAGTGCAGTGAGGCTGCACCGAACACGTGTTGAAACACTGGTACACACAAGCACAAATCTTTACATAATCTAAAAAAAAAACAAAAAAACACAAGCTGTCATCTGTCAGTGACGACCACAAACAGGCGGCTGTGATTCACTTAAAAGGCTACGATTTAGAAATAAAAATATTCACACTGAACAGTACAAACGATACATATGATTGTGATTTAGGTGTCGCTCTATGTTTAAGGATATTGCTTTTTCTCTTCCTTTCCTCCGCTGCTGTCCCTCTTCTCTTTCTTTTCAGATTTCTCTTTATCGTGTCTGGACTCCTGCAGCACATGAACACAAAGAGAAAGAACAATTTGAGACAACTGTTCAGATCAGCAGTGATGGAAAATAAAGCTACATAAATGGTTAACATGGATTTAAATCTATTGGTCAAACAATGAAAACCTGTACTAAAAATGAGAGAGATCTGGCTAAAATTTCATGTACTCTGGAACAAAGTGACAAGCACAGTTGACCTTTTTTCCTCCAGAGGAAGTTCGTTCAGGTTTCACAGACTCGCCCTTCTCTTTACTGGAAGATTTGGATCTTTTGCTCTTCTCTTTTTCAGCTGACAGCGGGGAGTCACAGGAAGGACTCGTGCTCTTGCTGTTTTTGGAGGAATCTGGGGAGAAAAGTGTTTGTCAGTGATATATTTTGCTGTACTTGCTGGGCTGAAGGTTACTTCAGATTTATGAACTTACTGGTTCCGTTCTCGTCCTTTCTGCGTTTGGATTCTTGGCTCGTCTCACGGTCGTTGACAGCATGGTCCTAACACAAACATACAGTATGTTATGATCTCTGTGAGAGATTGACAGAGAATATGTAACCTTTCCCTTGTTGCTACTTCATGATTACTCCAACTAACATGAACACTGTCTAACTTCAGAACAAGAGGTGTTTAGAAGGCTTAAAACTTGTTAAATACTGACTCTTTTCCTGTCTTTCCGATCCTTTTCTTCCTTCTTCTCTTTGGATCGGCCTTGCGTGTTCTCTGAATCTTTCTTCTCCAGCTCCCTCTCTCTGCTCTTGGACCGGGCAACTGAATTGTAGTTGACGTGGTGCTGTGAAGATAATTATATATTAAGAGAACAAAACAAACAAAAACATTTTTAATGTTGTCAGTTATGGAGTGGCCCCTCATTCAGTGTTAATGAACCAACATGTTCAGGTTATTGTGTAACAAATAAATGACCCACATTAGCAACAAGACAAGATGATGATTAACAGTTGTTTCTCTTTGTTGTCGAGTGTTGAGTGATTGTATATATAAATTACTGAGAATTTAATTATATGGAAAAACCACCACATGTAGATCTGATTAATGAGCTGTTTTCTTGTGGCTATGTCACCAGTGGGTATTTGGAGCCTGGGAGTTGTGTACTCAGTATTGATCAAGTGGACTGATTGTGGTCAGAGTTTCATTAACTACGTTATTGTTGAGTTCTATGTGCATTTAAGTTACAGGAAGCACTGCTGTTTCATAAAAACCTGACACAAATGTGTCCAAATGGAGCATGAACTTAAACCCAACACTCACATTGCAGTTACATGTTGTTACAGTTGTGATTTATTATTACTGTCATTCACAGCTGCTTGTCTGGTTGTGTTCTGGTCATGTCGGAGTAACTGGAGGAATTGCTGGAAATTCAGATATAGACGGACCTCAACGCAGTGTTGATGCTACAAGCCTCGACTGAGGCCCAGTGACCCTTTTGACCAGGACTGGAGGATTAGTGTTAGTTCCCAGCGAGCAGGGACCTCTACTTGTGGCTAAAATACTCTTTAAGAGAGTTGTCCATAAGCTATTATATTGCATGTTAATAGTGTATATTTCCTTGGTTGTTGGTGTGGGAACGAGGGATGTCTTACAATGTTGTTCACTGACTGATGTTTTTCATAATAACTCAGAGCATTCAGTGTAACACAAGGCATTTTTGTGTTTCAAAGTATCCGACCCACTTAGACTACATATTTAATGTCTTATAACACTGAATCACAGAGACAGTAACACTGACAATGATTGAGAGAAAGAAGATGTGCAGTGATGACACAATAATCCACACAGACACAAAGACTGAATTGTAGAATTGCCACCTCTACTAAATATTAGCTTAAATGGGGGAGAACACTGATGAAATTATTATTTTTTCTATATGTACTTTATTTAGGTCAGTTAGTTCAGATTAGTTTTATTTTTTTTTTCTATTTATTAGTGTCAGAAAACCTAATTACATGTAATGTGATTCAATATTGTGACAAACAAAATAGGGCCCACAGCTGTGTGGTGTTTATGTTACATGTTTCAAATTGAATTTGGGTCACAATGAACTGGAATTACTTTTGTTGTCTACTATGAATTTCTGTCATCAGTGACCACTTCTTATTCTATTACAGAATGAATCAGGCAATGGGGCAGATACATGTTACTGAGTTGTTGATACTACCTCAGAAGATCACTTTAAGTGAAGCCCTTAAAGCTTCAGTAATCAATATTATTTATATGAACAACAGGTTTAGTAGGAAAGGGGTTGCTTGTAGTGACAAACCCACAGAGAATTATCACCTGACTGAAGTCCTTCTCATTTCTACGAAACCTTTTAACCTTTTTACAGCTAATGAGATATTTCTCTCAAAAATTGCTGGAAAGCAAAAACAGACACTGAATCTTAGACTTGTATTTGTGAGGTGGGCAGAAACATGACATCCATGAATGCTAATGTCTCTTTGCACCTGCTGAATGTGTCAACAGGTGACTGTATGCCAACACAACTTTATTAAAAAGGTGATAATTTGTCAGAAGTAGCTTGTTCGGCTGCCTCCAAGTGGCCAAAAAATATAAATTAATTCAGCTTTAAAGATTACTATCAACTTTGGTAATGGTGACACATCCAAATCAATCCACTGCTTTTCTTATGACAAAGTGTGAGAATACAACAATGGACAGATGAAGAAATCACAGACATGAAACATGAGTTATTTGTTGTCAACATTTTTGGCACCTGAACAAAGAAAACAGACAATCAGAGAGAAGGTACGAGTAGCAGTGTCAGTTCAAACCTTGGACGTGGACTCCTTGGGTTCGTTGTTATTGTCCTGTAGGGATGAATGGAGATGACAGATGAGCTGGGAGGGGGTGGGGGGTTTGGGAGGAGGTTGTCAGACAGCAGTAGAGTCGGAAGAAGGGGTGAGGGGGTGGGGAGTCTGGGCTGGCCGGACCAACAGCATACTTCTCCCTTGACCTGACCTTCAAGGACTAAGGCTTTGACAAGGTTATTACATAGAGGAGAGTTCATAGGCTCAACATCTGGAATGTCAATATTTAAATTGGAAAGACCCTGAGCATATATGAAATAACTGCTAGTCTTATTACTACAGACATGTCTGCAATTTCAGGCAGCATTATATTAAAGTCCTACAGCGCAGCTGGTATTTCAATACATCTAAAGTGCAAGTGCTGTAAATAATGTGTATGTGTGTGCCTGTGTGTGTAAGACAAATCACTCAATTCTTATGTGCTTGACTGCATCCCTATATAGGTAACTGTTGCTGTCACTTACAGTTCAGGAATGGATAAGACACAGGGAGCCTATTTCTCTGGTGGAAGGGTAAAATAAAGACCTATCACACGCTTCCAGTGGTTTGGGCAACGCTCCAGACGATTCAGGCTTCGCCCACTCTTTCCCTCACTCTCTCTCTTTGTTGGAGCAGGCTTATTTTCCTCTGCATTTTTGGCTGATTCAAAACTGCGACATTCATTTTCTCCGTCGTTCCCGGTTGCTGGTGGCTCCGATTTTCCATTGGATTCTTGCCAGGAGGTAGTACGACTGTTGATGCTGATGGCTGGTTGTTGTGGGGATAGTGTTGTAGGGGCCGGCAGGACTGACTGGAAACACACCGCGTGACGTGAAGGCTGCATGCAGGCCGTTCAACAAACGGAGATAGAAGGGGGACCGATGACTCAGCCGCAGTAGAGAGGCACTCCTACAGCAGAGCGGTTTGCTGAAAACCATCCTACTCTGCGCAGGATTCGGGCACGATGAGAGGAAAGCAAAAAACCTTGCATCACTTTAACCAGGAAATCTTCTCATCTCGAAAAAAAATGGGGGGGGGGGAAAAAAAAATCTTGGGCACCATTTCAAGTAGTAAAACACTGCTCTCGGTGTAAAAACAAAAACAAAAACAAACTGGAGAAGGCGAAAGCTCTTGATTTGGCAAGCCATTTTACTTCAGGTGCAAAAAAATCCACAAGGAATATAGAAATGCGTATAAAAAAAATTCTTCCCAAGGCACACTGACTGCTTTCATTAATATGAAAATAGATAAATATTTCAATATGAAAATACTCAATATATACAATATTCTCTTGGCTAAGTCCTTCAGGGGGTTTTCTCCCAATTCTGCAAAATATTATGCTGATGTCCATGGAATGCTTTCCAACTCCCATGGATTTGGCTGGGATTTCCAGATGCCATGCCTGCATATATGACAACTCTCCTGGGTGATCTTCAGGGATGCTGGAATGTGCAACGGCAGGGAACGCTCCGGCAGATAGAGAAGAAACGGGCACAGCCTTCCTCAAGCCATACTAACCTTAACAGACGAGGAGTGGGACGGAGAAGAGTGGCTGTCGAGCTTTCGTCTTTTGTGATCTGCAAAGACAAGAGGGGTGACATTTGTTCTTATTTGAGCTGCACGTGACCTTAGAAAAATTCCATCCATCCATTCATGACTGACAGACATGTTGAAAATTCCTGCGAGCTATTTCCTTATTTGGATTTGATGTATTCAAGTAACTGTGTTGAAATAATTTCAGGCTTCTCTTTAATGTTTCTGTATATTTTTATGTGGAGAACACAGCTGTATAACAGACTACCAGAAAGGATAACTTACCCCTCTCGGATTCGGCTGACTCAGATCTGGGAACTGGTGACTTGAGGGACCCGGCCGCAGCACTCCTGTCGCCTTTCTCCTTGCTCTTGGACTCCTTGATGGCGTCGCGCTCCCTGGACGGCTCCATGGGCTCCCCGTTGCCAGCTTTGGCCTTGTCGTCTTTGCTGTTCTTCTCCTCGGCCTTCACTTTCTCCCTGTCTGCCTTGGGTGTCTTCTCCTTACCCTCACGTGCCGCCCGCTCCTCCTTCCCCGCTCTCTCATCTCTCTGCTTCTCCCGACGGTTCTCCGCCTTTGTCTCAGGAGTGCTGCCTGGTGTCTTTTCCTTTTTCTCTTTTTTCTCCTTCCCGCTCTTCTCTTTGTCGTCCCGTTCTTTAACGGCTTTGGTGCTGCAAACAGGATGAATTTTTTTTTTCCTTTAAAATTCTTTGTTCAGAAATGTTTCATACAAGATTTTGCTGATCCTAATACAGTATTATATTCCTACTACTGTATCAAAAAACTTACAGGCAATAGAAACTACAGTGTAGAAGACTTGATATCACTACTCAAGGTGAGTTTGGATGCCTTTTTAAGTTTTGTTTGATATAATGCAGCTCTTGATATGTCTACCTGTTGAGAGCACCGTTCCCATTGCTGGTGGTCACTTTGGCCGCTGCACTGTTGGCTTTGTTCACTGGCTTTGTGGTCCCCTGAGATTTATCCTTGCCCCGATCTGCATAAAAAAACAAAAAACAAAAAAAAAACAAGAACTGTATGAGCACATTTAAGGATATGTGGCATCTGTTAGGCATAAAACAGATACCAACAGACACCTTTTTAGGAACCTTTTATGGATATTCAACCTATTATTCACATTTATATTGTTCTGATTCTCTGGTTAAATGCTTTTAGGGAGAAAATAATATTGCAGATAGACAGCAAAAAATACAGCCCGAGCATTTAAATGATTATCAGCTGCGATGGAACAATAAATCTGAAAAAGAATGAACACTGTAGAATAAAACTAGATCAAATACTATACATCAAACTGTAGCATACTGTACCTGCTCCCTTACTTATTAGCTAAAAGCACTGCATTTTAATAACAACCTTGCCAGGTTTTTCATCACTTACCGCCATCCTCTGATGTCCCCTCCTCTGTCTTGCCCGTGTTGGTGGCAGGCTTGCCTGTGCTGCCGGGGCCGTTCTGCTGATTGGCAGGGGTGGCACTGCGCGCTGGCTGCTCCTTATGGTGAAACTCATTCTCAGGGACCATGTGCACCTTCTGGCTTTTCAACCGACCTGAATAACTGCAAGACGCATAAAAGGTTTGCACAAGGCAGAGACAAAAACCTCATAGAACTTCTGAGTGTCACACGGTGCAAAAAATATGACTTTCAAACTGCGACAACAAAGCTCAAGTAATTGAGCTTTATCGTTGCAACATTCCCCTGCAAATACAAACAAACATATACACACACATCTGTATATGGATAAGAGAAGTGGCAGCCACTGGAGGCCGCTGATGTTTCCCCATGAAACCCAGTCTGCATCTGTATGTATGTATGTGTGTGCTATGAAGCAACTGAACTTGCTATAAAGCTTTAACGACTGAACACTACATTAGGAAGTCCAGGTCCTACTGATTCATGGCAGCTAGATAAAAATAAACCTTTTTGCACCTGATTAATACATGGAGGCTACATTTCAGACACAGTGGAGGGAAAAAACTCCCATGCCCCCTCTAGAGCTAAAAATAAGATGCACTGCATGAATCTGCCAGTATTTGTTAAAATCTTTAACAACTTGTCGAAACATCCCTTTTTATAACAACGCACAAACATCTGGGATGCAACATCACTCGCCGTTCCCAGATGTCTGAACGCAAATGTGAGAGAAAAAAAACCAAAACAAAAAAACACCCATAATCTCAACAAATGAAATAATGCGCACTATTCTTTTTTTCATTATTACCACACATAATATATGTTAACTGTATGCTCCACAGAGAGCTGAACAGCACACAATGCTGTGTTACCCCATTGCTAAGGCATAGAGGTCTGGCCTCTTGTCCTTCTCCTCGAGGCAGATCTTGTGGACACGGCACTCCAGCGCTTGGCCCAGGTTCAGGACTTTGGGATAGCAGGGTAGGATCTTGGTAAGCACGATGAGGATGTTCCGGATGTGGGTGTAGTCTCCGGTCTCCAGGCAGTGAACTGAAGCCTGGATGAGGCAGAGACGAGAAATGATTATAGATAAATACACACCTTTGACAGAACTCTCTGAATTTTCTCAGAATTTCTAGAAGAAAAATGTTGGTAAAGGTGAAAAGCTCACTTTAGTCAGCATGTAGTGCCATTTGTGCACCACATGCCTAAAGTTCTCATAATCTAGCTGATCCACTTTGTTCCCTCCATCGAAGCCTGTGGCTCTGAAGATGGTCAGGAAGCCTGGGTAATTGCCACACTCCTGTGACCACACAATAAGAACAGAGAGATTAATTCCCAGATCATTTTACATCAAGAAGTGTTACAAATAAATCAGATAAAATCAGTGTCACGGGTGTAGAGAACAGGTAGAACTGGACACCTTCTCATAGATTGCACGGTCGCTGTGCCAGCGGGTCACCGTCTCCAGCATGCAGCAGAGGAAGCGTCCGTAGCGGTGAGACTCGTTCTCTGTACAGCTGGCCACCGTGTAAATGATGGCAGAAAACACCTGCAGAGTGACACAATGTAGTGTGTTTGCTTAGACAATTAAGTACAATGTTAAAAAAAAAAGAGTTACATGTGGAAAAAGCTTCAAAGTCTTCATGAGTTTTACCAGATGGTACATCAAAGCTTTGATGTTCAGTATCTCAAAGCTGCACTTTGGGAAATATATTGTGAGCTCAAAATGGTCTTGATAAGCAAGCAGGTAATGAGCGTCCCTTTCAAGCTGTAATCTGATGGTTCACCTGAGAGCTTGTTGAACTGCTCAGATTTTTGACATTTACATTTATTCTTTAGTGCTACTTAAACTGATATTTCTACCACTTCTGTTCTGCTTAGAGGGCCAAATTACAGCCTAAGTTATTCCCCTTTATAGATCACAAAATTAATGTTTATTCATTGTATTAAAAAGGTACTCTGTTGCTTTAAGAAGGCTGCTATAAAACCAGAGTTTAAATAATTATTATCACCATTAATGCATAAGTCTGAGTATATCAGTGTCTTACCCTGTCATAGCACAGGAGGGTGCAGAAGTTGGGGGTCTTCTGCTGGTGGACCAGCTCAACGAAGCGGGCGCAGTACACGGCGTCGATGGAAGAGAAGATACAGCGAGGGAATAGACAGAGCTGCAGGAACTTTGTTATGGTCTCGTTCTTTGTGGATTCTGCCAGTAGACATTTAAAGTTGAATTAGTAACATCGACAGCTCCAATATTGATGATGTGATCATGGCAATGATCAGCTTTGTTTCAATGCTCCCCTTGTCCCCTACTGCACTAACAGTAGTGCTACAACTAAAGACTGTTTTCATCATTGATTAATCTGACAAGTCTTTTCTCAATCAATTAATCGTTTTGTCTATAAAATGTCAGAAAATAGTGAAAAATGAGTCGAAGGTGATGTCTTCAGATGTCTTGTTTTGTCTGATCAAATGTCCAAAATCCAAAAACTTGCACCATGAACGTTGTGTCCTAGAATTGATATTTTCGCTTTATTATAGGTATTACTGGTACTGTATATATCCAAACCATCTACTTCTGAAACCTTAATTCCATTCATGTTGTTGAATATGTGCATTTTGGAGGAACCAAACTTATGCTTTGTCATTACTGTGGCCAAATGTATGTGTATGTGTGTTTGGGTCTATTTATGTACTTTTTAAAGATCAGAGAAGAGACAGCATTGTGGGAGACACATGCTGAATAAAATGAATCATTAGTGACACTGGCATGAACATAAGGATACTTACTGGCCAACAACCAGTTGTCTTTCTCCAGTTTGAGGCGGTGTAAGACCCTTGAGACGTGCTCCAGCTGCTTCTTCTCCTCCTCCTGCAGTTTTTCCTGCAGGGCAGTGCAGCGTTCTTTCTCCTTCTTTTTCTTATTCAAAGGCTACATCAGAAAGAAGACACAAGAATATTCACACCATAAATACACATAACGCTCAAAGCGACCTATAATAATCATACTCATTTTACTAACACTTCTCTTATACACAATCACTGTAGGATCACCACAATATTATAAGAGCACTATGTCTCTGAGTCTAAATGATGATATAAGTGATCTAAATGTACAGGGATTCTACTGCTGCATTTATTGTAAACTGCACTGCATAAAACAACTCACTATCTCAGGGTTCTCCTCGATGGCCTTGATCTGGGCCTTGAGCTTGTTGACCTCACGGTCGTAGGCAGCATGAGGTACAGCCAGGTCGTACATGGTCAGGGACCAGAAGGTGGCATAGAACTGAGGCCGGAGGTCATCCCAGACCCTGGCTGGATGGAGGGACACCACAGCCTCGTGCACTGGTGTCATTACCTGTTCGCAGGCTGCCACATACTTCTGTACCTTTTGCTGCTGCCGGTTGCCTTTCTCTGCTTTCTTCAGCTCATCGTACTTGGACTGTGAGTAGAAAGTATATAGTGAGGGGTTAATTTAAAAAAAAGGTGTTATTCTTTATACCAAAGTTGTTTTTTTGGTGATGGTTTGACTGAAATAGTTGATGATAAATTATGAAAAATGCACAAAAAGTAAATGATATAAAATGACAAATATGCAGTTATAGTTTTTCATACTTTCTGCACTTCAATCTTACAAAAAACAGTTTTTAAATGTATCAATCTCCTGATTTTTTTTTTCTCTTACCTTCCCACTGCTCTCATGAGACTTTCAGTGCAAGTAGCTTCAGCACATTTTCTAAGACCTAGTGCCTTTTTAAAATTTCTTAAGGCCTTAAGGCAGTGTGTTGAGAAAAACTACTGCACCTTGCTCCATTTTAGTCATCAAAAGAGTCAAAGTTTAGCCAAGTCAACTGACATAAGTTTGCATTTACAAAATGAGGAAGAATGAGGCAGAATAGTGTGAACATATCGACTGCCTGACAAAAAATAAATGCCTCATCATTGTCTTGATCACAAAGATCTGAATCTCTCTCCGTGACGTAAATGTGACATGATGCACTGAGGCTCTGACCGAGGAGTCCACTCACCAAAATCTGATGGGCGTACATTGGCCGAGACAGGAAGAATGCAGCATCATGTGGAGTGTGGAACTGGTTACAAAGGATGTCAATGGAGGGAACTCGTTTGATGTAGTCTTCTGTGCTGAGGTTGGAGGCCAGAAAGCCACCAAACTGCACCAATGTATCATGACACTGCAGGATGACAAAGACTTCTATCAGCATCGAAAAGATGGATACTGTTTTACATTTATCTTGTTAGGGGGTGTAAAGTTAATCTGTAAGGTAGCAAATGCAAACAGAAATTCATCACTTCAATTCATTCACTTGCCTCTTAATTTTTTTGGTGGGTAATTGCCTAACAGATCATATGTGTGTTAATTTTTGATTTAATAATTGACTGTGGAGACATTTACTTGTTTAACTTAAAGCTAACAGAAGATACTATAGAGTAATATATCAAGAGAGGGTGTATACCTGGTCATAGAGGTGGCCAACCAGTTTAAGATGTTTCTCTCCGCCTTCTAAGAATACCACGCCATTTCGTTGCTGGGCCATGAGTAGACACAGTGGCAGGGCCAATTCGTGATCCAGCAATGCATCCTTCAGACGCTGTGATGACTTCTTAGTGTTCCTGATCTGGCCAAAGTAGCCACCCTGTGGACAGAGTCACATCCATAAAGATAACGTGGACCTGAGGGCAGGTGCAGCACTGGTCCAGATAATGATATAGATCTTGCAGATACTCTGGAGACTGCATTAGTAAATGATAACTGTACTTGAGTCTATACCTCAGCTTTGAGTTGCTCCCCTCCTGTCATGGCCTCTAACTGCTCTGACGTCATCTCATCTGTGATCTCGATGCCAGCCATTTTCTGCACCACTTCTTTCAGGATCAACAGGTCAAAACTGCAGGAAGACAAAGGACATATAAAGCAAATCGCATTTTCATTTAAGGAGTGGAGCAGGTTTCACAAATAACCGTGTCCTCTTCCTAACATGGACATGTTTAAGAATTGAGTGTACATTGTGACAATTATAAGATCTAATTTAGAATACCTTAATGATATTTTACTGTCGACATGTTTGTGTGCTCTGCTTTTAAACAATGTCATTTACCTATAATTTAAGAAAATAAACTTCTGACAATGACAATATTTTCAAATGTAAGGGTTTTTCAAATAGAAACGCCCTAAGCCGTTAGAAAAAAGGTAGGGAAGCAGTTGTTACTATCTGTTTTCAATAACAGTTTATCTTGTTGTATTTAATATAAATTATTCAACATTTTTAATTGACATTGAAGGCAGTGTTACTAATGTGGCGGCTTGTCCATCCAGACCAACCATATTAATGTATTAAGATTGGACTCCTGCAAACCATCCATCCTGAGTTGTTTGGAGCTACTTACCTCTTTCCTGCTTTTAGCTGGTTGGTGACATACTGAAGAAGGCCAGCCAACTCAATTGGGTATTTTCTGAACACAGCTCCACACAGACTTGCAAGGCCTTGGTTGACAGGAGGAACATGTGTGTGTTAGATACTCATTAAACTTCAAACAGTTTCTTTCCTTTTGCATGCAAATGAATGGTGTGACTGTTTAAGAAACATACTCTGAAGCCATGAGGAGATGGTGGTGTCGTCATGCTTCATCTTCTCCTTCTCGGGATTGGCCAGAGCCTCAATGATGCAATCTGAAGACAGAGTTAAGTGGAACAACCTAGAAAATGGGAAAGAATCCCCCTTTAAACATACACCCCACTGCCCCCAACATCACACACACAACCACACATACACACACACACGATCTCTGATGTTTAACTAGCTGAATTCAGAGGGAATAGCATAGGATACAAGCCAAGACATCATAGTTGAGGGATGTGAGGTATTTCAAGGAGTCCACCACTGGAACAATGAGGTTGTCGTACCACTGGATCTGAGACAGCATCTGATAACAGGACAGAGGAGACGAGAAAACATCATCAACTGTAGAGGGTATACATTTTACCTGACCTGGTGCCACCCCCTTACCTCCACTGAGTGGCCAAACAAATCTCTCAAAACTCATTTTACGGTACACGTGCATCCACACTTCACTATCCACAGATCAGGGAGTGAACTCAATGAAAAGTGGAAGTCATGTTTGAAAATGCCAATGGGTAGGCAGAGATAAACATGCTGACCACTCTACATGAAGCATCATCCTATCACTAGATGTGCAAAGATTCTTTACATTAGATTATGTTAATTTACACATCTTGCATATTATAGAGAACAGCAACAGAAGTGTAAGGGTGTGAGGATATATCATAGCACAGTCACATTGAAAATGTTACAAATGGTTTTATGCCTAAGTAGGACAAATGCTAATGGTAAATGTTACAATTATTGCAAATGCAAAAGACTATGAAGCCTGTATTGTGTATCATACCAAAGTTATGACTGTGTAAGTGCTGATTGTTTTTGTCAGTGCGGCAGGAACACAGCCCCAATTTTGTGAGTTTTTGCTAAGTGGCTTTTACTTTGATTCATGAATGCATGATTTGTAGGCAGAGCACTAGGTGTAAGCAATTCCCAAGACGGGCGCTAAAGCGAGGCAAGTCTGCATCGCTGCCAAGAGAGAGAGCCAGGAAAATATAATTAGCGTACGGAGCGAGTAAGGTGCTACGTGCTGTATCTGCTGTACCTGATAAAATATGAAATTAGTTTGTCTTTGTTGTATGTTGGTATCATTCAAAATGAGCCTCAAGTAAAATAGTTATAACAAAATACACTTACATAATCAAAAAGGATGGTGGGGTTGCTATGGCTCAGCTTGCCAATCTGCCTCCCAGATTGTTTCACATTCTCTTTGGTCAACCGCCTAGGGAGGGAAAAAGCATAAGACAGCAGATTAAAAAACACAAGAAGATGCAAAGAGTGCTGTAAGCAAAGACTGTCACTTCTGTAAGCATCACAGCAGTTACAGTTGGATGCTGTTATGGTTGTCGGCTTAAGATGAAAGTAATGTTATCGATTTCTTCAACAGCGGAACAGTGTTAGAATAATTACTTGCCCGACACATAAAAACAGCATTCCAAGTGCCATTTTAAATTCTTGTGCTGCCTGTGTTGAACTGTCCTTTTAATACAGCTTAACTTGAGATGGCTGGTGAAAAACAACACATTGACACATCTCTGCATGTTTTTACTATCCAATCGTTGTTCTTGGAACTGCGTTAGGTACACTGAGAGCTAGAAACTGGAGTTTAGTTGATTCTGATCTAGTCCACCCAAACTAAGTGGTGTTTTACTATGTTTGCAAATATCATAATTGCAACTTTATATGTTTTACAAGACACATTCACTTAATTCCAAAACAAAAAGACTCAAAGACTGTGGGATGGTGGAGAAACCTATAAGAAATGAACTTAGCAACTGACAACTGCACAGTGACTTGACATGAATTAAAGGTAGAGTCAGTCAGTTCTGGAGGAAGATTGTTGATATTTGAACTAAACACTCAAGGAGCTCTGCCCCTCAAATTCATGTACATGCATTGCCAAGGCAGCGACCAAAAGAGAAACATGGCGTAATCCAGAGCAATGCGTCAGCTGTAGAGTCACTTCTGTTACACACTTTATCACAAGCAGGATATTTGTGTGATTTAAACAGCTGCCTGCTCAAATTATACTTCACTAAACGCAACAGAAACAGAAGCTGCTGTGTTTACATGCCCATTTACAGAGCCAGGGCTGTGTATGGACACCGGATTTTTTTTCAGCACACACACAGAAGAGGCAGCTAGTGAACCATGAGGAGAAATTTGCTAAATTTGACAAAATTTATGTATGTATTGGATTAGAATTTCTGACTCTACCTTTAATGGGAGCGGCTTGCTATTTATTTGTTTAGATTGGAGACAAAGCACAAATAAGGTACAGAAAGATGCATGATGTTATAGTAATGGTAAACTGGGTTAACTTACTTCATAATGTATTTCGCCCTCTCCACAGTCTGGGCTTTGACTTTAACCAAAAGTGGATGGCTGGAATATGTCTCGTTCTTCCATTGTCCATATAACCGGTACCTGAGGGAGCATATGTGGAGGAAGCACAATTAAAAAGAAGGTTTCAGCTATGCAGCCCTCAAATACATTGGCAGGATCAGCAGAGTAGGCCAAAAAATTCCATAGTTTCCCGGTGTAAGCTTAAAGGGAACAGTTTTAACATAAACCAAGCACGTTCAAGCAACAAAGCTCGTAACTATAAACAGTCTTTGCATAGTAAAATAGCCACCTCCAATCTAGCAATCAAGCATAATGTTGAACTTCTGTTATGTCTGTGACTATTTGCCATAAAACAGCGGGGGTGAATTTCTACCTCATTTACTTCTAGCCCTCCAGTTTAATAAAAGAGGATTGCTCCTTAATGGTTGACTTGCTCTGATCAAGTAACTTGCTGTGTGTCATATTTGGAGCAAGCAAGGTCAAGGAGTATTTAAAAATCCCTTATGGTGCATCAACAAATTCAGCGCAAAGAGCAACCCACTGTAAAATACACCGACGCAGCAGAGCGTAAAGAACTGAGCTACTTGTCCATCTTCAGTTCATATTAAATCCTTTCTTTTAAAGTGTTGAAACATTTTACGGTGGGAGACAGTGAAATCATCTACAAAGTGCTACTATCTTCAATAACTAAAGAAGTTACATTATTAGCTGCAACAAACTGACACTGACAACTGAAAGAACAACCAAAACCTTTGGGAGCGCGGAGTGTCATTGCTCATCATCAGCGTGCCAAAATACTCAAACAAAGAATCTAAAAATAACAATCTTGCATTGCTCGTGAGCAGAAAAGTTGGTTTGCTGAATAACGCATTTACACAATCAAGGTGAGTGTGAAGAACTGGAATTGATTGTTTGTGCTACTCTTTCCTTGCCAGCTAGTGAACATCATCCTAGAGCGCTGCCTAAGGGTTTACTCATTTACACAGCACCACATGTAGTGAGCTATACACGTGTGTGTGTGTGTGTGTGTGTATCTCACCTGTGCTGGTAGGGAAAGAGTTTGAAGAGACCCCACAGTTCCTCAGACATGCAAGCATTACACTCCATCAGAGAGAGAGAAGGGAGTAGCACTTGGTCTGCAATGCTCAGGAAACAACTCAACAGCGTATCCTGTGATGAACATACAAATCAACATGAATAAGGTCCTAACAGTCATATATACTACTGAGCTAAACTGGCACATCCATTTAAGCAAAACTCTCTTGAATATTCAGCTACAGCCTAGTCCTATATTTTAAGATATATATACACACATGTTTTATACTTACCAGTTTGTCTTTGACATCAGGTCTGCCATCACTTTGGTACTGAGAAGCAAAGGACACCAAATATGAGTACAAGTCAAACTGAGACTTAGGCTTCAGTGCAGATGTAGTAATGTGGTGGTTACAATATGGTACCTCTTTCATGAATGCCTTGCCCAGACGCACAATCTTGGCAAAGAGGATGGGGTCGTGGGAGAGGTGAGGGCCCAGGTAACAGAGCATGCTGAATGTGTCCCTGCGCAAGTCTTCAAAGCTCTCTGCAGGCCTAGGGGCCCGCTTGTTCCTCAGTGGATGCATCACACATCCCCTTGCTCCTTTCGGGACGCCAGCCCTGTGAGGAACAGATCAGTGTGTGAGAGACTGTGTTTTCTTTTTTTTTTTTTTTTAAACTTAGTTATTTACTGAACGTGTATTGAAATGCTGGTATCAAGAAGATTTACAATAGTCAGTTCAAACTGTGGTATGAGAGGTACTTGAGCATGCTTTCCGGTCTGACTAGATGTGGTGGGCAGTAAGTGAAACATTAAAAAAAATCAGCACCTTTTGTAGAGAGGCTCCACAGTCAGGTGCACAAGCTGGCAGAGTGCCAGTGCAATGGCCTTGTGAGAAGTCGCATAGAAGGAAGGCATCTGGTCCATAATACTCTGGGCATGGTGCCAGTCTCCAATCCTAAGCAGTGCTTCCAACAGACCAAGCTTCTGGTTATCAGGTGGCTGTGGGCACAGAAAAAAGCAGAAAATGAGTGTCTGCGTATCATTTAATATACCAAAGTTCAGTGACATTCAATATGGCAGAGCAGAGCACTGGCCAGAACTGAGTACGGCTACTGTCACACTCCAAAGTGATGGATTTTTAAAACCATTCCTTTCTATAATATTTTTAAGGATGAAAACATATATTAGTTAAACTAGATCATAATATAGCATCTTAGACTATTTGGACAGAAAAATGTAAGTATTCACAGGCAGCAGAAGTACATTTATTAGATGTGAAGTTTGTTACAGAAGTTGTGCTTTCCCAAATTTTTCACAGCACTTAACTCTTAACTGTGCTGATATACCGGCAACTTGGTGTGAATTTTTAAGTTTGATATAATTCAGTGTTTCAATGTAATGAAATAAATTTTTAAGTACAGTTTAGCTTCACTCAGTCTGTCTCTACGTGATGATTTGACTTCAAGTGATACAGAACACAGGCTTTAGAAGTGGACATTTCCTGCTCCATCCCTGCAAGACCCCCCCTTGTGTTCATTAATCACTCTCACTCCTCTTCCTCTCATCATCCATGCAGACTTGACAGCAAAATCTTTGATATCCAGGAATTTATAAGTAAATAATATGACATTAAATGTTTCTGATACCTGCTCATTCTTCTCTTCCTCCTTTTCCTTCTCCTTTTCTTTGTCTTCATTTTTCTCTGAAGGTAGCACAACCATGACCAGCTTGCGAGCAATCTGCTTGGCCTCTGAGATATCTCGTTTGTGTTCCTCTACAATGGCGACATCTGGTGGCATAAGCTGGAACGACAAAGATAATTCTTCAGTATTAGAACAAATTATACTATAGGCTTTACATTTCATATGGGTGAAATAACACTAAACTTTGTATTAGACCCAAAAATCTGATATAATTAAGTGAATATATTTGCCACATAAATCACCTTGACAACATTAGAGGATTACAGTCTGCTGCAAAAGTTGCTATCTTAAGGTTTGCACCACTCGTATTTCCAAATACATGCATGAGCTAAGAACATGCATATGTGAATTAAATGGTGACCACTTTGTACTGATGTGGCCATTAGCTAGACTCTAGCGGTTCCTTTTCCTTACATGTACGTAGAGATCTTCCAGCTCTATCAGGTTATGGTGAAGCAGAGCAGCAGCAATGTGGTAAAGTGACTTGGGGGTTTCCTCATTGGGTTCCTAAAGATAGACACAAGAAAATAAATGAATACATTATCATGGAAATCAGACATATAATTAAGCGACACACATTAAATATGAGTCATACCATTATCTTGAGGTTATAGTTTGGGACTGTTTGGACAGATATTTTAAAATATAAAAAGGCTACCACATGAACATATTTAGTTTTGGATTTGCCTACTTGTGGGTTAGGTCATACTATTAGACACATATTCTTGCTTTTATTACCTTTTAATACCCAGAGTTGATATACTCACCTGGTAGAATTTGAATTTAAATCCCAGGATGTGGCAGAGAGTGAGCGGCTCACACATGTAGGACTTGACGAGGGACAGGAAGAACTCATCTTGGTCGGATCGACTCTCATACACCTCCAGGATTATGTCCAAAACACGATTAGGGTCTAAGTTGAAACATCCTGTAGGCAAAAGAAATGGGAAACCTAAGCAGGCAACAGAATAACAATAAACAGATAAGTAAAGACTTGTCCAAACAAGCAAGTGGTCCGTTAAGGGAAACAGGTTATTCCAAAGCCTCTGTGCTGCTGAGGCCTGAGTCCTGGTTGCTTTCACACCTGTAATTCAGTTCATTCGGAGGCGATCAAGGCAAAAAATGATTCTTTGTTGCCTTTTGGATCTGGTCCGGTTTATGTTCACACTGGCTTTTTACAAACAAACTAAGAGCTGTAAACATGAAGTTATACAGACTGACAGGTAACTCACTGATTGGACAGTTTTGGTAATTGTTGTCCTGCATCATCAGCACTACACAGACCCTTGTGGGCAATTTACATTCTGGTCACTGACAGCAAGTCATGCAGCACTAAAATGCTTCTTTTTTTGTTTATTTATGTTGTCTGGTGTCACAAAGAGCTCATGCAGAAATAACTAATTCTGAGCATTATCAGTGTCAGTAAACTGCAAATCAACCACATGTTATAAATAATGAAAAACAGGTTGAGACAAAGAGGTGTCTTATAAGACAATATTACAGGAAGGTATGACTGTGGCACAAAGGACTGGCAGGTAGCATATGGGGACATATTTTCTGTGATATATGCAGGTATTTGTCTCTGCATGATAAGAGTCAATACTGAATGCTGAAGTGACCAACAGAATAAGGTCAAATTACTAGAGGTTTTGGTGAGAAGCCTGGTGATACAATAACCCCTAGTATATCCTCACTCATCTAATCAAATATTGTCAATAAAAAAAAAAACACTCCGCACAATCAACAATACTGTACAATTTGCATTTGACATTAGCAAAAGATACAGAAGCACCAAATTCAATGCAGTCAACCTAAAAAAGATTTGTTTGGTACCTATGAGGGACTTGATGCTCTCCAGTACAATGTGGCTGGTGATGTTGCCCGACAGGTCTTGGCCAAGCTCAGTGATTAGTTTGGCATAGCCCTCATTCTCCTCCCTTAGCAAGTTGAACTTCTGTTGCTTGTAACTGAGAGAAACAAAACATAACATAAATATTGGATGCACACTATAAAGCACAATAAGTATGCCCAGTACATTAAAATGGATGTTTTCTACATATTTATGTTTATATCTCTACTTACAATAGTTTAGTCTTGATTTTTACAATCTTCTGATTGAACTGATGGGCTTGTTTTATAAGTCCAAGGGATTCAAGGGTTTCTGGATCCAGCCGCTCTTTCAAGATGGCCTCTGGAACAAAAAACTGATAGAAGAAAAAAAAAATTGTGGTTTATTATTACAGGCCTGGGCATTTAAATCAATAATGCATTCCATGACTCTTACACAGTTGTAAACATTTCATCTTAAGTGGCCAAATTCTTATATACTAACTACACCATCTCACTTGCAGGACAATGAAAATTTATGAGTACTCTTGGGGGACACAGATGCCTTTCTTCAGGCAGTCTTTGTATTCTCTTTCACCCTGAAGTGGCTGCAAGAATTGTTTTTTTTCCGTCAGTTATATAAACAAAATGTTATGTTAATAAAGTAAAACTGTTCTTACCAAACATGCTCCCACCAATTGTGTGTAATGGTCACGTTTGTTTTTTTCTTCCAGTGCACCAGTCTCTAAATCTGTGAAAAATAGAATAAATAAGAAATAATAATAAATTATGACACAAAAAATATAAGTTTGCTAAACAAGATATTCTAATATTGCAAGCATTTAATGCAGTACTTCAGATTATGTAAAAGTAAAATGTGTAAAATAAAAAGTTTACCAAGTATACTGAACACATCTGCTAAAATTGATGGCATGTCATCTCTGAGTTCCTGAAAGTAAAACAAAAGAGAACAGACAATGTTAAAGCTGAACAAAAACAGAATGCAATTATTTGCTGGCACAGTGAGACCCAAATCACAATATTGTATCTTCTTATTAAACTTGTGTAAGAGACAATGCTATCACAGTATTCGTATCCATTAGTAGAGACTGCTGTGATATGGATACTACAATTTAACACGTTACACCACATTAACTCTTCAAACATAATTTCTTACTGAGATAATAAACAGCAAAAGATTTTTATGTCCATTCTTTAAAACAGTGCAGACACTTCTATATATTTAACTTTGTTTTAAACAACTCATGGGAAAACAAAAAGTACCATCATGTCCCCAAGGACGCTGGCGACAAGATCCAACTTCAGGTTCCCCTGTACAACTTGCCAGCAGAGCTCGTATAAGGCCGCCTGTATATCTGGACAGGTAAACAGACAAGACACAGTTCATCATCCAGGCAAGTGAACTAAACGAACTGACAGGTAAATACTCTCTTATTAAATCCAAAAATAAATAACAAATAACTACAAATTGACCTAAATAAGGTACAAATACAAGACACAAAAACTGTATTCAGTGTTCACCCTCCACTTCAAAAACATTTAGAGGCACGTTTAGCAACAATTAATTCCTTGATTTATGTGAATAGGTCTCTGTCAGTTTTCCTCCATTGTTCCTTGCGAAACTGCTGAAGCTCTGTCAGTTTCTCACGGGACTGTGAGTGAACAGCAGTTTTCAGGTTCTGCCAATTTCTTAATTGCACTGAGGCTCACACTTCACCAGACATGCACTAGGGATCAGATGCTTAGCACTAGGACTGGGAAAACTAACAGATAAATGGACCATCATAACAAATGTTCTGAAAACTTTATGTAAAACAATTTACTTTCTGTGCATGTCACTTATCGGAAATATTTCAGTAAGCAAACACTCAAGTTTACTGTTGTGCAACAACAAAGTTATGATGACATTCATGAACTTATTACACTGAAACACACACGCTGCTAGGGCTGTGAGATATGACGACATATATCTTGTGACGATAGAAAAATGTCTAATGTTTCATATTATGATTGTTTATTTCATTGTGTCACAAATCAAACTCTTCACTGCAATTTTTTGTCATTTGGAGTCTGTCCACCTTTTGTGCAGATTACATTGATAAATTACTGTTCTTAGCTTTTTACTCACAAAGCTTTTATTGCACTTACAGTAACGTAACAAGTGTAGTTGTCATCATCTCAAGTACTTCACCTGGTTCAATGTCTCTCCTCTGTGTGTGCAGCACACACACTCGCAGTGAACCACAGAGAGCAGAGGAGAGTAGCACGACCATAAATGACAGAAAAATGCAGTAGAGACTATGTTTGTTAATATTATTTACCTAATTTATGCGCATTTGTTTCATTTCAGTTCAGTGCGAGACTCTTTGTGTTTTGCTTTCATTTATGGTCGCGCTGCTCTCTGTGGTTCACTGCAGGCGGGGCTGAGCTCTCTGTGTGCTGCACACACAGCACAGCAGAGGAGAGACAGTGAACCAGGTGAAGTGGTCGAGTTGATGACAACGACACTCGTTACGTCAGTGTAAGTGCCATGCAGACCAGAAATTATTTATTCATTGAATTTACAGAAAATGTGCTATATCATGATATGTATTGTTATCAGGATATGAAATGATCTATATCGGGATACGGGATTTTGGTCATATCACACAGCCCTGCACACTGTTGTGACTGGGTTAGCCGCACATCACTACTTGACAGAGAGTCACATTATGAAAATGCTGCCTGCAGTTTGACAGTATTTTGAGAAGTTGGAGAATGAAAATATGCTATTTGTGAATGATGTCAAAGGAAACTAAAATGTCAAGGCAACGCAGCCAAGGATTTCTTAAAGATGTATATGTTTTCAGTAATGGAGGATGGATGTATCTGTTTGTACAACAACAAAACTTAAATAAATTGACAGACAAGTGCAATAGAACTGATATAATTTTCAACTTACCTCTAATCTCACTTCCATGATCTGTTTTCTCTGTAAGGTCTTTGCAGAGTTGTACGCTATGAGGTAAAGAGACAAAATTTTGGTCAGCCTTAAAGAGAATAATTCAAGATTTTCTACAAATCAGACAGACTCCCAATTTGCAGATTTTTTGTTGGTCTATAAAACCAATGTAACTTAATTAGGCTAATGATAATAATAACAATAATAATAATAATGACAGAGGAACATGATTTGAATTTTGAATTGACTAACAAAGAGGCAACAGTGTTAGTATAAAACTTGGACTCTGGGACTGAAGTGAAACTACACGAGCAAACGGAGGGAGGCCAAACAAAACATCAAAACTCAAAATATATTGAAAATATTGTTTTGTCACATCAATTTCCTTGTGAAGTAAGATCTCCTATTTAGGAATCATAATGAAAGTGGGGCATCTGATTGTTTTAAGCCATTATATGGAGCTTCTTTTTAACATTATATGTTCTCCTGCAATGGATATGACAAATGGATAAAAGCTTGGCAATACAGCCATCAGTGGTACTGGATTACATGACAGACAATGGTGTCAAAGTGAAGTTTGTGTGAAGTTTCTTCTGGCTTGGTATTACAAAGGTGCTACTGTTGCCGTATCCAGTTTAATGGTGTATGGGTTAAAGTTAGTGAGAAACTATGCAATATATTTCGCAAATCTTGCACGTCTGGTTACATTGTTTTCCAGGACCTCTGCCAACTGCTACAGCAGGCACGGTGGCATTCATCCACATTATGAAAAACAATTCCCAGGAAAATCTTCTCAATCTGGCTGTGTCCAAGCACACAGAACCTAACTCAGGGATGTCCTTGTTGGCAATTCAATTGGCCTTGAAGAACGAGCACCGACAAAAGCAGACTGATCAAGCACTAAACGACTTACATTAAAACTTACAATTGAACACAATACACCACACCAGCTGAGAGCCAGCGTGTATGTTCTGCACAAACACAAACACACAAGTGAAAATAATAAGTTAGTGGGCTGTATCATGTGGACTCTCTCACTGACTGCCTCTGCCACCCATTCAACATGCTCAAACAGTTGCTGATATGGACCAACTAGTGCCAACAATGCTGGCCGCACTGCAAGAACTGCACGCAGTGCTCAGTTAAAGATGCTCAATAAAACACCCTAAGGTACATTAAGGTCAAATACAGTGGTTGATTTTTGCATAATAGGGTGACAGGGCAGATTTTCACTACTTCAAGCAACAAGATACAGCACTAATTCAACGTTACACCCTTGCCTCTCTGACTTGTGGTGAATCCCACTATTGCACAAGAACAACCGACTGATGTCAGACACAGATAGACCCAAATGCCCACAGTAATATTAGACAGCCTGTGAAGAAAATGCATTATTTTACTTGAAATACAGTGGTTACGTAATAACAATGTGACACTTTAGTTAGCAGCACATAGAGATTGCCCTTTCACTTGTTGTCAACCACTGAGAGATCACTGCATGGGATGGCATCCCTGAGGAGGTGGGGGTCTGTAGGGCTTGTTGACATGGAGGCTTTATCAGGGACCTTCTGACTGAGGGATTTACGACTGTGATGCCCAAACAGACTCTCTATAATCATGCAATGAGCTGTTTTGTGTGAAGGGAAATAAGTATTTTTTTCCAACTGAAAAACGTTTGTTTAGCACTTGTTGGATGAACTTTGTTATGCATGTTTAGTATAGATCTTTCAAAGGCTGTGTACAGGCATGGATCCCTAGCAGATGCAGAGACACACCAGTGAAATGCATCATTTAAATTACATGTACAAGATTCTCTCTTAGATAATTTTACAAGTTGATAGTTTGATCTGGAGCAATTTTCTGTCAAAGTGTTATCAGCTACAGTGACATGCACTACATATATGACTAAGAATTAAGTAGTCTGAGTTGATGCATCTCACTGCAGGCCTTTTCTAACTATGCAAGGCCTACATCGACTAATAGCAGCTAGCACTGTGGATGAGCCTATTGTGTCTTTGCCTGCAACTTAAATAATGGCTGCGCTGAAGAAAACAAGTGAAAATATCATTCACGAAACCATTTTCCTTTGAACAATGACAACACTAAAAGCCCAATTCTGTGTTAATTTCAAGATGCTGCTAGGGGCACCCTGTGCCCAAGATGAGTGGATTTGGCGATGTAACGTTAGTTAACGTTAGTGTGAAAAGTTAGCGCTAGGTGTGTTGTACAGATATCATTGGTTATGGTAGCACCGAGGGCACATTGTTGCACCACATTATAGCTCTACTATTGTTGTAGTAAGCCAACTGATGGGGTTAACTACATAAATATCTAGTTTAATTTACCGTTGTTATTTGAAGAGGGAGGTTAAACCGTTAGCTGAACATTAAAGTTACGACTACATGTCCGAAGTGACGGTACAAGAGGATTTAACCGTCAGCAGAGAAAGTTTAAAGTCATTAAATGTCGTGGTTATTTTTCTTTTTTATGCTGCAATTCCCAGCTAATACATCAAGGGAGGCTATCGACATCATAAGCGCTCCAGCTAACCTGCTAGCATTAGGTTAGCTAGCGTTATATGCCAGGATCCAACGTTTCCCTCCACTTGATTACCATTACCGTTAACGTTAAAATAACGCGGACTAGCGATAGACTTTTAACCGCCTGCTCGTCAGTTGTCTGTTGACAGTTAATGTTGGCTAATTATATTAACTTTTGCACAATATTTTCTTCAATTTAGAGGCTAGTACATATCGATACCAGCCCGAGAGTGGGCTACATGAATGCTAACTAGCTTAGCTTTGATAGCCATCGTGTTTACACATTCACGAATGAATTTAAATAACGCCTCCACTACACAACAATGAATAAATAGAGCATATTCACTATTAAACGACTGCAACTACATGAATTGTTTATTTTTTCAGAGTTAAATGGCGGTGTCAACTGTTCCTTAGCTAGCCGACGTTACCGCTTATGTTAGCCCTCGCAAACACTTGAAAGACTGGCCTTGGATTGTAATGCTAGCTACGTAATTATTATAAGTAGTAGTAACATAAATCAACAACTGTTAAACCACTGTGACCTCTAACACTGTGTCGAAATTCAGATCCACTTACAATTCGTGTTTTCCTGATTTTTCCCAGTTTTTTATCCATTCACCAGGGAGGATAAGTGTCGCCATCTTCCATACACACACAGCCCGGATGTCTAGTTCATCATGGCACACACAGGGTCAAATGTGCTGCTGCAGCCAGCTCACTGTTGCATGGTGGGACACTCTGACAAAGGCTCCTATGCATGCAACACTTTCTCTTCAGTGTGTGTGTGTGGCAGTGCAACTCTCTGCATGCACCTCAAGGCTCTTGATTTAGCAAAGTACTAAGTAGTAATTTAAAAGGTTGAATTACATTTACCTACCCTTACACAACATAATTTCACACCAGCGTTATTCATTAAAAAGTGTGTAATAAAGCTCCCTGATTTTAAATCATAACTGGAGAGCCATGGTTTCCAAAGTCTCTGCAGCACTTCAAGTTCATCTGGACAAGCCAATTACTGTTTGCTTGTTGAATGTGTGCACATACTACATTGAATATGTATTATTATCTTTGCGCTATTCACATCCTGCTTACAGTTCACAGAAATGGGTTCACCTGTATAAAGTCATTCATTGTGTATATTTCTGAAGATTGTTGTGTTGTTATTTTTGTGTAAGCACATTGAGAGCCACTAAACTGGAGTCAAATTCCTTGTATGGTAACATACTTGGCCAATAAAGATGATTCTGATTCTGATTAGAGAGATGAAACCTTTTTCATATGAAAATATGAAATAGGTTTCATATGGATAAGTGTTGTCAACTACATAAAAATAATGTAAGACATATACATTCAAATTAAGACAGTATTTATGTACTATGAATGGTCATTCATACCAAAATTGGAGGTATGGCTTGATCGCAATGTTCTTAAAATTATCACACAGTTGCAGTGGTTTATTCTGTTCATGTTACATGTCCAGACATAAATACACACCTTAAAGGATGCAATGGGCACTTTGTAAATAGAATAAAAACACAAATTTAATATACACAAATATTTAAATATGTGTGTAAACATACAGATGTATGCACATTTTCAGCAGTTCAATGCAAAACAGAAAAGATCCCAAATGAAATGATTAATGTAAATTCACAGGCAATTCTTAGATGTATTTTTCTCATTGCCTAACATGAATATTTTGTATGTATATGGTAATGTTTAAGACCATGTGATCTGTTTCTCCAGTTGATAGTGAGATTTTGAGAAAAATCAGGGATTTGTTTTCTAGTGATATATGAATATACCTTTATCCATAAAATGTAGTTCTGCCAACCAGGCCAGTACATAGAGGTAAAGAAATATCACAACAATACATTGAAAGACAAACAAAAGTGTATGTATACTTGCAAATTAGTAGATTAACTTCAAATAGTTACATTCTATTTCTTTAACCTTTTTCTAAAATTTCAAGCAAACAGAAACTGCAAATATAAAATGAGCACCGATTCACAATATATTACACATTTGTAATTGTATAATATACATTTCTGATACTATTATAGTTGGCTAAAGAATTCTAAACTTTAGAATAATTCTATAACTCTTATACACACAACAGTGGTACACCAAATAAATTGGCTGATTGAAAAAAATGCTCTGCACACTTGAAAACTAAAAAAAGAACAAGAACAACAACAAAAAAAACAATACACACCGATATCAACCATTTTTCAAATCCTTTCTTTTAAAGATTGTAATTATGGCATGTCTGTGTTATTAGATATTATTAGATACTATACAGTGGAGAAAAATAGTCAAGATATAGGAGAGATTACATGTTTAAAGTTGAGTCAAATCTTTATGTATGAATGCTCCCAATATTAAAAAATAATTTTAGATGTAGCCATCAGTTTGTCAAATTACTACATTTGGGCAATGCATTACCTTTTCACCCATTCCTTCTAGAGAGATGAAAAGAAAATACAAACAGCTGGCCATATATATATAATAACATAATCATTTCCATTAAAAAGGATTATTTCAGCATCTATGTGAAATAACATGATTAGAAACCATTAATTTACATTTGATTGTCATTACAAAATTTCTATAAATCAAAGTCATCTATAAGGTATAAAAGCAGAACACATACATTTCTAAAAAATACCATCACAAAGAAATCTGAGAATGCCATATATCATTTGTGGCAAGGCCTTTGAACAGTATGAGACGCCAGTTCACATTATACTTTACTGTATACATGTTTCGATATAAGGCTACATGCCATGCCAAAATCTACAGTTGAAAAGTACAGCAGGTGAGCACAATATCATTGACACCTTTATAATGTAATGCAGTCCCATTCAGTAGCCCCGCAATAAATGCTGCAATTATGAAGCTTATTATGTTCAGTTTCTGTTCAGATTGCGTCAGAGAGGTGTTGATTTGAGGCTATGATAATTTCTAAAAATATGGCTGTAAAATTATCATTGAGTTGAATCAACACCTCTGTGACAAAGTGCAGTGTCATTATAGTGTCCAAAAAAATAACTGAACGCTACAAATATCATAACAGTAGTATTTATTCCAGGGCCGGTGGTCATGAAATTCTGCTCACTCCCTGTTTATTGGCCACTATGTATTTACATCAGACAATTTTTGTCTACTGAATGAAAACGATTAAAGGTATATATTATTAAATTGAATTTCAGTCTGTTATTGTCACCTCACCATGCACCTGCCACATAAGTACAGTCAGTACTAGCACTTTTATTAACCCAAACAGCATAACATGTTGACAGCAACTGCGACAGCTTAGTAGAAGCTAACATCGTGTTGTTTTTAGGGCAACTGAGCAAAACCAGAAACATTTCTCCTGCGGTGACAAGTCTGGTGTGTGAAAGTAACAATAAAATTCAAATTCAAGCTCTCCCTCTACGTTGTAACGCAGTGCTGAAGAGGCAAACATTGGTGTGTAACAAACCATTTTTAGTAGTCCATTTTGCTCCATTCTGATTTTCAGAGAAGAGTCATCCATAATATCTTCTAAGGATTTTGATGACACATTGTCCTTGATGCATCCAATCCGTATTAAAACATTGGAACATTAAGAACCTAAAGACATACAAAAAAGTAATTAAAAAAATACAAATCCACAATCTTATAAGTAAGAAAAACAACATTATGGTACAATTTTACCCTTGTAAGATTTTTTCTTTTCTTGGTACATGTTGCATGTAAATGTAAGTTAACGTCAGTAAATTAATTTGGACAACTTGTTTAAACAGTAAAGCATCCACACCAACTAATCCAGGATTGTTTTATGTATACAGTATAGTCTGTATTTGGGGATTTTACAGATGTTTCAATGGATATTTTGGTGTTTTTTTGTCATTAGGCTTGCCATATGAATCCATTGTAAATGCTGTGAATCCAAGCTGAGTACTACTGGTGTCCTCTGTGATGGAGCAAGCTACAAATGTTTCAGAGCCAACTTTCAAGGCAACAGGAGGTGAGTATTTGATACTTAAAAGATAGATTTTTACTTACTGTGATATCTGACCACATGAATAACAAATACTGTTCATAATTATCACTAAACAATGAGTCTTGATGAGAAAACCGTGTTACCTCAAGATAAAGACCTAAATATTACGAGCAACCGTGGCTTCTGTGCAACACTAAAAGTCACATTTATAAAATAAGATTTTTAAAAGGAAACAAATGGTGCAATGAGAAGTGGAAAATACCTACCGAATCATCCATGATGGAAGATGGATCAAAGTAGTCTGGCTTTAGTTCGGTTCTTTCTCTGCGATTCTTTGATGCCGGCTGGAAAATAACAAATCAGTCATAACAATGCACCAGAAAAAAAGGAAATCTGATCTTAATAGGTTTGTCAAAGAAGAGATCTACTACATCAATTGTGGCAATCAAATGCTGACAATTTACACAGATGGGATATAATCATTCACTTTAACTGATATGCAAATTCAACACCACAAGAGAAGCAATAACACTACTTAAGTTAGTACGTACAGATTGATCACAGACATTCATGTACATTACATGCAGCATCATCACATCAACATCAGTTGTTTTCGACCACTTTCTGTTGTTTTTTTTCTTTCAAGGTACACAGAATCCAGATTAATGTTTCTTAAATTACCAGATCAATGTCCATTGTGTCAAAATCCATGCCCTCGTTGATGTCTTCCAAGCGGTCCTCCGATGACATCATCACATCCTCCACTATTGGCTCCTCATCATCCTCCATGAGTCCGGACCCTCGACGTCTGAGGAGTACACAAGGGGAAACACTTCAGCGGGACATGTGTAAATTGTGCTTTTTCACATATTGTCTATTAGCAGAATGTTATTTCCAGCTCTCCTCCACAATTTAAACTCTATCAATGTACTCTTAAGAGCAGTGCCATCTTACGTCGCTTGCTGCATGTGGTTCCTCATCTTGGCATACTGCATGCTAACCCGCTCTTGCTGTTGACGGGCCTCCGCTTGTTGCCTCTGTGTCAACATCCAAGTGACCTGGGTGCTGTGGGACAGTGTTTGGTATTTAACAAGACTTCATAATTCTGAGTGTATCCAAAGTAGCATGGTATGCTGTAAACAGCAGCAACATTTGTAAATATTAATTTTGAGGTAAGTTAATAGAATAGGTGTGTAGAAAAATTTTAGTACTTGTAATCGATAGAAGCCTGGTGGTGATGGTGTGGCTGCTGCTGGGGAGGCACAGGCTGATGGGGAGGCTGCTCTGTTGGCAATGTGTATGCGGTCGTGTAGCTGTCCTCTGGCCTCATCTTCTTTGGATCCCTTAATACAGTAGAGGTGAGATGGGGCGAATGCATCATCACTGGCGTCTGCACGTTCTGCTCACGGTTCATCCACACTGCATCACTGCTGCTGCAGCTGTTTTCTTCCGCTAGAGAAAATCATTTATTTAATGACATACAGTAACTACTTGTATTACACCAAATGCATGCAGTGGCCATAATAATGTGTGCAGTATATAAATAGATGTCCCCTACTGACTGACACATATTGTTCAAGTACGCATGTATGACAGTTCAAAGGCCAAAAAAACAGCGTTACTAACTTTGTGACTGTGGATTTGGCAATTTTAGCAATTTTACCAACAAACTATTAAAATTACTTATTTAAATCTACGAGATATGGCACAGACAAATACATTACAAAAAGTGTAATTAAGTTAAAATTGCTCACCCTCAGGCAATTTCCTTTTGCTAGCAGCAGCAGGCTTGGACTTCTTACTCCTGATGGTGGACCCTCGACTGCTGATCCCACTGATGACAGACATGGTGTCATCGTCCCCTCCAACTTGCAGGGAGTTCCTGTATGAGATAAGGGGCAGCCAGCAGTCCTCTCGCTGCAGGGCCATCTGAAACGTCATGAATCGTTCCAGGTACATGTGACTGTAGAAGTCAGGATGACAACAGTCACGGTTAGAAGCTTTTCAGAGTTCATCAGCTCCATGTGCACATCAAACATACGTAAATCACTGCCCACGTCTTGTGCCTCAAACTTACACTGTCCTCTTGTCCTGTCGAATTAGTTTGCTCGAGAACTCGCTCAGGATATCCAAAAAGGCGAGATTGAGAGGTGGACTCCCCTCTCCTTGGGGACTAGGTTCCTTAAAAGCAAACTCAATTCCATTCCTAAATAAAATACAAGGGAAATAATGAATGGAGGGCCTTGTTTGTTAAAAACAGATGTCATTGTAAGAACTGAGTAGCATGCAAAACTGTAAACCACAAAGATTTGGCTCTGGACAATTACTTACTTATGTAACATTGCAATAGCCTCCCTGGTCTTCAACTGATCCAAGCCAAAAGTCAATGAGAAGCGCCGGGCAAGCTCTTTAATGCCACAGAAGGCTGACGATGATCGATCAATATTGAAGCCAAGTTCAGACAACATGTCGTTGAATAACTACAAGAAAAAACAAAAGAAATATACTGTTCCACATTTCTTCAAAGGTGGTTTCTAAATCCTGAACTAAATGCATTTATGATCCGCAGTAACTAACTGTTATTATAATACAGTCAAAAGAAGAAAAAAGACCACCATCTTCCTATGTTAAATTGGTATGAAGGCATTTTCTAGAACTAAGAGTGTACTAATGTGTCTTAAAAAGTGAAACAAGGCAATCTTGTATTAAAACATTAAGAATCTAAAGACATCGTTTCAAATGATTTTCCACGAGGGCCAAGATTCTTACCGTTTGCAGGCTCAATATAAGTGTCTTTGCACATTGTATTTTGTCGATTTGTCTTGTTTTACTCATTGTTTCCTTGATGATATCTCCATAGTCGTTGTAATACTAAGGAGAAAGGGAAGGAATACTGTATTAAGAAGAGCAGGGCCTAAGGGAATTCTTTATAAATTAATGATAAAAAAGGGTTTAAACCTACTCTCATATACTGTTTAAATATATCTGCTCCGGTGTTCATTTCCACAACATTGTAAACGATTAATTTGCAATAGGCAGCGAGAAGGTTTCTTCGCTTGTGCAGTGCCTCTATTTTACTGGCTTCATCATCTTGCTGCCCGTCTGAAAAATACAATATGATACAAATATTAAAAAAAAAAAAAATCATCAACAGTCTGTAACTTTTTAAACATAACTGTAGTTGGGTAACACAAGAATGGTGATTGACTCTGACCTGTGCTGTTGTTGTCATCATCCTGATCAATGAAAACTTGATCCAGGATGAAGTTGAGCAGCTCTGCCTGCAACGAAGAGTCTGGCGTGTAGACCAGAGGCTCCAGTTGTTCCCGGCCTGAAGACATAATTTGGTGACTGAAGATCAATAGCAGATCACATAGTATGGTGAAGGCCTGGAATAAACACAACACTTCAGCGTTTATGAAAATACTGACCAACAACATTTTCAGTTGCAGTAATGAATGGCCGATGTATAAAATGAAGAAAAGAAAAGTCCAGTCAGCGTAATCCCACCTGCTCTTTGACTGCGGTGTTGATGCTGTTTAGGTAACGCTGACACATTAAGCAGAAAGCTCTCATTTGCTTTCTCAAGGTCACCATATCACCCTAAAAGGAACAAATGTTCAGATAAGAGTACAGTCCTTTCAAATGAACTAGTAAACACTTATTACAGGATTATAATGTGAGGCAGATTTGTGTGAATTTGAAAATATAAGCTCAGCAGGTCATAAAAAGAGTCAGTATCATAGTTAAAACCAGCAACACTTGATGAAAATCAGTGCTCATGAGCGTTATTTACTTACTACATGCTTTCAAGCTGATTATAATACTATAATAATGTCTTTATTTGCCTAATTTATGCATAGAAACTGTACATATATCCCATTTTCACAAGATTTTTTGATCCTTCCTTTCCTTCCTACAGCTGGATATCTATGTGAAGTATCCTAAAATGCTTCATATGTAAATACCTTCAATGAACTGCTGTCTGAAACCTTTGCTAGATGCCACAGGATGATGTAATGTGTGCACTGCATTGCATGAATCACAATCTGGTGGGAAGAAAATCAAACAGATCAGATTAGCTGTGATGTTCCACACAATGATTGCAATTGTTGGTTTTGCATTTCAGGAACATGACTGACAAAGTTAGAGAAGACTCTACTGTCAGGGCTGTGATACCTGTTCAGGCATGTCCCCGTTCTGCAGACCTGTGTTGAGTAGCCGGTAGTTGCTGGTGAAAAGATCCCACTTGGAGAGGTCGTGTGCACTGGTAGCAGAAAAAAGAACACATGAAAATTAAAACTAATACATAATAATATAATTTACATTCATTACTCACATCTAACCACATAAAAGAAAACCAAGACACAGTATATATGGAGTTGCTATTGTCTTCAACAAGTAACAACATATTGAAATCATAAGCACAAACTTGTTAACTGCTTTACTTGTGGAAAGCACTGATCTTCTTGAGCGTAGAGAGAACTTGGTAGGCATCATCATCATCTGGTTCTTCACCCTGACAAAGAAGAGATCAAACCCATAAAATCCTGGACATTCACCCTTGCCTGTTCACACGTTAACATGGTTTCAAACGATCCAGGCAAAGAAACATCTTGCAGCACTCACCTCTAGCAGGAAGTCCTCCAGGAGTCTGCTGAACTTATCTACGAGCTCGTCGAGAAGCTGGGAGCGGGCGATGTCCACACGGTTGAAGATGGTGAATTCTTCGTTGCAGAGGTAGTGGTAGGTGGTAGAGCAGGCCTCAAGGACCTCAATGTCTGTGTGCTTATCTACCACCTCCCAGATTTGCCGCAACAAGGCGTCCAAATGCTTAATGGAAGCACAAGACATAGTTTCACTGGCACTGCATGTAATTTACAAGTTGCATAAGTTGGATCAAATGTAAAAATTGACAAACCTTTTCTAACCGACCAGTTGTGTAGATGTCAAGATCAAAGTACTTTGGTATTTGTAGCAGATTCGTCACCTTATCAATATCAACGCAGTACTTTTACAAGGAAAGACAAAGCAGGTAGGTTGAATGGTTAGGGATCAAACCTCTTCAAATACACAAGTCAACTGCATGTAAGCTGTTGGCTTTAGTGCAGAACACATGCAATTACCTTTGCCAATAACAGAGGAAGCGCAACTGCAAACATTTCTGTGATCCGTGTCCGATCATCCAGCTGTGTTTTCTTCTCCTTTGCAGTCAGGACCTTTTCCATGCAAAAAAGCCCAAACATTAGCAACATGAAACTGAAAGAAATCGAAGAAACAAAGTTAAGTCCCCAAGATGTTGAACATGCGGTGCTCACCCTCTTCCCTGTGCCCCTGCCTACTGGAGGGTGGCATTCACAAGCCTGCCGGATGGCACAGAGCATGATCTCAACCAGAGCCGTCTCCTGCCGATCACTCAGTGCTTAAAATCACAGACACAGAAAGTTACTGACAATGTAATGAAAAGAAAACAAAATGAAAAATAAAATTGGGAGTTAATTTTCTTAATATTATGAGTCAGTAACTGACTGAGACCTTGGTTCCTTACCCTCCTCCCCTGGCATGGGCTCATCCAACAGCAGGCTGATCATAGTCTCCCAGTCCTTCAACAGCTCTGACCCGCACTCCCACAGGCTATCCACCAAGTAGGCCCCATGTTCATGGAGCTGTAAAACATCAAATGTTATTGAATTAGATGAAAATATGTTGAAATGGGGTCAATTCCTCACACTTCAAACTAGATTAACTGACTTTCTAAAACTCTACAAGCTCAGGGTTAACATCCAGGACTGATTACCTCGCTCTCCAAGAAGAAGAAGACAGTAGTCTTGATAAGGCTACCATTGAGGCTCTGCCTGCCCCTCCTGGGTAATCCCTCCTCTTCAGGACCTCGATGGCTGAAGAGCCTTAAATCAGCACAATACAAAAGACTGTTAAAAGTGCCTGGTGAAAGCAGGTGAAAAAAATGATCATCAGGAGACACATTACCAGAATTTTTGATTTCAGAGGAGTTTCTACAATAGTGTAGTGTAGTGTTGTGTTGTGTTGTGGAGGTAGAATATTCCTTTAAGTCATTCTTCCACTGTGAGATTAACTCACATCAGATGTTGCCCATGTTTCTCTCAGATTTCTGATTCGCTGAGTGGGAGAGAAAACTTCTTGACAAACACAATCCCAACCAGACTGGGCACTAAAATCATGTGATGTGAACTAACATGAATGTGTTGACTATATGAATGATATAGGCTTGTCAAGTTTTAAATATGATGAGACTTACTTCTTAAACAGAAATTCTCCTGCTGAAACAGCAATGGGTCGATGTGCTGAGTAAACCAGGTGATACACACTCTCACAGTCCTCTGCTGTCAGAACCTCATCACTGCTCCTGTTGCATGACATGCATACGTTCTTAGTTATAAAGGCAAGTTTATGTAAAGGATTTTTTTTCTCAAGGAAGCTAAGATCAGAAAAGAAATATCTTTTCCAGAAAAATGTGATCCCTTTAAAGTGGAGGTAACTTACTGTAAGACAAGTGTCAGAAGTTTAATGGCTTGCACAGCAACATCATATTCCTTGTCCAGTGTCATCGACACGATGCGGTCCTGTCAATGAGAGTTCACAAGATAGCTCAGCCTAGGAGAACTCCAGAGCATAAGTTGTTACATCATGCATAGATACAATGATGTCAATATTCCATCATTACTAGCAAGTTATCAGCATATAAAGAGGCAACAGGTGGCGAGCCTGTACGTTTCCAATGATGTACAAGAAGTGATACAGCTGCTGGCTCACCTTGAAGCGACTTGTGAAGAGCTCCAGCCGTGTACCAAGCTCTCTGCTGTAATACAGGCCTTGCAGGGCAGTCAGGCACTTCAGCCGCACCTCACCTTGCTTGAAACACAGTAAAATACATTAAATATTTATGATATTTGAATGCCAAAAACCCTTTTATTATTATGCATACATAAAACATAAAATTATATATGCTAATTAATAAGAGTTCTCCCTGCCTCTCCATAAAAATCACAAAGCACAGTTAGCACCAGTGGTGACAAGAATTTGACTGCAAACAATGTAGAGAAAATAGGGACCTTTTGTGTGTCCATTTTCCTGTCACATCGCTCCTGTAGTAGCTTTCCATAACTGACTATGATTAATTTAAGGACCCATTGGAGATCCCAGGTCTGTCACAGGTAATAAATTCCAAAATAAAGTCCCCCATCAAAGTAAGAATCCTTACATTTTTTATACACAATACAAATGCTAACAGTTAGCTCACCTTGTCGTGCATTGTCCAGCCAACATATTTCAGGTAACTGTCATTGAGGAAGGCATCACTGTACAACTTCATCCACACTCCGATCTCCTCAATACAAATAGCTCGAATTTCAGCAATGGCGTCACTGGCAAACACAAGAGAATCAATACAATTTTATTAAATCTATAACTTACCCTTGCGTAAACAGAACTATTGAGAGCAGCAGAAGCAGTCCTCATTTTGAGCTCAAATCATAGACTCATATTGGTGTAGGCATCGATTTGACACTAGAGGGCGCCAAAAAGCCAAAAATGAACGCGATGTATGGGGAAATCTCACTGTCATATGTACAGTGCCAGTCAAAAGTTTGGACACACTTTCTCTAATACAGTAAGTCAGTCAAGGATTCACATACCGGTATCTGTGAACAAACACTCCTTTGAAAATTGCATTCATCATGTTTTCGATTTCATCTTGATTTTCTTGAAGCTGAAAGACAAACACAAAATTATACTTTTTAAATAATTTCCATAGTAATTTATAATAATTTGCATGCCCTGTTCAACCCTCAAGCACAAAAAAATATAACATTTCAAAAGGGTTTGCAGGACAAGTTCTGTTAGGAGTCATTTTAGTGATATTACAGGATAATGCTGTTATTCTGTAATTTTCTTGTGTCAACAAATGACAAAAAGACTGAAAAGACCAAAACCAACAATGGGTTAGTCTCAACATTTTACGACATGCCTACCCTAATAAGGTTAAGTAATTTCCTAAAATAGCATTATTAGTTTACTCATCCCAGGTCTATCTTGAGCTGTGAATTAATACACATTTGGTGCAGCTGTATGTGAGATTAACTGAAAATATACTAAAGTGCTCATGTTCATCTCAATGAGGAGGTCTATGGCACAGAAGAACAAGCTACTGTATACTGTATCAGGCTTTGGCTACACAGGTAATATGCAGAAATAGTACGGAACTTGTTGATCTTGGTCTTTTCATGAAATTTGTTGACAATAAGGACAGTATAGCATATCATCAGTAAACTGATCCACACATTTTTTAAAGGATGTGTATCGACTAAAGTAAACCCCATCAAATGCTGATCTGGTCTTTACTTACTACTGCTGGTGATACCAGGACAGGCAAAACACACAGACTTCCTAAACACCATTGCAAACAAATCTCTTAATGAACCTTTTATCTCCCCTCTCTTTTTCTCATAAGTAAAGAGCAGCGTACAAAACACTCAGGAAGCAGCATCTCATTTTTAGCTGGTTAAGACGACAAACATCATCGGCAGTGACAAGTGTGTGAACATGGGCATTGCATATTTCAGAAATACATTAAATGAATTCCAAAGACCTTACTGTTGAAGTGTTTGGAGTCAAAGTGTAGTGACAATGGATGTCTGTTGCAATTGTTAGACATGTGATTTTTCTTCTCACCTCTTTCCGCTTCTGTAACAATAGCTCCAGCCTATCATTGGCCCTTTTTGCAACGACCTTGTTCCTCTCTGCCTCATATTGTCTCTGTGTGTTGTCCATATTGATGCTCAGGTTTAGAGCGACGTTCACCAAGGCTGTCATCAGCTTCATGGCTGACAAAGACGACAAAGTTCAGATGCTTCTGGGACAAAAACAGCACGAGCATGCAGCAACCACAGAGCTGAAATGCATCTATACCAAAGTGCACATTAATAACTGACCTGCTAGTGTGCTTGTATGTCTAAACGCCCTGACTTGTGAGTCAGAAAGGCCTGTGAGCAGTGAGATGATGGTGTCCATCATATACTCGTCGTAGATGATGCTGTACTGACACTGACGCACCAGAACTGATATGAAGTCACAGAAGCTTATCCTGAATTTCTTCCACTGTGGCCCTGACAGAGTTAACGGGTAGTCACCGCTGTCCTGTTTGACAATGGAAGAGACATCATCGGATTCAGGTCAGGAGCATCTTATTTGATATACACATTTCCCTTTATGTCTGTTAGATTAAAAACACCTTCTTTTATTTTAAGTGAATGTAAAAACACAGCTTGCATTACCTCATTAAACTCCTCTGTCATTTTTCGGATGATTTCGGAGTTCTGCATATGGCTAAACATCTCAGCACTCACAGCACCTGTGAGAAGAATCACACAGTGGCAGGAAAGTTCAGATTATTACGCCTGGGCCACACAGCCTAACTCTACCTGAGCAGCACGTGTGTGTTGCTGAACTGCTGCGGCTCGCAGGCCTACGGTGTCCACACAGACAGCATTGCTGCTGCAGCGCTGCTACTGCCAGCTCTATCTTTGTACATAGAGTTTGACTTTGATAATGGCCATCAATAATAGAATGTTTCATATCATTTCATTTTAAATTTCATTTATATTTAGTTTAGACAGAAAAAGATAAAAAAGCATGTGCTCAATTGTGAAAAATAAATAAAGTGAATATGTGAGGTGAAAGCGGCTTGGTGGAGTCTGGTTGGGGCTACTTCTGTGTCAGCCACATACACTTCTCACACAGGACGGGGTTTTTTTATTGATTATACTGATTATTCTGACAGTTAAACTCCACTGTCACCACTCCAAGTGATGAAAATCCCTCCAGACAACACCAAGTTCCCCAAACGAGCCATCAGGAGTCGTGGATAGAAGCTCCATGTGTCACCAACTCTCCGTGCTGGACTTCCCTGCCAGAGAGGCTCCCTGCCCTGGTGTGCACCGCCCAGGCTGCCCCGCAGTGGTGACACTTTAAGTCTGTGACATATTCATATATTTGAAACTATAGTGAAAGGTGTAATGTTGCTGGTATGATCAACAGATCATGTTCCCTGTCTATTTTTACTGGGAACCGCGCACATCACGCGGAAGAAAAAGACGAGACCCTGAATCTTTAGATGACTCGTTGCAGCAGCCGTGTGTGAGCTGGGCGTCTCACGCGGCCTGTGTGGCCGCTCTAATCTGTTAACATGGGTACTGAAATGAAAAGCACACGACACACACACACACACTGCTCACACAGGCTGTGTGTACCAGGTATTATTTTGCTTTCAGGCACCCAACATGCAATATATTAATACACATCATGTCAGATATTTACCTTTACAACCAGAGCACTGAATGAAGAAGTTGATTAAGTCCAAGAGAGCGATGTCCCTGTCCTGTTTGTATGCCTCGATCCAGTCATCAACAACAGACTAGAAAATAAAATGCAACCAAGACATTTTACCACATTGTTTATTCATGCATCAAATCCAAATACAAAAAGAAATCTTAAAATATGACTGTATGTTAACGATGGTGATGCTGTCTCAATACCTCTACTGAAAGACTTACCCCATTGCAACCCCGTTACAGTTTAATCAAAGTTCCTCCTGTAACATACTGTGTTAATTTATAGCTATTATTTGGGAAACATATTAGCTATGAAGAACTATACTTAACATAATTTTACTTTAGATACAATTGGTTAAGAGTCTACAGCCATGCTAATGGCTCTGTGGCGCTGTACCTAAGCATAGCAGTGCTTTAAGCTAAATGCTAACTTAAGTACTGAACAATAGAACCTTTGACCTGATGATGGCGCTTGATTAAAGTCAGGGGTTCAATGTGTCTAAAATTCATCATTCATGCTCAAATTTCACAGCAATCCTTTCAATAGGAAAGTCATCACCAAACTTCACCAAAGTCAGTAGGATTCATCCTCTGAGGACCCGGAATGTGTGTACAAAATTTCAAGGCAATCCAAGTGGTAGACCGACCCACTGACAGACCAACACTGCCATCCCTAGAGCCATGCCTCTAGCAAGGCTAAAAATATATCCCACAGCTACCACACTAGTGAGAATATTTTCAGAGCTACCAAACAATGTGACGAAAATGAGATGAAACAAGACACAATCTCTTCACCACATTATTGTGCACCCACCTGTGTGGCGCTCTTCCCCATTTTAACCACCTCAAACAGGGTCATACTCTCCATCCCGTTCGCCTGATGATGGCCATTCACCCAGCCAATAGCAGTTCCCCTCCCTCCTCCCCCACCTTTGGCCTTGTCTCCAACGGCCCTCCTCCCTTTCTTGGCTGCCTGATGGAAAGAAAGAGGTTGAATGAAAGATTAAAGTGTCATTGGTTTATAACATAAGAACTAACGGTGCATTAAATGTGTGTGTATACTGACTCTTATCCAGTTACTGGGAATTACAGAACTCTCACAGTGTGGATCTAAATCATATTAGAGATATTATCTTATTCTATGATAAACGCTGCTACATTATATCACACTGTTTCTACTCTGTGTTTCTATTTTGGGAACCAGACAGAGGAGGCCCATGCTGGGATAAACTCAAGCTTCCCTGTGACCCTGATTACACATTGAGAAGTATGAATATATGACAATATCATGTTGGAAAAACATACCATGCCTTTTCCTGTTTTTGCATTTTTGCCATCAGGATCCTCAAAGTCAGTATCTGAAGACAACTGTGAGTCTGCCTCTCTGTGAACGACACATAAAAGTCATCACAACCATGGAGCTGAATTCAAAAATCACTCAAAGACATGTTTAAATTTGATAATACATTTCTGTGGTGCACCACTTACTGAGGAAACTGAATTTCTGTTTGCAAATCCTGCGCTGCTATCATTTCTTTAACATTTTCTGGATCTGTTGGGAGTAAGTGCTTCTACTGCTCTGGACCCCAAGCAAGAAGGTATCTCTTGCCCTGCACCTGGAAAATAAGACAAAGCACAGGAGTTTGTTGTTGAAAGATTACACTCGCTTTAATAAAAGATGGCATTTGCTGTGGCTCATTTAACCTCAACAATTACTACACTAGGGCTGCAACTCATGATTAATTTCATTATCAATTAATCTGACAGTTATTTTCTCAGTTAATCATTTAGTAAATAACAGAGTTTTTTCAATTATTTAGTAGTAAATAATGGAAAAAAACATAGTGTAAAATGCACATCATAGTTTCCCAAAGCCTAAAGTGACGTCTATTCATATTGCTTGGTTCCAAGCAACATCCAAAAATATTAAGTTTACTATCACTACAGACAAAGACAAGCTCCTCACATTGGAAAAGCCTGAACTGGGAAACATTGTGCATTTTCGTTTGAAAAACTACTTTAATAATTAATCGATTATCAAAATAGCTGCAGATGTTTATGCTGTCGACGGCAAAGCACTACAGTTATATGAGTCATGTACCAGTGAGCACAGGAAATCCCCAAATAATCTTTAAAACAGCTAAAGGGTTGGTGGGTCCTAACAGTTGCATGGAAGCCTCAGTAATCAGGAAATAATGCCTACGCAACTGACTAGTTTCCCCTCATACATACAGCAGATTGTGAAAGTTTTCTTAACTGCATTTACATACTAAATAGCACCCTGAGCTGTTTTTCATTGTTTTTCTCCTGAACAGACATGACAGATGCATTGCCAGCTCATAAAACATTTTCAAAGCTTTTCTTTACTTTTTAAAGCCACACTTTAAAAACATTTGTGCTACTCTACCGTTATATTGGCCCGTTGCTACTCTTTACAGCATATTGCCAACAACTGGATATGTCATCAACATCTACATAACCACTCACATCCCTGCGTTTGTTGAGCCAGTGCATGTAAGTATAACATGTACAACTAGAGCAAACACTGTAAGGGCTTATTCTATTAAAACATTTCTTTACTAGTGGTCAAAAACTCCAGAAGATACTTTTAATCAATCACTAAAACAATTACTTGACTAATCTGATAGTCGACTGACAGAAAAATTAATCACCAACAATTTGGATGAGCTTAAGTAATCATTTTTTTAATTCTCAAAATCAAAAAATTCTACTTTTCTATGGCGTACAGTGACCCAGTGCTTAAGTCATTCAATTAATTAGTTGATCAACAGAATGATGATTGATGTCACCTTTGACAGCAACAGTTTGTCATTCATCAAATAAGAATACCAAACATTTGCTTGAAACTTCACATACATGTGGATTTTGGTGTTTTACTTTGTTTCATAATACTGTAAATTAAACAGTCTGGGTTTATTGCCTGCTGTTCAGGGCATTACTGTAGATACTGGTAACAAGTGATGTCATTATTTACATTTTACAGACAATATGACGAATTTACTAAGAAAATACCTGATAGAATGATACTGATAGCGAAAGCAGTTGCAGCCCTACCACAGTCAGAGTTCACAACTTACTGTTTGGAAAGCACCAGTGGTGGAGCCACCTGTACCGCGGAAGATGCAGCAACACAAAACTTAAGTTTAATCATCCAGTTTTGAACTAGTAGTACAAAGAAGGCTGAAATAACAAATCCAAATTATGTACAGCAAATTTAAGCACATTTTATGAGGACTGTGAGAGTATTTACAACTGGCTTATGAGAATTCATTTAATAACTGTTTTTAAATAACGTCAATTTACATGCTCCATAAAGATTGGTGAATATTTGAATAGTGATATTGTGTAGTGTTATATTTGGCAGCTGAACTTGCGGGCAGGTAAAGTCTCTAAGCATTCAGCAAAATAGGAAGGTTTTCTTGAAGAAAAATCAATCATTTTTCATTGGCCAGGTGGTTATCTGACAGGCCAGTATGACAGCAGTGCTGAACACTAAATCTACAAATTAGTTTCTGCTGACTCAGTGTTTCCCCTAGAATTTTTTTCAGGCCTGGTGGTACGTACCGAAAAAACCTTAAAAGGACAAGGCACGCAGGATGGCATATTCGTGCGGTCGGCTTCAGTCAGGCGGCGCAGCAGGCGGTCTGCAATTTATATTTTCATTCAAATTTTTGCTGCATTTATATTTATAATTTAAGCTGCATTTATTGCATAAAAATAAGCTGCCCCTCTCACTTCTTCTACTTCTGTATTTTTGCTTGACTCCAGAGTTTTTGGAGAAAAACGTTGATATATTTGTTTGTTCTTCACCCGGTATACAGCTTTATCTCTTTTTAGGCGGTGCCATGCTAACGTTAGCTAACCTGTATCCCATACACTCTCGCTCTCGCAACAACACAGAGGTTGACTTAAATTTTGGAACAGTGTCGCACAGAGGCTCCCAAAGGCATATGATTATTGATTTCTGAATTAATGGATATTTGACGTTATTTTTGGCATTTAAAAAAAGATCTTTTTGGCCTGCTAGGGGTTCTCGTAGGCCTGTTGGCCCTCCAGGCCTGTACAATTATAGGGGAAACACTGAACGGACATAAATTACATCTTGAAAGTTGTCTGTATAAAAACGTGGAGGAGGAAGCCTGATGGTCTGGGGCTGTATTGCTGGATCCAGAGTGACTGGCACCCTGGACCAAAAGGGTGACCAAAGCATTTTGTAGAGCCACACAATAACCTCTAGTCTACACCTACTTGCTCAGAGGTTGATCCTACAGCAAGATAATAATCCAAAACATACCTCCACGCTGCCAGAATTAAGAAAAGAACAAGATGGTAGGCTTCAAATCATGAAATGGCCAGCACTGTCTCCAGAGCTAAATCCCATTGAGCTGATTTGGGATGAACTGGATTGAAAGGTGGAGATTCCAGTTTTTTTTTTTTCAAATACCTAATTGTTTATTTGTTCTATGCTTTAAATTCAGGTGGGGCTGCTCGATTATGGCAAAAATTCTAATCACGATTATTTTGGCCAATACTGAGATCACGATTATTTAATACGATTACTCATTGACTCACAGAACAGAAATGCTTCCATTTTATTAAATGTATCAATCCACACAGACTCCAAGATACACACAAGTAAACGTGCTTCTCATGGAGGGCTTCGCTTTTTTTTTTTTTTAACACTGCAAGTCTGTTTCTGTCACGTTTAATGAAGCGTAATCTGCACAGACAGCTGTCTAAATCACACAAATATCCCACTGTATCTGTGTTTTGAACTTATTCATGATATCTATATTGATTGATTGGCTCCCAATCTGTCTGTGAGCTCACCTGTTTCACTACAGGCAGATTAAATCGCTACTGTGGGAAATAAAATCAATGAATCTAGAAATGCAAACACTATTGATTTCTTCCTGTGGAGCTGACATGAAAACTATTTTGGTTCAGTAAATTTCTGCTTTCAGTCAGCCTGGTGAAGGCAGGTTAGCCGGCCACTGGTGCTGACAGACAGCCGGATCTGTGGACAGAGACCTGAACGCAGGTTGGAGTTGGTGTGGATTGAACGTATTGAATGTGTTTACATGCCACTTACATCTCGCTTCCTATTTGGATTCCCAGTGACAGTGAGTTTGGGCTTTTAGGGAGGGGTGAGAGCGCACTCCTGTAAAGGATAGCGGTACGCTGGATTCCTAACACAAGACAAAATGTGAAATGGAATCCAGCACAATAATTATTCTCTCTCGATTATCTTGTTTTTATAACTGTTGGAAGCCAAAATCGTAATTGAAAATAACATGTGATTAATTGCAGCCCTAATTTCAGGGTACATTGAGACATTAAGCTATAGTAGGGCTGGGAAATACATTGATATTATATCAATATCGTGATATGAGACTAGATATCATCTTAGATTTTGGATATCATAATATTGGGATATGGCATAAGTGTTGTCTTTTCCTGGTTTTAAAGGCTGCATTACAGTGAGGTGATGTAATTTTTTGAACTTACCAGACTGCTGTTTTGTTGTTTTGTTTGTTGTTTCTAGCTATTATTTGCCTTTAGTCATTATATCCACATTACTGATGATTAATTATCAAAAATCTCATTATGTAAACATTTTGTGAAAGCACCAATAGTCATCCCTATAATATTATCACAATATCAATATCAAGTTATTTGGTCAAATTATTTTGATATTTGATTTTGTCCATATCGCCCACCTTAAGCTATACACTGTAAATTTCAATAAAAACTGGAAAAATTAAGGTGTTCTAAAACTTTTGACCAGTAATTATGATTATTGTTATTGATTGACAATATAGAAGATATGTTAAATGTTTATTTGTAACCAGTGTCACCAGTACTGATAAGCATTAAGAAATAATGTGTAATATGTTGATGTTATGTTATATATGTTCTTTATATATAAGAGTTTCATGCTTTTGCAGTACTGGGAAATGACATGACATGATATTGTTATTTACAACCTCACCATATTGCACTTAATGAGCAGCCCTGCACTTTCCATGCATGCAAAGTCTGGAAAACATGGAGAACGTCTTTTACCTTTGCTGTGAACTTCTCAATAATTCCATTAGTTAAGTGTATTGCATTGTTTAGTAAAGGGGAGAGTCAGCTACTGCAGCAGTGTATGTAGGGCAGTCGAGCTTTATGTTAATGTGGTAAATTTTAACCATGTTATGTCATTCAGCTTGACACATAAAGTATAGAAATGTCAGTGCTTCACTACTTTACTCAGTGACTTATTCAGGTTGCAGCAGATTCAGATAAGGGAGATCTGCGGGGGCGTGTTTACACAACTCTAGCACACTATATCGGGCAACCCCCGGCTCCAAAATACAACATAAACATGACAAGTTGGTCTTATTCTGAACAGGCGAGGACGGTAAGTGGAAATGTGTGGGTCTGCAATATATAGCCAGTTACCTTCTTGGACAAGTAATATTATATCTCATTAGTATTTTCATGGTAAATCGTTGTGATAATAACTCTTATCATCGCTTTCAATCTGAAACAAGTTGATCCTAAAACAGCTGTGACGCGCAGTTGTTCACTTCCGAACTACAAACAACTACAGATGTTTCCGAGGCTCATGAGTGTTTTCCTGACTTTGCTACGACGGCCGAGCATCTCTCTGCCCAATGCGAGCTAATCTTCATGATATGTGGTGTCAGCCGAGACATTATCGAGCTACTTAGATTCTCTCGTTGACTGCTTAACTCGCACCGAGCTACGTTAGGATTCACTTCTTCATTTTTGGTTGCTTTGCTGCATTTTTCAGCGTCAGATTAGTCGCTAGCTAAGTTAGCATTGCCGTTAGCTGTAGCTGGCTAACGACACACCACTTTACTCCAGCTGTACAGGTTAGGTCAACCTCAATCACGGCTCTTTATTTTAATTTATTCTGATAACGTCACATCTCTGCTGTAATGACTCATGTTATCGCTAATGTCAAGTGTCTATTTAGCTAGCCAATATAACAGCATCAATGACAAACTCCCTGAATGTTAGCTATCCGCCATTTTACTTTAACGTTACTTACCTCGTTTAAATCAAAGGCGGACTGAAACCAAATAATCCAAACGTTGCTGACTTTGCAAAGAGGATGCTTTCGTTAATTTCCTGCACAAACTGTCATTTTCCAAAACTCAAAAATAATGGTTTTATTTGCTAGCTAACGTTAAGAGGCTCCCTGGTACAGTTTGTGTTTTCGTTGTTAAGCATGCAGCACACACACCACCTGTCGGAGGCTCCTTGTACTGCCAGGCAGTCAGAGGCCATATCATCCTGTGAGTTTACTGCCAGTCAGTCTGGGGCCATATCATCCTGTGAGTTTACTGCCTGTCAGAGGTCATGTCATCCTGTGAGTCAGAGGATGATATGGCCTCTGACTGGCAGTACACGCCTCTCTATTATCCTGAGTGCCCTAAAACCATCTGACCTCTGCCCCTGTGATCACAGTCTAATGTTGACAGTCACCAATCACACAGAGAAATCATCACGCATTGTTTAGATCCCAAGTTTATCAAACACAGTGTGTTGGAAAAATGTCCACAAAGACATCCAAATCTGACATGTATTTGCACGTCTCTGTGAGTGAAGAGATAGCTTACTGTAACTGTTACATATGGCCGACAGATAAATCGTGTTTAATTCACAGATAGTAAAAAAAAAAAAAACTGTACAGATTAGATAAAGACCTATAACTTTGAGAGTTCTCCTAGATGTAGTTCTCCAAGATGTAGGAAAACATGGTTACCATGAAATGACCAGTTTGGTAGAAATTGTAGTAACCTGACTGTCCTCAATTTGACAAACATTAACTCCTGTCTTAACCCACTCTTTAGCTCATCTGCTCAATTAGTTGGTTTATTGATTAATTACATAAAAACATCTGAATGAATAATCCATGCAATTAGGACTATTGCACATTGTAATATAAAATATTAGGAACTCATTCCTACTGTTTTGAGGTGTAATAGATTGTGACCAAACCATGTGTTGATTGTCAGTGGAACAAACAAAGACCTTGAAGGACTAATAAAATCACCACAGTTTCAGGCTGGGCACCAAGATTAGTCTCACCAGTTCAGTATCCAACCATATGTGAAATATGGTTACGATCTCCTCTTCTGTTCCTGAGTTATGGCGTTGAATAATGTCCAGAAAAGTATTTTTGTGGAGCATTATGATGCAACAGTGAAGTTGACCTTTGACCTTTTGGATATAAAATGTCATCACTTCATCATTTTATCCTATTAGACATTTGTGTGAAACTCTGTCATAATTAGCGTATACATTTGTGCCAAATTTGAAGAAATTCCCTCAAGACATTCTTGAGATATCGCGTTTACGAGAATGGGAGTGTTTGATAACACAATTAGAAACAATAGTTTTTAATATTCTTTCATGCACTACCTAGGTAAATGCTGGTTAAAAATCATAATAATGTCTTTATGTGCAGTGAAAAATGGGGTGTCCTAATTTCTCACTGTAATCACTAGAAGGCTCTGAAAATGATCATTCCGTGATCATTAACTCTCTCATTTTTTAGAGTAGTGTGTATCATGATGGCCTTGACGTTGGTATGAATCATCAAGGTCTCCAGACCAGAAAACTCTTGATACAACTCAGTAATAATACAACAATACAGATCAAACTGATAGTAATTTTAATATATTGATAATGACTATACTGATATTAACACTGTTAATAGATTCTTTTGGAGACAATGATTTCTTGAACTGTCAGTTTAAATATTTTTGTTTTAGCAGATATTGTGTTTGTGTTGCATATTCTCAAAATGGTGTTAAATAAAATGACCAAAAACTAATTGCCACTGAATCTCTGAGAAACACAGCTGAGCTGCAGGGTGTAGTCTGCTGTTTACACTGTATTTGATAGGTCTGTACAAGCCACAGAGAGTGGAGAGCACATGGCATCAATTTGGGCATAGCAGGTACTTTTTGCCCGAGGCCCCCCTAGTGGATTAATCCAGCCACGCAGTTCTGAAATGGTTGGTTACTGTACACAGTCAAGCCAAAATCAAACACTTCATCAGGAAATAATCTTGGCTGAAAAAAGTACTCTTCACACCATTGACAGCTTTGACATTTTATTGTTCCATTAATCATATCTTACAGGTTTTGTAAGCAGTTCCAACTTGAAAATCCACCAACTGTTAGTAATTATAACTAATTCTATAATCCATGTCACCTTTCTTTCCTTAAATGAAAACGTATGTATACAGTATGATCCCTTCAAAGCCATATCTTCATTGGGGAGTGGAAGATCAAACAGGTGTGAGGCAGTGCAGTGACACACAAAGAACTCAGGTCACACGTGAAAAAGGAGAGAAAAGTCTAAAAGTTCTGGCAGGCCACGCTTGGATAGGGGTTTGATTTTCTGCTGCATGGTGAGGCTTCATCTACATGAACTCATTGAGGAAACTATTTACTGTCCCTTCAGGTGTCTCCTCCACAGGCAGTCCGAGACAAAAGGAGGGGACCACGAGGAGATCGGGGTCCTTGATCTCGAGTTCAACATCCGTGTTGCTGTAAGAAAGGGATATAGAAATTACATTGTGGTCATTCATCCTAACCCTAACCATTATAAGTTGCAGAAAAACCCCTGTAGTGTTTATTGCTTCAAGCATTTTACCAACCTGATTAAGAATGATGTGGACTCAGTGAAGTAGAGTGTGCTCACAGGCAAACATCCCATGGTTACAGACATGATGTAGTGGCCTGAAAAAGAGAAAACATTCAAGTCATGACAAATGTCACCAGTATCAACTCTATATCTTAATCCCAAAACAGGCTCATGCATCATTCTATAGCATCTCCCCCACCTTTCAATTCTGGCATTGATCCTGTCCACGCGTTGATCTTTAATCCCTCCCCTTCAATGGATGGACTCCCACTGTGTAGCGTAGACAAAAATGTGGCATCATCGGGAATATCTAGCGGTTCCAGGGTTGATTGCAACGACTTTTTCTCACAGCTCTGGTTTTTGCTGTCAATCTCGTAGAATACCCCCTGCCAAGTGTAACAGTGACACACACAACGACACAGATTTAAAAGTCACAGCACAAAACCGTTTTACGTGGTCTGTGATATTTATTCAAGCAAGGAATCCGTTACCTCTTCAAAAAACATCAGTAGATCCAGACCTAGTGATGTGTTCGTGGGGTGGCTCTCGTTTGATCTGAAGCGCAGTTTCTTGCCCATTGACTCGTAAGTGAACGCACCAAATGCTCTAATCTCACCCTTTAGGGATATCTGGTTTCATTCAAAAGCATACATTGGGAAAGAAAGAGAGAGGGTTTAATTATATATTGAAAACAGTTCCAGCCCTGGTGCTGTAAAAATCATAGAAAACTCACCACAGTCATGAATCCTGTCATATTGGGTGCATCTGAAAGAGAATAGTTTCAGTTAGAGGGCTCTTAACACACGCTAAAAACAAAGTGTCAGACATTAGGCACATTTTTAGATTAATATAAATCTAATGGTCTTGAAAGATCCCTAACACATGGACAACTCATACGTAATTGAAGAACAAAAAATGATGGAGCTGCTCATTCTTACGGCAAGGCTGATGGTGCTCTGCATGGGTGGTGGCAGTCAAGCACATGAGGACGAAGAGCGTGATGGCTGCATACATTTTCGTGTTCCAGAGAGAGACACAAGATTAAAGGTAGAGATGGCAAAAACAACCCGAAGCGCATCTAACTTTCAGTGAAGTTACGGCTGCTTTTATAGGGCTAGATAGTGGTGCAGTCGGTAAGTATTGCGTAAAAAGACCCAGGATGATAGCCCCCTGGACTTCAAACATCAAGCTGTCTAAACATACAAGTCTCTGTCCTGGCTGGTGGTGACCCAATGAGAGGATTTTCATAGGCTATCTTTTGTGATTGTTCAGCTGTCCTCAGATGTCCTCATGTCATGTTTATCTTGCCTCATGCTTTCAAAAGTGTCTTTCAGTGTGTCATGTGTAAACTGAAGGTGGGAAATAGAGATATATCTATTTAACTCTACATTTATTGATAACAGCTTCCAACCTAAACCAAGATAACATGGCCAAGAAGTACTGTATGTAGGCCTATAGCTATATTTAAAAAAAAAAAAAAGCCTAGATTGGCCAGACATGGGAGAATTTGTTTGCCAGAGACTGAAACCTTCTCACTTTCTGTTCCATAATTGCTGCGGAACCACATTTGATGTACCACACAGGTTCCAAGAAGTAGTTCCTCATTTCTAACAGTCTTCTAGTGTCAAAAACTGCACATACATTATACTGCACAGTGAAGATAAAACATGCATGTGAAGTAACAAAATGCGAAACACATTTTTGAGTGGAGGGAGACTCTGATCAATTTAAATGTACTTTTATGAAGTCTTAATTTTACAATGAACATTTGATTTCATTTCATGTAATTTTTGTTTTGTAATAATTAGTTAATTCTTCTCAGGAGTGAAATCCCATCAACCTTGATTTGATGATTCCTCCAATTGTAAAATACAAAATCCTAGAATAGCCTCTATCTGTGCTATCTGTCAACTGAAACCTTCCCAAAAGAATCAGTCTAAAATGTATTTATATGTGTGTGGAGGTCTTAAACTATAGTGAGGTATTACATTTATCTCTGATATCCACAGTCACCCAGAGGAAGATAATCACAGAAAATATATTCACAAACTGTGATCCAAATGATTTTGACCATAAATCACTATATGTGCGTTTGATCAGTGTTTGAAGCTAAACTATCCAAAGGTCAGGTTTCATATTTTTCCACGTTTATACCCCCCAGGTTGTTTTCCCTGTCTGTAACTGGAGTGTTGTCCATTACTAACACAACTACCTGTGTGTTCAATAAGGTTAATGGATGAATATTTAAGTGCAATTCAGAGCCCTAACTCGGGTACTTTAATGATCTTGGTGTCTAGTTAGATTTTAGGTGGCTATCACAACTGACAAACTGACTCCATTAAATGTTTTTATTTGAATGTTACAATTTGTTGTAACCCAGAAAAAACATTACACATAGACAATGAAGAAGAAAAGCCAGGTGTATGTATAATGTCTCTCAATGTAATAGTGAACTAACACATTTTACAATCCCCACTATGAAGCTGTATAACAGACTGAAGAGTCTTGGTTAGCAGTAAATTAGGCAGCCCCCCAAAACACCCTTATACTTTCTTCTCTAAAAGTGATCCAAACTAAATAGAAAGCCTGTGGTGTTTATACCAGATCATCTGCATGAGCCAGGTCAGAAATGTGTTGTTGTCACAACTACACTTTGTGCAGCTGTCTTTTGTTCTTCTACACACCAAAATGTCCCTGTTGTGTCAGGGCTTTCAAGCAAACAAGTCAGTGCACTCTGACAAGGGAGAAACAGCAATAATTTGTTTATCTCATGTATTTGACCGGGTTAAAGATGAGTCTTTCTTATCTGATACTGTAGGCTACAATTGTTTCAAAAATTCCAAAGGTTTTGGTCGTTTTTATGTCAGTAACGTTCTTCATTGGAAAAGGCTGCATTTATGTACACGTTACATTGTAAAAAGCAAAAATGAAGTTCCAGCTGCACTGAATTTGTCTTGCATATGATCTCTTATGGAATAAAAGCTTTTTTTCTGGTTTGTTAGTGCACTTGTGTCTGTGTTTGTGTGACTGTAGCACATTTTGCTCCTTAAATGTTATATTAGTGGCACTGGTTTCTTATGAAGCTAAGTGGTCACATCTGTACAAGCATGTGTCATTTTTAAATAAATTGACTTCATGAACAGGTAAACACACCTAAAGAAGATAGAAAATAAATGTTGTCATTTAGGACAAACTAATTAAAATTTTTCTTCCTCATCACAGTTTTAATTTTTAAAGGTTTTATTGAGTAGTAGTAGTAGTAGTATTGAAAACTGAAAACAATAGTTTAATAGCCCTTCTGACAGCAGACAGTTTTGTCTGTCATTGCAGGAAAAGCACAGGTGTTACTCATGACATAACAAGGGCTCTGATTTATTCAAGTGTCCCAGTCAGCCATGACATTGAGACAGAGATCCAGCATGTACAATATGGGTACCCTGAAACTGAAGCAGCTAATGGAATTCAGCTGTCATTAATTTTATTATTTGCACCTGTGCTTTTCCTACTGAGACATGTTAAAATATCTTCTGTGAAAAAGACATTGATGTCTATCTAAACTTTGATATTAGCATGCTATAGGCTTTTTAAAAGTACAGAGTAGCCCTCTAAATACTTGAAAATCTCCTCTAAATTGTTCAGAGCCCTTGTAGTCATGAACATGTGATTAACATGTACTTTGCTTACTATAAACTAGGATGCTATTCATTAAAGAAGTCAGGAAATGGAAAGAAAATGCATAACAAAACTAAAAGAGATGCGTGTAACCACAAACATATGAGATTTTCAATCTCATTCATTTGTAGTTATCAAAATGAGGGAAGCCCTTCTCTTAATGCACCACTTCTTCTTCTACCAACCACATCATGACAGTTCAAGAAGACTCAATATTTGCACGGAAACGACATAATTTATGTATAGAGTAAATAGTTGGGGGCCTAATATTGATCCTTGTGGGACACCTCTATCAACAATCTGGGGACTTGATTTAAAGGCATCAGCAACAACAGTCTGAGCTCTACCAGAAAGATATTTGAAATATCTAATGAATCGAAATGATTACATAACTACTATGTATTCCCATTAACAGGCCCTCGTTATCCTGATGTTACTTTTGAACAGAAAATTGAACAGTTTTGCAAAAAGCTGGTATTTTTGGTATGAATTAACAATTTAAAGGGATTTAAAATGATTTAAGAGATTCAATTAGATTTAAAGTAACACTACACATATACAAGCAATACACTTGATGAAAACATTTCAAATATTTGAGGCAATACATTTGTATTCATTGATTTTTGCATAAAGAAGAAATATGTATCAGTGATAACATTATGAAACGTGGTGTAGAGTAGATTCATTTATATATTAATTCAATGAATTGGGTCATAAATGTCTTGGGGGTTACAATAGGTTAACCGAGGAGCTGAGGTTAACCCGAGGAACTCACGTTAGCGATCTCAGTGTCTTCCTTTAAATCACTTCTCAAATCTTACTTTTACAAGAAGGCTTTATTATAGTAAATCTGTTGTTTGCCCTGTTTCTATTCCTCTTTTATCATTTTAATTTCACGTGTTTTTATTGTACACTTTGCTCTATCAGGTCTTATGGTCTAAGTTTTGATTATGTTTTTGATGTTTTTATCCTGACTTAGTGTACTATTTTATCTTGTTCTGTAAAGCACTTTGTATCTGTTTAAAAGTGCTATACAACTTAAGTTTATTGTTGTCATTATTATTATTATTATTATTATTATTGTTGTTGTTGTTGTTATTGTTGAATAAACTTCCCTTATTTTAATTTTCATTGTTGTCTAATTAAAAGTTGTCACAACTACACTTTGTGCTGCTGTCTTTTATTTTTCTACACACCAAAATGTTCCTGTTGTGTCAGTGCTTTCAAGCAAACAAGTCAGTGCACTCTGGCAGGGGAGAGACAGCAATAATTTGTTTATCTCATGTATCTGACCGGGTTAAAGCTGAATCTTTCTTATCTGATACTGTAGGCTACAATTGTTTCAAAAATACCAAAGGTTTTGGTGTTTTTTATGTCAATAACCAGCTTGTTCTCTCTCCCAACTCGTCACATATCGAAGCTTGGTCAGGACCCCGTGGCGTCACTTTTTAATACTCTGGGTACCCCTTTAGCGTCATTTACAACGTGCAGGGTAGTCTGATAGACTTCTGTTGAACTCCCACAATGTCTGACTAGACGCCATGAGACTGATGACGTCTATATGAGGTGACAAATTTCAGCCTCGTCGCCAGAATAAAACGTTGGCATTGTACGTTTCTGCAAAGCACAGATGCGTTGAATATATACATTTCAAACCCTGTAATACGTAGCATATTAAAATTTCAAAAATACGTATCATATCAACATTTCTGAAGTGACGTACTTCACATGTCATCTATGTAAGCTGACTGACTTTCTTATTAGGAGGTGGAGGGGTCAGTGGGTGGCTTGCAATGTTGTTGGCAGAAAGTTGGAAATCAGCAGAGAGCACGGCTCGCGATCACCTTGCCGTTGTTATTTTATTTTTTATTTTAACTCAAACCATGATCTTTCTCTAATCCTAACCAAGTGGTTTTTGTACCTAAACCTAACCAGACCTTAACCACCGCGTTGTCACACCATAAAATATAATGATTTTTTAACAGTGACTGCCATAATACTGCGCGTTGGAGAATTATGCTAAAGGGGTACGCAGTGCGTTAAAAAGTGACGCCACGGGATCCTGAGCAAGCTTTGATATGTGACGAGTTGGGAGTGAGAACGTGTTGCAATAAGGTTCTTCACTGGAAAAGGCTGCATTTATGTACATGTTGCAACATTGTAAAAAGCAAATCTCATGTATCTGACTGGGTTAAAGATGAGTCTTTCTTATCTGATACTGTAGGCTACAGTTGTTTCAAAAATTCCAAAGGTTTTGGTCGTTTTTATGTCAGTAACGGTCTTCATTGGAAAAGGCTGCATTTATGTACACGTTACATTGTAAAAAGCAAAAATGAAGTTTCAGCTGCACTGAATTTATCTTGCATATGATCTCTTATGGAATAAAAGCTTTTTTCTGGTTTGTTAGTGCACTTGTGTTTGTGTTTGTTGTGTGTTTGTAGCACATTCTGCTCCTTAAATGTTATATTAGTGGCACTGGTGTCTTAGGAAGCTAAGTGGTCACATCTGTACAAGCACTTTGGTGAGAATGTGTCATTTTTAAATAAATTGACTTCATGAACAGGCAAACACACCTAAAGAAGATAGAAAATAAATGTTGTCATTTAGGACAAACTAATAAAAATCTCTCTCGAATGTAAAAGCATCACAGTTTTAATTTTTAAAGGTTTTATTGAGTAGTAGTAGTAGTAGTATTGAAAACTGAAAACAATAGCTTAATAGCCCTTCTGACAGCTGACAGTTTGATCTGTTCATTAAAGAAGTCCCTAAATGGAAAGAAAATGCATAACAAAACTAAAAGAGATGCCTGAAACCACAAATGAATGAGACTGAAAATGAAGGGAACATGGGGGATTATGAAAATGAGGGAAGCCCTTCTCTTAATGAACTCATTCCCCTTCTACTGACCACATCATAACAGTTCAAGAAGATTCAATATTTGCAGGGAAACAACATTATTTATGTATAGAGTAAATAGTTGGGGGCCTAATATTGATCCTTGTGGGACACCTCTATCAACCATCTGGGGACTTGATTTAAAGGCATCAGCAACAACAGTCTGAGCTCTACCAGAAAGATATTTGAAATATCTAATGAATCAAAATGATTACATAACTACTTTGTATTCCCATTAACAGGCCCTCATTATCCTGATGTTACTTTTTGAACAGAAAAGTGAACAGTTTTGCAAAAAGCTAATTAACAATGTAAAGGGATTTAAAATGATTTAAGAGATTCAATTAGATTTAAAGTAACACTACACATATACAAGCAATACACTTGATGAAAACATTTCAAATATTTGAGGCAATACATTTGTATTCATTGATTTTTGCATAAAGAAGAAATATGTATCAGTGATAACATTATGAAACGTGGTGTAGAGTAGATTCATTTATATATTAATTCAATGAATTGGGTCATAAATGTCTTGGGGGTTACAATAGGTTAACCGAGGAGCTGAGGTTAACCCGAGGAAATCACGTTAGCAATCTCAGTGTCTTCCTTTAAATCACTTCTCAAATCTTACTTTTACAAGAAGGCTTTATTATAGTAAATCTGTTGTTTGCCCTGTTTCTATTCCTCTTTTATCATTTTAATTTCACGTGTTTTTATTGTACACTTTGCTCTATCAGGTCTTATGGTCTAAGTTTTGATTATGTTTTTGATGTTTTTATCCTGACTTAGTGTACTATTTTATCTTGTTCTGTAAAGCACTTTGTATCTGTTTAAAAGTGCTATACAACTTAAGTTTATTGTTGTCATTATTATTATTATTATTATTATTATTATTATTATTATTATTATTATCATTATTATTGTTGTTTTTGTTGTTGTTATTGTTGAATAAACTTCCCTTGATTGGGGGTTAAAGATTAATCTTTCTAATCTGTTACTGTAGGCTACAATTATTTTAAAATATATTGTTTTCAACCATTTGTGTTCTTTGCGTTATGTATCAGTGATAACACTTTAAAACATGGTGTAGAGTAGATTAATTTATAAAAACTTAGCACATTTTAGCAAATTTGTGTTTGGTAGATTATTTCTTTGTTGTAACAATGCTTCTTGGCAATAACTCTTATACCGTTGGAAAGCCTGTTTATTTCCCTTTTAAATGGTGCCACATTTGTAAGGAACATGCATTTGTGGGATGAGCAGCAGAGCTGAGTATGTGGGTTGTGCCCAAGAAAAATTTGCCAAATCTTCTCTGCCAATGCCAAACAGCTTATTTTGCTGTTGCTATTGACTCTTGTTTTGAGCTTTTGGCAGCACCTATGAGCATGGGCCCTGCTACAGTGGTCAGTGTCTACTCCAAGAATCGGCATGCCACGCACTGCACGCAGCCAATCTCCTGTCTCATAGGGCTGCCAGAAGGCCTGCCATGACTGCCCTTCACCGTCAGGCCCGTTAACGCTGGTGTCGGCAACACGTGCACTGGAACCTGAACATGTGGAGGAACGTTATGTTCAGCGATGAGTCTAGATACTGCCTACGGCAGTTGGATCGTAGGGTCAAAGTGTGGGGAAGACACAGAGAATGCTATGCTGATTGCTGCACCGATAGAGTAACATCTTTTGGTGGAGGCAGTGTGATGGTGTGGGGCGGCATCTCCCTCACTGGAAAAATGAAGCTTGTCATCATTGGAGGCAATCTCAATGCAGAGAGATATCGAGATGAGATTCTGCAACCAGTGGCAATCCCATATCTCCACAGTCTGGGACTGAACTCTATCCTCCAAGATGACAACGCTTGCCCCCACAGAGTGGGATTTATCAGAGACTACCTCCAGAATTTGGGAGTGGAGAGGATGGAATGGCCCACCAGCAGTCCTGACCTCAACCCCATTGAACACTTGTGGGATCAGCTTGGGCGTGCTGTTCGTGTTCGTGTTCCAGAGTGACCAACACAACCACGTTGGCTGACTTGCGACAAATGCTGGTTGAAGAATGGGATGCCATCCCACAGCAGTGTGTGACCAGGCTGGTGACCAGCATGAGGAGGAGGTGCCAGGCTGTTGTAGCTGTGTATGGTTCTTCCACACGCTACTGAGGCTCCTGTTTGTTAAATGAATAAATTGTTAAATTACCAATATGTCTTGTTTCTTCAAGCTTCAATCATCCAATCCACCAAACACCAAACAATGTCAATGGCAGAATAAGCTGTTTGGCATTGGCAGAGAAGATTTGCTCATCCCAAAAGTGCATGTTCCTTACAAATGTGTTACAACAAAGAAATAATCTACCAAACACAAATTTCCTTACTTTTTGTGCTAAGTTTATCAATTCAATGAATTGGGTCATAAATGTCTTGGGGGTTACAATAGGTTAACTGAGGAGCTGAGGTTAACCTGAGGAACTCACGTTAGCAATCTCAGTGTCTTCCTTTAAATCACTTCTCATATCTTACTTTTACAAGAAGGCTTTATTATAGTAAATCTGTTGTTTGCCCTGTTTCTATTCCTCTTTTATCATTTTAATTTCACTTGTTTTTATTGTACACTTTGCTCTATCAGGTCTTATGGTCTAAGTTTTGATTATTTTTTTTGATGTTTTTATCCTGACTTAGTGTACTATTTCATCTTGTTCTGTAAAGCACTTTGTATCTGTTTAAAAGTGCTATACAACTAAAGCTTATTGTTATTATTATTATTATTATTGTTGTTGTTGTTGTTATTGTTGAATAAACTTCCCTTATTTTAATTTTCATTGTTGTCTAATTAAAAGTTGTCACAGCTACACTTTGTGGTGCTGTCTTTTATTTTTCTACAAACCAAAATGTCCCTGGTGTGTCAGTGCTTTCAAGCAAACAAGTCAGTGCACTCTGGCAGGGGAGAGACAGCAATAATTTGTTTATCTCATGTATCTGACTGGGTTAAAGATTAATCTTTCTAATCTGTTACTGTAGGCTACATTATTTTAAAATATATTGTTTTCAACCATTTGTGTTCTTTGCGTTATGTATCAGTGATAACACTTTAAAACATGGTGTAGAGTAGATTAATTTATAAAAACTTAGCACATTTTAGCAAATTTGTGTTTGGTAGATTATTCTTTGTTGTAACAATGCTTCTTGGCAATAACTCTTATACCGTTGGAAAGCCTGTTTATTTCCCTTTTAAATGGTGCCACATTTGTAAGGAACATGCATTTGTGGGATGAGCAGCAGAGCTGAGTATGTGGGTTGTGCCCAAGAAAAATTTGCCAAATCTTCTCTGCCAATGCCAAACAGCTTATTTTGCTGTTGCTATTGACTCTTGTTTTGAGCTTTTGGCAGCACCTATGAGCATGGGCCCTGCTACAGTGGTCAGTGTCTACTCCAAGAATCGGCATGCCACGTTTGACTGATCTGGATAGGGCTCGTGCCATAGGGCAACTTCAAGCTGGTGTTCCGCAAAACCAAGTTGTGGCATTATTTGGAGTGAGCCCTAGCACCATCTCCAAAGTGAAGGCCAAGTTCCATGTAACAGGGGATGTCAGAGTCAGGCCGCGAAGTGGGCGTCCCAAGAAGACGACACCCCAAGAAGACCGTTTCCCCACCCTGTCAGCACTTAGGTACCGTAGGCTGTCTTCTACAGATTTGCAGTCAAGGTTTGCAGGACGATATGGCCAACACCTTTCTGCCCAGACAATTCGGAACAGATTGCACGCAGCCAATCTCCTGTCTCATAGGGCTGCCAGAAGGCCTGCCATGACTGCCCTTCACCATCAGGCCCATTAACACTGGTGTCGGCAACACATGCACTGGAACCTGAACATGTGGAGGAACGTTATGTTCAGCGATGAGTCCAGATACTGCCTACGGCAGTTGGATCGTAGGGTCAAAGTGTGGGGAAGACACAGAGAATGCTATGCTGATTGCTGCACCGATAGAGTAACATCTTTTGGTGGAGGCAGAGTGATGGTGTGGGGCGGCATCTCCCTCACTGGAAAAATGAGGCTTGTCATCATTGGAGGCAATCTCAATGCAGAGAGATATCGAGATGAGATTCTGCAACCAGTGGCAATCCCATATCTCCACAGTCTGGGACCGAACTCTATCCTCCAAGATGACAACGCTTGCCCCCACAGAGTGGGATTTATCAGAGACTACCTCCAGAATTTGGGAGTGGAGAGGATGGAATGGCCCACCAGCAGTCCTGACCTCAACCCTATTGAACACTTGTGGGATCAGCTTGGGCGTGCTGTTCGTGTTCGTGTTCCAGAGTGACCAACACAACCACATTGGCTGACTTGCGACAAATGCTGGTTGAAGAATGGGATGCCATCCCACAGCAGTGTGTGACCAGGCTGGTGACCAGCATGAGGAGGAGGTGCCAGGCTGTTGTAGCTGTGTATGGTTCTTCCACACGCTACTGAGGCTCCTGTTTGCTCCTGTTGACCAATATGTCTTGTTTCTTCAAGCTTCAATCATCCAATCCACCAAACACCAAACAATGTCAATGGCAGAGTAAGCTGTTTGGCATTGGCAGAGAAGATTTGCTCATTCCACAAGTGCATGTTCCTTACAAATGTGTTACAACAAAGAAATAATCTACCAAACACAAATTTCCTTACTTTTTGTGCTAAGTTTATTAATTCAATGAATTGGGTCAAAAATATCTTGGGGATTACAATAGGTTAACTGAGGAACTGAGGTTGACCCAAGGAACTCACGTTAACAAACTCAGTTCTTTTAAATCACTTCTCAAATCTTACTTTTACAGGAAGGCTTTATTATAGTAAATCTGCTGTTTGTCATGTTTCTATTCCTCTTTTATCATTTTAATTTCACTTGTTTTTATTGTACACTTTGTTTTATCAGGTCAAAATATCTTCTTTGAAAAAGACTAATCACTGCTGTTGTCACATTTTAGGCTTTTTAAAACTGCAGTCCTTTAAATGCTTTTATGAAAATCTCCTCTAAATGGTTCAGAGCCCTTGTAGCCATAAACATGTGACTAAAATGAACTTTGCTTACCATAAACTGTGTAGCATAGGATACTGTTTATGAGAGAAGTCCTAAAATGGGAAGAAAATGCAAAACAAAACTAAAAGAAATGAAACCACAAATGCAGGTGAGGGTGGGAGGTGGGTTTTTGCAAAAAGCTGGTATTTTTGGTATGAATTAACAATGTAAAGGGATTTAAAATGATTTAAGTGATTTGTGATATGCTAGACACTTGATGAAAACACTTCAACTATTTGAGGCGATACATTTTTATTCACTGACTCTTGCACAAACCAGAAATATGTATCAGTGATAACACTATGTACTATGTGATGTAGAGTAGATTAATTTGTATATTAATTCAACTAATATAAATGTCTTGGGGGCTACGATAGGTTAACTACAATTACACAGTAATAAACTGTGAGACAGAGACAGAACAGAGACAGAGATGGTTTTGCATGTCTGTTTTACGGCCGCAGACAGATGAGTTTTGAACCCTCTTTAACACTTTCTGTAACACTGACAAACTATGGCCTCATCTCTGCAGAAGTACAGTACAAAGAAACTGTCTAGACTTTCCTGCTGGCATGCAAGACTCAACAATATGCAAAAGTGAAACTGTTGCATCACAGAGGTAGGTTGAAACCACCAGTTGTTAAGTGTTTCTGGTGAAGAGGGATTTTTAATGATTTTATGCAGATTTTCTGATATTTTGAAACTAATTGCAGGGCTTATCACAGCGGAAAGGAAACTTCACAAAAAGATCTCATCTTTGCCCGACCTGTTTCTCCTACACATATTGTAACTCCTCTAGACACCACTATGAGATATGTATATTTTGTCATACCTGTACTCATGTGTGGGGTCCAACATTAAACTTTTAAAACTTGAAAATGTGACTTTACAGCATGAGAAATGTGTGTCATTATATGTAAGCGTTACCTGCCTCGTTACAAAAGGTAAAAGATGTTCACTGTTAGAGACCCGCAGCTGTGGAACTCCCTACCTGAGGAACTCACGTTAGCAATCTCAGTGCTTTCTTTTAAATGACTTCTCAAATCTTACTTTTACTGGAAGGCTTTTGTATAGTAAATATGTTGTTTGTAAAGTTTCTATTCCTCTTTTAACATTTTAATTTCACTTGTCTGTATTGTATGCTTTGTTCTATCAGGTCCTAAGTTCTTTTTTATCCTGACTATGTGTACTATTATAATTATTTTTATTGAATAAACTGCCCTTATTTTAATTTTCTTTTAACTGTTGTTTAATTAAAAGAAAAAAGTACCAACTTAAGTCCCATTTTGTTCACAATATCTCAGGAGTCTTTCTCGAAGCTTGTTTATATGTCTGTAAATTAGGCCTACATACTGGTATTACAAAACTCTTCTTTTTTAGAAGCAATTTGATATCATCCATTTGTCAGGTATGAAAAATGTTTCACAGAACAAAAACAACGCAACAAAAATGATGGAAAATAACATTTATTATCTTTTAAAAGTTCCTCTATCCTGGCAGCGTGGACTGGCACATCAGATTAATGCATTATAGTCTATTTAACAATAGATTTTAAACGATTCAAATTTACTTTTATGAGGTCTTAATTTTACAATAAACATTTGATTTCATGTATTTTCATGCATTTTCATGCAGCCTTACTATGCAGACCACTCCGCCTGACAGATTTATGGGTTCATGTTTATGTCAAAAGCAATTTATGTTTCTAGTCTGTATAGCAAAGATTCTTAGGTTGGGAATGTAATGTTGAATTTTATTTTCTGTGTTTGTTCAGCATGACTTGTGCACTTTAAGCTATAGTTATGTAATTCTGAGACAGTTTGATTTATGATGGTTTATATATTGAGAGGATTGTGCATGATTATATTGTAGGCTTCTACTTTACTCATGGATGAAGTTATGTTTTTGATTTGTCCTCTGCCCAGAACAGCTATTGCCTTTTATTTTTTTTCTTGTCTTTCCCTCCTCACCTACTGTGTGTTAGTCTCATTAGCCCTGCCCTGTTCCCTGTGTCTTCCCCAGCCTATCACTTCCTTTCCTGTTCTCCTGTTCCACCTGCACCTCATTTTAGTTTGTATTTAAGTCCTGGTTTTCAGTTTAGTGTTGTTGGATCCATTCTTCTGCTCTGCTTTGGTCTGTATTGTTTAGTTCAGTTCTATTCAGTTCAGTTTTGCCCTGCACTGCCTGTACTCAAGCTTAAATAAAGAAGTTATTCTTCAACCTTGCTCTGCCTGCAGTCTCCTGCATTTGGGTCCATCTGCTCCACTGACAGGTGCAGGACATTTATCTCTGATATCCACAGTCAACCAGAGGAAGCTAATCACAGAAACGATACACACAAACTGTGATCCAAATAATTTTGACTACAAATCATTATATGTGTTTTATCAGTGTTTGAAGCTAAACTATCCAAATGCCAGATCTCACGCATGATAGCGCCGGCCAGAGGGTGTTAAGGAGAATTCGCCAGAAAGAACATGGTCAGATTAACTAATGATACCGTTTGCTTTCTGGACCACACGCTTGTTCCAGATGGAGGACAGGTCTTTCTGCTAGACTCGAATGATCTTGGAGCAGACTTTAACAATGCTGTTTAGAGTTTCCCTTGTCCTTAACTGGAATGTTGTCTATAACTAACACAAGTACTGGTGTGTTCAATAAGGTTAATGCATGAATATTTAAGTGCAATTCAGAGCCCTAACTCGGGTACTTTAACAATCTTGATGCCTGGTTAGATTTCAGGTGGCTATCACAACTGACAAACTGACTCCATTAAATGTTTTTATTTGAATGTTACAATTTGTTGTAACCCTTTATTCAGAAAAAACATTACACATAGACAATGAAGAAGAAAAGCCAGGTGTATGTATAATGTCTCTCAATGTAATAGTGAACTAACACATTTTACAATCTGTATAACAAGCTGAAGAGTCTTGGTTAGCAGTAAATTAGGCAGCCCCCCAAAACACCCTTATACTTTCTTTTCTAAAAGTGATCCAAACTAAATAGAAAGCCTGTGGTGTTTATACCAGATCATCTGCATGAGCCAGGTCAGAAATGTGTTGTTGTCACAACTACACTTTGTGCAGCTGTCTTTTGTTCTTCTACACACCAAAATGTCCCTGTTGTGTCAGGGCTTTCAAGCAAACAAGTCAGTGCACTCTGACAAGGGAGAAACAGCAATAATTTGTTTATCTCATGTATTTGACCGGGTTAAAGATGAGTCTTTCTTATCTGATACTGTAGGCTACAATTGTTTCAAAAATTCCAAAGGTTTTGGTCGTTTTTATGTCAGTAACGTTCTTCATTGGAAAAGGCTGCATTTATGTACACGTTACATTGTAAAAAGCAAAAATGAAGTTCCAGCTGCACTGAATTTGTCTTGCATATGATCTCTTATGGAATAAAAGCTTTTTTCTGGTTTGTTAGTGCACTTGTGTTTGTGTTTGTTGTGTGACTGTAGCACATTTTGCTCCTTAAATGTTATATTAGTGGCACTGGTTTCTTATGAAGCTAAGTGGTCACATCTGTACAAGCATGTGTCATTTTTAAATAAATTGACTTCATGAACAGGTAAACACACCTAAAGAAGATAGAAAATAAATGTTGTCATTTAGGACAAACTAATTAAAATTTTTCTTCCTCATCACAGTTTTAATTTTTAAAGGTTTTATTGAGTAGTAGTAGTAGTAGTATTGAAAACTGAAAAATAGCTTAATAGCCCTTCTGACAGCAGACAGTTTTGTCTGTCATTGCAGGAAAAGCACAGGTGTTACTCATGACATAACAAGGGCTCTGATTTATTCAAGTGTCCCAGTCAGCCATGACATTGAGACAGAGATCCAGCATGTACAATATGGGTACCCTGAAACTGAAGCAGCTAATGGAATTCAGCTGTCATTAATTTTATTATTTGCACCTGTGCTTTTCCTACTGAGACATGTTAAAATATCTTCTGTGAAAAAGACATTGATGTCTATCTAAACTTTGATATTAGCATGCTATAGGCTTTTTAAAAGAACAGAGTAGCCCTCTAAATACTTCTATGAAAATCTCCTCTAAATTGTTCAGAGCCCTTGTAGTCATGAACATGTGATTAACATGTACTTTGCTTACTGTAAGTTGCGTAGCATAGGATGCTGTTTATTGAAGTCAAGAAATGGGAAGAAAGTGCATAACAAAACTAAAAGAGATGTCTGATCGACAAATTAATGAAAGTGGAAATAGACTGAGAGTAAATAGCGTGTCACAAGGGAACTTTAAAATTACTGTATGAAAGGAAAGTGCGGGGGCGAAGGGGGGTGGGGGGTTATGAAAACGAGGGAAGCCCTTTTCCGAATGCACCCCTTCCCCTTCTACTGACCACGTCATGACAATTCAAGAAGAGCTCAGCTTGTTTCTATCTGAGAGGAAGTCAGCTTGTTTAAGTAATTTCCTCATGTCAAGTAGCTTACTGTATGTTATGACTAATAATGGCAGTACCCTATTATTTACCAAAACATAATAAGTTATTAACCTTTATTTATTAGATATTTTGGGGGAAAACAACATAATTTATGTATAGAGTAAATAGTAGGGAGCCTATCATTGATCCTTGTGGGACACCTCTATCAACAATCTGGGGACTTGATTTAAAGGTGTCAGAAACAAGTCTGAGCTCTACCAGAAAGATATTATTTGAAATATCTAATGAATCAAAATGATCACATAACTACTCTGTATTCCCATTGACAGGCCCTCATTATCCTGATGTTACTTTTTGAACTGAAATTGAACAGTTTTTGCAAAAAAGTTGGTATTTCTGGTATGAATTAACCATGAAAAGGGATTTAAAGTTAATTAAGTGATTCAATTAGATTTTAAAGTGATACTATATACTAAGGGTGTGCCCAAATATGAATACATTATTCGGCAAAGCACAAATAGTGTTTTTTTTTATGAATATTTGTTTCATAAAAATATATTCGAAAATGATTTGTTTTCGGGAAGAAAAAAAAACCCCATGTCAAATACCAGCACGCAAGTCGGTTACATCGCTATCTCAGTCTCTCTCCTCTGTTTCGCTGTTACGTCTATCATCAGATCTCAACGAGGGGAGTCACATCCACTTGCTACATGGTGCACATTTCCTTATTTTGACATCAATCACGGAGTTCGGGGTGTTCCCCAGAGATAAAGCTGAGCTACTGACACATGTGAAGTGCTCCAAAGGGACTCCATAGCCTGTTGCTCCCCTTCTCCTTTCCACAAAATTGGGTTGTAAAAAATAGGCAATAAATGAAAAGTGCAAAGCAAGAATCGCCTTTGAAGTTCTTCCCTACATGTTACACGGTGTGCTGTGTCTGTGTTATGTGCGTATAAATAGGCAGAGGTCTGTCTGCAATGAGGCGATGAGTAAAGTTTTAGCTCAGTAATCAGTGCAGTTGTCTATGATCTGGGAGACTCCAGTTTGACTCCTTCATATGGTAGTTTATTCATGAACACCTATTGTAGCACTTTAATTTTCTAAAATTAAAAGCGTAATAAAAACAAAAACAGGATTTTGAAGCCTCTTTTCACTTTTATTCGAATACAAATATAAATACAAATAATTTTGCTGCCTCAACAAATACAAATACAAATACAAATACTGGGCTCTCTGCACATCCCTACTATATAATGTATATATAAAGTAAACATTTAATGAAAACACTTAAAATATTTGAGGCAATACATTTTTATTCACTGATTCTAAACCAGAAATATGTATCACTGATAACACTATGAAAAAAGTGGTGCAGAGCAGTTTAATTTGTTAATTCAACATATTGGGCTACCATAGGTTAACTGCAATCACCCAGTAATAAACTGTAGATCAGAGACAGAACAATTTATAGTTCTTGTAGTGGCTGCAGACAGATGAGCTTTGAACCCTCATGATCACTTACTGTAACACAATCAGGTCTGCAGAGGTACAGTACAAAGAACCTGTGTAGACTTTCCTGCTCGCAAACAAGACCCAACAATATGCCAAAGTGAAACCGTCACACCACAGAGGTAGGTTGAAACTGCCTGTTGTTTAATGTTTCTTGTGAAAAGGAATTTTCAAGGATTTTATCCAGATTTTCTGATATTTTGAAACTAATTGCAGGGCTTATCACAGCAGAAAGGAAGCTTCTCATCTCATCTTTGCCCTGCCTGTTTCTCCTACACATATTGTAACTCCTCTAAACACCACTATGAGATATGTATATTTTGTCATACCTGTTCTCATGTGTGGTGTCCAGAATTAAACTTTTTAAAACTTGGAAATCCAGCATGAGAAATGTGTCATTAAATGTAAGTGTTACCATTGAATAAACTGCCCTTATTTTAAGTTTCACTGTTGTCTAACAATTCAACAATAATTTATAAGTTACTGCTCTGCCCTCATATAGTTTAATAATGGTAAGGTGAGTTATAAAAATCAGCTGCCCTGCCTTTTGTACACTAAACAACTTGTTGATTACACCAGAAAAAACAAACACACCTATACAACACAGCATACACTTTAAACGATATTCATTGTGCTCACTGATCGATAAATGAAAGCCTTAATCGACATAGAACTTTTTTCAGGTTTCACAATGACGATAAAATATCCCCAGATGTCATTCCTTTGAATGTTGGGTGACTTCCCATAGTGTATGCATTGGATTAATCCCTGACTTGGAATTCACCTCCAAGAAATGATCAACTCCTTCATGGTTGTGCAGTTTTCTGGAAGAGAAAGCTGTTCCCTTATCCATAAGGAAAACCAAAAATATATACTTTCAATAATGCTTTCAGTTATACAACTGAAGCATACTTTAATAGAATGTGGCAAAGGATCTGACTAAATGAAAATTAAAGTAAGCATTTCAAGGCTAGAGATGTGCCTGAGGGCCATATGGAAATCTGCAGTCAAATAGTAATTTTTTAAAATAATCTTTATTTATTCAGGGAAATTTGACTGAGAGCCCAGCGTTTTGCAGGAACGCCCTGACCACAGCTGCAGTTATGTACATTTATACCTCGAAGCTGCCAAGTACAACCACAGTCTGACCACAGAGCAGCTCCACTGGAGGAGATGGGGTGAAGGGCCTTGCTCAAGGGCACCTCAGTGGTAGTAATGAGGGAGAGGCAAGTGCTGCTTTTTCACTTTCCTCGCCCAGATTTATCTGGTCCAGGGATCGAGCTGGAAAACTTCTGGTCACAAGGCCGCAGCTCAAACCTTTAGGCCATCATTGCCAAATGGCGAATCATGAGTTCCTTCATGAGGATAACTCTGGAAGCAGTGCTGAGGAAACTTCCACAGTTGATTCCAGTAATCAGCCTCAAATTTTGTTTGCCCCAAGCCAGAGAAACAATATTGTATATAGCACATGACACTAATCATCATCTTTATTTGACAAGAACTCTTTAAGTTACAAAACGCCTCACATAACAGCATGTTACAAACCAGCAATAATAAAAGCAGATAGAAAGACTTATTGGTAAATAGGGATATTAGAAAGAAGTTAAGTAATATACAAGAAATAAAAAGATTCCGACAAAATCAGGATAAGATCTCAATAAAATAATCTAGTAACATGACAAAGGCTCTGCCACCCCTCTTTCCTTTTCACAATATATGCCCAAATGTTCAACAACACAATTAATTCATATATTTGTACAATATATATGTATATATTCTATTTCTTAAACCTGGACTCATGAACAGACTAAAACATCTATTCATTTAGATCTCAATCCAAATACAGGATCATATAGGGCAAAAAATAAATAAAAAATCCAAAACTTGTCAAGGAGTCAGGCCAAGACAAGCATTAAAGGTAATCAATAAAATCTTTAAATTCTTTATAATACATACTGGGAGCCAGAGTACGGAGGCTGAAAGTGTAATGCGGCAGAATAAAATAGATGTGTATGGAGACAGTAAAATACAGTGGAATAGAAAACTTGCAGAGCAATTATATAGTAACAATGTTTATATCTTTCTAAAAATGTCACCCCCTTGACTGATGATTATGGAGGTACTGTTAAGCGCACCATTCTTCATACGAGAGAAGTCGGTATGTGTTGTATATAATTCAAGAAATCAAAATCAAGAAATATTTTATTTACATTCATATTTCATTTGTGATAATAAAAGAATGGAGAAGAAAAAAATTTAATATAAGTATTATGACCTGTTTTAAGTTCAGATGTCGAACTCTTTGTTTTACCAGAGTCTGTGTCTACTGCTCTGCTTCTAGGAACCATGAAATAGGAACTACTACAAGTTTTCAGTGAGTCAGTCATGAATGAAAATGAAAATGATGACAGGGGCCTTTCTGGCAATTTTTTTTAATGTTTTTTTTTTTAAACATTTTTGTCTTCTGTGAGATTCAGTGAAACTGTGTCGGTCATTACTCATCTACATCATGGGACTTCTTGAATATTCCCTGAGGATGCACAGTCAAATCTGACCTTCACCGTCTCTTGAAAAAAAAAAAAAAGTTTCAGATTTTAGTTGTTTTAACACTATATTGACAACACAGTGGTTTTACCACTGTGGCTGGCTTAGTTAAATAACCATGTAATGAAACTCAGACTATGACTATACAGATGAAACTGCAGATATAAGTCATCTATGTTGTTATTCACTGTTTAATTTAACAAGGACATTATTGAATATTGCTGTAACTGTGCCATAGTGGAAAAGAAAAATTAAATATATAAAATGAAAGCATGTTAAATACACATAATCTGTACTCAAAGCCACAAGGGCATAATCAAACAACATGAGAGGAAACTCTTTATTACAAAGATTAAAATAATAGGTAACTAAAAAATGAATAGGTATTATAGACTAAGGCAACCTAAACATTTAATCAGTTCCGGCTACAAACACTCATTTCCCACATGTCTGTGAAAAAAAAATTACAAGATCCATTTTCTTTGTGTATTGCCTAAGATCTTTGAAAAAAAAAAGGTATTACATCTAATGCTATATTAGGCTTCTACTGAACAACTTCCTCACATTTGCGTGTGACCACAAGATGTCATAATAGAGAAAGAGAGTAAAAAAAAAAAACTCCAGATCTGCAGAAACCGAAAATAAGAACAAATATATAAACCGAACGTGAGCTTCACAGTATAATGAAGATAACTCGCTCAGTGTGGTGTTCACTGCTCCTCCAAGGTAAGTCTATGCATATAGATATTTTGGACATGAGTTTGATGATTTGGGTATTTGTAAGCAGTCTGGGATACTTCTCAAGTCAAAAGCTTTTACACACCTTCTCATTCACTTGAATGAGAATGTGTCAAAACGTTTGACTGGTACTGCTGTATATAGATTAATATTTTATTTTTTGAATTATTTACTGTATCACCATGTGAGCATCCTGTAAAAAGAAAAACACAGCAGGCAACTGTAATCAAGAGACAGATGCAATGAGTGCATAGTGAGTATATGGCAGTGCATATAAATAGAAAAATGTGTAGGAAACATTTTATTTTCATTTCTTGGACTTAGTGTCCAAGTCAAACTTCAAATAACGCTTGTCAAACAGCTGTGATATTTCTGGATTTGAATTTGTGTAGACCTGAGAGAGCTTTTGTTGATAAATTACTAGGAGACACCATTGGAGGACACTGTTATGCCTAATCAGCACTGCAGTTTGGATAGAGAGGTGTTTTCAGTGAATGAGAAACATGATGAGTCATCAACTAGTGTCAGACATGAGACTGTCTTACACCAGCAACATGATTCAACTAAAAGACTAAAATGAAAAGCTCCCTCTCTCCACAGATTAATCTAGACAGAGCCAAGGAACCTGAATGAAAACATAAACTTAACACTTCTAATTCCGGGTCTCTTGTATTAGGCCAGCAGTGTGTAGTCTGGAGATTGGCATTCAGGATCTTGCACAAGCTTTTACGTTTGCAATGCCCCCAACAAAAGGAGTCAACAATAGAAAAAATGCTTCCTTCCACACTGAAACCATTTAGAGGAATTAAAACGCTGCTGCTACTGTACCAATTGTAATGTTACTGTATTACATAAGATGTATGGGGACTGGAAAATATAGACAAAATGTGCAACATAACCCATAACTCTGGTTCTGTCTCTCTTCCAGATGACTGTTTGGTGGTCTGCTCTCATCCTCCTTTGCTGTATACTTAACTGTGTGGAGACTTCTGCTCCATCTCCAGTCCAGAAGGAATACAGCAACTCCTTTCTCCTCACATCTCACACCCGAAACCGTGTCAAGACGCTGCTGAGGGAATACGTGAGTGCTGAGAAATGCTTGCTGCCCTCCTCACTGGCCACATCATACCTTTGTACACATCAAGCATGAGCTTTTCGTGAATATAACTCATTAATTATTACTGTGTTTACTTTAACAGAAAAAGCATCAGTTGGAAAATGTGGATTTTGAGGACAAAGGCCGGCAGTTAAAGGACCTGCCGTTACTTTCTACAGATTTCTACAGCTGGCTACAGCTGACGGTTAGTGTCTGTTTGGGTGTTTCAAAAGAAATTCTACAGGAAGTCACTGTCTGGTGGTAATCATGCAAAACATTTCTTCAAAGTTTTCTGAGAATTTCTTCCATTATTGTCATCTTTTCATGTCATAATAGAGGGAAAAAAAACCAAAACCTGATGACTGTCAATGCCTGCTCTTGCAGAATGTAAAACTTGTGAAAATTTGAGAGGAATTCCCCTTTTAGAATTTAAAACATCGAAGGGGGGTTGTGCAACATTTTTATTATGTAATCATGTGGTTGTCTCTTGTTGTGTGCTAAGGACTGGGAACGACTACACACTGCTCTCTGGGATATGCAATCCTTCTGGAACGTGTTGGAGTTGAAGAGAAAGCAGCTGGAGAAGGAAAAGGAAGAGCGGATGCCAGCGAGCACGTCTATACCTCGGAGCATCAAGCACGTTCAGCTGGATCTGAGGGACCTGATGAACAAAGTCAGCAGTCAGGTATCACTCCTCCACAGTTGTCTTACTGAAATCCACCCACGCTGTGTCCACTCTTAGCCCACATACATTTTCGAGGAAGTGACACCAAGACTGATCAACTTTGTTTTGCTTTCCTCTCCAGATGAGTAAAATGAAGAGGTCTTGGGTGAAGCCAACCTCCCTCACCGTACGGACTCATCTGAACCCAGAAGCCAACTCCAAAACAGTATGGGACAGCCGAGTAGAGGGTTATATCATTCTGAGGGATCTAGACCTTTACCTCACCAAGCTGGCAAGAGATTTCCTCCTGCTGGCTTCAAGAACACGCATCTGACTTGATACTGAAAAGGAACAATAGTTGTAATAACCACTTTAATCAGTCCTTTAGTTTTGTCAACATTTACAAAGGGCTGTCATTTTAGTGAATTTGCCTTTTTTTTTTTATACATGATTTTTTACTGTATATTTAACGGGTTTCTTGGGTATTTCCCAGAGTTTCTGTCTTACCTCTAACTGTAAGTTTGCACAAACTCCTAGAAAAAACTGAGCACTTTCCAACATCCTGTTTCTAACCTGAACCCTCAATCTACTGGACTTTCCACAGATATATTTACTATTTATTGACATATTTATTAATATGCTATTTATTTTAAGTGGTTTTTATTTCTTTTACAATACAGAGATACAGTGTTTTACATATGACATTTTATATTTGATAATGTGAAAATATATTTGTATATGAATGAAAATAAAGAGACGAAGCATTCAGAGCTGTGATGACTTCATGTTATGATTTTCTAATCTTAAAAAAAATATCGCTTATCTGTATTTATTGCAACATTGAAGACATTTTTGTAATAATTATGATGTCTATGAATCAATAAGGGATCTTGAGGACGTTGTGTATGCTTGTGGTATCATCCTGTTTGCTGCAAACTAACAAATAATAACTTCTGAGTGGCAATCCTCCATTTAGCTAAAAGGATTACCGTTTGCCTGGTTCTCCCCAATGAAGCCTGCACCCTGTTTCTTCAAGTGGTGTTGATCTGTGGGGCAGTCTGCGGAGCAAAATCAGATTGAACACAGTCATCTGGCTGAAATGTTTTTACTTTTAAAACACCCCTTCCTCCCTGCAGGCTCCCCACATGACATCAGAGCAGCTGCTGACTCACCACTAGCAGATGTCCTCTTTTGCCTTTGGCCACCTTCAGCTCTGAGCCCCTGACGAAATCAATGATTCCTTCCTTGCCGCGAGCCACAGCAAATCTGATACTGCATGCCATACAGGAGGTAATAAAGAACATGCTGTTAGACTGGCAATGGCTACGTCTACTGCCTCAGAATAGCAGTCCGATGGGGTCTCACCTGCCCGGGCTGATGTTGACGTAGTTGGTCTTGCTGGCCATCATGGCAAGTTTTGTCACCAGCTCAATCACATGGTGGCAGTGGAGCACCACATCGCCCTGTGAGGGAGACACAGCTGGATTTAGAGTGACCATGGGGATGCAAACTTGTGAAGAGTTGTGACTGCTGTGTTCTACAATTGTACCTTCTGCTTATTGTCCTCACTGGGCATGTGCAGAACAAACATCCCATCGCTGAGGGAGCTCACAGAGATACCTGTTTAAAGAACACAATCACAAGTAACGTTGGGTCACAATGAATTAATCAGTAACATTTGTCCGTAGAAACAATGTTAAAGTGAATACCGGTTCAATATCTGTCGCACTGTAACAACTGTCAATCAAAAACACTTCCTTCAAATAGTCCTCTACTCAGTTAAAAGCATCTTTCTTTGAGAAACAGCTCTTTTTCAGCCAAAGGATGACAAGAGTATTAGACAATAAACATAATTTGGTTGCCATGGATATTTCTGCTGAGGTGCACAGAGAAGGTACAATAATTGAATGCTGAAGGTCGCTAAAGAAATAAACTTAATTTTAGGGAAGGAAATGGAAAAGACAGATTACAGCTATAATAAATCTTCCTTAGCAGTAAAAATACACAATGATAAAATGATACATTGCTCTCAGGGCTGGTTTTCACCTCTCAGAGCTGGGTAGTCAATTCTCTGCTTGATCTTGGTCCTGTCCACCAGTACGGCAAAGGTGTTAGTGAGGAGCAGCTGGCGAGGGCGAGGCTTGAAACCCCTCCTGTCGTATTTCGTGACTGAAACGCCGTACTGGGAAGCACAAGCAGACAAATTACCGTGAGGGAGAAGTTACGAAGCACTTTGATCATGAATCTCGTGTTAAAAAAGTTTCATCTCACCTGCACTTTGTCATTGCCGAGCGTCTGGACCACTTTGAGATTGATTTGCTCACGTTCTAAATAAAGCAATGGGAGAGTAAATGTTGCGTTCTTTTTTTTTGGTGCATCTGTGTTGTAAATGTACAGAGGTAAACTATGTGATTGTGTGTACAGTGTATGGACAAATACCGAGCCTGGAGTCCAAAAACAACCTGCCAACACTCTGAGGGTAGCTGTCTTTCTGATCCTTGAAGATCTCACTGGCTACAACCTTCTGTGTCATCTAGAGGAGAGACAAAAAAAATCAAGCAACATGAAAAATCAGCAGCTTAATTAAAAAAAAGAAAAAAAAAGAAAGTGAGATCATGTGTTCTGTAGTTAGTATACCTGCTTCTTCCACTCAGGCTGCACCCTCCTGCAATACTTCATTACCATGTTCCGCATGTGCAGCCTCCGCAGGTGCTCGGAGGCCTGTAGGGCATCAAAGAATTGACAATGTAGATTTGAATTTATAACTCTACAGATTCAGTTCTTTGTGCTCTGTGTGTGATGACATGTTAGTCAGCTGAGCGACCATCTGTTTGTACCTCAACGAGGGAGGGAGGAGGTGTCGGCCAGTTTTTGTCCAAAACACTCTTGGGCAGGTTTTTGCATAGCTTCTTGAGGAAGGACTGGCGTACGTGATCCAGGAAATACTCATTCTCAGGGCAGTATTCCTCATGACGGTAGATGAAGCCTTTTATGAACCTGATAAGTAAAAATTAAAAAAAGACAGATAGAAGGAAATAGTTTTACTATACATAAAAAAATGCAGTCACAAATATACATGCGGTAAAAAAACAGTAACAAAGTATCGGTCAAGCACCTGCGTATTAAATCAGCAGCCTGTCGACGCCTCTTAGCCCTCCTGCGTGCTTTCATCCCTCGCCACCCAGACTGGATCACTATCACTACACATACACACACATGCATATATTAACAGCAAGACAACTTTTATACTCAGCCAAAGAGAACATCCCGAGGTTAGTATAGCATAGTTTACTGAAACAGAAAGACAGTTTAGGCCAAAATAAACATGTCAGGAAATAAAAATAAAGTAAAAAAAAAAGCATGGACACTCAAATGCATGGGCTGCAGTTATTAAAATGTGGACCACGTGGACTTTGATGGTTAGGGAAGTAAGAACACTGTATATCAGTATAGAATCATCTGTTGAATAATGGGCCCACAAAACTATGATGGCCAATATAATATATCTGATTCGTTCTGTAGTAGTTATGTAGTAGTTATGCTTGTATTTATTTCAGTTTTTGGGACACAGTGGGACTGTTCTGAGGGAGAAGGAGGAAGCTGTGAGGGAGTCAACAGTGGGAGGTGCACCGACCTGCATGTCTGATGCGTTGGTATTTGGCTCTCTCCCTGTAGCCTCTCCATGATGTCTGCAAGGTCAAAGCTGGAACACAACAAAGAAAAAGAGAGCGAAGGTGGATACATGCTTTTCCATTGAGGTTTTTCCACAGTTCCTGCTGTGGATATATGATTTATATTTACAGCATGGGATATAATTCACTGATTAGACATGTTGTGAATTATCAGGCTGTGTTGTGTATTTATTATATATTCAAAGTGACTGTGTTTAAAACATGTTCAATGTGTTAGAGAGTGACATTCACAGTGAGGATATGGTTTGATGTTGCTGGTACGCTTATTCTCCACCTCACGACATATAGCAATCCATTACAACGACATCACAAACTATAACCTCGGAAAGAGTGTCGTCATCAGCTGTCTTACACTCTAAACGCAAATTACAATTCACACACATATTACATATCAAACATTCCATCTTCCATTTTCATTTTCAATTGTCAGCTTTATTTATAATCCTTACCACTGTTGCTCACCTATATCTGGCTTTTTTGCTTCAAGTGCATCTTCTGTGGTGAAGAGAGTTTTTGGGAAACGGATGAAGATTTTTGACCTGCAGAAAATGGACCAAAAAATGCAATTGGCACAACGGTAATATGCCTTTTGAGGAACACAAACTGCATTGTTTTTATGCACACGTCCTGTCTGGGAGGCCCCTCAATCTTCTCTGTAACTTTCTCAGTACTGGGGGAACAAATACAGTTGGGGAACCACCATTATTAAACTCTCCACTCTTACCTGCCCAGTTTGTACTCTTCTGCTTTGTAGCCCAGATGGTTGACCAGTGTGGACACACCATCTACGAGTCTGCCATGCCAGTTGGGCCACGTCTCAGGACACAGTGGCTTATACCTACATACATAATTATAATGATAGAAGGCTGAACATAAAGTAAACAGAAGGAACAATTACTGAGGCAGTGAATCATTCAGAGGGAAGGTCACCTCTGTAGGAAGGCTTCGAAGCGACGCCTGTAGGCAAAGCCAGCTCTCCTGACCCTCAAGTTTTCCATCAGGCCCAGGTACTTCACCTGGTGTCTCACCAGAACTTCATCAAACCGACCTGCAGGGAGAGATCTTATTCTCTGGTGACTATGATACACTTAAGGCAAACATTTAGTTTACACACTGCAAGTTGTAAAATAGTGACTGAGGCATTTATTTACCTCAAATGAAAAGACAACCTGGCTGTATTTATTTTTTATTGTATATATCATTAGAGACCTGCCTTTATTTCTAATCTTCCTTATTTTATGTCCTTCTTTTATCATTTAGCTATAAACCTTTTTGTCTGATTGAATCCCATGTGTTAATTTGCTGTTGATGAAATGTCCTCAATCTCTTTCATATTAAAATGTTTCAGATGGCGTAATCTCTTCCCTTCCCTGGAAGCCATTTTTTCTGAAACAGCTGCATGAATCTTTGTGTTTTATTGACAGTGGAATTAGAGAGTGAGGAGAATATTTCTGTTAAAGGGGAGAAAATTGGACACCCAATTGCCAGTATGTCGTGACAACTGATGGAAATAATGCTGTGAAAAATACATTTTGCGATTATTTTTTATTCCTTTTTCCCTTATTTGTACATACTATTAATTGGGACCTGAGTATTTATTATTGTTATTTTAAAAACTAACTCTTATTTGAGAATATCAGTAATGTAATATACAACAAACTCTTATTACAACACATACTGTAGTATAGAGCATACCTGGCTGCTTGGCATCATTAGGCTTGATACAGCGCACATAGGATGGCTCCTTAGACATGAGGATCTCCATAAGTTTCATCAGGCTGTTTTTAAACTGTGTGGCAGCCTAAAGGACAGATAAAAAAACCCCCATGAAACTGTGGGAAATTATCTCTGTATGTGTGTGTGTTGGTTTGTGAAACAGAGAGAGAGAGAGGGAGAGAGTAATAAGGTAGTCATAAGTGTCTTATTATTACTGTTTATAATTGGTTGACAAGGGGGAAAAAGGAGGGGGAGGGAGGAGAGAAAGCGAGAATAATTTTACCATCTCTGGGCGTTTCTGGTCTATCACTTCCTCTCTGTGGAAGCAATGACTTAGTATCTGGTTGTCTGACTGGCACATGACCTGAACAGAGACCAAACCACACAACCACATGTCAACACAGCAGGCCCCCCTCTTCCTCTTCACTCGAGCGATGACACACAGGTTTGTAAAGGTTGTGGTTGTCTATTTTCATAATGCTCACCTCTTTCAGGTTTCTGTTAAGCAAATCATTGTTCTTGTCTAGGAAACCTGAATAATACAAGCATAAACAGTACAGTATGTCATTAGTGGGTAGTGGGGCATGCTCTGTAATCAATGTCACCACTTGCGAGGCAATGAATGCATGAATAAAAATAGTCAACTGGTTAACCTAGTGATAAATTACAACTTACCATTGACATTGTAGTTGACTTCACCAGCGTAATGCAGCAGCCTGAACTCCTCTCTACTCATTACCCTGCGAGTTTTTCCATTTGCCAACTTGTGACTGAAAGACATAAATGCACATGGAAATGTAGAAACATACACTACGTAGTCCTGCTGATATAAGAGGCTGCAGTTAGAAGAGTCTTTGTACGGTATGTCAAAATAATATCTGATATAACATGTTGCTTACGTGATGAAATGGGGATGGCTGCCCAGTGAGTCCTCCAATTTCTCTAAAAAGGAGACATCACATGTCTCTCCAGGTCTCAGACACTCCTCATCCTAAAAGACAGTCACACTGTTTAACTTTACCTACAATGACAGAGGGAAATATAACACTATATGCAGAGACACACACTTAAACTAGTTTTCGTGCACACCAGAATGGAGATGATGCCTCTGTGCTTCTCCTCTATCAGGTCACAAATGATCTTGTTGTCAAAGTACTGCACCGTCTCCCACTGAAATTAGACGGAACAGTGTTGTGTTGGCGTGGAAATATCAATATCAGTATCAAACTTGGGTGTTTTAACTACTCAACCAACGATGGACTCACCGCAATTCCCTCTGTCTCATACTCCTCCTGCTCAGATCTGAGGGTGAGCTCGATGAACAGCTGTTGGAGCTTCTCGTTGCAGTAGTTGATGCAAAACTGCTCAAAACTGTAGGCAGAAGTGCAAAAGAAATGAAGCCGAATGCATACTGGAGTTATAATAGAGACAATAGAGGTTACTACTGACGAAGAATTTGGTTTACAGCCTGTGCAGATTTAGGTACAATAGAAAAAGGGAAATTAATATAACTCATACCTATTGTTCTGCAGGACCTCGAAGCCATAGATATCTAGAAGCCCTATAACTGAGGAGCCTTTACTGCTGTGGTAGATTTCATCCTACATAACATATAAAGTAAACATTGTAAATCAGATGGTAGAACAACACAACTACATTATGGAATTTTAGCTACTGTCCTTGATTTGTTATCAGAACGGCACCTTCAGAGCAAGTGATTGGTTGATCTTCTCCACCAACCAAGTGAAGGTCCGACCATACACAGCCTTGGCTAAGGCATCGCGGGCGGACACTGCCTGCTCGAAATTTAGCGGGCTGATCATCTGTAAGGCACATAGTATGACACGGATTATAAAATCACACAATACACAACAGACAAGTGAAAATATACAAAACAAGGACAAAAAGATTGTTACCTCCTCTCCTTTGGCGGTGAGTTTCTTGTGAGTGAGAGCCTCCCTGAGGGCTGAGCCATCGACACCCAGCAGCTGCAAAACAACACATCTGTTCTAAGCGCTGCCTTTTTCAACTGTTTGTGCGTATTTGAACATCCAGTAATACCAGTGGGACTTTTCTGACCTTTGCAAGATTTGTTATCTGAGTCTCAGTGGTGATATAAGTTTCTCCTTCCTCCCCTTCCCCAAACTGAGTGTTTCCCAGATGGAGAACACTTCCGATGATATTCAGCAATTTCTGAGGTCCAACACAAGAAAAACAGTTAACAACAATCTCAAAGACGAACTATTTGTTTTTTAATCAAATGAACATCTGTGAAGTCAATACAAGACATTGTATTCTTTGGAGCATCCTGAATGCTTTTGTGATGATAAGAAATGTTATGTGATTTTTGGCAAGTGTAAAAAGAGACAGTGGACATATTCATGGCTGAAAATAATATTCCTAGCATAATGCAAATTGTCAAAACATTGCCCGTCTTAGATCCATTCCAATGACTCCACAGTTTAAATGTTTCCACTTTAATGTGGTAACTGTGGTTAAGCAGAAAATATGAGTGAAAAACGAAACAGCTGTCTTGTCAACTGCATTCAGGCGACTATCATTCAACGGTGTGTGATTGTACTAACCTGCACTTCTTCTTCAGTGAAGCCAATAACAGACAGAGCATTCATCACAACTTTCCAATTATTCTTGTCACTGATGGAGCTGACTCTGGGGCAGTTTCCCTGAAAAAGACAATGTAATATTAGGCTACACCCCAACTGGCAATATAATTGCATAGATTTTCGTTTGAAAACAAGTGATTCATCAGTGCAATCACACTTCTGAGCCACACACACCTTGACCAGATACTGGTAGTTCTGAGGGTTTCTTTCAAGGTCCAGCATGATAAGCAGGTCGTCATCCCCTCCATCCAGAAGCTGATAGAAGATGTGGAAGTTCCTCTCGCCATGGTTCTGGTGCACTACACGAGATTTCTCCAGCAAATAGTTCAGGATGTGACCGCCTACTGGTGCCCCCTATGGAAAAGGATGGGAGCAGATAATTAAAAGCAGGTTTAGTACTTCATAGATTTAAATATTTGAGCTGCTGTCCATGATATAACCAAACTAAATGCAATGTTATTAAAGACATTATTTCTATAAAAAATGGCAAAACCAAGGAGGGAGTGTTCACCCTGAAGTCAAACTGGACATCCATGTATTTTCCAAACCGGCTGGAGTTGTCATTCCTTAGTGTCTTGGCATTGCCAAATGCCTGCACAAAGCAGGATAGACAGGAAATTAGAGGGAGGAAGTGAAATTAAGACCAACAATAGAATAATAAAATCAAACAATCAAGAGAGAATGCTGAGTATTTATAAAACACAAATGTACAAAGGTTAGTCAGATTTTCCAGATCAATCAGATATGCTGAGAAAGATAATTCAGTCTGAATTTGCTGTGTTTTTTATTGTCATACTGGCTGTTCAGTTTGAAATGCCAAAGGTTAAATACCTCCAGAACAGGGTTGGATTGGAGTAGGCGGTCTCCGAGGGCAGCCATGTGATCATTGGTGGGGCAGGTGATGGCGTAGTAGAGGAGGATCTTCTTGGAGGCTTCTGTTTTACCCGCTCCGCTCTCGCCGGATATGAGAATACACTGATCTTTCCTCTCAGTCCGCATGGCCCGGTAAGTGTTGTCTGACAAGGCGTAACTAAGGGAAAACGCAAGAGCAGCGTCAGCTACAGATCAATATAATATGAAATCACTATGGTGGAATACAGTGCAAACAGCAGCGCAGTGCACAAACATATAAATGATGATCAAATATTTTGTTTTGTGATCAATTTATGTGGGCAAAATTAATATTCAAACAGAAATTTCATAATTACAGCAGGAGTTTCACGGTTCTCAGTGCACCGTGTGATTGTTTGGATGGCAACTGGCAGCGGAGGAGTTTGGTAAAAAACATGCCTGAGGACAAGGAGGAACTCACATGTGAGGCGATATTTCATAGAAGCTGACCCCTCTGTAGCGTTCCATCTGCGGCTTGGAGTAAATCTCCAGCTCTTTGTAAGGGTTCACTGACACCAGCACTGAGCCAATATATGTCTGAGCCAAGATATGAGCAGAACAGACAACACGTTCAAACATGTCTCACCACACCAACTGAAATGTTTTGGAACATACTGTATGAAGACAGGTAGCTTTATTACATAGATGAGGTTTTCTCCAAAGCGTCGCCGCAGATTCTCTATGAAGGCTGCTTCACTGTTGTAGTTTTCCAGCAAGACAAAGTCCTGCACCCCGACCCTGTCCCGGGCAGTCAGGGCACTCTCCATCACCAGACGCACTCTTCCTTCAACATCCACCTCCTACAGGAAGATAGAGAAGGAGAAGCATCACAAAGAGAGTTACACCATTCAGCAGTACTGCAAACAGTAGAAGAGTCAGTTATTCTGGTTCACTATTGGTGGACATCCTGCCTTCCAACAGCCTGTATGGAGTGATTCGAAAAAATGAGACTGAATGAATAAATCTGACTTACTCTCTGGATCCATGAGTTGACTTGTATTTTAAAAAGAAAGAGAAAACCGATTCCTGCTCTTGCTGATAGCCTTCCAATAGATGTAATCACACTGTTCACAAGCAGGGGGCACAAAAGACCACTTCCCATTTCATCTGATGCTACATGTATCCACTTATAAAAGAATTAACATCTGGTGCTCAACATTACAATAATTGCCACATAATATATTACAAAATAGAACTGATTTATGAAAAGAGACAAATGGCAAATGACTCAAGACTTACTGACCACATCACTAAACAACACTCTGTAAAAACACAAAATAACAGCTCCAGGGAGCCTCACCATGATTCAATAGTGAAGACATTTAAAGAATCCAAATGATAAACAGAAAGGGTGGACTCTTCTATTATGAGACAGAGAGATAGTGTATTATGATGTATGTACCGTACACACAGCTGTATATCACCAGACAGGGTTAAAACCAATGCAACTAAGGAAAGTGTGTGTACATGTCAACCATACTGTGATGGTAAACATCATAGTGCAGACAGGAAATAATTACCAGTCTGCTGAGTGAAATCCTCAGATTTGACCTAAAGTAAGATATTACACACCTGCAACCACATGCACAGTCATGCATAGAACTGTACAAAGAGATAAAAATGTCAGTAGTCAATACTTACTGATGATAAATATCAAGACACATAAAGCAGTGCGAAATCAGTGCACTACAGCCTAGCTCAACCAGCTGCAGTCTCTTCAGTTTCAAAGATACATTTATGAGGGAAGCCCTGCTGTTTTTCTTTTACATCTATAAATGAAAAAAGCAAGCAGAAAGTGGAACAAAGGGGCTAGACTTCCACAGAACTTCTGTTTTTCTTGAATGCAAGAGCCTCTCTAGGGTCTCATTTGGCTGGTTAATACCGGTAAAAGGTCATTATCTCTGACCACTAGATGCAGGAAAATCCTTAAAAAAACAAAGAGGACAACAGTGGAAGATAGCCAAGAGGCGAGAGCAAAGGAAAGTCACCGGACACTTCCGCTGCAGCCACCCCTCTCTGCTTCACCTTGGAGTATTGTTCTCCCATTCCTGCAGGTGGGCTTTCTACAGATAGTAATTACAGTTCACAGTCAGATTTTCCAAAGGATACAACTGAGGAATGTCAGGGTCACGTTTGGGGCAGGCATTCAGTAGATGCCACTAAAGGTTTCTATGCCATGTGTCAACAGCTGTGCATGTTTTTATTTCAAACACTGAGGATATTTGGGTTTTTTTTGACTGCCAAACATAAAGTTTGCACTTCTGTTAATAACTGAGATAAGAGGTGAAATAATCGGCAGTGCAGACCAAGGATTATTGTTACACTGCTTGAGGTGTAGGGGATTCAACGAAGATGCACTTGTTGACAATTTCAACATTTCCCATAATTCTTTGACAGTTACTATGAAATGTGGTTCATGGAATTCAGGGGACTTTTTTCCACTTAATTTAGTAACTTGAATTGCGGAAGAATATTCATGCTTTAGTATGATGTAAATCAGTACATGTGGTTACAGCCTGTCGCATATGTCACGTAGTTCACTGTAGGCTTGCATGTCATAATGAAAGTTAGAACACGGCTCCGTGCATTCAGCATTTACATTGAATTTTCACATAGAAGGGAAGTGCCATTGGCCAGCGCTGTGAACTTAGACTTATTTGGTCTGAATCTTTCATTCCATTTCAGAGACATACCTTTTTAAGTGAATCTCTGATGTTTTTCAGATGTACAGTAGCTGCTGTACTGACAGTGTCTGTGCAGTGTCCACCTCTCGGATGTCTTAACATCAAAATCTGTGCAATTATCTGTCTATGCTCACTATTTTTTGCTACTTGAGAGAGACAGCAGTAGCAGCGCACCCATACACATCAGACTTTCCATGCAAAAAAAGAGTTTCTTCATGTTACTCAAAACACAGCAAACATTGTTGTCAGTCTCTGAGCAGTCATGAGTTACACCTCTTTACTTTCATCCCAGGAACTGTATCACCATAACATGCAGAAAATATTGACTTTAAATGGTGGTGCCTCATCCGAAACTTCTTTGCTTTCAAAACATGGAAACACTTTTGCTGCTGTGGTTGCATAATCTAAGAGGAAGTTAAAGGATGAAGTGACACTGTGGGGAGGTATCTTTACGGTTACAGGACTGGGATGGATATTTAACCAGAAAACAAGGCCTAATCTTTGCAGCTTTGTTGTCAGTGAACTGACCTGAGACTTGCTTGTTACAGCAATGAGAGTCTGATCTGACTGACAGGCTCCTGGCAGGGCTTGATGTGATATTTGATTCTGAGTATCAGGGAGTTGTAGTGTAATCTGCAGGTTTGTACTATAGGTGTTGCAGCAGTGACAACCAGTGAAGAGGCTAACCTCACAGTGGGACTTGGCTCTAGGCCCCATGACTAAGCTCTGCTGTGCCGATTACATTCGGATTGTCTTCCTTATAAGGCATGACCCACCACTCAGTCCCAGGGCGAGCTGCTCTGGTACCACAGCTGGCTCTCTACCACTGATGTGCCAGTAATGGTTATGATGGAAACCTACCAAGTTTATCCTCTTTGGACTGCTTGAGTTGAAGCTTATACAAAAATCCAAAATACACTATGACTCATAGGCATGCAGAGCAAAAAAAATTGACTCTCAAGTGACTCATTGTTCTGTTTTGGAGTCTCCATGAGTGACTGTTGGATCGGAGTTTGTGCTTTACTATAGGAACAGATTGTGCAGACATGATAACACACACACACACACACACACACACACACACACACACACACACACATTATACCCAGTCAGTGTGCAGCACCAAATGTAAAAACACAACAAGGAGCATCATGGTAGTCAGGCTCTTACCCTGCCTTGGTACCTCATCCTGTCCTGTTGTTCCTAGAAGAAGGCTGAGCTGGTGGTTCCCCCTCGGGCTGCTGCTCCTCCTCCTGTGTCAAACCGACTCCTCAACCTTAACTTCTCATCCACATTTGCCCATGGGCGACAGAATGAGGTGACTTATCTTCTTCTCCCCCCCCGTCAGTCAATCTCTCACTTTCTCTCAGCCTTAGTCGCTTCTCCTCGTCTTTCCTCCTCCTCGTCTGGCTCCCCCTGTGAGGACACAATCGCTCACACTCAGGCCAAAACACCAACAGCTCCTCTTGTTTATACCTTCAATTCATCTTCCCTTTGACAGGTCAAGTAAATGTCCGCCTCTCCCTGGATCCCTCTCCTTCCCTCTAAACTATAGGCTCCTGCATGAAACAAGGGCAGGAACTCCGCTCATACGTCACACAACTGGACAAAAAAAAAAAAAAAAAAAGTCTAGGGAAAGTATGCTGTTGAATGGTGCCAAGCAGAGAGAAGCAGAGAGCTGAAAGGGTTTGGAAAACTTTGCTAAGAGCCCCAAACTACAAACATGTAATCACTATGCAACTACAACAGGGAAAAAAACAAATCACATGAGATCTGGGTACATTCTTTCTTTCATTCCCTCCTTGTTTAGTTTACTCCCACCCTTTTCTCCCACAAGTTGAGACTAATTCGCATGGGAGTTATGGAAGCGTTTCACCCGCAAGACCGCCTGCCTCCTCATGGCTGTCCTCCACAGTTGATGAAATAACTTACGCCATCATCAAAATATCAGTCATATTCTCCAGATCCTTGGTTTTCCTGGCAACAATATCATGCAACTAATTTTAACATATCAATAATTTAACATAAAATGTTCTGTCTGCATTGACCACCATATTCTTCTCCTCTTTCCCCTCCAATTCTTGACATGTTTGGGGTGGGGTGGGGTGGGGGGGGGGGTGTTGCTGTGAATGCCTCTTCATGAGAACAGCGCCCTCCTCTGGTTTCCCTCTCCTCCTCCTCATCTTTCCTCTCATCCCATTTTCCCTCACTCCACGCCTCACTCTCTTTCCCTTGCCAGCATCATCAAATATCCAACACTGAGGAATCTGAATAATGCTACCCAGATGGAAAAAGTCTCTTGCTCTTTTTCACAATCTCTTGCTGTCCCAGTAGTGCATAAAACAAGAAGAAAATAATCTCCATGCTGCTACATCCCTACCACTATTACATATAAGTATTATACACAAATAGGGAAGAACTTAAACTGTCTTAAAGGATCTTGTAGCAGTTAGTGTCTCTGTTGCCCTGCCTCATTTACTATACATGGCAAGCAGCCCTGCCAGGCCCACCCTATGTTCTCTCGCTTTTTTCCAGTCAACAGCTTTCTCACAACTTTTCTTTCTGAAAATGTAGTCTCCCAGTTCCCTCAGTTGCTAATTGTATGTACGTGCTCTTTTCACACCAGCATCACCTCAAATGATCAGTCATTGCAGGTCAATTTAGCGCAAAAATCAAAGAAACTCAAACAATGACTAGATACTTGATCATTTGGTTGCCTCATAAAAGTTGACTGCAGCAGTTTGGTAGGTATTGTTGTGGTCTCCTATCAAAGCCAAACAGTGTTGTGAGGAAATATTCTGGACAAGAGGTTATGTGGCCTGTACATTATACTTCAGGATACAACGTAATCTTTTGAAGTGAACGCTGAAAAATTAATAAATCTAGAACAATTCTGCCTATTTTTGGGACCAATGTTTCTTTTTAGATGGGTGCAGTATGTTAAGTAAACCAATATGAGTGTATTACAGTTTATGTTCACAGAAGCACTGTGAGTCTATGCCTGGCCACCAGGTGCTAAACTGTGCTCAGCCCCTGGTTTCCCTCATCTGGGCGTCATATGGGCCTTGCCCTTAGTCTAGACTCTCACTTGGGACAAATTTGGCAAGGAAGACCCCCCTGAGACTATTACCTTCAACAACACAGCTCCTACGGTCACTGGACAAAAAGATTATTGGAAGCGACCAACATTTATTTAGAGTACAATAAACATTAAGCCACTCTTCAAAAATTCACCATTTGACAGGTTTATGCCTTTCTTAAGTCCAATTTACTATTTTAGAGTCATTAGAAATGTCAACTTGAAATTTTCTGAGGTCAAAACCATGGAAAAGGATTCTCAGACAGCAGACCTAAGGGCACCCAAGACATAGCATACGTATGTGACCACATGCATGTGGAAAACATGAGGGTACTCCCCTGACACATCTGGTTTCTCTAATCTGTACACATTAAAAACATCTGGTGCAAGTTTATTGCATGCTAAATTAAACTTAAGTCAGTCGGAAAGAAGCTACAGTTTAACTGTAGAGTCCATCTTCAGCACCTGAGCTCATGTTGTATCATCCTGAGTTGTTTTTAAATTAGTGTTCCTATCTTTGTTTAGCAGTTCCTGTAAGAAGGATTTCCTTCCTAGCTGTTTCCTGATGTTCAAGATCTTCCATCATGACCGTTCGTTTGAGCTCGGTTCTAATCTGAACTACTCCTTTTTTAAACTTTACGTGTATGTGTACTCGTATGTATGTGTATGTGTAAAATGCAGAAAATCCAATATGTTATGAGCGATGAACTGGAGTCTAAAACTTGCCAAGAGTTTAACAACTATTAAAATATGTATGGTAGGACTGAGTTGATTCATTTAAACCAACTTGTTCTCAGGAGAACTCCCACTTACTGCCCCAACTGTCACTACACCCACTTCTGTCAAACTCAAAACCAAAACACTGTAAGATGTAAGAAAAAAAAAAAAAAAAAATATGTGTAATGATATCTCAAAAGAAAGTCTCTTCCCTCCTCGAATGATTCCTACTTTGCAGATACGGCCCTCTCTGCCTGACTTCAATTTCATATAATTACATTAAAAACTAATTCTGAACATCTGACATCTTATGGAAGAAATCCAGAAATCCTAGCATAACCTTCTTGTCATAAACTGTCTGCCTGTGTGTACTGAGTCTAAGATATAATGGTTTTCCTTCATTTTGCACCTAAGTTGCTAAGGTTTTCCGATTCAGTGTAACAATGAATCATAGAGGAATGATGACTTATTTGGGTGGGGTGGAAAAAAGGGTTGTTTCTCTACTCTCTCTCTTTTCTCCGCCTCTGTCTCTCTCTCTCTCTCTGTCACACACACAGACAATGTATGTGACAGTATTTATGAGACTATCTCTTCCTGTCCCTTTAACCTATGCTGCAGTATTTATGCTTTAATGTAAAGCTATCATTAAGTTGATATGGGATATATTTGAATGTTACCTAAACTAGCCTCCCTGACTGTTTATTATGTTCATGGTAGAGATGCCTTTTCCCACCTATTGTCCATCTGCGCTGAGCTCCCTCAGCACCCATCTGCTGTCCCTTTCACCCCGTTCTCACCTTTATCACCTCTCATCCCCCATATCCCTGTTACACCACAAAGACTACTTTATAAATTGATCAAGGCGTAAAACAAAACCCCATCAATCAACGAGCTGTGGACACACATTTGTATATGTTACAGGATGTTAGAAACAAAAAAACACAAAAGGAAAAAAAGATATCTATTAAGGATCTAGTGATTTAAAGTCTTTTTTCTGTTGATGAGGAAAAAGCAAAGTCAACATCAGGATGAGGAAAATGTTTTAGGTCAGTAATGTAACTTCCTTTGCATGATCACTGGGACAAAACAAGCATGAGCTTATCACTACATCAGCCCCGCTTGATGTTCTGAATTATAGGAAGACTTAGGGCTCTGCCTAGTGGTGGTAATATTAATTGCACTGAATTGGCTCCTATGCCGCTATTTTTGTGAAAGTGATGGGTTGCCATAAAATTTGGGTCCCACAAGATGAATCCTTTTGAATGACTTTTCATCTAGGGCCACAAACTGGTGAAAACATACACTGTCTAACAGTCCAGTTCATAACAAGATGATTCTAAAACTAATAACAGAACTCAAGTGAGCCTCAGCTGTAATTTGAGATTAATGCCAACACAGCATGCTAAACATTACATACTGAATTGCAGCATGTACAGTATGGTATGGAACAGAGATGTCTCTCTATTTGCCATCAACCCAAACACTTTAGGTTCAAAACCTAAGGGACACCTGTGTGGCCACAGACTTTAAGTCTTGTATTATTAATTTCCACAACTAAGTACTACTAAGTGCTATACTACTATACTTAAGTACCATTTAAGATAGTGGTACTTGAGTAGTATTCCATTTTATGGTACTCAGTACCTCTACTCCACTACATTTATTTGACATAACATATCAGTTCATAATATATAACGCATATTTTATGGACTAAACTTTCCAAATGTATGTAGAATTAGCTCCACTTTTACCTGCAGCAGCAGTTAAATTCTGCTTACTTGTTAAGGCATCGGTAATAATAATAGAGATGGATGAACACTAATATAACACACATACTAATACAACTGTAGAAAAGGAGTCATTGTGTATGAGTACTTTTACTTTTAAGTATATGTTTTTACTTTTACTCAAGCAAAGCTTTGAATGCAGGGTTTTATTTGTAATATATTATTTTTACACATTTAAGTAACGGATATTTCTTTGACCACTTTAATTTAACTCGACTACAGGACAAGCATAACAAGACAATTGTATGTATCTTGCACATCACTACACACATACATTTACATGCCTATCTGTAATATACAATAAACACATTCATACAAATGTACCTACCTGGTCTCACTTACTAATCAAAGGGCATGAGCATCCTCACTGAAGTTTCTCACTGTGAGCACTTTCTCCCATATCCTACTATCCAGTAACAGTCTGGTGTTGGCCACTATTTCGATTACATGTACAGCTGAAGGTGAGGCTCCCAGACTTTACCATCCATTACCAGGATGACTTTTTCCCTGCAGCCTAGACTAAATGCTCTCCCACTCAGAACGGCTAAATCCAAACGGATAAAATTACAACAACACAGCAGAGGTACTTTCTGGACAAAAGCTTCAAGTCTTAACCGCATTAAGCTTTCACTGCAAAGGTGATACAAAATTTCAGGTAGTTTTTAGCCTATAAATCCGCTAGGAGGCGGCAACGCTAAAGTTAATGTGTCTGCCAAAAGTAATCAGATATGATGCTGATAACTGGTGCCAGATTCTGGAGAGGGAAGAGCTGAAGGTTTCTTTACAAACCTACTGTATGTCACACGTGAAGTTCAGTCTAGGCCTATGAGTATTTGAGACAATTGGGACATAATTTACAAGGTTGCCACAGTTACACATCGCTGTCTAGATATAATTTCTATTGAAATTATATCGATATATTTTCTGTGGACCTTTGGGAAACTGCTATGCATGCTGCAGTTTGATTTCCTTTTAACTGGGGCCTTCTGTCTGTTAACTCTTTAACGTTAGTTCTTTATCAGCCTGTGATATATAATTAACCTTAATCTACAGGCCCTATCCACTGTAGCTACGTCGTCTTGTGATTATTTAAAATTAAATATATGCTATTGCACAAGCCTGGGATTAAAATGTAGCCAGCTATTTATTTTTTGTTATCTAACGTTTCTAGTTTGTTATAATGTGAAGCTTAGTTTAACTGTCCAAAGACCTTACAATTACCGGTTTGTCTCTTGTGTTTCAACGGCCAACTGATGTAACGGTTCTGTCAACGACTTTCATGACTTGCAGTAACGTAAACTATTTTTTTTCAACAATTTAGTCAAGTTATAGTAGTAACCATAAATTCCATTACTTATGTAAAAGGAAACTTCGGTATTTTTCAACCTGGACACTATTTTCCCATCATTTGGTGTCTAAATGACTAACGGGGACAACAAGAGCGCCTCAGCTGGCAGCGGCGAAACGGGCTGCAATCCGACGGGGCAATTACGCCCCGTCAAAATAAAAGTGCTTGTTTTGCCACTGACAGGCTCAGATTGTTATTTTAAGTGTCTGAACATATTATGAAAAGGATAATACAGAGAAAATAAACTTTTTTCTTTACCCTTCGCGCGATCCGGCCTGTTTGTTATTGTATCTAACAAAGTCTAGTTCAAAAGAAGCCTCGCCTTGGAGTCTCGCGAGAGTTGAGTTATTGCAGGAAGCCAACGGTGCAAACGTGAGTGAGTCATGGATGTATTATAAGAGCTCTTATAATACATCCATGGTGAGAGTTGGAGAGAGGAGTGCCTGGAGGAGTTCATTGTCTTGGAGGACAGAGAGCATAGCTTATTTTTTAAAATCTAAAATATTTCCAGTCATGGCTTAACATTTAGCTGATTTCGACAACTCTCGTTCTCGCGAGACTTCAGCGTGAGCGAGACTCGGTTAGACATAATAATAAACAGACTGGATTAAGCGAAAGGTAAATAAAAACGTTTAATTTCTCCGTATGGTCCTTTCCATAATGTTGTTAGACACTTAGAATAACAATCTGAGCCGATCAGTGGCAAAACAAGCACTTTTAGTGGACATACAATGACGGGGCGCAGTTGCCCTAAAGGATTACATTACAGCCCCTTTTGCTGCTGCCGGTGTTATGCCATATTTGGTGACCCATCAGATTCCGTGACCTGCAGTGTTGGAAGCACTTAAATCCTTACTTAAGTAAAAGTAGCCTATCAATGCCATAATGTAAAAATACTTCATTACAAATCCTGCATTTCAAATCATACTTGAGTAAAAGTATAGAAGTATTACCAGCTAAATTTACTTAAAGTACTGAAGCAAAAGTGCCAATTTTGCAGTAAATCAGGCTGTGACTGATATATTAAAATGCTGCTTATGCATTCCCTCATCAGTATTAATGATGTACTTTGTTAAATTTATTTAGTATATCAGCACGACACTTTGGGACCTGAGAACTTCTTCCAACACTTCAGGTCACGAAATCTGATGGGTCACCAAATACGGTGTAACACCGTTACAGTGCTCTCCCTCAACACTGGACCAATTTCAAAAATTGTTGTCCCCATTAGTCACTTAGACACAAATAGATGGGACAATAGGGTCCAGGTTGAAAAATCCCGAAGTTTCCCTTTAACCGAGCTTACTGCAAAATATATGATCTCACATGGATAACTAATAGGCCTAGTTACAATATAAAATATTTACTTAAAGTTGGTGTAACTTAAGAAAAATAGTTTGTGTAGTCCTAATCTTAACGCCACTTTTTCTTGCTTTTCCAATTTAGCTACAATTTTGTGTCATAACACATAAAAAGAGCTGACATGACTGTGGTGCCATTCACAGGAGGCGCAGTAACGTTGGATAATATTAAGCAGATAAATGGATATTTTATCAAAGAGGGGATGCAACTGCATTTTAGTTATCTGGTGTAACAAAAAATGATTATCTCTGTAACAAATGGCTGTTCTGGGGCTACAAAGAAATGGTGGCAATACTTGTGAAATATAGCCTGAATGCTGAGAAATGGATTACTTGTGAGTAACGAAGCCCGCAGACGCAGCGCGCTGACTGGTGAGCGAGCAGCAGCGAGCCGACCTGGTGCAGTTGTGTGAGGGCGCCGCTGGGTGAGTCCCTCTCTCCGCCGCCTCTGTCTCCACAGCTCCCTTTTCCTAAAGAAAAGAAGAGGAGAACTAGGTCCGGGGAGGAGGGCCGCCGCCATTATCGGAAAGCTGGCAGAAATACCACTTTCACACACGCAATCTGCTCATAAATCGACCAGGACGTGAACCATTTCTGTTGCAGCAGAAGCATATTTCAGACGAAACAAGGCGATTGCAACAAACTCACCGTTGTCTCGTGTGCGCGACCGGCCCAGCATTATGTGGGCACAACAATGGACAGAATAATTATTGAAAAAGCAACGTGGTGAACCGAGAAGAAGACGGCTAAGCAGATTTTTGTACGTCTGAATTTCTTATGAGGAAAAAAAAAACCCTTGCAAGAACAAAATCGGATCGTTCTATTATTTGGGATATTTATTTCTTCCTTTCGCGTGTTTAATTGCAACGCAAACAGTGATGCTGAACAGGAGAATGCAGGAATAGGTAACGGATATTTAAATCAAATAACCCCATCGCACAAACTGTAGTATTATCAGGATCAGCTGTGAATTGAGACGACCCATAGTGTATTCTGCGGCTTTATGCTTATGCACATCAGGCGGCGAGGGCTGCGGCAAGCGCTGGCCTGACAGATGCAAGAGGAGAAAGGGAGAAATGCGATGGTATGTACCCTGCATGCTCTCTCCTCTTATTTATGGGCTATTTCCTAGTGAAGCGGTGAGTGCTACACCCTAGACAGCTGGGTAAATAAATTCCCTGTCGGTGCGGAGAAGGTAGGCTATCCCAGATTTCGGCTCTGCAATTTCATTATGTAGACAGCAGGCCTGGCGTGGTCAGCCCCTCTCTGTGCACCCTAAAGACCATGTTAACTGTTAATCCTTTGCAAAACATATACGTTTCAAAATTTTTATCCAAGTAAGTAGATTATGTAAGTGAAATTGTTTGAAGGTGCGCTCGAGTAATCTGTATGTGTTTAGATGTTGCTAAATAGGGCAGTTTGGTTGTTTTTATCTGCAAATAACTTGTCTGCTCATTTGGGTATCAGGCCTAGCTCAGCTGAGCGGTGTGGACTGCCCATGGTTGCTTTTGACCCTGCCAAAGCTGTTTGTTTCTGGTCCCTTCATGTGACAGGTTATTCATTTCATTATAAGCTTATAATTCACATTTTGTCATGACGTCTGACTCCAGTGACTCATACACTCATTGTTGAAATTTTGCAGTTGGTCATTTCTGCCCCTCTATAGAAATTGTGTGCAGTTATTTGCAGAATGTAGTCAGTACTATAATAATGGTAGCATTAATCAATGCTGTAATAATAGTGGAAGCTTTAAGGGTCTTAACGGGGTGAGCAAGTTCAGAGATCTTTTTGCATAGATTGCACGTGTCTGACTCTGGTAATAAGTTCTTCATTCATTCACTGTTTTATCTTTCGAAATGAGGCAGATAGCCGCTGCTTCGTTTTGGTTGAAAAGGTGTTGAGTAAGGCTGAAAATGGAGACTGAGGTGCTTGTAAGATAGTCATTTTCATGCTTGTCACCCCACTCAGTGATCAGCTGACATTGTCATTTAAAGAGCACCACTCCCACCATGTTTTCTCATAAGATTAATGTAATCATTTTGATCATGGTTTGGTATTATAAGAATTTATCATGAAATGACTGGACTGGAGCTGAAATCAATATAAGATGAATTGATAACAATTTCGATTATCAGTTAAGTAATTTATCTTGTAAAGCAGAAATGCCAAAAAATGAATCGGCTCAGCCTCTTAAATGTGAATATTTGCTGGTTTTGTTAGTCTTCTATTATTGTAAATTGAACAAAACAAACAATATGAAGATGTCACCTTGGCCACTGGGAAAATGTGATGTGCATTTTTAACTCTTTTCTGACTTTTTTTTTTTTAAACAAATGATTAAGTTATTAGATAAGAAAAAAATAATCACCAGATTAACCAACAATGAAAGTATTTTTTAGCCACAGAGTGGTATATTAATGAAATTTGCAAATATCCTGTCAGCATGCTGCCTCATTTAAAATGGTATTTACTGTACTTTTGCCAATCCATTGCCTATATCAGGTGATGCTATCACTGGTTGGCATTGCTGAACTCACACTTGTTACAGACAAAGACAAAGTGTTGACTTGATACATGATCTAGGGCATAGTCACGATCATGGATAGTAATTAAAGCCTAATAACTAGTTGAACTGAGAATCATTTGTTGTTCTTAAACAATATACTAGCCTCAATATGATTAGGTATACAAAGGAAATGGACACAAAATAGAATAAAATCTGCCACTTTTCATTCTCTTATTCCATGATTAGATTGCTCAGTTATTAAGAAGGATAGTAATTTAAAAAGGCCCTATGCAAAGTTGAAAATTTTATGAGCAAAAATTAGGGCTGAAACTAATGACTATTTTCTCAATTATTTGTAAAATGTCAGAATATAATGAAAAAGGCACCTCACAATTTCCAAACAACAGTATAAAACCCAGCGATATTCAGTTTTCTACCATATATGACAAAGAAAAGCATCAAATCCTCACATTTGAAAGGCTGGAAACAAAACGTTGGACATTTTTGCTTGAAAAATAACTTTGTCGATGGACTAATTGATTAATGTTTGCATCTCTAGCAAAATTAATGTCCATTACCAAATATAGTAGTGTGTTTTAATAATATGTTTTTATTTTATCATAGTTACCTAGTATGACCTAGGTTTAACAGTCTGACATTTGACCCATTGGTTAATGAAGTTATTTCCCTTTTTAATCCAAAATGTATTTTTGTTTATTGTCCAGTTTAGCTGTCTGATTTCTTTTTTGTTTTGTTTTGTTTTTTTGACAGGATCTGACTCATATAAGGAATGAATGAAAGAACCCCCGGCTCTTTTTTAAAATTGGTACCCTGCAGAAGAAACTGAAATCTGATCTCCTCTGCGGATCAGCAACTTTATGGACAAACATTCAAGTGAACTCCTTTATACAGTGCCTGTTTATGGCAGGATGAGCGTCAGAAGACTATGATGGCGAAAAAGCAAGATGTCCGATCGCCCATTTACAACCTCATTGTGGTGGGTTTGTCAGGCACAGAGAAAGAGAAGGGGCAATGTGGGGTTGGAAAATCCTGCCTGTGTAATAGGTTTGTACGGCCTAGTGCTGATGACTTCTACCTGGACCACACATCAGTGTTGAGCACCAGTGACTTTGGGGGTCGAGTGGTTAATAATGATCACTTTCTGTTTTGGGGGGAGGTGTCACGGGTTCTGGAGGAGGGGCCTGAGTGCAGAATGCATGTTGTGGAGCAAACTGAGTTCATTGATGACCAGACATTTCAGCCACACCGTAGCACTGCTATGCAGCCCTACATCAAACGGGCAGCCGCAACCAAGCTGGCATCAGCAGAGAAGCTCATGTACTTCTGCACAGATCAGCTGGGCCTGGAGCAAGACTTTGAGCAAAAACAAATGCCTGAGGGCAAGCTGCAGGTTGATGGCTTCCTGCTATGTGTCGATGTCAGCAGGGGCATGAACCGCAACTTTGATGACCAGCTGAAATTTGTCACAAACCTATATGGTCAGCTTAGCAAGACTAAAAAGCCCATTGTGCTGGTCCTCACCAAATGTGATGAAGGAGTTGAGCGCTATATCAAAGATGCACATACCTTTGCTATCACTAAAAAGAGTCTACCAGTAGTTGAGACATCTGCACGCTCAAATATAAATGTGGACCTTGCCTTCCTCTCTTTGGTTCAACTTATTGATAAGAGCAGGGGCAAGCCCAAGATCATTCCTTACTTTGAAGCCCTAAAGCTCCAGAGTCAGCAGATAGCTTCGGCCAAGGATCGCTATGAATGGTTAATCAACCGTATAGTAAAGAATCATAATGAAACCTGGTTAAACACCAGTCGACGCATGAACACCTCCCCAGAGTACAAAGAATATGTCTTCTTGGAGGGAACAGCTAAATGCAAGAAGCTTTTTCAACAGCATGTATACCGTCTGAAGCAAGAACATATTGAGAGGCGTCGCAAAATATACTTGAGCACTCTTCCTTTAGCACTTAGTTCCTTGGTGCCTGACCTTGATGAGATAGATCAGCTGAGCTGGTCCGGGGTACAGAAGGTTCTAGAGTCCAAGCAGCACTTTGCCCACTGGTTTGTTGTTCTGGAGGACTCTCCATGGGAGGACACGTCTCACATTGACAACATGGAGGATGAGCGAATCCCTTCAGACCTACTGGAGACTGCAGAAGCAGAGGAAATATTTAATGCCCACCTGGAACATTTGCGCAATGAGTGCAGACGGGCAGAGATGAGGCTGGAGTTTAAACAGAAGTTAGCTTCCTCTCCCTTTGTCACACCTGGTAAACCTTGGGAGGAAGCCCGCAGCTTTATCATGAATGAAGAGTTCTACCAGTGGCTTGAGGAGCCAGAGTACTTGGACCTGTACAACCGCCATCAGAAGGAGATCATTGACCGTGCTAAAGAAGACTTCCAGGAGCTCTTACTGGAGTACTCTGAGCTTTTTTATGAGCTTGAGGTGGATGCCAAGCCAAGCAAGGAGAAGATGGGGGCAATTCAGGAGGTTTTAGGGGAGGAACAGAGGTTCAAGGCACTACAAAAGCTTCCAGCTGAAAGAGATGCTCTAGTATTGAAGCATATCCACTTTGTCTATCACCCTACAAAGGAGACCTGCCCTAGCAGTCCTCACTGTGGAGACTCTAAGATTGAACAACTCCTAGTTTCACGTTTCCCCACTTGTTACCCCTTTTTTGATGTGAAAGCTCATTTTGGGGACACCAAGGCCGACAGAATTAATCTTGTCATACTGGGGAAGGATGGACTGGCCAGAGAATTTGCCAATGAGATTAGGGCTCTCTGCACAAATGATGACTGGTATGTGTTAGATGGGAAGATGTATGAGTTGACACTGCGGCCTATTGAGGGAAATGTACGTCTTCCAGTAAATTCCTTTCACACCCCGACTTTCACACCTCACGGATGTCTGTGTCTGTATAATTCAAAAGAGTCCCTCTCCTATGTGGTTGAAAGCCTTGAGCGACTTAGAGAATCAACTCTGGGACGAAGGGATAGCCAGCTAGCACAGCTGCCAACATCACTGCTTCTAGTCACCAAAAGAGGCGTAGGATCATATGTGGATATTGGTGGAGAAACTGCCTTAAACCTAATAACACAGGGACAGCAGGTTGCAAGGAGACTGCAGTGTAGCTTCTTAGACCCAGCCTCCCCTGGTGTGGGCTATGGCCATAACGTCAATGAGACTCAAATCAACCAGGTGCTGAGGAGCCTTCTGGATATTAGGAGGAGCACATCCTTTAGTAGCAGCTCCCCACCACTCCTCCCTGAGCCTCCAGGTCTCAGAGACTCTCCTCATCAGCCGGCCCCAGAGGCAGATCTTCGCATTGTCATGTGCTTAATGTGTGGAGACTCCTATGACATTGAGCAGCTCCTGTCCCCTTTCCTAATGCATCAGCACTGCAGGCCCATGTCTAATAGTGGCACTTCTGTATTGCTAGAGCAGACAGTTGGTGGACACAAGCTGGCTATTGAGCTCTCTCTGCTCTCATACCATGCCTCCTTCACTTTGCGGAAGAGCAGGTTGGTACATGGCTACATCGCTGTGTACTCGGTCACCCGAAAAGCTTCCCTGGAGACCCTGTGTGCATTCTTGTGTGAGGTTCAGGACATCATCCCAGTCCAACTGTTGGCAGTGGGAGATAGCCAGGCAGAGCTCACTGATAGTGACTATGCCCGTGAACAGCAGATCCAGGGGGAAGAACTAGCCCATGAGATTGAGGGTCGTTTCAACAGCGTGGTTTGTGGATCTGGGGGTGTGGTAGGAGGCCTGCACAGGATAGAAATGTTTCATCCTTTTCTGATGGAGGTGGTTGAGAAACGCAACATTGTGGAAGCCACACACATGTACGACAATGTTGCTGAAGCATGCACCAATGAAAATGTGTACTCCCCACGCTGTAGTTCTCCCAGTCCTGTCACCATGTTCCTGGATTCAGAGGATGATGTAGAGCCATCGCCACCGTACTATGATGGCACACTCACTTCTCACAGTGGGGGCTTCAACCTGCCTGACTTAGATTCCAGTGACATTTCTGTCATCTCCGATATCAGAGACTTTGAGAACAAACTCAACAACAAATTGCCCCCCCAAGTGAGAGTTAAACCGGGTGTCACTTTTGACTTCCGGAAGGTGAGTCGCAACCCGTACATAGATACACTGGGACACCGTCGCTCCCTACCCTCTGCTGTTACCTGGGTTCCTGGTGGGGATGTGGGCTATGATCCCTCAGACTATGCTGAACCCATTGATGCTGTTTCAAAACCCCGCCCTAGCAATGAAGAAATCATCTACTCAGTGCCACATGACAGCACACAAGGCAAAATCATCACCATCCGCAACTCCAATAGGATGCACTCCAATGGAAATGGCTCAGACAGTGAAGCTGACAGCAGCTCTCTTGAGCGAAGGAGGAAGTTCTCAGCAGCTGGGGTGAAGCCTCGCCTTTACCGGGACCGCTCCAAGCGTCTTGGCAAGTTCAGCAGCTTTCGCACGAGCTTCATAGGCAGCGATGATGAGATGGGAGCTCTTCCAAAATCCAAGGAAGATGACTTTGGGACCCTGAAAGGCGAAAGTCTGGTTAATGAGGAGAGTGAGGACCCAAAAAAGAGGAACATTCTCAAGAGCCTGCGACGAACAGCCAAGGTGTGTATTACCATCTTCTTCCACAGAAGAAGTAGCTCCATGACCTCATATAGAAATTACTGTTAATTAATGATTACTTGTTTAACAGTTTTCTTAGATCTTGCCCTCATTAAAAACTGCTGTAATTTTTATCGATATAATTGTGATATTATAGATGCCATAAAAACATTTAGGATGTTTTAAACCTCACTGTTGAGTACCTGGAACACTGTAAGTACACAGTTGCTACGTAAACAGTATTAGCAGGTTTTAACTGTGGTAATGTCTTGACATTACATTTGTGACTGAATGCGAGTTCTGTGTCTGTCTGCCTTCGCAGAAAACAAGACCAAAGCCCCGTCCAGCTATTCCCAAGCCCCCGGAGAGCAATTACTTTGGGGTCCCCCTAGTGAATGTGGTATCTCCAGACAGACCTATCCCACTCTTCATTGAGAAGTGTGTCCGCTTCATTGAGACAACAGGTAAGTTGTTTTGTTTTATAATCCTTTTTTAACTACTGTTAAGGAGCAGTCCATTGTGCTGTTGTGTATGTGATGTTTGCAAAATTAAATTTTAAGCTTTACTCTGTCAATGGTCATTTATCAGTTTTTATTCTTTACTATAAATAAATATATTTCATGAAATTAATGTTATTGAATAGTCACCTATGTAAACATGCTTATTGTTAGAACTAAACCAGTGCACCTGTTCATGACCACAGTGTGATGTGAAAGTTATACAAAGGTTTACTCAGCTAAGTACTGCTCCAGAAACTGCCAGCATCTGTATTGTCATGTCTGTTTGCAATGGGGCTAATGAAGTGTTTGTGCTTTGCTTGTTTCCCACTGTGCACCCCACCCACCCTCCCTCCCCATGTCTTCCCTTTTTCTCTGGTGTGCTCTTTTTTCCTCAGGCCTGAACACAGAGGGTTTGTACCGCGTAAGCGGGAACAAGTCAGAGATGGAAAGCATGCAGAGGCAGTTTGAACAGGGTGAGTTGCTCATCTGACTTGTTTGAACCAGCTGTTTGACATATAATTATATGGCTACTTAATCAAAACATAAACAGAGAGTTACCAAAGGAAAGTGACATGCAACTGATTGTTCGGTCCTGATGACAGCTACTACTGATCTGTTCATTTTCTCTGATCCCTTTTATCTCTCTCATTCTCCTTGTGCAGACCACGGATTAGACCTAGTGGAGAAAGACTTCTCCATAAACACTGTGGCTGGAGCCCTCAAAAGCTTCTTTTCTGAGCTGCCTGAGCCCCTGGTGCCTTGTGCTCTGCAGGTGGACCTATTGGATGCTTTCAGTAAGCAAACATTGCTGGGCTGGGAGGGTCTTGACTGGAACATAAAAAGATTATTTCTTTAGGAGGGGAGAGGGTAGGGAAGATTTTGTGAGACCTGCTTTGCTCTGTATTAGGTGTTTCAGTGTTGACAAGAATCATTTTCATGGTAGAACAGCAAGATGTGTCGGCTTCAAATTACTCTGTGCGATGATGAGTTTTAATAATGACTTGTCTCTGTGTGTACAGAAATCAATGATAGAGAACAGAGGCTATACACCATGAAGGATGTCCTGAGGAAGTTCCCCAGGGAGAATTATGATTCCTTCAAATATGTAGTGAGCCACTTACACAAGTAAGTTCCCCGTCTACTTTTTAAAATCACTTTATGGCTTTGTTGATCTTCTGGTGGTAGACACCCATCTGTTTTTGCTGTACCATATGATGAGAATGAATAAATTTGTGTGTTTTTCCCAGGGTGAGCCAGCTGAGCAGGGTGAACTTGATGACCAGTGAAAACTTGTCCATCTGTTTCTGGCCCACTCTGATGAGACCAGACTTCTCCACTATGGACGCCCTGACTGCCACACGCACCTACCAGACAATCATCGAGACCTTCATCCACCAGTGTGCATTCTTCTTCTACAACCAGCCCTTCCTTGACTCCCCCACCGGCCTGGCAGGCCTCCCTGCCTCACCTACCACCACCCTCACTGGGAGCTCTGCCTACTCTTGTTACCGCTCCTCTCCTCCCCACACCACCACGCACTTCAGCCCCCTGCAGCAGTCCCCGCCCACCACCCCCCAGTCTCCTCTGCAGTCCCTGCTCCCTCCCCTCCACCAGCACCCCCACTCCCACCACTCCCCTGCTGAACAGGAGACACTGTGAGAGACAATGAAACCACGTGTGCCCATGATGATGCTGGACCTTATCACCAACACACACACACACACACACACACACACACATACACAAAACCCATGTGCACTTGCACACTACATTTTTGATCATGGACAACCTAGATTATGAAGAGAGGGGATAGGAAGTGTCTGAGAAACTTCCCCAACCTGCTATTTGTATCCATACTTGTGCGCATCAGGGTAGGCTACCGTTATCAGTGACTCTTCCTCTGCCCTCTGAGACCCTGATCTCCTGGAATTTGACGTCAGGTCAGAAGTGGAGGACAGAGGGCGCTGTCACTGCAAGCCTCTCTTCTGTCAGCCACCACTTATCCTACACTACCAAGAAAGAGAAACCTCTATGCCAAGCTGGAAGACATGATTTGTGGCTACCATGTTTTTATCTGTGTAAAACTGTTTTAGTTTTTTTTTTTTTCTCATGAAAGTACTGCCACTGGATTTATAGACCGTTCCTCTGTAGGTCCTTTGGGCAGCAGTTTGCTCCATATAGCAGAGGTTCTTCTGTGTCTGCCTTTGGGGTTTCTCTCATCGGCTCTACTTGAGGGGTCAGCATGGGGAGGGAAGGGAAAGGGGTGGTGGGAGGGTAAGGTGGGCGGGGGGGTACACATCCAGGGATGCACTTTAATGATCACTGTTGTTTTCCCTCAAAAAGTTTTTTTTTGACATACTGTTTTCTTGTGTGTTTTTAATTTCACAGCTCAAACAGCCATACCCATTGCCTCTACAGAGCTCTGGCAGATCAAACTTTGTTTACATCAAACTTGTTTTTGTATCCACAAACTTATCTGAAGCACTTTTTGATAGTGTAGTGTTCAATTTGAAGAAATGCCACATTGATTACTTGTCCATATTGTTTTTTTTTTTTAGTGGTTGAGTGTGGCATCAGTGCAGGCTTGTGAAACAAGATCCTTTTGTAAAAACTTATGTTCTTTAAGTTGATCCACAAGTCCCTTTTTTAGGTTGATAGGAATCTACTCATATTCCTCATTCATCCAGCCATGTGAAACATAGTTTTCTTTTAGCGTTTGTTCTCTTTCTAGCTGTCAGTTGATCAGATTGGATGTTTAGGGAAGTTTGGTTTATTTAGGCCATTATAATATCAATGAAGACTTTGCCTGCCATCAGTCAAGTGAAGGAGACATTTTTCCATTGTTCCATCTTTGAATGTGTAACCTAGTCATACCATAACATAACTGTTGCAATCTGGTGTCCATGGAAACCACACGCTTGAAACATGATAGGTTGCTGGATGTGTTGCCGTGGCTGTCTATCGAACCAAGCTCTGTATTCATCTAATATTAAGGACCTTTTAATTCAGAAGGTTTAGTATTCTTGACGTACTATTACCGCTAGTCCTGCTATACAATACAATGATCAAGTAGAAACTGAATTTTTGTGGATGGGGCACATTTCAGGAAGCACCACCGGCCATTTCCCTGCTCTAGTGAAGTAGTAGTTTTGTGCTGGCATATTGTCCTCCCTTTCATGGAAAACAAGCAGCACTTTTTGAGTGGTAGCACTGTTAATGAAGACCTATGATTTTAACCCTTAAACTAGTAAACAAGTAAAAAAAAAAAAAAAAAAAAAGGACAACCAGACAAACAAGTTCTGGATGATTGTGGCTCTGTTATGGTTCTTGGTTGCAACCCAACCAGATTTGCTAGATCATTGGTTGTATTTGGGATCATCACTTAACTGGTACTTTTGGAATCGCAATGCTGTTGGAAGTCAGTCATTTTATGTGTTCATCAGACTAAACTGAGGGATCTTCTTAAACTGCTCGGGGCTGTAAGCTGTAACATTAAGACTGGCACAGAACCAACCAAGCAACTGTCCCCTTGTAACACAATTCATGGGAGTATATAACCTTACTGCATCGCTTAAACTTCTGACACAACCATGGCAAATCTGACACTCAATGAGCAAAAAGTGAGCGCATACTACTCTATAATGGTTGTTTATTTGTATGTTGGGGAACACCACCCTTTAGTCAATGGTAGAAAACATTTCTAGTGTGTATTTCAATGATCGAAAGTCCATTTTTACAATTTTTGTGAATGGTTCAAGGCCACTTAAGTTTAGTGCATGATTTAAAAACACACCGAGGGGAGAAGGATGAAAGCCTCTCCCTGTTTTAAAACATGAAATTAGAACAAAACAAATACTAAAGAGAAATAGCTGAAACGTGAAAGTTTATGTACTGTGCACCAAGAGCAAACCATGGAATTTGTCTGACTGAGAATAGTGTTTGAAGATGAAGGCCTTATGTGAACTGTATAATAGTTAATAAATTAAATCTTGTAAAATTGTCCCTGGCTTTCTTGTGGTGCCTGTGTATGCGTGTTTCATTGATCCTTTTGCAGTCCGAGAGTTACCTCGTTTATGTCAGATTTTGTGAATCTCAGGTTTGAAATGAGATTGGAGCCTCACAGTTAAAAATGTCATTTTCTGATTATAATTTACACGCACAGTAGCAGTTAGATTGATTAATATTGTGACAACAATGGGGCCCGAGGAATTAACAATATCAAGCACATCATTCTGTTGATTAAAAATGTCACTATTATGCACAAATGGAGAGGAAGTGCCCATGACAGTTTTTGAAAAGCCCTATTGCACCCTGTTGCCATCTGACAATATGTTAGACAGGCTATTATTATCTACAATTACCACTGGAATAGTGCAGTGTGGTTTTCTGTTTTCCTGATTGACAACTTGGTAAACAAACACAGCAAGGCATGAATACACGGCTGCTGCTGTGTGCTGTATCTGGTACATCATTAACAAATAATCTCTACTGAAACATGACTTCACCAGCATATTGTCTGCAAAGATAATTAATCTGTGTAAAACACAATATCTCTACAATGGATGCATCCTTCCAATAAACAAGCTTAATTCTAAAATTACATGCAGAAAGAGTTCTGCTGTAGTAACTAGAAGCTGTAGTATTTGGACACTGTTGCAGGCGACTCTGAAAAACATCAATTATTCACTGCATATCCGTCATGAGTGGCTGAACTCTTTTGGTAGAATACCTTCGTCACAGTATCTGTTATCCTCTGTGCAGGGGGCAGACATTATAATGTTATGACGCCATCTTGTGGTTGGTGTCCTTTAGTGTCAGCTGTTGTCCAAATGGCCTCAGCCAAATAGTAGAGAGCTGAATCAGAGTTGCTGTCTGTACTGTGTAGGAACTTTACTAATCTATGCTTACTATATGTAGATACATGCCAGATATATGCCATACTGTTTCTCCAGTCTAGACATATTTTCTGCATATTTTCACACATGAAAAAGCACATATGAGTCATTCGTTGGATCACCCACTTTCATGTTTTGATAGCGATAAGAATTCAAATCTGTCAGAGGTCACTGGTAAGACGGCACTTGGCAATGTATTTGTCCAAATACTATGTACATTATACTGCATCTACAGCATGTTCTTCTGTAGGCGTGTTTACTTACAAATGAGTATAAATGACACATTCAGACATTGTAAATTCACATTGAGTATTGCTTTTGGTTTAGCCAATTTCATACTGGATAAGTATTTATATTTTCATATAATCTATTCTTGTAGTACTAGCTGAGAACGATTATCAACTCCAAATACTTTCTTTACTTTTACTCTCTTCCCATCTCATCTCAGGTCCTGATCTGCATGAACTGCTGCTTTGGCTGTTTATCTTAATATGAAAGCATTCAGATGATATGCAAACAAACCTGTTGAGAATGACAGAAGCCGTGACGTATGAAAGATAGCTTTATTGCACAAGGTGTTAGAATGATCTTTTTAGTTTTTGCTTTCTTTTCATAGAAAATGTACTTTTGAACACAAGCAATTGCTATAACAAGCAACTCAAACAAATGTTTGGGATACCCTCAACATTTTTTTTTTTAGTTTTTGATTTTCATACATTTTTTCCTTCAATTTTTCCCTTTTAGCAAGCATGCAATGACTTTTTTGAGGATGAACAAAATACAAAATAATAATAATAAAAAAAAGTAAATAGGACAAATGACGACATCAAAAGACCTTTAAAAAAGAATAAAAATTCAACAAATTAGTATCAAAAACATAAAGGGAAAGAAAAATGTTTTTTTGCCCATTTCAGAAGTAAAATATTTTATTTTTGATACTATTTCAATTTTGAAATTGGGGCATTCAACCCTGATGTGTCCCCTGATTTATTCTGACGAAAATAGCTCTTCATACAAAACTGTGTTTTATGTACAAGACTTAATCTATAAACAACACTGACAAAGGTAGAGATGATGGATCTAGTATGTTTAGGGTAGTGATTTTTTACTTTAATTTATCTGAACAGGGGAAAAGGACAGGAGCCTGAATGCTTCAGGTTTACAGACCGACTCCAGTCCAGTATATACACAATAGTAATTTGTGTGACCAAAAGAGCTACGAGTCCCTGATTTCACTTGGCTGAACTGGTTTTAGCCACAGGCCGCATACCATAGTACTGTTTGACCTCTGGAACCAAAATTTTGACAAAACCCCAAACAAATTATAATGAATATTCCAAATCAAAATGAACAGACCAACAAATAAACCCCTCCCCTAAACAAACAAACAAAGCAAATGGATAAAGAAATATAAACCACAAAACACTATCATGGAGATGCTTCAGAAAGACATTCCAATAGGTTCTTGTGTGAATGTACAATAGCGCAAAATGGAGGGAGATGGAGATAAAGAAAGTGGGACATATACAGTACTTCAGACAGGGCAACAACAAAGATATCAATTTGAGTGAACATTATATAATTTTCAAAACTGAACTCCCTGACATATAACATCTCTCAACATTATATTATTTTACTTCATTCACATCATGACTGGGATTCCTTCAGCTAGTTGTCTTTCTTTCTTTCTTTCTTTGAAGAGCAAAGGTCGGCTGAGTGACATTGAGGCTGACTGAGAAGTTGGTGGGATGATAACTGTCACTGTGTAGTGGTCAGTTTCTGCCATTCATGCTACAAAGAGAGGCTTTAATACTGTATCATAACTCCAGACTGTGACCACTTTGCAGCAGCCATGACACTGATTTCCCTAAAACCAGGAAGGTTAAAATTTATTCACCCAGTCAGCCTGCCTTTTCAGGAAGTGAAATTAAAACTAAGTAGCCTATCTTGCTTTTCCCATCTCGACATAGGGACACTTTCTGTCCGCACACAGAAACACTTTTCTTAGTCGGTCTACATACAGTAGCATACAGAACATCCTGTATATATACTAATCTTTTTTCTTTCTTTAGTCCAACCTTTTTTAAATTTCTTCTTATTTAAATTTCATGATTGAGCGATTGTCTCGTTCTTAAATTTGACATTAAATTGCTGTATATACTACTACACTATTGTAGTACATACAATTTATACTTTGTCATAATTTCACTTAAATGTCAATAATATACCTACATAGAAATATATATGTAAATTCTTTATAATACCAAATATTCTCTATTTGTAATGTGAGAAATTATAGCTGGTTCATTTGGGTTGTCATGATGGTTTGTTTATAAAGTTAGACACTGTTCAGCTGGAGAGAGATGTGTGGAGAACATTACGGAGATATAATTTTTTTTATCCTTCTTGGAAGTGAACCTGAATAATTTCTTTTGGATTAACCGTTAAGAGAAAATCTGCCAATAGCTATTTGGGACTTTAAGAGACACATAGAGGGTGAAAGATACAGTAAGAATAGGGAACTTAACTGGAAGTCCTGCAAATTGACAGTAATACTCAAACTATGGAGGACAGTATGTGTGTGCGTATGAGAGACAGGATGGCCACACAGCTTCATACTGGCTATCGTAGTCCTCATCATCATAAACACAGAGCTTTTAGCTCCTCAATTATAGTCAATATTTCCAAATGACCACAGAATCGCTTCCTGTATTTTTTTGCTGTGTGACTCCCACGAGAACTGAGTGGAGCTGAGCACCAGCCGGCTGGAACTGTTAGTTGGAGTTAGTAGTTCTTTTATAGAGTCCCAGGTGAACATGAAAAAGTAAGGTTAGCTGGGTCTCTGTCTGGGAGAACACCTATCCCGAGGAAAATTAGACAGGACGCTGGGCAGTTCACCATTAGTTGGGTTTAAAGAAAGGTGGTTGCATGCCCTTTCTGGCCCAGACTAAAGAGTACCAGAGTGGGGCTGGCTGAGGAGTGGGACAGCAGTGCATGTCTGTGCAAGAGAACGGACTACACCAGTGTGTATGACTTGGAGTAGGCCCCCACACTCTGTTTCTGCAGTCTCCCCAGTGCAGAGGAGCTGCTCTCTAGCAGCGAGTCTCTGGAGCCCCCCACCTTGTTACTGTTGGTAGGGTTGCTGCTCGTGCTGGAAGTGGAAGCTGTTGCTGCAGTGTTGGAGCTGGGCATGGTGAGAGTCCTTTGGGGCAAGGTGGCAGTGCCTGAGCTCGCACCCAAGCTGCCCAGCCCAGAGTGGCCCAGCGTCAGGGCCTGCTGCTTGGCAGGGTCTAGAGTCTTGTGACGGCCCTGGGTGTGATACGCCCGTTGCGTCAGGCTGCGGATAGAGGCTTCCCGCGGTGGCACAGCTGGGCACGGGTCATGCAGCTCCCCTTGCTTGCGGAAGAATGGGTCTGTCTTCATGTAGAGGGGTAGGTTGCAGAATTCACCTGAGAAAGACAAAATAAGAGTCAGGACAAGACCATACAATGTAGTCATTTTGAATTACAAAAGGCATTTTTGTCGTGTTGTCATTTCAACTGCTTAAATTAATGATATACATAAATAAATTTGGCCTGGCTGATGATACAATGATACTGTGTCAATAGGGGCAGTAGTACGGAGTCTATATTGAACACATGCTTCCTTGTGTAGCTTGAGTCATTCTTGGTTGTTAAATAAAAAAGACTTTTTATTCAACTAGGATTATTCATAGTGACAGTGTCATTCCCTGGTCTTAAATGAGGTTTACCTATTTATCTACCGAATTACCAATTCAACCTCACTGTGTATTGGCTTTTGTTTGGTATATATTTATTTGGCCCCATTTGTATCAGGGTATCATTGGGTCACAATACAGAGGCAGAAGAAACAAAAATCTGAGGTCTATATTGAGTGTACTACACGTGACTTGAGTGCAAAACACCATAACAATAACCATGTATTATCAAAGGTACTAAAACAAGAAAAAGAGGGAGTTCTCGTCCTTTTCTACTTACTTTTGTTAGCGCGGTGGGGAATGGGTACAGCCACATTTTTACCGCGGTCATAGTCCTGCGGTTTGGGTGGTGAGGCAGTGAAGCGGCAGATGCCAGGTTCAGACGGCGTGCTGAGGGAGGTCATGCTGTCTGCAGGGTCATTGGTTCCTGTGGTCATTTGGTCAGAGGAACTGTCGGAGATGAAACACTCTGTAATGGTGAACTTGGCATGCTGCAGGTGCTCCTCCAGCTTGGCGTGCTCATAGGCCCTCGCCAGCTCCTCATAGGTGGAAGAGGCGCTCTCTGTTGACACCATGCTGTTGCGTCCCTTATCTGGAAAAACAGAAATACATGATTTTGGAAACAGTTTCCTTAACTTCTGCTTTTTGTGAATGCAAAGGTTATGCTGCCTCAGATAAGAGCTGATATAAGTCACATGTTTAGTTTCCTTACATTGGCTTCCATGTGGTTTGATTGATTTCCATCATGCTATGGTGTATTTGTACATATGCCTCTAGATTGTGCTTTCATTTTACTAATTTAAACTCTAGACTGCTCATTCTTTTCCTAAAATAACTACCCCTTGGTGTAAAAAATAGAAATTGTAAATGTAAATGTACATAGTAGTAGTAGTGTCACTGTGTCAGTGGTACTGGCTGGGGTTTACTCACCTGTGTCTTGGGAGAGGCTGGCGCTGTAGCTGTCACTCTCAGTGGCCGTGATGCCATGAGAGCCCATGGTCCGCCAGTCTGAGGTCAGAGTTCGAGCCGAGGCTGTCGACTGGCTCTGACTTGGTCGGCTCAGGGTCCACTGGCTGGAGTACCTGTTCCTGGAGCTGTGAGCTGATTTTATGCTCTTCCTGGACACAGGATCTGAGAGAGGTCACAGTGATCAGAGAACAGCTTGGTAGTACAGAGACTGTGTATCCATGTATTGATTGTCATTGGTTAACTGTCTTATCATCTTTATGACTGAAGTGGATGTAGGTGAACACATGAGTCAATAAGCTTTCGCCCGGATTTACCTGCTTAACGTATTTCATGTCTTAATTGACAAGTAAAACAAACTCACTCGTGCCAGGGCGGATGTCTGACATGTCAATCAAAGGCCCTGAATTCTGGATAAGAGCCTGATGGTGAAGAGACACGCCTGTGCAGAAGTTCTGCGGATTCACTGATTGGCTGAACTCAGTGTCTGTCACGGGCACCGCTGCCTTGTCCTCTCCTGTTACAGGTAAGAAATTAGCAAATACAACAGTTATAGAAAAAATAATGTTAATTATCTGATATAGGTTACTAGAAAATGACATGCTTGTGTTTTTGTCACGTGTAGCCACATGCCTATCTGTTTGATGCCTTCCTTGTCCTCAATGAGCAGCTGAACACGTGGGATGTCAATATGGAGCCTCGGTCCTTGAGGAGGGCCCTTCACAGGAGTGTCTATACTGCGATTGTTCTTGCTGCACACACACATGCACACACACACACGGAAACAACACATTTAGTCAGACTTACTGTATAAGGTTTTCAAAACATGTAGACCTGTAGACACAGTAGACATACAAGATGTCTCTTACCTGATAAGCATCTCAGCAAGGCTCTTAGCATCTATAAGGAGACAATATCTTAATTAGATTATAATTGGCTGTAAGGATTATCATTTCAACTTGTCACTCTATGTTACATTAATCCATTACACACAATACCATTGATCTCTCTCTGGGCTCTCACTGTTCCTTTCTCTCACCTCTGAGTCGTTTAAGCCTCTTCTCCTTGCGTTTCTTGCGGATAATGAAAAGCAAAGCAACACCCAGAGTAACCAGGATGACAGGAGAGCCGATGGAAAACAGCTTTTTCACATCATCCCCTTCTCCGCGTGCTGATTTAATGGGAGGGATTGTACCTATGGAGAGTAAAGGGAAGAAAATGAGAGATTTAATACAGAAAAGTCAGTGAGAGAGGTAGAGATGACAGAAGACGGGCTACTGAATCAGTAGTCTATAGGTGACACACTGTATGATACACTTACTTCCATCATAGTCAGTGGTGGCAAACTGGGAACTCTGATTGCCACATCCAGCACTGTTGCAGGCCTTCATTTTCAGCTCATACCAGGTGGCCTCACGCAGCTCACTGAGGAAGAGCTGAGTGGTGGAGTTGGCCTTGAGGCTCTGCCAGGCCCAGGTACCTTTGGGCCTAAAGTCCAGCATCAAGTCAGTGATGGGGCAGCCGCCGCTAGTCCAGCCCTGCAGATTGAGACCCGCATGTGTGGAGTTGATGTGGGTGAGCAGCGGCTGATCCTTGTTGAACACCGGCTCTGTAGAGAAGACGAGGTCAGAAGGAGGTTAGTAATGCCAACAAAGCAATATTGTACAGCTGCATTTCCTTGTAATGCTTCTCATGTATCACTTTCCCTGATTGCAAACTCTTAGTCACAGTAAAGATTGTCAGAATTTATCTAATTTGTTGCACTTTTGATCCTCTATAATTTCATGTAGAGACTGGGACTTCATCTCATTTCATATCACAGCTATTTTGTGGCAGCTGTTACTAGTTATGTTAAGTAGTAATTTTCTGGGAGGAAAAAAACACACACGTGAATTCTATAAATAAAAATGTTTTCACACACAAGCATTGACTAATCTTGCATATTGTGAGGGGGTAGTAGGCAAATTACTTTAAAACAAACATCAAATAGGAGGGGAAAAAAAGCAAGATTTAAAATTCAAGATTTGTCAAATTGGCCATTTAAGGTGAGTTGCGTTCAGCAACTACAGTTTTTTTAAATGGGGTCCCAGAGTTACAGTCTATCTAACTACCATTCCTCACCTCTGCCATGTGTTTTAGCCTCAATGATCTCACTGATGCGCCCTGAGCCCACGCTGTTCTTGGCAGCCAACTTGACCTTGTACCACGTTCCACAGCGCAGATTGTCCAACCTGAAGGAACGTTCGCTGGAGCTGATGAACACATCCCTCCATTCCTCTGTGTTGTCCACAGAATACTGCAGCACAAATCCTGCAGAATCACACACCACAAGCTTCATGTCAAACACAAGTACTTCGAAACAACTGCTGCAAATCCAAATCATTTAAGACTGTGGAGGATGTTTGCTGCTGCTACATCTGTTGGACACCAGGGGGCAACAATCAGCTACAATCAGCTCTAGTTTGCCTACTTCTTACCCAGGAACATTAAGCTCATTGTTTACACTGTTGTGTGCAGCATTAGTACAACTGACAACAGCTGAAGCACACTGAACAGGATCTGTCACGTAAAGTATTATTTTTTATGAGACATCTGCAAGGCGGGCAGGTGTTTCTCTGTTCACAAAAAGTCTTGTGTACCTCTGATGGAGCTTCCACCGTTGTCCCCAGGGATCCAAGCCAGGGTGATGGAGGAGGTGGAGGTGGTGGAGACAGTCAGACGGGGTTGGTCAGGAGGAACTGGATGTACAAAAACAGACAGTGACTCACCAACTGAGCAGAAACACCATAAAGCATACACATCCTCTACCAGTCAGTTCCACTCAGATACATCATCCATTTTCTTCTTACCTTGCACCACAAGATTGACTATGATAGTGTCAAAGCCCAGGGTGTTAGTGGCCGTACAGGTGTAGTACCCAGAATCCTCTGCTTTGACTGAACGCAGCACCAGTGTACCATTGGATAAGATCTGCCGCTGACTGTCGGCTGTCACTGGAATGGCAGAGTCCTCACTGACAAATTACAGACAGGTTACAGATGTTAACACCCTGGAGAAAGTTTTGTTATCTTTACAAGCGCCACTGTCTGTTTGAATGATGTTGACATATAAGTGGTATATGATGAGCCCTGACCTGTCTTTGGTCCATTTAATCGTGGGGGCAGGCTCTCCCACTGAGCTGCAGGGCAGACGCACTTCCTTCATCCAGGGTGTGGTCACTGTGCCCCCAAAGGACAGGATCTTGGCCGGAACTGCACACAATGACATAAAAATATAGAATAATTACAGTGAATCTTTATCACATACTTTGAGACACAGATGATGATACTGTAGATAAACCAAGCCAGAACAAAAAAACTGTTTCAGCATCTCTCTCACTAAGTACTTTAGGATGTCTAACTGTCCGTCTGCTGTTTGCTGAATGAGTGGCCCGGTTTGCCTGAGGGGAAAGGCCTTTATTCACTGCAGAGGGAATAAAAAGCTGTAGTGTAGTATTTTAGTGTAGCCCCTTCTTTAACCTCTTAGTTTCAGTCTATCTTTACTCCATAGATCCTCCCCTCTATTGATTTCTCTCCTGCTACCTCTCTCCCCAAGGGTCATTTTACTAGATAGGCCCTGTTCATCACCACATAATTAACAACAGCGTTTCTCGCAACATACCCAGTACTCAATCAATACTACAGCTGTCAATCAATAGCAGGGAGAGCAGACAGAGACAGAAGGAGAGAGAGAGTGATGAAAGGGATCTGTGCACAGGAGATCATGTGGTCGTTTCATAGCCATTTTTAGAGCGCTCTCCCTCATAACCTTTACAGAAATCTCTTTACCCTTCTCCTCCACTACAGGCTCGCCTGGAGGACTCACCTTTCCCAGCAGGCTCCACTGTGACCTTTGCGCTGATGTTGCCTCGGCCGGCAGTTGTCACGGCTGCAGCCCAGATGTGGTATTGTTTACCACGGCTAAGGTGCGTGATACGGTAGAAGAGCATCTCTGGGTTGGCCTCGTACTCACTGGGCGCCTGGGACGGAGGGCACGCAATGTCATGTTAGCAAACTATGATAACACAGTGACAAGACAAGCTGGGTGGCTGCTCTTGTATTAGAAACTCTACCAGACTGAACAAATATTTCAAGTTACACAGCTCAAATGTGTGCTGAAAGAAAAACAGTCTCAAATTTAAGTCTTTTAAGTCTTTTCTTGGAAGTGCACATTCAAGACATTTTGACTTATCACAGTAGGAAAAGCACAGGTGTTAATGATAACATTAACGATGGCTCTGCTCTATTCAAGTGTTCTGGTAAGCATGAACAATACCAGGACTCTGGAATTCAGCCATCGATTATTTTATCATTTACACCTGTGCTTTTCCTGTGGTGAATGTCGAAACGTCTTCCATGAAAAAGGCCTGTAGCATCATAACTGTTTGTGAAGCAGTTTTCCCTTTTTGGTGGGAAATTGTTAAGAAACATGTCGGTATCTGGAAACAATGAAGAACTGAAGGAAAACACAAACCTATTCTAGAGGAGCTGGCTTGCAGGTAGACATCGAAAAAGGTGTGCAAAACCGCTCTAACACCGATGTAATATTTTATCTTTAATTCTATAAGTCATCATTTCAGCACATGTTGCCTTTTTAAGGATGAAAGCCAGTTTAATCACTTCAGTGACATATCTAGTGTATAGTACAGGTATTTAAAAATGATAATTCATTTGGGGATAAACATAAACATAGAAATAGAGTAAATAGTGAGTTTCATGAGTTATCGAATGTTATTTTTTACAGGGATGTATTATTGTATTTTCTTATCAACTTTTTTCTATTTATATATACAATATAATGTATATATGTACAGAAGTGGTTTTATTTATTTTTGCCTTTTGATTAATGACAGGCCAATTATACATGTATTGTTAATTGAACTTTATTTTTTATATAATATTTATTATTTTTAGTTTTGATTATTGATATTTTACATTTATTTTTACACAGTGACCTAAAGGATATTTTTCAACTTCAAACAACGTGAGAGAAACTTGCATTGTTTACGGTATATTTATATTATTTTATAGACTTAATCACAGCTTAATTTAAATTCAAGCATCCAGATGTTTTTCTATTTTTTTAATTTATACTCAGTATTTCTCTAGTTTGTATTTGCTGGTTTTTGGATGTTGGAGGCCTTTCTTCATATGGATTATGTTCTGTGTTCATGTTGTTCGCGCTATAGGTGTCACTCAGATAATCTTTTAATCGGAAGAGGTCAAGTTGTGCTAAATTGTTGATCAACAGATTTTAAAATAAAATTATTGCATTTCATTTATGAGTGTGTGGCTTTTCACTCCATTCTTTAGTTTCTGGGATAGAGCTAGATTAGAGCAGATTGCTCCACTCCAGTGGTGTAAATTAATTTGAAACAAATTAAATTATTTCTATCCATTTAGGCAGATGTAGTCGCTTGGTTACAAAAAAAAATAACACTTTGTGCCTCGATACTGGATTAAATGATGTGTTCACATGGATATCTTTCCTACAAACACATCTTTGAAGCGATATTCACACATGCACCTGCAGGCACACAAACACACACATGCCAACGCGTGCTCAAAAACACTGTTTTCTCTCAAGTCAATCCCCGGTTCTATCGCTTTAATCTGCTCATCTCTCAGTGCTCATCTTCAGTTCCTTCACCATTTGCTTTCCCCTCTTTTCCTCTATCCTTTTCTGTCTAGCTCAGTGAAGAGGAGAGGATGGAGGGACAGAGGGAGGGAGGAAGGAGCATATGAGTGTGTGTGTGTGTGTGTGTGTGTGTTTGGGGGCGGGGGGGGGGGTGCGTTCGAACATTCCTCCAGCATAGCGGCGGTGTTGTGGTGATCCAGGGAGTGATACAGGGAGATAATGAAAAGACGGACAAAAGCACTCTCATCTCGATGTGACTGATACCCTCCTCTGCTCCTCCCTTCTTCCCTGCCTATCTCTCACTCACTCCCTCTCTTCCTCTCCCCTCATCTCTCTCTTTTTCCCTCATTTCCCCTCGGTCTATCCCTACCTCTAATGGTGTGTCTCTTTCTTTCTCTCAACCTCCTTCTCCCCTCCCTTCCTCTCTCCTCCCTGCCTGTGCTCATTTACATGGCACTCATGTACAGAGAGGGAGGAGTATTTGTGAATAATAAGAAAGTGAGATTCTAGCCTGATATCAGATTTCACTGTGCGCTGGTGTTTGTGTGCACATGATCTAACCACAACTGAAATGCCACACATGCATGTATAAATAGAAAATGTTGAAATGTGATGCCTGTGTGTGTGTGTATGTATGTGTGAGAGCGTGTGTGTTTCTGATGCGGCAGTGTGCATGTGTGAGCTTGTTCTCTGCCTCATTTGCATATCTACGTCTCATCACGTTGCCAAGACAACCTCATCTGTTCATCTGGGAGGGCAGGAAATAAAGCAATGGTGCAAACACGGTGAAAGAGAGACACAAAAAGATACACACACACACACACACACACACGCACACGCATTCATGCACGGTGTGTTAATAATTGTGGTTACAAATACATTTTTCAATTGGTAGATTTTTATCAAGTTCACAAATGTCTCAATTCTCAATCACCTGGAAGATTTTCTCCTCCACAGAGGAAGGACTTACCGGCTGTCCAGACCCTGGACTGGAGCAGTAGATGGTGTACTTGCGGATAACACCATTTGGTTTGTGAGGAGGTAACCAGGACACAACCACACTACTTGGAGAGGAGGGGACTGCCTTGATGCCAGCCGGTGGACCAGGAACTATAGAAAAACACAGGCACATCAGCACGGCGGGCGTGTATTCTATATGTATATGCTTCTATGTGTGTTTTTGTGTGTGTGTGTGTATGCACATGCTGGGTGTTGGATGCCTATTAAAGTGAGCAGGCTTGTTTGCAGATTGCTAGTCTTATCCTGCGCTAAGCCGCTCTGGGAGGACTTGGAGGAAGTCCCTTTGGGTGGTTGGCGGTGACATATGTTCATTCAGACATCGGTCAGCAGTTCTGACTTTGTGACACCCAGCATTCTCTTAACTCTCAAACCCACAAACAGATTAGACAGTGGTGTCTGATCCTCTGTTAGCCACTTCAGCTTGACGCTTTATACTCTGATTATAAGTAATCAAGCTAAAGGCACGAGGAGAGTTTAAAATGGATGCACGATTTACAGAAAAACACATCAGGACACTGGATACATGAAAGGTGAACAATAATGCTTTTGTCACATAGGCCATACAGTAAGGGGCTCACAGTGTCAAGCCTATTCAATCCCCACCATAAATATAACTTGCTCTTGACAGTGGGCCTCATCTGGGGTCTACAGAAGGAGGCTACCGCAGTGTAATACCAAGCCCTCTAAATCCATCCCCCAATTCCTTTTTTTCCTTCATGTGAGGCCCCCTTGATCCAGTCATTCAGCCAGTCCATGCCCTTGGACTACTTCATCCAGCACTTTACATGAGCAGGGATAAAAACAACACAAACTCTGAAAGGATTGATGTGGCGAGGTTTTAAAAGTGGGAGGTGGGGATGAAAGAATGGCGAGAACGATAGGTGCAGTTCCTGGGGGAGTGATGATGGTGGCGGTGGAAGTGGGGAGGGGCAGAGGGGGCAGTCATCATTATCATATCCATGTCAAAGTAGGAGTGGCGGTGTGAGGGTGTGTGAGGGTGTGTGTGTGTGTGTGGGGGGGGGGGGGGAGTTAAGTCCCATCTGGTGCCCAAAATCTGCCCAGGACTCCAGACAGACAGACAGTCTGCTGCACAGCCAGCACGGCCAGCGTGATGATGAGGAAGAGAGGCACAATGGTGCTAAGTAACCAGCCCCATCTTCATGAATGCATTATGGTCTACTGTACTAATCAGAGGTCACAGTAAAGGGCTGATACACTCGACCAAATACACAGAGAGTGAACTAAGTCTAGCTGTCTACTCTACAGTAAACTGGCTCAGAAAAAATACTTTGCTATCACATTGTTATTGTGACTCTTTTTGGCCCTCAATCGGCTGTATTTCCATCTTCAACCCCTGTTACCCCCCAGGCCCCTCCTCCTCACCTCCTCTATAAAGAGACATGGATCTGGCTGTAATCCCGCCTCCAATGGTGTAAGCACAAAATTAATTCTCTCTAATCCAAGTGGAGTTAATCCCTATGCCTATGGCAAGAGGGCTGGTGGAAAGGATGCAGGCCTGGGCTGATGGCTGACTCCTAGATGCTATATGCTGCGAGAGAGCACCCCTCCTCTCCCCCGGTGTCTCCCACCAGCCCTCCCTCAGCCCTGAGCTGTGGACCCAAAGCCTCTTAATTCTCATTAGCACTACTAATGGAGCTTCCCAGCATAAATGAGCTTTTGTCATGGGTTTGAAATACAACCCAGCACCCTTTTTTTTATCTATTCCCCCTCCTATCTCCCTACCGCCTTTACCCTTTACCCTCAAGCTCAATGCATGCTTTCTTCTTTTTGGACTTTTCCACACTTAAACATATTGAGTGAATAAATAAAATGCTGGCATTTTTCCTGTTTGTGTGTTCACTCACGGTCCTCTCGGGTTTGGATATATAGGACGTTGCTGCGGACCCCATCTCCAGCTTGTGTGTAGGCCAGCACCTGAACACTGTAGTTGGTAAATTTCTCCAGCCCTCGCAGCTCCACCTGTTCACGTGTGGTGGTGATATTCTGCATCTCTCCCCACTCTGTGGAGAACAGGAAGGGAAAACTGTTTAAGAGAGGAGTGTATGTTATCTGGTGGACTGACAACACAGAGGGACCCTGTCTCCTACAAAAAAACATTTACATGCTACTAAATTGTTTTGCTAAATATATTTTGGGGAAAATTGTGAAATGTTGTTGATACAGAACTTTGGTGACTAAAGCACTTGATTGAAGGACGGGTTCACAATTTTTCAAGTCTTTCTTGAAACAATAGTCAAGTGCCCATATGAACGCTGCATCAGGTTTTGCTCATTGTAATCATTCCTCTTGTTCATTCTGAAGATCCCCTCATAATCTGCTTAAAGTGTAAAGTGACAAAATACACTCTTCTTGTTTTGAAAAAAATGTATTTAAAAGTTTATCCGAAGATAGTATGCAGCAGTATGTAAGAAGGGAATTTGGCTCTAAAAAGACAGTAACAATATACTATATATTGACTTGATCTAAATAATTTGGGTGGCTGAAGCTTCATATAAGCTTCAAATATTTTTTGAAATACATTTTTGCACGGAAGGAGTCTTGTGAATTTTGTCTCCCATCACTTACATTGAAAGTGAATTAAGAAAGTGTCTCTTAATGTCCAGTATGAGCAGGAGGAATGATTACAACAAAAACAAAATCAGTCACTTTTCATTTGGGCACCTGAGTATTGTTTTAGGACAGACTTTTTAATGCACAATATGTAATTTCTGCTGCCAGGGGTCTCTCATTCAACACAATAACAAAAGACGGAGTTTGATGACGTTGTGAAGTAGCGTGGGATCATGGGAGTTGTTGTCTTCACTGTTAAACAACCAGCCTTTCAACCAGGTTAGGATTCCCTCAGTGTTCATTTTTCAGGGTTTTTTTTTACCAGGAGCTGAATTATCTGCAGAGGTCTCCTCTCCAGAACAAACAGACCCAGGGATTAAAACTTGTAAAAACACTGAATAAAGCATTTCACCTAAAAAATCAGTGTTTCTCTGACGCTGTTCGGCAGATGCAGGACGTCCAGGAGGGGCTCCTTGTGAGCTGAGATGCTGCTAACGTTTGCTCAGATGGTTTTTCTGACAACTTAAAATCCAGACGTCTGATTACTAAAATCTTTCATCTGGTTAATAGATATACTTAAAAATGACCAAGATCTAAAAAGTTTATCTTAAAAGCATGGCTTCAAACGGGATAAAAGTCAATTTATGCCAGTTTCTGGCGGACAACCAGAACGCGGGCGTATTATCTTGTACACGTGTACTCTTTGGTAGATGCTATTGTGGCGGACAACCACAACGCCGACATATGTGCACAAGATGTTTATCATCGTATATCTTTGGTAGAGGGGGTATGACGCCATTGAAAAGTGACCAAATAAAACGGACTGTTACTTGAAAATAACAGATTTCTCTGGGTTTGAAAATTGTTGGAAACATTGGGGATAATGTAAGTACACAACTCAACAAAATATATAACATAGGTCTAGTTGTTGTCAGACAAATGAGGAATAATTACATATTGTAGCTTTAAGGTTAGGGAAAGATCATACTTTTGTCTCGTGTCACAATTCAGTGCTGAGTTATTCAATGTTTAACCAAGACCACAGTCTGTCTTACTTTTACCAAATTCTTCAGTAGCCTAAACATAACTGTAAAACCATTTAATATAGGGAGCTCCTGTGGTTTAAGGTTTAAGATGCTGCCCATGAACCTTAACATACGCAGTTCACATCCGACTGGGGACCTTTGTTGCAATTCTCTGTCTCTCTACTGTCTGTAATGAAGGAATAAAAATGCCCAAAAAATATGCTTGAAAATACTAATCATGCTTTTGTTGCTGTTATCTAGATGTAATTTCCCACAAAACATATTTGCTAAAGCTAATTAGTTAGGACAATAATGAACAACATTTTTATATTTGCACAGACATAGGAACTGCACACACACACACACACACACACACACACACACAAATCTAACTAAACCTTGCAGAAAGAAACAAGGGCAAACACAGACTAATTCAAAGATACACAGGAACAGGAAGTGCTTTATGAGATAGGTGCTGACACACATTAACACATACTGACTCACAACACTGACAAAGAGGTAGGTGGGTGGGTGGGTTTGGTGAAGTTTAGAATGAGATAGGTGATAATTACTCTGCATTGGCCACTGGGCCTGGCCCCCACAGCACCCACCTCCGTCAGGGAAGAGGGACCAAAACACAACCCGGTAGCCTTTCAGCACACCGTGCAGCGTCAGCCGTGGAGGCTCTGCCCATGTGATCACCGCCTCGTCCGACGTCACCGAGATGGCTCGCACGTTTTGCGGAGGCTCACTGGGCACTGGGGAAAGCAGGGGGCGAGTGTTAGTGCTGCATCGTTCAAATATATGAGTTTTGAGGTTGTTTTAATGATATCTCTGAGGTTATTGCTGTCGATAAGAAGACCTGACTGATCTAGCATGGCGGCTGAAGCACTGAAAATTGATGACTACTCAACACCACAACCCACAGGCAATCTCTGCTGAAATAAATCAGTCAAATAAGCTCAAATTAGCTCTCAATAGCTCCTTGTTCACTGCTAGCTTTTAGAGCACGGAGGAGAGAAGGAGAGGAGGTGTAGAGGGGGGGTTGATGGAGGGGTGGATGAGCACTGAGAGAGAGCAGCATGAATAGTAAAACAGCTACACCTTAAGGGGTTAAAATGCAGATGAGGAGGGCGGGGTGAGCTGAGATGTGGAGGATAAAATCTGAAGGAAGACAATGTTCATCTTTAAGGTAATTGCAGTTGTAGAGGCAGCATCAGACTACCTATCTGGACAATTACCATCACTATTACTGTTACCATGATCAGTGTCTACCATTACTGTCCACACAGACTGGGAGGATCCATATATTTCTGTCTGAAAGAAAGGATCAGCGGTGCAAAAAAAATCTAAGAAATAAAAAGATGGAAAATAGAGGAGGGATGAGTAGGACGGGAAAGAACCAATGGCAGGGAGAGGAAGAGAAAAAAAAGGGGCAGACATTTAGAGAGTAATGGGGTTCCTTGTTCCTCTCTTGCTCTCTACCAGCCTAATGAGGGTGCTAATTAAAGTAGAAAGAATAATGGGGGATGTGCTTCAAATTCATTTCTACCATTTTGTTTGAGCGTTTGTCTGTGTGCATAAGTGTATATATATATATGTATACTAGCTGCTTTAATCTATGTTTAATAGTATAATATATATAATAATATATTCCATCCCGTTTGTGCATTTACCCTTCTTTTTGACAAATTAAAGAGATATGCTGTATGGATTTTTTCATTTCTGTCTCTCTCTCATGTCCTCCCACATTCTCTCCTACACTGAGTCCGACAGCCTGCACTCTCAGTAGTGTCTACAGTCCTGTCCCTTCATCTTGCCATCTACTTCTTCTCTCCCAGCTTTCTTACCATCTTCCAGTGTGGTAGCGTTGATCTCAGTACTGGATGGGCCGGTCCCAGCTCTGTTAAAGGCCTGGACCACAACCCCGTACTGGGCAAACTTCTTTAGGTTGTCCAAGGTGTACACTTCACTGTCCCCCGTAGCTTTCATCTCCACTATGCTGTACTGGCCATTGCTGCCTGGACCGTTCTCTCTGTAACCGATCTGGTAGCCTCGGATCACCCCGTTCTGCAGCTCCTTCTTAGGAGCCTGAAAGAAATATGGTGATAATATTAAGCTACATGTCAATCTTCATCCCTGTTTAGCTGCATTAAAAACTGTGCAACATTATAACTGGTGAGTTATTGTTTTGGAATTTGGCAGTAATTTGTTAAAAATGTTGAAAAGAAGAAGAAGAAGAATGAAAATGCAAGATTTTATTGCATTTTATATTTATTCTGGATAATCTGAGCTCCTATTACTGTAATTGATGTAACTGATCTCCACAGATGTATATTTGTTAACTCAGAGTACTTTGGCCTAGTGTGTCAGGTTACACAAGGAAGTAGAAGTGACTCAATTTTTGTCATTTAAAAAAAACAACAAATTAAGCAGTTTTATCTATATTCCTGTAATGTTCCTGTTCCTCATAGAGCACTAATAACAGCACAAGCATCAAACATTTGCACTGCGAGCCCTTTCTTCTTGCTTGAGAACATCACTATTAATAATCAAGACAGTCACTATGTTATGTATTCATAAATTAAATGTTGCCAAAACAAAAAAATATGTAGGTTAATCACAGTTAGCATGCTAACCAATCAATGTTAGTGTATAACAGTGATTTTCACTGTGACTCAGCTAATCAGAATAAGCATATATAGTAAGACACGTGGTAGTAAAGTGATAACAGTAGTGAGTTTACCCTCCATGTAACCCGTATGCTCTGAGATGTCATCGGCTGAAGGATTACTTCCATCGGCGGCCCGTCAGGCGCTGTTGATGGAAGATGTCAAATAAAGTGTTACCGTCAAAATTCATAGCCCTGCTCCATACGGAGAAGTGAGAAAGACACTCACAGGATCATTAGAGGAGTGAACAATCACTTACGTGCTTCCTCAGTACTGATTGTGAGCTCTTTGCTTGGAAGGCTACGGCCAATCTTGTTGTAAGAGTACATGCGGATGCTATAAACACAGGCCGGGTGCAACTCTACAATGTTGGCCTGGTTGTTGGTGGGCGAGATGTTCCTGGTGGTGTACATGTGATCCCAGGAGTCTGTTGAATGTGGAGAGATTTGTAAGACATGCATCTTAAAAATCTGACATGCAGACTTAAGTTTTGAAAACCTACCTGACTTGTTCTTGTATTCGATGTCATAGCTGGTGATGATGCTGTTTCCATCAAACCTTTGGATCCAGCGAAGGTTCATGCTCCTGTCCTTCACCTCCCTCACTTCCAGCTCAGGGGGATCTGGTGGTTCTGTGTGCGTGAGAGAGAGAAAATTGGTGAGAGCTTTTCACTAACTGAAGACGTTCACTAAGATTTTCCCGTTGGACTGTACAGTTTGTGGTAGAAATACTGTACCCTGCACAGTGAGTTGGATGAGCCCTCGACCCTCTCCGTAGGAGTTGATGGCATGGCAGGAGAAGAAGACAGAATCTCCCCGCTCGGCTGGGTTCAGCTTTGAGCATCAACACAAACAGGCAAAAGTTACAATGTGCCAAAAAATATACAGAAAATTCACAACAGACCGCAGCAGTAACATATATCACAAAAATCATATTTAAACTGAGCATTAAATCCTGAATCTGTGAGATCAGATAATTTCACTTCTTTCTGATAAAATATACTTAAACTAATACTTCATTAGGAAGTTGCTACAAAGAATAAGTCAACATTTTTGGACATACATTCATTTTCTTGCTGAGAGTTGGATGAGAAGATCAATACCACATATTTATCCTATAAATATAAGGCTACAGCCAGCTGTTGTTGGTTAGCTTAGTTTAGCATAAAAACTGGAAACAAGGGGAAATGGCTAGCCTGGCTCTGTCCAAAGGTGAAAAAAATCAAAAGCTTGCTAAACAAACAAGATGTTTGTTAATTAGTGAGCTTTATAAGAGCTGGTAAGACAGTGCCGGGGTTGCTGTTTCCAGTCTTTTGCCAAACTAAGCTAATGACTGTGACTGTTGCCTTCAGCCTTATATTAACTCGACATATACGAGAGTGGTATTGATCTGATCTAACTCTCAGCAAGAAATCGAATAAGTGTATTTCCCAAAATGTCAAACTATTCCTTTCAGAGCTGAGAGAGTTTATAGCATTATTGACTTAATTTGCCTTCTACTGCTTTACTTTTTTATTTCACAAGACACTTGTGGACAAACACAAGCCAACACTGCATTTTACAGAAATAAAATTAACTGTTCATTAGACTAAATAACTAAACTTTTTTGCCAGATAATTTATTCACATTACTCTTTGCTCTGTATTCTGTTTGCAGCATTAAACAATCCCTCTCAGTTTTGGTGTATTCTGCTGAGTTTAAATGTCTGCTCTGTATCTGACCTTCAGGGTAGAGATGACTTCGTCCCCCTTCTTGTTGATGGTGATGGAGTAACGGGGGTTTCTCTCAGCGTCGATGACGGTGTCCCCTCTCTCCCAGCGGATGATGATGGGCTGCTCGCCCCGCGCTGTGCAGTTCAGCTCCTTGGTCTGGCCCTTCCTTGCCATGGTGGTGTTGGGGTGGCTGGTGATCATGGCAGGAACTGAGAAAAAATCACAGACACATGTCAGTGTGACGAATAGTATTATATGGGGTAATGAAACGAGGGAACAGAGATGTGGTATTGGAAACCGAGGATATATTACAGATGTATATCTCTATTTCTGCCCTTCGTTCTCCATTTTCATTTCACGCTTCAAGCCCCGCTGGCCCTCTTGCACTACCTCCTCCCTGTCTGCCTTCTTCCTCTCTTCTTTCCATACTCCTCCGTTCCTCAGACATAGATTATTGATTGTAGGGGTTCCTGAGGTTTTGTTTTCATCACTAATTCATCAGCCCTTTTTCCCCGCCAAACATTCAGGAGCACATAGACCGGCAGCCGGAACACATCAATCAATAGCAAAGATACCCCCAGTTAAGGATATACAGGACAGAGACAAGGTTTTGTTAGGTTCAGTACAGGCCGCACTAGCCTGGGGCAAAAGTGCATCTAAGAAGAGTTGATTCCCCACCAAACAGCTCAGGCTTGTCTCTGTATACAGTACGTGCAATCCTGGAGATGTGGTTATGAAAGGAAATGTGCTCAAGCCAGAGAGAATGATTGACACTTACTCTTGACAGTGAGGATCATGCTCTTACTGATGTCTGAGCCCACTCCATTGGAGGCCTGACAAAGGTAGTACCCGCGGTCGTCCTCAAGCACATGACGGATGAGCAGAGAGCCGTTTGACATGATCTGGATACGGCCAGTTAGAGGGACTGGATGGTACTGCTGAGGGTTTCCCACACCTACATGGCACAACACAAAGCAAATACATGTTACTGCCTTCATTTTTCCTTGTTTATGTGACCTTGATATTGTGATGTTGCTGGGATGTGATGGTTTTACCTTTGGCATGTTTCCACATGACTTTTGGAGGTGGGTAACCCTCAACAGAGCAGTTGAGAACGCCAGCTTTGCCGTAGATACAATCCTGGTTGTTGGGCTGCACCACAAAACGTGGTGGCACTGAGACAAAAAGTTGCGGTTAACTTAAATGAAAGAAAATCTTACATTAAAATGGGAATGTTCTTAAAATAACAATTCAATACAATTCTATGCTCCCTCTGCACATTAGCTATCACATCACATCTGACCTAATTCATCATCATGTCATTCTCCGCTCGCTCAATCCCTCACCAGTAACAATCAACTGCCTTTCCCAGCTGACGGTGGCAGCGGCGTTGCTTGCGATGCAGGTGTAGTTTCCGTTATGCTTCAGTGTCACCTTGGAGATTTGCAGGGAGCTCATGAACTCTTTGGTCTCTATTGCGACGCCAGAGGCGGAGCCTGGCACGATGAGCTGGCCGTCTTTGTGCCAGGTGATGCGTATGGGCATGTCCCCGGATGACACCACACAGGCGATGTACATGAGCTTCCCCACTGAGGTAGAGGGGATATCGAAGGGCTGGATGAGGGGCGGCACTGGGGGAGAGAGGAAGATTGACGAGAGTCAGTGGAATAAAGGCAGCGATAGACGTAGAAGAGTGGCAGTGTGGCCATCTGGAGCAATGCTGAGAGAGAGAGAAGGTCATTGGCCAGTGGGCCCCCCCTCCCCTTCAACCCCCATCTCCTGCAGCCCATAATAGCTGCTCTGGTTAGAGTCCAATTGGCAGGAGGAAGTCATTCCGTTGCCATAGTAATGGAGGTTGGGGTGGGGGTACTACAGCTGAGACATCTGGGGGATTTAATCTAGGCTTCATTATTATTCATCTAATTAAATCAGAGACACACACGCAGGCACATGCACACACCCTTAAACACCTCTGCAGCTGCCCTGCTACCATCGTTACCCCACTCACAGACAAAACAAAATGACACAAACTGAGACATGAATCTATCCTAAAACACACAAATCTACTTGTGTCATACAGCATTACTGTGGAGCTCCACTGCACAAGTTTGAACATGAACATTGCTGCTAATGGCAGTGACCAGGTATTCTGATATCCAGAAATATTTTTTTGCTAGAATGCTAATACTAACATCTGTTACTCCACACATCAAGGTTGTTTTTTTTTACCAACCTGACCAGTCAAAGAACAAACTTTTGGTGATGTCAGCTTTCTTTAGATATATTGCTTTCTCACTACTGTTTGAGACATTTTGTGGATACAGTGATGTGTGCAAATGCCCATAGTATGCAGGAAAACGTCTTTTGGGAAAATAGTGTGAAGGTACAGCAGTGTCACTCTATCTCTATTGTAGCCTCACTTTCGGTGTATTTTTCCCTAAAAACATTTCCCAGTGCAGTTTTATCCATTTGAATCCATTCCTCTCTTCTTCTTACCTTTGACAGTGACATGGACAGTCTGGTTGATTGACACCTGGGGCTGGATCAGAACGCTACACAGGTAGGTGCCCTCGTCCGCGCCCTTCTGCACGTCCGTCAGCCGCAGGGTGCCGTTCTCAAACACCACTTGACGATGATTATCAGGCAGCTGCATGCCGTCCTTCAGCCACTTGATGGAGTAATACGGGTAGCCAATCACACGGCATGTTATGTAGGTGTTCCTGCCCGCCACTGCGGTGATGTCCCGCATGGGTCTGATTCGGGGCGGACCTGGAGACACAGGGAAGAGAGGGAGGGGATGGAGGGAGGAGGCCGAGAGAGACACAGAGGTCGGAGAGAGGGGCAGATGAGGTGAAGGAGGTCATGGCAGAGCAAGGGAGCAGCCACGGAGACAGGAGGTGAAGAGATAATGGTTGAGGGATAGAGTGATTGGGGCAAGTTGAGAGGTGGAGAGGGAGGTTAGTTATGCTCCCTTTGCTAAAATCTGATTGAGGATATGTGTTGATTTTTCACCTACTCATATATTCTGTGTATCTAAATGATTGTGTGTATTTCTGAATTACTCTCAGATATATAGAAAGATAGATAGATAGATAAATGCATGTACTGTGAGTGTGTGTCAAATGCAAAGTGATCTATGCCTCTCACTATCCCTCATGTGTTTGTATAGAGTCAGGTGTAGAGTGCATTTATATTGAAAAGCAGACAGGCACCTCTTACGTTTATGCGCGCTTGGTACTCGGCGCTACCGGCCGAGTTGCGTGCGACGCAACGATACACTCCTCCATCTCGAATGAGCGGGCTGCTGACATTGACGTGTGACACGGTCAGGCCGTCAGACAGGGTGTACTGGCTGGTCTTGTAGGTGGAGTCTCGCACAACAGGCTCATCGTCCAGCGTCCAGGTGATGGAGGGGGGCGGGGCTCCTTTGGCCGCACACATGAGGGAAAAAGGCTCGCCGGGGTTCACCACCCGCTCGCTGAAGGAAGACACGATACGAGGAGTACCATCTGAGTGGAGAAACAGAGAGAAAGAGACAAAATAGAAAATGACATAGTGAGACGATCTGGAAATCAGCAAGTTCAACAACGGGGGTTAAAATCTGCTTATGCTGATGGTTTTGTGTATTTATTAGATGACACACAACCCAGCAGTGTCTTATTTATGGATGTATCAATGACATTTGTAATGGCAAACAATTTATGCACCGATATTCAAATGAAGAATTCAACAGTAAACGTAGAAGCTATAAATTTTAAGACTGTGGTTTCCTGTTACAGTGTTGTAATAAAATGCCTGCTGCATCCCTGTTTATACAGCATCTGTTCTTGTTTACTTCTCTGACAGTCTCTGTCCACATACCCTCTAGCAGAATAATGGAAAAGTCCTGAGCAGTGTGGCCCTTGCGGGAAGCGAAGCACTGGTAGGCCCCAGAGTGGAACTTCTGTGCTGCGGTGATCTGCAGCGTGTCATTGTGTTGTCCCTGGATGGAGATGTGCTGGTCTGGGACGATGGGCTCCGTGTTCCTGTACCAGGTGATGGTGTATTCTGGAGAGCCCTCCACAGTGCAGGTGAAGAACAATGTGCTGCTGATGCCAGTTTTCAGATTCTTAGGGGACAAGGTCACTCGGAGCGGATCTGAGAGAAGGAAGCACGAGGTCAGAAAACATGTCCGACAACATACATCCAGACAAAAACGTTAAAACATACATTTTCTTACTTTTGGTTTAGGCATTTCCTGTTTTATGTTTCACTGTAAAGCAATTTGTATCTAAAAAACTACATGTAATTTTTTATTCTGATAATATTACTTTTGTTTTTTTTATCATATAAAGTATGTGTTGCTTAAAAACTACTCTTTATTTTCTATTTGGTATTGTTTAAACTTGATGTCCACAAGTTTTTAAAGGGTTTTCTGTTATAAATGCAAGGATTATAAAATGTTATGGTACCACTGTACAATCAATTATAAAAATAAACCCTTTAATTAGTTGTTATTATTCTTGCAAAACATGAATGATTTATTGAATAATTTATAAACAAATTATAAATCTTTTACTGGTACGCCTTATAATGTGATACCAATTTTCTCATCTCTTAAATGACTGTAAAATAATTCAACTGGATTCAAAACATGACACCTGGATTCATGTAGACAGCAGGCGTTTACATTCACAGAGACAGGGAGAAGGAGAGAGAGCACAATCAGTGGTGGTGACTCAATCATTTCGACGCACTCATTAAAAAAGCAGCTGGAGATATCTCTTCACATCTCTGTCCACTTGTGTGTGTAAGTGTGTCTGTGTGTGTGTGTTTCTGTGTGTGAGAGAGAGAGCGTGTGTATGTACGTGTGTGTGTGTGTGTGTGCAAATGTCAGTGAGCAATAAGGCAGCTGGTGGTGTGTGCTGGGGGGCATTGCTGTGCCTCCCAACCCCCCCCTCACCCTGTCAGAGTCACAGAGTGTGCTGCCATGATGTGCCCACTGGCAAAGCCTACCGCCTCTCCATTCTCTCCCTCTGTCTCGCCTTCTCCCGCTCTTTGTTTCTTTGTATACTTTACACAATGTATATTTATCTCCGCCTCTCTTATTATCTTGTTATTACATTGTTGATAATGTCATTCCAGCAGTGTCTGGATGTCTGATCGTCTCCTTTTTGACCCCTTGTCTTTATCTCCGTCTTCCTCACCCTCCTTCTTTCTCTCTGATGGTGAATGGTGCTGGCAGCTCTGTTACGGATTCAGTCTCAGTCAATTACAGCCCTGTCCTCCCGTTTTGAGACATGATATGATGGGGCATCATACAGCTCGCACACGTTTGTTACAGACACACTCTAGGTGCGATTTATATGTGTGCCTCAAACCAAAAGAAAAGGAGTTTGTGAACATGTGCGTCTGTCAGCCTGATTCACTGAAAAGACAGCGGGAGTGTGTCAGATTGTTTGCAAATGTGTGTGTAGTCGTGCTCACACACCTATCACGTGAAGCTGTCCAGACACCTCCTTTGAGCCAAAACTGTTGGTGACCTCGCATGCATAGCTGCCGCTGTCATCCTGCCTCAGGTCACTGATGACCAGCCCTGTCAAACGCCGTGTCCAGCGGGCATCTGAGGGTATCGGGCGACCATCTTTCAGCCAGCGCACGGTGGGGCCGGGGTAACCTCCCGCTGTGCAGGGGAGCTCGATACTCTGGCCCGCGTACACCTCCCCTGCTTGGAAACTGTCCAGGATGGTGGGTGAGGACTCGTTGGGGTCTGGAGGGCAGAGATTGGATCATTATTTTGTCAAGACGAAAAGAAATATAAGACTAACATGAGTAAATTAGACAGAGAGGGAACCAAGCTGCTCACCCATTACGGAGAGCCTGGCTCCATTGCTTTGGCGCGTCTCGCCGCTGTACTTATGCTTGGTGATGCACCGGTATGTGGAGAGGGCATCCTCCTTCTGAACATCAGAGATGTAAAGAGCCCCGAAGGAGGTCAGCGAGAACCTGTTGCCTGAGGAAAACATATTCAGTGAAGACAAATATTAATTACCCCCAAAGGAAAACTACTGACAGACAGAAACATCCAGTGAAAATCCTGCACTAAGATGATTGTTCTGGTACAGATCCATTGTGCTCATTGCAAAACCTTATTGTGCAAAGAACAAACAGCTGCCTGAACAGTTGGCACTACCTGCCTGATAATGTTGCTTCCCAAAACTTGGCACTCTTTTAAGGTGTGGAGGACACACAGCGGTCACTTACACCACCCACAGATAAAGCAAAGACAGATTTACTATCCCTCTACACACAATGTAAAACACTCGGGTACCACATTATCTACGCCAATCTGACTAACATTCATACAAGTGCAGTGTAACAAAAATAGAGGGCCAAAGATCAAGTGTGCCACTATGTGATGGGAGCGGCCTGTTTTCATGCTGTGCTCACTGAATGGAGGAAGAGAGTGAAACCAAAAGCAGAGAGACATAGAGGAGTAATGAGCACTAGTCTGTTTAGCCAGGTATGCGCTGTAAAATTGTCAATGTTGCACATTTAATCTTGCATACAGACACACACACATATACACTCATTCTCTTTTGCTTACTGTTTGTATTTGTTTTGTGTTTTCTTGAAATACTTGGACCTTATTCCCAAATCCTATGCCATCCAAAAAAAACATCTTCCAGATTCACCACTGAACAGATTCAAATAAAAGAATATATCTCATGTATCTAGAGGGATATAGGTTCACATTTTAAGGTAACTCAGACATCCATTGACTGGATCTGAAGCTACAACTAAGCCTACATTTTGATGAAAGGCTGTAAAGATCCCATGAAACAGAATCTTTTGAAATTAAACTGATTTTCTCTTCACAATTAAAAGAACACACTCTGTGTTTAATGTTGCGCCCCTACATCCTGTTTCAAAAGGAAATACATCACATTAAGGAAGCAATGATATCATGTCATGGGACCTTTAAACATATAGCAACAGTCTCCCAGCTCAAGTCTGACCTATTTTAAATGGTTTGAACAGAATACAGTAAGCTTTAACTATCGCCAACATTAACTATCGCCCATGTCTGGATCCAAAGAGACCAGCGGCTGGATTGGCTGCCTTCATGTGCACTTGTGTATTTATCAGTATAAGTGTTTTATCTACAATCTCTGTGTTTGTCAGGATCTTGCAGTGGGTTGAGCAGGTATGCTGAAAGTAGCAGTTATGGACTGTGCATGTGTTTACATGGAATATACTGTATGACCCAAGAGGAGGCACAGGCTGCAATTTCACTGCAGCCTTTGTTTGCCCCCCAGAATGAAGCCTTACAGGATAATAAGCACTTTAAGACTGCTACTCCCACAACACCGATGACTCGCCTGTCACAACACTCTGACATAGGCAGAGAGAGAGAGAGAGAGAGAGAGAGAGTCAGCTGGATCTGTCAAAGCCACACTTTCTGTCTTTAGCATGGGGCTGAATTCATCCCCTCTGCAGGGACGTGCTGCTGATTCAATCACATTATTTCCTTCACTATCTGTCCATCTTAACTGAGTGGCTTGTTCAGAGAATCAGCCCGTATGTAGTCGACTCTCTTCATCTCTTTGTGTGAACCCTTGTCTGTCTCACCCTTTTCCTCTCTCTCTCTCTCTCTCTCTCTCTCTCTCTCTCAGCCTCTTATCCCAGTCTCCAAGCAGAGTGGCAGACAGAGTAAAATATTAATTACTAAATCACTGTGCTCCCTCAGCTTTTATTCATGCTGACTTGACTAGATAACGAGAAACAGAGCCAATGTGCATTAAACGCGCACATACACACACATAGACACACGCAGACACAGCTGCAGCAAAACATGCAGACATGCATACACGCGGGCGCTCTGAGTAGAAAAAGGGTGCAGTTGTTGGTGTTGCATAATGTTGTTTTTCACTTGTGCCACCTTTACATTACACTTAAATGTTATAGTCTCTCTCTTGAGGTACGACAGTTTGATTTTCCACGTATTGAACGTTTTTACACATACCTGTAGTCTGCCCTGATTTAACTCATCCCTATTCATTAAGCATCTAGAATTACGTCTCAAACATGTATGTATTTTTTTTTATTTCATCTGATTGGAGGAAATATGTGAAATGCACAGAGGAAGGCCCTTGTTGATCCAACTGGTTTTTTTTTCCAGTTTTCTCATGGAAGAATTTCACCAAAAACTAAATAGATTGAGACATATACATTTGTGTGGGATTTAAACCTGTATTTAAACTTTTTTCTGGTATGTTGTTGGTATGGGTTCAAGGAGTGGTCTTTTAGCAATCAAAACTATCATTTGAACATTTTGGTTTGCACATGCCATGAACTAGGAAACCAAAGGGACCATTAGGTAAAAAAAAAAAAAAAAGGAAGTGCCCATGGACCTATAAAAAGGCTCTGAACAGACTATTTGGAGGTTTACTGCACATATTTTTATCAACTATAAATGGTTTTTTAAAGAGTCCTTTCACCCAGAAAGAAGCTTTTTGAAAGAAGCTGTATTGCCTAGAGGATGGCACACATTATTGGATTTTGTATGAGCATTGGTCAGAGTCTCAATGAGACCCATTCATGGAAAAGATGCAACATCTTTCATTCATTCAGAAGGGTCCTGGGGGGGGGGGGGGGGGGGGGGTTTAAAATTTGTATTTGTATTTGCTGGATCAGGAAAATAATGGGCATTTTTGACAGAAAAAAGGTTAACAGTATTGAAAATTGAAACTATTTAAATTGCAGTGTGAAGTATTATTCTCAATCTTTACAAAAACGCTAGACATACATTTAAAAACAGAGAAACAAAATATTTGAGTTACACATTTATACTACTTTTAGAACATTTCATAATTGATCATTTTTTTCTTATAATGAAAAACAAACAAGTTTATGTCCCCCACACCTCTCTCATGCCTTTTCCAGCTGTCATTGCTTTTACTGTGTACACGACACATAATGCATAATAGCATACTTCTTCAAATCAAGTCAGACTATTATATGCAATTTTAGTCCTTTATTTGTCTGCCCTTGTCTGTTGTCTGATTCAAACCCACAGACTGCTTGAAAGGGGAATATAAATGAACGATGCCCATGAGCAAGGCACTTAAAATCCAACTGCTGTATTGACTGCGTGCTCAGTGGTGTGACTGTGTGTTCACTGCAACTGTACGGGGCATTACTCAAATTAATCGTATGTCCTTAGTGAACCTTTTTCGTGTAATAAAGGTTCACTTTCATTTTATTTTCTAATCCGACAAAATGCCCACAGCCTCACACACTCACAACAGGCCAGACCTGCTGCTATGACAAATTCCAAAGTGGAGGAAGGAAAAAGGAAAATAATGGAAATATAAATGTGCGAGAGAGAATAGGAAAAAATGCATGACAGAGAGTCTATAAATAGGATATATACTGTAGCCCATGTGGGTCCAAGACTTTGTGCGTGTAGCATGTGTTTGTGTGTGTGTGCGCGAGTTAGTAGCAGCCTCATTTTCTCACATGCAAATGAAGGCGTCGGCGCAAAGATAACGAGGCCCATATTTCCACCTCCTCAGTGGGGCCATTATTTATTGATGCTCTGCATCTTTCCCCCTCCCTCCCACTCTCACGCTTTCTTCATACTCTCCCTGTTGCTAGGGTCTTCTCATCGCCATCCTGTTATGATTTCGGTGTACTTTCTGCAATTATTAAAGCGCAACGTGTTTACAATCATCAAGGACAAAACCATGGAACACACTGGATTGTGTAACTGCAAAAGTCATAATGGTGAATTGGTGGTAGAAGTTAAGAAATTAATTTAAAAAAAATAGCATAACTATGAAGTTGCTAAATATATCTTTTCAGATGTAAAAAGGTTTTATATATAATCACAAATATTTTGATAAAAACCTACAACATCAATCTGGAACTTTGCTGGTGTCTAAAGTTCCACAGATTGTCCTTAAAATAAGGACAATCTGTGGAATTTATTTAGCTTTTAAACCTTCAGGAATACTCAGCTGTGTTAGATGTCAAAATAAGGCTGTGAGTCTCACCTCCTCTCAGAAAGTAGTGGAAAATACTTGGGGCCTGGTCATTAGCAGTTTTATGTGCTGGTCTGAAACTAACTTCTCTACTCTCAACAGGAAACTAATTTAGCTCTTGCAAGTGAATCTGACCTACATGCTTTAGATGAGCAAATTTCCACACTATCAGGACTAATCTATTTTAGGAGACAACCTTTTTACTCTCTTAGCAGGAATTATCTTATGACTTTAACCTGTGTGAAAAACAGTTTTTCTTGTATGTGAAAATGAACATGCAGCAGTTATAGCTCTAAGTGAAAATACCGGTGTTCCTATGGGAGTTCCCAGTATGGACCCCATATCTAATCAGTTTGGAAAAGGCTAATGAGCTATCGAACTCACATCCCTGTTTTCCTTCTGGCAGATCACTACAATCTGATCCCTGGAGTCTTCATCTTACTCAACACTGTTGATGGTCAAAGGCAGTGGTTCCTTGCCTTGAAGGGGTTTCCCAGTTAAATGAAGGTTAGTGTATTTTCTCTGCTCATTATGATGACTAGAAGTTAGCACAAGGAGAAAATGTGCCAAAACAACTGAGGGTCAGAGGTTTCACTCCTCCACAAACTGACAACAGTCTAAATCCTCAGATAGATTCCTACAGTGCAATATGTTTATCCTTTAAAGAGTTGTGATCTAAAGTTAGCAGCTTGGAAGGAAACTGACTTTAAACACTCATTCAGAGGGTTATTTTTAGGTTTTTTTCTCCTGCATTAAAACCCAGCTGTAGATTAATTGTACATTTTTGTACATTTTTCTGCCTCAAGCCCTTCAAAAGAAAAATTGAAAGTGGTTTTCACTTTCAGTTTCTGAGGTATCTATCTATAGTGACATGTTGCTGAAATACCTACACATTACCTGAGGCTTTAATATGAGGCGATAAACATCACATATTCTTATACACATAGTGTATGTCTGCCTTTGTAATTGATATGAAGGGCAACAATAAGAAATGATGTGTAATTCTTTAGTTCTACTCAACTTTTTTAAAATAAAAACAACTGTGTGCAGTTGCTCTAAACTTTTAACCAAACATTCATTGTTAACAATTCTTACTCAGTAAACTGGTTTATTTTCAATAAACCTTCAAAAGAGGAATATAGTTAAGTAAGACATTTTGGAGATATAACTTTAATATTTTTGATAAAAAAAAATCATATTTTATTTATGTATTTCATGAGCAGAGCAGTTAATTGATGTAAACTTGATGGCCGACAAGCATTTTGCCACATGAGATCCAAATATTCCCAAAACACTGAAACACATATGCATGCAAGAACACAAATGAACCCACAATGAATATGAACATGAAAGTTTAGTGAGCTGTTGTAATTTGGCAAACAAAATGAAGATTATGTCCCTATAAATGTTTTAAGTTGAAAAATTGGGTGATATTGTGAGTTTGACGTTAGAAAATTGCATTCTGTATCTCTGCCGTACTCTTGCTCTCAACGGCAAGTTGCAGAGAAGAATTTGAAAGAAGGTGAGAAGAGAGAGGGGAGGAGGGACGGATCAAAGACTTGTGACTGTCACAGAAAGAAGAAGAAAGAAAAAAAAAAAAAAAAGCAGCATATTCCGGAGATATTCTCTGCGGTGCTCACAAATGCAGACATGCTTATGCACACACACACACACACACACACACACACACACACATGCATGCACATACAGAATCACCAACCAGGCTTAAAATAGGACAAAAAATATTTCCCTGTTGGAACGAAAAATAATAAACTATGCTATAAAATTAGCACCGTGGAGTCAGTGAATGGCAGAGGTCCGGTTTTGCAGCAGAGGAATGTGTTAAAGCAGAGATTTGATTTAGAGAGGAATGAGTGGAGGCAGGAAGAAAAGACAGTAGAGGAGTAAAGCAAAGGGAAAGATGGAGAGCAGAGAGGAAAACTGTGGAGGAGATAACAGTCCATGTCTGTGTGCTCCCCTCCTTTCAAAACCTTTATGCAAAAAAAAAAAGAGGTGTTGCATCTGTATTCAAAGCGAGCACCCACTCCACCCTCCCGTTGCTCTCTCCCCTCTCTCTGCTGTGTACATTAAAAGCCCAAGTAGAAGCAGGTGTCAGCCAATTAAATATATACACTTTCCTGGCTTTTATTCTGCTGCACACTTACTTAACATCTATGAATGGCGCCCTCTTAACTCCTTTCAATTCACATTCAAAGCAGGTTTTATTGGCACAACTGATGTGTAACAACTAATTGTGCAATGGGAGCCCACCCCGCTGCATCTCCTCCATAAAAGAGACTTTGTTAACACGACCGAACTGTTCAGACGGAGCACGAGTCACTCTGCCAGTTAAGGCTACACTGCATGAGCAATATCTGAATCTCTGCGCTCAATTCTTTCTTTTCCCCTTCTTCTCTGTCGCTTGTTCATTTTCTGGAAAGGAGGGCGAGACGCAGGACGTCGGAGGGGGAGAAGGAGAAGAAGAAGAAGCCACGGCTCTGTCATGTTTTCATTAAAAAGCCACGCTTCACTGTCTAATCCTAACTGCTGTCCTCTTTCCTAACCAATTCTGACTGCTTACCTCATCTTTCAATCATGCCCTCTCTGCCTACCCCTTCCCGCTGTGTTGTGCTGTTCACCGACTCACCGTGAGTAAAGGGGATGCTGGAAAGTTGAGGGGGGACAGAGGTGAGGAGCAGACAAAGGTGGAGGTTGAGGAGAGGCAGGGGGAGAGAGAGAGACGCAGAGCAGACAGACGGAGCAGAGTCCAGTTTCCACTGCGATGGGACCACGTCTCTTCTGCTCCACTGACTGCTCTGTCCCAATTTGCCCTGTGTGACTTTAAACAGTAAACACTGGGGGAGGGGATGATGTGGAGAGGTGTTGGGGTGGGGGCGGCCTGTGGAAGAGGCTGAACGGACAGCGGGGACAGACATAAAAACTGTTCATATGCAAAAGACGTCGTTTGCGTACATATAACTCAACACAACGCTGCAGAGACGCCATGTTCCCCCCCATAAACCCGTCCAAACCAGACAGGCAGACGATGCTGCATAAAGCTAAATGGACCATCTCAGATAGAGGGAGCGCTGAGGAGATTAAGCATCAGTAGAGGCATCAGAGGAAACGAGGGATGGAGGGGAAAGAGGGTGGGAGGATAGGAGAGAAATGGTGAGAGATGTAGAAATAGGACTCCATTATTCATGACGTGTGTTTTATGTGCTTGGTGACATCTGGGACAGCAGTGATAATGAGAGTCCCGGGAGAGAGAAACCACATACATACGCACACACACACACACACACATACACACACACACACACACATCCCGATGCACCACACCATACAGAAAGCGTGCCACCATGGTCCAAACACCTACCCTCAACTGGATATCCCATTAACTCCTATTGAACTGTTAATTGTATGTGAACTAAGGCTTAAACATTGAAGTTCTTTAAAAAAAATGTCACTCAGTAAAAGTAAACATCCAGCGGCAGAGGTCTCGCCCCTCCACCTTGTTTTGATTTAGCCGCAGATAAGAGACAGAGCTGGATATATGTTGTGTATCTGCCATCATATGTGTGTGTGTGTGTGTGTGTGTGTGTGTGTGTGTGTGTGTGTGTGTGGTGTGTGTTTGTGCAGCAGTTAAGCCCTCTCTCTCTCCATGCTGGGCAATGACACTCCTCTGCCACCAGCACTCTAATAGGGAGGGACCAGGCAGCTCACAGTGCTGCTAATGCAGCTCACTGCCCCGGGCCATGGGCTAAGCTGGAGTACACAGCATCACACACACACACACACACACACACACACACACACACACATTTACGGTGTTTACCAGAAAGGACAGTTGAGATCCCCAACTGAAAGCCAAATGAACATAAATACACTCAGAATCAGAGTATCAAATATCACAATCTCACATTTACCAAAGTCAAATAATAGAAATGATCGTCCACATCAGAATCATTATCATCAACAGCTAGTTGAAAGTGCTGTGTAAAATCCTCTGTGTTGCTCTTTAGAGGCGGTAATCACCGAAGATGGTTTGAAAGTAAAAGAGATCTCTGCTCAACAACATTCAGCGGGTAAAGTTTGAATCTGCATCCCATCTGCCAAACAGGAAGAAGCCTCTTTCAAAACCTCTCATTTTTAATCTGTGGCTCACAGTTCAGACTATACTGCTGTCTCCTGAAGGTGCCATAAAGATGTTTGTATTCATTCACCTGAGGGAGATTGGTGCAGTGGTGCAGTGGTTAGCACTATTGCCTCACAGCAAATATACTAAGTTTGAACCCAGAAATTGTCAGTTTGGTCGTCTCTGCATTGGGTTGTTCTCCCTGTGTCTGCGTTTTCCTCCCACAGTCCAAAGACATGCAGGTTAAGTGATTTGGAGACTCTAAATTGCCTGTAAGTGTGTTTCCTGACTACTGTATATGTTTTTGACTTATAACAGACTGGTTACCAGTCCAGGGTATACTGGTATAGGCTCCAGTCCGCTTGGGTATTGACAATGGATGAATTTACATCCGCTCTTCTCCAACAACTCGTCTCCATCATCTCCTCTGTAATCTTCTTACCTATTCAAGGTAACTTTGATAAATTAAAACAAATTAAATTGATGATGGTCAGATGCTTCCTGTTCATTGCGTTTTGCATGGTGCTTGTCCCTTCTGCTTTTTCATAATTTAGTTCAAAAATATATTTTAGGGTAGAATCTCAAATCGGTTTTCAAAACTTCTCATCTTGTCATCATCTTGGGATGAAGGCTGATTAATGTATCTGATTGTGATATGGTCTTTTAAAAACAAATCCCCAAAACAAACAGTGGGTACCTTTACAAATCTGGCAAAGTGTACATAGTGTTCTGTATATGTTACTAGATATCCTATCATCACATTATCTACTGAATATACATATACTGGACATTAATGTAGACACAAACTGGCAATATCACTCTTTGCAGGAAACCATCCCGTTGTCCTGCAGGTGACTTGCATCTGCACAATACTGAATTTTAATTTTGGAGTGAAACAAACCCTCTTTATGTTATAAATCCACAAAGAAAATACTGATTGCCATTGGCTCTGTATCTGTATTTGCTCTGTATAATATGTATATTATAGTGTATGCAGGACTGAATTGTTAACTGAAGTCTAAACAGAGTGTGACAGTACAGAGAAACAGAGTGAGCAAACATGCTGTAACCATGTTGAATTATTGACTTGCTTACACATGACATTTTCTATGTACATACTAATCCACCGCACCAACAAACAACAGCCGAGAAACATGGCACCCTTTTCCTCAGACATTTCTATCACATTAACCCCAGAGCAGCATTTTAGATCCGCTCACCTCCTTCACCTTCCCGCCCACCGCAGTCAATCAAGGCCTGCAGTGTTGATCTGGCCTTTATGTGTGTTTGGACAGCTAATAGTGAGGCGGATCAATAGGTCTGATTGAGATGTCATGTAGGAACATGGCACTTGGATGACCACCAGGGATCCCATTTGATCCCCGATCATGTCTGCTGTCGGTCTCCGGACAACCAGCTGCATTCACAGCAACACCGTAAAAAAGAAATCTCTCCATCAGTATCACTAAAATATGAAATTTATCACAAAAAAAAAAAAAAAAATCAATGTGGAATTTGTCTATTATGGGCTTCATTAACTATATCTGATTTTGGCATACACCTCCAGTTACTAGTTTTTATTTCCCTTAATTTCCCTTATTATACTGGGAAATGATATGGGAAATTTATTTGAATACTCTAAAATGCAGGTAACAATGATTATTAACCATTGCTGAATGATGTCAATTTAAACCATTACATTAAGAAATGTTATAAGGATTAGAGAGAAAATGACTAAGAAGAAGACAGGAATGAGTCCCACAAAGATGGAGGGAGTAAATCAGAACCAAACTTGTTGCCATTGCAGCGAGCTGTTGAGTAAATAAGCATTTCCTTAAATACAATTTCTTAGTAGAGCCTGCTGTAATCTTCTCGCACTAATCCTTCTTTCACTAGCCTAAACAAAAGAGTGGAAGAAAGCGGGAGAAAAGGGGTAAAAACCTCTTTACTCAAATCCTATTTCTTAACCCAATCCATGCCACATAAACCCTCTACTCTCTTCCTCTAAGCCTTGACACAAGCTCTCCTGCTTTCACTTTCCTTAACGACTCCAAGTGTGTGGTAGAGGGGAAGACTTACAATAAGAAGTGCAGATTAACAACTATCCTTTACAGAGCCAGTGAGTAAAAATTATTTGGTTACTCTCATTTGATAAAACACTAAAATGATCCTGCAGGAGTTGGACTGGATGATATGACCTTAAATCTATGTAATGATCCCCATATCTATAACAATATTTTGTTTATACATCACTGCATATGTTTTCTTTCTCATTGTTACTTACTTCTGCCATGTTTAATTATAGTACGATCAGTTGAGGATACTGTGCTTTTGGCTTATTGGTTAGTTGCTTCTGGTTATTTATTGTAGCTACTTTATAAGGTAGATATTTATTGAAAATATCAACAAATCCTGAAGATTCCTGCAATAATATAATAATGATAATAAACTTGTAAAGAAATAAAAAACAAAAAAATCTATGTAAATTACACTAATCCACTGAATCATGATTTTTCTACTTGTTTTGTTTTGTTGTGTAATATTGTTTTTCCCAGATCTCAGAAATTAATTGGCGAATACAGTGTTATTGTAACCAATAGAAACGATGGCAAAAGCTGTGAAAATAAGACCCTAGTTTTTAATAAACTGTAATTATCTTTTAAGACACATGATTAGAAATTTGTAAATCAAAACCAGACTTCGCCAACTCTCTCTCAGTTTTCTCACACAGCCTGGCTTGGAGGGTGAGATAGTGGCCAGATTTCTGTCAGAGTGATGTGCTCGCAGGGGCTTTCCCATCTCTCCCTCTTACACTGATTGACACTGATACACTGATGCACTGTAAACATGCTCATACTGCATATGTGTGTTAGTCTCTGCGTGTGTGCGTGCATGTACTTCTGTGCTGGAGTGTATTTGACAGAGACACAAAGAGAAAAAAGGCAGGGGAAAGCGATGGCGGCGGCGATAGAGTGTGTACATGTCTGTGTTAAGTGCACGTGAGCAGGCGTGTGTAGTAGTGTGTAAATAGTCAATAATAGCCGACACTTGTCAGCCCTCTGCTCCGTACACACAAAGCCCGTGGTTGGGCCATTGTTGAACTCCGCCTCTTCGCTACCCCCCCCCGTAACTGGGCCTCTCAAGCAGAGATAATTATGCCTATTGTGCCCCTTGCACACGCAGACAACGTGCACACACGCACACACACACTTGTTTGTGCTAATTAACACACCCACCACGTGCCTACTCAACCTAACTGAGTAAAAGATGGCTGCCAGCACCCCATCTGTTCCTGCCCCGCTCTCAGTCGCTCTCAGCACATTGGGGCAAATGTGAGAGGGGCAAAAATATCCAGTGAAAGTGGAAGAAGCACAGAAAGAGGTGAGTAAACTCATTTAGTTGCATTAGAAACTTGTTTTTAGAGGTTAAAAATAAATATATTTCCATGTTATTTTGTCATTCCTTAGTTAGCTGCTCATTGTTAAGTTTATATGTTACTGCCATGTGTATATATACATTGTAGTGACACTATCAGCTGCATGATTTAGTCTTTAATGTCTCCCACTAACCCCCACCCAATGCCCTGCTGTGTGCCACATGGGACAGAGGAGGGATGGGTGAGGGAGGGATGGTGTGAGACCAGTAGGGGGGCGGGGAGAGGGCGACAGTCGATGGGGTTATGTTCCATGAGCCCTGGGGACGCCACGTGCTCCCGGACCTCCTCTGTCACACCACGTCCTGAGCATAACAAGACAGCCGTCGCACAGCAGATCGGAGCAGAGCACGGCCTTAATGTTTCCCGATTTAATGTTTAATGAGCGCTCCGTATTCAGGCAGGTTCATGCAAAATCTGAAAATGGCTTTATTGTGTTTCTTTTGAGGGGGATGTGTGGGTGTGTGCGTGTAAGGGGCAGGCTTGTACATTTGCTCTTTCTAGAGGTGAATGTGTGTCTATGTGTCAGACCGGTGTTTACAAGAGTCTGCGGTGTCCCAGACAAGTGTATCTATTAATGTATTCCTGCTCTGAGTGCACAAGCACAGATTTACAAACAGACACCGTGTCCTCACACACCCCTGCTCTCCATGAGGTCCCTCTGCCTCTGTCACCTCTCTCCTCACTGCACCTGTGTGGAGCCTTATGACACTAACTTTTCAATTACTGAGAGGAAGCTGCAGTATATACATACTGTATGTGAAGCCTTATATATGTATATATATATGTACATCGCTTTGAATGATTCAGCATACTTTTTCAAAGCTTTGCCGTCAAGTTCTAGTGTCTTTTTTTCACTGTTAAGTATATAACAAATGAAAAAAAAAAAAATTGTGTTCTTATATTCAATTCATTAAAATTAAATTATTTGCTAATGTTGTACTGCAGATGATGAAGTTATGTAGTGGAGATCAAGTAATGAACTTAGATTAGTTACTGCAACTTGCTAAGTCCACTAATTGATGAACCCAACTGTAATTTTCCAAGTGTTTCCAATTAACCCCTGTGGTACTCTGTGTGTGTGTGTGTGTGTGTGTGTGTGTGTGTGTGTGTGTCTTTGCTGGACTGTCTGACTTCCAGCAGAGACCCCCGGGGCACAGGATTGATCAGTAATGTAGCCTGTAAGTGACCTCGCCACCCGGTGACACCCATTAGGATCCAAAATCACATTAAGGCCTGATAATGCAGCATTTAAACGCTGACGGGCTAACACAGGTTAAATCCAACCTTACTTTCACAACAGTGGCTACACTAGACCGATGTGATCAGATACACGTTTCCTTTAACAAACAGTGTCTGTTTTGCAACCTATATGAATGAAAAACATCTCTGTATCTTGTATAATTTGACCCTGAGGGAGCAGGAGATGGAGTGGAAGTTTAGAGGGTGACTGAATAAGAAAATGAGAGGACAAGAGTAGAAAAAAGTACAAAGAAAGAAAAACAGAGTATTTAGGGACAAGTAGCTGAAGTATTAATGTGTGTCATTTCTAATCTCATCCATACGCTGTAATTGTTTCCCATCTATTATTGCATTTTACTGGGTTTTATCACCATGTGTATCAAATTACTTTGTAAATATATAAACAAGACCAAACTATGTGGCAGGTGGATTAGATGGAGCATAGTTGGGCATCTTCTGTGGACCACCATGTGGCCGCAGCCATCTGCTGGTCCAGTCTCTATTCATCGGAGCCACTCATTAGCTTTCTGCTGGTTAGACTGACGGCTTCGATCTGCAAGCTGAACCCTCTCTGTGTCCCAGTGTTGTTTTTATTCCCGTCCATAAACCCTCCATCTCTCTGTCTCCGCTCCAGCTCTCCTCCTTCAGATCATTGCTCAGACTAGCAGGCCTCCATTGTCTCGTGAGGGTCACACACACGCACACACACACACACACACACACACACACACACACACACACACACACACACACGCACACACACAAGGCTTAACTACAGGGGTAGTATGGGACGGGGAAGAGAGAAGGAAATAGGTCAGTCTGCCTGCACCCCTCCCCTCCTAAACCCCCTCACTGTCCTGGCTGGACAGAAAAGTGGGGCAGGCAAGGGGACGGACACACACACACACACACACACACATAAGCGCACACATATACGGCTCCAGATGGGGAACATGTGTGTTTGACAAAATGGAACCTGTTGGGGTTCAGAGGGCATGGCCGCGTTGTGTTATGTCATCAACTCAACCTTCAGACCAGTATGTGATTGTGCTGCTGATCAGAGTCTGAACATAATGATTCCTCCGTGCGAAGGCAAAGGTATGAAGTAAAGATGAAGTACATGATTTAGATTTAGACTTTAAATTCAAAGTGGGCAGTCTGCTCAATTTTGTATTCTTAGTCTGTATTTAGAGGGAGAGGAGGGAGAACAGAAAGTAGAGAAAGACAGAGAAGGAGAAAGTGGAAGAAGACACAGGGAGGATGTGTGGCGGGATTCAGCCTCAGGTGGAGGACTTGCATCACTACCTTTTTTTTTTCTTTTTCATTGTTATATACAGTAAGTACACAAATCAGACCCTGCTCATGCATCCCTTATTAGAACAGAGTCTTTTTAAAAAAAAAACTACACATAAAAAAAGTTTGTGATGTGACAAGGCCTGCCCTGAAACAGAATATTCAACAATGGATGAATGCTTTAACTTGCTGTTTGCAGTGTGTTTCAGCTGACGATGTCCCTCTTTATGAACAGAGTACCATTGAACATCACAGGCAGAGTATTTGTTACCACGGAGACAGCTAATGGAGATCTGAACAAAATAAGACATGTAAAAGAATTGTCTATCGCTCTTTGCAGAGTGATCAACTCACAAAAAAAGTGAGGGTATTTTCTTGCTTTCTGCCCAGTGCATGCTGGGATAGGCACCAGCCACACAGGACCCTGAACAACAACAAACAAGTAAGGAAAATGGTTGAATGAATATTTTTGAAAAAAAAAAAAGGCATGTGGGGAAACTTGACACAAACATATATGGATTTACCTGCTCAAAAGCTGTCTGTGTTTCTTAAGTCGGGCATGAGAACACAAGAAACAATGACATGGCAAGACAGGTGACCACCCACTCACTCGCATGCTGAGAGCTTTCAGTCACAAAATCAATTTTAATTTTCACATCTTCATTAGACCAATCCAGACAGTCCTCTGCTGGCCAAGAAGGGGGGCAGAAAGGCAGAAAGAGAGTTTGACCGTTGATGTTAGAGAGATAGTTAACTGAAGAGTTGGAGATCAGCATCAATAATGTTTTGCTTTGGACTGTTTATATAACCTCATTATCTACTGTATATGGATATTCACTGTATGTGTCAGGGTTAGGGTGCATGTTTGCATATTGTTTGTGCATCCATGTGAGAGTGCAGTTACAATATTCTGATTCTTGTTGTTCTGCAGACGTTTCACAGAGAAGTTTTGCTACTGATAGGTGGCTGCGTTGATTGGCTGTAAGGGTGATGAGGTCACAGTGTTGATTAGCGGGGAGGTCGGGGTCAAGGTCGAACACAACCTCACAGCGCGTGCTTGTTGTGTTTGTGTGTGCTGCCGCCGAATGCCGAGTTCAGTGAGCAGCTCATCATGTTCAACATCTGATCCTCACACTCACTGCTCATCAACTGACCTATATACCCCTAATTACACACAGCAGCCTCATATACACAGCAACACCCCGTACATAGAAACCATAAATACACACACGGAGGACTGGCGCATCCAAAGTAGAGCAACTGTATTTATGTTTGGGAATCATGGGAAGTCATCCTGCCACTGTGAACCAAACATGATAGGACGTAACGAGGCAGTGAGCCAATCAGAGGAAAGGTAAATAGAGAATCACTCTTGACTTTTAAGTGAAACAGCAAATCAGAAAAAGAGAAATAATGAAAGACGTGTTCATTTAAAATGTGATTTGAAAACAACAAAGTTTAAAATCTCATTCAATAATTCACTAACAGAAATTTTTATGCAAGTTCAATTTAAATGTATTTAGATTTTTAAAAATAACATGAGAATAATATCTGATTAAAGTGAATTTAAAAATAGGGAGCTTTGTGAGTTTTTGTAGTAAAAGCTAGAATTGAAGTGGAGCACTGTTGGAGCAGAAAGACATAGAAAATTGATGTAATACATCAGAGTTTTGATACAAATTGTACCACAAGCATGTTTTAATAATTCCCACAAAAAACATAGTTTTTTTTACTGTAGTAGCGATTTTAAAGCTCTTCTGTCAGGATGGTAACTCAAACACAAATAACTGGAACACTAATAATTCATTTAGAAAATACACTGAAATGTCTGAAAATAACAAACTACTCTAACCTTGGTGCATGTGTATGTTTGACACAGTCTCCGTGTGTTTTGCATACATATAATATAAAACGCCATCTGCCAGGACCTGAGGCCATTCTTGCCCTACTACCCTCCTTGCTTCTCTTCCTTTGGTTCGTCTTCCCCTCTATCTCTCATCCCTCTTTCCTGCATTGTTATTTCAAGCATTTTGAATGTACAAATTGTTAAAGAACAATCATGCACACGTCTCAAACACACACACACACACACACACACACACACACAAACACACACATAACACTGTATATAATCACATAATAAAATACGCATAATGCATTTACAAACAGCAAGACAACACACGTAAGAGCTATAAACTATATATCTCCTTCTCTCTCTGTTACACTCACACACACTCACACACACAAATGAGGTTAATGAAGATGAATGTGAGGGCACAGTACTATTGACATCCAGTGTCTCTAATTGTGGCCATGTTCTTCAAGGACATGGTGGTAAGACAAGCGGGGAGAGGACAGGAATAGATCTGATGAGGAGAACTGTGGAATAGTCATGCGACGTAATGTCAATCACAATTAAATTCAAGATTTGACATTAAGGGGGAAAAAAATTGTATGTGATGAGATGCAAAAGTATTGATAGCAGAGAAGGAAATGTCTAAGAAAGGAAGAGGAAGACGGAGGGGAGTGAGGGAGGGAGGCTATTCAAGCAGGAAGGAAGGAGGAGGAGGAGGAGGAGGAGGAGGAGGAGGGGGACCAGATCAGTGATCCAGAACAGTGAGCAGACAGAAGACATGAGTTAAGAGTTCGGTCAAACATAGAGCAGAGCGGTGCATCAGCCATCCACACGCGCACACACACACACAAAGAAGATAAAGACATACCCAAATCTTAAAATGCCAACCAATCGGCCAACCCCATGATGCTCCAAATTCATTCCTGTGGTGTCTTACCTGGGACGATGGAAACAGTGTCTCTCTCCCAGGACACGACGCTGACGTACTCCTGCACGGCAGCGGGGATGAGGCACTTGAACACAGCTACGTTGCCCCGCATCGAGCGCTGGTCCGCCACCCGCACGGTGTAGGGCTCCCTGAAAACTACACAAACAAACACATGATGTTGGGGTTACTGATATGTCAGGCCAAATGATTTTCCTACCGCTGAATAGCTGAAGCGTGATGACACAAATAAATTTTTTTTTATCATAGAAAAAGGTCAACTTTAAAGAAATTGTTGATGTGCACAAAACATCTCCCATCATCTAACCAGAAGATGTGCATGCGATCTCGCAGCAGTCCAGTGTTAATCCCGTTCTGACAAAAACAATAATCTACTCATGTTTACATCATCAAAAACAACACATTAACACTCCAGAGAAAAACACCCTTTCATCAGTTACCACAGCACTCCACATTTATTCAATGGAAATTATTGGCCTACTCTTGTGTATTGTTTGAACTCTTCTAATCCTGCCTCTGCTTTCACCACAAATGGCGCAAGCCGCCATTAAGCAGGATAATCATGGAAATTATTTTCTAGCTTTGGCATGACATCATCATGAGGCATTGATCTACTGTTTTTCTACAGAACCTGATATGGATACAACAGGGAGGAGCGCATTCAAAGTAAACTAAAAGGTTATTGGTGCTTCAGTTTATGCAGGTTCATGCAATATTTCACACTCTGTTGAATGAGCAGGGACTCATTAGCAAAATCACATGAAAGCTAGGACGTATCTGAAGGTTGCTAAGAAACTGGTTTGGAATCCCTTCCCTGGTAACAGACACGATGACAGCGTGCATACATTCCTGCTGCAAGAGGGAAACACATGCAAGTGCATGGAAATTTACATTTTCTTTAAACAGATGAGTAGAATAAAACAGATCTGTTGAGTTCTTTGAAATACTACAAAATGAGGCAGCTCTGATGTGAATGTGCTTAAACATTTGGACTGTCGTTGTTAGCAACGATGCAGTAAAGGTGATTCAAAAAAAATCCCAGTTGAATCCCAGTTGAATCCCAAATTCGAACCCCTCAAAAAACATAACGTCCGCATCCTGTCTGACCGCTCCTTGTGCACCAGAGCTGCCGGGGCCCGACAGAGGCCGCTGGCTGCAGGATGTTTGGTTCATGCTAATCCCTCGTCTCCTGAGGCCAGGCTTTTGGGTCATGTGGGAATGAAGGCAGCAACCGGCTGGCATGCAGCTCAGGGTCCTGGCTCAAATCCTCAACTTGGCGCTAGTATTAGTATTAGAATGAATATGAGTATTAGTTCAGGTCGGTGTTGGGAGGCAGAATATGAAAACAGATGTTGATGGCAGGAGGGAAGGGGGAGGGACTGACTGGCCTGAATGAATGATGGGGAAGGGGGGGAGACAATAGATGCAGTGTAAATATCATCCAGCTGCAGCTTTACTTGATCTAAATGTTCGCTTGGTAAATTTTAGTTTCTTCATCATGTATCTCTGCTTGTTCTAGAGCTGGATGAACCCAAACCCCCAGACGTGCTATTTTACTTTAGATGAGGTCTGGCTTATTAAAGCAGCCTCACACTGTCTAATCAATGGAAAGCACCAATTAGGTTTGTTAATGAGAGATAATTAAAGAAGTGTGCTGTTGCTATATTTAGTCTGGCACAAGAGGACAGTTTGAAGAACGAGGGAGCAGGGAGGAGAAGGAGGACAGATGAGAGAATAAGATGGCAACAGAGGCAGCTTCTGGTCAAATTTTCCAAAAATAGACAACCTCCAATCTCTGCTAGTGTTTATTGACTATTTATTCTAATTGACTTCTGAAAATAATTCATTTCTTCTGTGGCCACCAAATAAATAACTTACAACTCCAAAAAGAGTCCTAAGATATTTTTGTATGTACACTAACAGAATACTCAAAAAGGATTAGTTTATAAAATAAATACATTATTAGATTAGCATATATTTCTATAAAAATGGTGGTCACTGAGGCTTAAGACTATATGTCCTTGTTTCTAAGTGTTGAATTAGTTTTCACTCCTTGCAAACCTTTAAAAGTCATTGTTTGACAAAAAAATCCAAGTGGCTGTCAAGTTCTTGGCGGCCTTTGTTCTACTGACCTTTTATAAAGTGAAGGAATGTCAACAAGGATGAGCCAGTAATGTGATATAACCTTTTTCCTCCTCATCTGATCTGAATTGGGTTATATCATCTAAAAATCACACAGGAGTTGCTACTTAACTCTAAGTACTTTAGGGGTTGTGTTTTGGATTTCATCCTTCCAGATGGTGCGCTGCCATGCCGTAGACGGAGTTAAAGGGGTTATGTCGGTGTAAAGCGCAGTGGTTCATCACCGGCTCAGTCAAATAGGTGTGAGAGAAGGCCCAGGCCTGGTGTAGTATGTGATGCAGATGTTCTCTCTGTAGACTGTGTTCTAGGTCAATCTGTGTTCAGGTCGAGATGGGCTATTTTAGGGCAGGTGATTCTGTGTGTGGGGTGTGGGATGGGCTTTTTGCAGCTGCCAATCACATCTGCTCTACTTTATGCTTTCAGAACTGTCTCTTTTTGCTCTGTTCCTCATCATGTTGAGTCTCGTTTTGACCTTTTGCTCCACAACTCCCCTTTTCTATCTCCATCTCTCAGATCCTTCAGTCAATCTTTGCTCTAAGACCCCCTCCCTTCCTGCACTGTCGGACCAACTCACCAGCTTTGATGCGGATGTTGGGGCTGCGGATCTTGCCCGCCTGGTTTTCGGCAGTGCAGAAGTAGTCGTTGTCATGGATGTAGCTGTTGTAGGCGGAGGGCGAGAAGGGGTACAGTTGCAGGGTGCCATTGGCGTGCACGTGACGGATGTGGGGCACGTCGTAGATGTCGTCGCCGGTGGCCAGGTACCAGCGCAGTATGGCACTGGGGGTGCCCCCTGCTGGACAGGGCAGGGACACCCCCACCGAGCTGGAGTAGGTTACCCTCTGCAGGGAGGCATTCACAAAGTACAGCCTGGTAGAGCCCACATCCTCACTGTGTACTGCAGGGGCAAAACAGACAACACAACATCAGTGAACACACCAAGGTGAAGGTGAGAGGCCAACAACAAACACCTGTTAATGTTCCACGTCATATATGAATCAATGTACGCTAACACTGCTACTGAATCAAAGAGACTGGCGCCACATTGATGGGCGAAAGATGGACAGAGTGGGAATGTCCTTCAAATGTGTTCCAAAATAATCAAAACAAATGTATGTCAAATGTCCAGCTGCAAACATCAGTCATGTGATGCAGAAAGCCAGGGATTTGGGCTAAAGCTTGTGGTGGTTTAGGTGGATCGTTGGGGGAGGAGCCTGTTACCTCTGTACAGTGTGCACACATACACAAACAAAGAGCGAGAGAGAGAGAGAGAGATAGGGAGGGAACACGCTGATAGGTTATGTGATTGGAATTTCTATGCCAGACGCAGAGATTTAAGTCTATTTAATCTCCTTACATATTTAACACACACACACACACACACACTCACACACATACACACACACTCACAAATACACACATACAGGAATGTTCTTCATTGGCACTCAGATTAAACACATACAGCTCCAGCAGAGAAGGGAGAGTGAGAGGGGAGAAAGGAAGAGGAGGAGGAGGAGGAGGAGGGGAGTCTCTGAAATTTGGGGTCATTATAGAAAAGATTAGAGGAGAAATAAGTGGGGGGACACTGCTGACAGACAGATGTGGACGTTAACCACCTCTGAATCTCAATTATGTCATCTAATACATACACATCCCACCACATGTTCACCCCTGGTAATGTTCAGCACAGCACAGAAAGTCTTTAAAACATCATGGAAGATACTAACAGATACTGAGAGAATGAGGACTTTGATCCAAATTGGATAAAATTAGCACTCAAACTACTGTGGTAGTTATTTCTTTCTTTCTTTTTTAACAAAAAAAAAGATCAAATTGATTGAAATTGATTCAAAACAATGTCAACATTTAATGCATAAATCTATGATATATGATATATATAATGATATAAATAAATGTAATTTTTCAGTGGCAGAATCTATAAAGTTTGAATATATTCATATTTAGATTAAGATGTAAAACTGTTTAAATTGAATTTTACAATTATATAAATGTTATCACTGACTTTAGTTGATGTCTGAAAACATTTTACTGACAAAGCTTCAGGTGTTTTGGTGGTTACAACAGGTTTTTTGTTGTTTTGCAGTGACACAAAATGGTCTTTGTGCTTCTATACTTAATCCTCTCTGATGACATGTTTCCTGATGCCGATATAATCAACAGATATGATATAAAACTGTATATTTTGTTCTATGTTTTTGCAGTGAGTTTGCGTTACATTTACAAAACAGATCTGATCATTTCTTCTGTTCTGGAAACATTTTGTAAAAACTTGCATAAAAAAGTAATGAAAAGAACATAAAAGCTGAAGGTCTGAGGTTCTGTTACAACTCAGCACAAATTGCTTCCAAAATGTCATAAAATCTGTTATTTTGCATGGCAAAATGGATAACATAATAGGTTAAACACCTGCTGATTGTTAAGCTCACTTTAAATAACACCAAGCAATCACAACTGCTCCTGTACTCAATGCACGAAACAGCCATCATGTCTTCTGACAAAAAGGCACAGACATCTTATTCTGTGGATGCAACTTTCAATACTTAGATTGATCATTAAATTATGTGTCATTATTAACTACCTAGCAAAATGACTGTCCTGTTCAAGGAGCTTTGTTGCATAATTTTAGGAAAATTATATAATCATGCTATAAAGTTGAGGAAACTCAACTGGAGAAACGGAGTAACATCCTTGCATTCAAATTTTAAGGTATTAAGTTTGTTATATTGTTGTAGAGAAACACAAAGTCAATCAAATATGATTCTGACAGCAAAGACCCCTCTGAAGCACTAAAACCAAACACAAGAAAGTAACTACATAGGACTGTCCAGTGCACTCAAACATTTAGACTGTATGTGGACTTAGCATAAATGTGTGTTTATAAGGCTGTTCAGGCCATGCAACTTAAATGAAGTGTAGCTTAAAGCTATGAGTGATGTAGACAGAAAAACATTAGCAAATAAAGCCTGGCAGAATCAATCATTGCCATCAACACTGTCACTGTTTTGGCACTAAGCTCATTGCACCACATCGAAGAAAAATGCAGCTATCTCTTCCATCCAGGGGGGTTAGTCAGTAATTCCAGCCTCTTTTCAAAGAAGTGTTAGTGCTGGACTAGAGATTGATAAAGCTGGGCAGCATGTTACAGATGGTATATGAAATGTGTCTGGCAGTCCGGTGGTGGGCTGAAAAAACCAGGTCAGACTCCCTCCCCTCTGCAGATTACTGATAATGGCCCCTGAGCATAAAGCCCATATTAAAGATTGCAATATCTATAATCTCCCAATGGGGGGACAGGACTAAAGTGGAGGAGTGAGGGGGTTACCCTGAGAGCTTGGGGTGGGGGGGTGGAGGGAGGCTGGGCAGCAGGAGAACCTCTCCAACAGTAGATTATATGGCCTGGGGGCTCGGACACTGGGGGGCTGGGGAGTACTGGGAACTGATGGAGCGGGAAGTGGAATAGAAAAGGGGATCAGAGCAAACTCCCACCACTCAGAGTCTGTCAAAACCAGGCGATCCACACATGCACTCACCCAACACACACACACACATGCATACACACACAAACACATTCATCCACACACACACACACACACACTCCAAAAGCAGCTCTCGGCGCTCAGTCACACTGGGAGGAGACAGAGTGGGTTGCCATGGTGGCACTAGCACTTGAAAGCTGCGACTGAGTACAAAAACAATGCAACAATTTAACCTAACAACAGTGACCCACTGAACAATCTAAATTTAGAAACTTTAAGTCACCAAACCCCAGATTTTGCCACATTGTGTCACATATTTGCAGGTTGCAAAAAAAGCAGCTGAGGTGAGCAAAAGTGTTTAAATGGCATAAAGGTGGAAACGGAGCACATAGGCTGCTTACATAAAAATTGTATGCAAACAGTGTTCATACAGTATAGAAAGAATTGTGTGTCAATGACTGACATGCCAGCGGTGGCCGAGCCAGTCAGTGATTGGATGAAAGACCGCTGTTTCAGTTAGGTGTGGTCAGAAACAGCGTCATTAGTGCATCACATTGGGTTCACTCATAAACTCAATAATCCTGCTTTGTGCCGGCCTGGCGGAGTTTCCACCCCATTTAAAACCAACAGAAACATCACACACCACCACCTGTGCCAACCTGCATTGACGGTTTGTGTGGCAAGAAAACAAAATGCCACCTTTTACCGACAGTGAGGTAAACAACAGAGACTGCATCGTCAGCACATCTTTCTCATGGCTAAATCCAAATGGGACTTTAATGTCTTTGTCAAAGATATGAAATTAACGTTAGGTCACTCAACCTATCACACAGATGTACATTAGAAAAACTCATCCTCAGTGAAAAGCGTTACAACAGTTACCTCTGACTGTTTGATCCTCGGCTAAGTCAATGTCAAACCTGCCACCTCACAAACACACACATCCATTGAGCCATTATGCCATTTACACCACAAGTGCATTAGATCGAGGAACTATTCCCCAGGTGTCTGCACGTTAGATGGTCATAGATAAGGTTAGATGCTGGACCAAACAGACCAATTTATCAATAACTTCAGGCTTAATTCATGGTTATTCAATTTAACAGTGCCTTGAACATGTTGTTTTTTTATTGCATTAAAGTTTAATTTCCTAAAGTTAGCTTCTTGCTTGATAAACATTAGGGAAAAAGGGAAAGATATGTGTCAATTACAGTCTTGAAAGTGAAATGCCACAAGGACTGTTATACAGTCTTATGTGAGCTTGTGGCAGGTAGGTTAAAGTTGGGTCAGATTCCATTAGGAATACAAAGAAACCTGCAAATAGGCTTTAACAATGTGAGACAACAATATCCCATGCCCCTTGTCTATTTTGGGGTCACAAACCTTCTCAGCTGTGTGTGTCCATGAGGATCTGACCCTAGCAGCGTGTAGACAGTCTACACGCTGATCGCAGTATTGAAGAAAGCTGTGGGGGTTCCTGCGTTGCTGCTGCAGCTCACCTGCACCCAGGAGGCTTCATCAACCTCGTTCAGACACAGAGCCAGAGAGGAAAACCAAGCCCTCACTTGGAAGGTGTTGGAGCACTGACGGCGCCGCTGGAGCTAAAGCTTAGCCTGTCAGAACTGCAGCCACTATTTTATACATCCTGCCAGAGAGCCATGCATGAATATGTATGTCAGAGAGGCAGAAGTCATAACCTATGCAAGGTTTCATCATGCATAATGCAGCTGATCTACGCCTCTCCAGGATGTGAGTGTGCACGGGAGTGTACACACACACACACACACACACACACACACACATACACACACATACACACGACACTCACAACTGTATTGTGATGAGGAGGTAAACAAACCCAGAACCCCCAATGTTTCACACATTCTCACACCCGGAGCTGCCTGTGCCCAACCACAGGCATAATACTGCCTCATGTTCTTCTTCTTCTTCTACTTTTCTCAACCACTTCATTCCAATTACTTCTTTTGGTAAAACAATTTTCACAGCATGTCAACTTTATTTGATTTAATGATAGAAATTGCTGCATTTTGTAAAGGTCAAAAGTAGAAAGCAGAGACGCAACGTGCACATCAGCCGTGTGATCTGTCAAAAAACGCCTTCTACCTCTCCCTCCTCTCCTTGAGCGCTTTCTGTTTTGGAAACAGCTTCATTTCCAAACAGATTGTAAGTGTCTTGAACTTCACTTTCTTCCTGCTCTGCCATCTCTCCATCTCTCATCCTTCAGGTGTTTTTGGGAGAGACTTCCAAAGTTGTGTTTTTGATACGGGGGCACGAGGATTGAAATGGTGTGTGGAAACATAAAGCAGCAGAGGAGGAAGTGGGAGGAGATGCACTGTAAGAAGGGGTGTGAATTGAATATTGGTGGGCTGCGGGGAGATAAAGATAGGTGTAAGCTTATGGATAATCCTCAGGGGTCTGGCATAAGTAGGTGGTTGGTGGGTGGAGAAGTAGGGGGGAAGGTTGTTCGGGTTACATCTAATCAACGAAGGGGTATCGCCGCTCCCCACCCACTGTCTTTCTGTACACCCTGTCCCCAACAATCTGCTACCCACCCCACCCACCACCAACCCCCTGTGGCCTGTGCTGTGTCAGTAAAAAAAAAAAAAGAAAAAAAGTGTGCTACTTCAGCAGTCCCCTGGGACCTGCTCCCCCTCACATCAAAGCAGCCAGTTTCTCTCTTAATGTGAATATCAAATCTGTGGATCACAAGTCCCAGCACAGTCTGCATAAACTGCCCCTCCCCCAACCTTTAATTCTGCCTAGTGATGAGGGAGAGAGAGGGAGGGGAGTTACTGCGAGAGGAAGCGATGGAGGGAGGGAGAGATGGAGAGAGAGATGGAGATAGAGATAGAGAGAGAGAGAGAGATCCAACAAAAACAACTACTTGCTTCAGAGATTTGACATTTGCCGAATGCACCCTCCTTCCGAAAATGTGCAGCCCCAGCATCCAATAAAATTTGGAGGGGGTCTGACTCAATTTAGCATCAGTGTGGTGATACAGAGTTCTTGCAGGAAAAAAAAAAATCACGGTAGTGTTCATTTGCATCTTTTTTTTTTGTTGTTGTTGTTTTTAAATGATAAATTCTTAGTCGTAATCTCGTCGGGATTTGTAATAGATTTTTGGACGAATGGGAGAGCAGGGATGCCAGTGACAGAGCTGTGACATCCAATTGGTGAGCTGGGAAGTGCAATGAGCTCCGTTTCCCTGCTGACAGTCTCACACCAGCACACTTTTACCCACCATTTGGCATCAACACTGATTAAAATTTGACTGCAGATATTTTTTATTTGTTAGGTTGTGAAGGATAAATGACATTTGTGTTGCTGAATTATAACAGCAACACAGCAACAGCCAGTTTTGGGAGCTAAAAGTGTTGAGGATGTAAATCAGGTTGTTTGATGAAACATCAGACCTTGACATGTTATTTTAAAAAATGTCCAGGAACAATCAGTTAATAAGATTTTTTTTTAATTCAAAATATTTGTTGGAGGACATTTCTCCCTTTTAAAATAAACCAGAATCATATATTCTAGGACCGAATTACAACCAAGACCACACTATAAGCTCAGTATGTCTGCTTTAATGGCCTTTAAGATGGATGTTTTTTGCATTTATGAATGTAAAATTAAATAATACCAGATTTGAGCTGGCAAAAAATGAAGACCTGCACCCTGTCTGAGTAATGATTGGCACCCCTGTGGACCACACAGCTCTGTCATTGAGTGGTGCCTATAGCTCACATTGCAGTTTTAATTGTGCAGCCTTGCAAAGGCAGCACAGGGAATTGGAGTGAAGAAGGAGGGGGGGGAGGAGGGGGGGGATTTTTGCATATTTCTATTTGTAGGGGGTGAACAGTGGAGAGGACAAGAGTGTGCCAGGGTGAGAGATCACCTTATTGCTTTACAGGCTTCGAATTGTTGAACACATATTATTATTTTTTTTGTTTAATTGATCACGTTTTAAACGGAGCCTCAAAGGCCTACAGCAGGCCTGTGTGTGTTAAATTTGATTTTATTCGCTGCTAATTAATCCACATTTACAATAAATACAATCTGCGAATTTGAACACAAATAGAATTATAGGCAAAAGATAAAAACAAATTTTTGTTTTCAAATTACCAATTAAAAATCACGATAAAACCCTCCTTTAATTGGGTATAATACTTCAAATTACTGAAACATTACAGACATTGTGCTCTAATAGGGTAACTGTTATTATCCTTCAAGCAATTTTCAAAAGATGCGTTAATTAGCCTACACCCGGACTGCCTGCTAAACCTGACGGTCTCTGACATAATTTAGCAACATTTTTATGTGTTGTGTGTGTGTGTTGTGATCATTTTGTCTGTATTTTTTCGGTGTGAAGTCTCGTGAATAAATGAAGTGAACTTACTCTTCAGTTTCTGCGGAAATAACACCCAAAGTGTCCAACATTTTACAGCAAAACCGACAGGGGTGTCCCCGTCACTTCCCCTCCTCTGCGCGCGCCGCCACGCACACATACACACAAGCAGTGGAGCACGCGCCGGCACGCGCGCGGACACGTCCGCGGGGTCCAGGTGCGCTATTAGTGAGGAACATGACCGGGCAAGTCTATAATCTGCACCCACGCCCCTGGAGTTTCTCATTTGGTGAAATAAATTTGCGCATATTAATATGATTGCGCTTAACACAGAGAGGCTCTGAAGTCACAGCTTTTCAGCTGAATAATTGAGATAAATCAACGGCAAACATTTGACAAATGTAGTGAATTTAAGAGTTGAGTAAAACACAACATAAACAAAAAAACACGAGCAGCACATATGTGACTAATTGCTCATTTATATTCGCCGACATTCAATGTGAGAAAATAACAGAAATTAAAATTTAATTGAATTAATAGCCAGTTTTGATCCACTGCAGGCTGTTTGCATCGAGAACAGTCAGAGTCCTACATCCAGTGAATTCTCCATATCCCAGAGTTTTTGGATAAATAAATTTGCACCTTACAGGGCCTGTGCTAATGAAGACAAAACAATATGTAAACATGGCTCCAAACAGGCAGGCGACACAAAGGCCTAGAAAATGCTCTCATGTGGAGATAGTTTTGAATTTCTGTTATTTTCGACGCAGATTTGTCCAGGATTATTATAATGCACTGTAATAGCTGAAGATCAACTTTGCAATAGGGTCAGGGATTTACTGCATATACTGAACAAAGAAAAAAAATATCAATTTAAACAAACAGACATCCCTTTGCATTTATACATTAAATTAAACAAAAGACAAAAACGAAAAGAGCAATAAGGAAGACAAATCTGAAGGTACTAATTATGGCCTTTATGTGGGTGTAGACCTATTAAACTAATAAGGCCGTTGTGGAGAGAGAAAAAAAAGGCCTTTTATTGGTTAACCAATTTAATATGGCAACAATTTGTCATCACACGGACAAAATAAAAAGAATTAGAAACCCTCAAAATCTCATCCTAAAAAATGAGAGCATCTCTGTGGAGAGGAGCGCTTGTGCCAAATACAGTCCATCAAAACAGCTGCAATTAGCAAAGGCTACACAATCAAGAGCAATCCAAACATCAAAAATCACAAGCACACCCCTTAAAAACTTTACAGGAGTGGTGGATTTTGAAGAGAATTTTGTTCTGATTTTGTAAAGCAATTCATATAATTGCACGTTTCACCTGTTTTCATTTCTCTCTCACCCTCCCTCTGTATTTGCACCTCATTCTCCCTATTCAGCCATTTTACATATTCATAACTGGAGTTGGTAATGCGAAAACAATCCGTGCTATCAGCACCATCCGAGGCATCACGGGCCGCAGCATAAAACCGCAAAAGTCAGGCACAAAAATCACTTTACACCTTTACTTCCACAATATTTCTACCTGTTCAACTGCGGAGGTTTTATAAATGTTGATTTAAAGAACAATTTCCCCTAAATTCCTAATTACAAGGCATGCGGTGATACATCAAAGCACAAGCCACCCTTATCATTCACAGCGACAAATTAGTATCAGCTTCGATTAATTATCACTTTTCATTCAACTTAAAAACAGTAAGACTCAAGCACACAGTGTACAGGGTGTCATATTCAAAGCCTTTTTTCCTCTTACCTTCTTGGAGAGAGTACAGCAGGAGTAAAGTTACAAGCCACATGCCATAAATAGCAGGTATATTTTTCAGGAATATTTGGCAATCCTGGCAAGTGTGAGGCGCGGTTTTTTGGCCAGGTGGGTCTCCGTGCTGGACTGGCGACTGTGCTCCCCGGAGGTCTCTCCAGCCCTGCTGCCCCGCTAAGCATGGAGGGGAAATGAGAGGAGCCTCAGCCCCGCCCATGTCCCCTCCTCTCTTCCCAAGACTACCGTGCATACAAATCCATCCTCCCTATACACTAATCAAACACCGCGGAACGATGGGTCACAGCAAAGCAGAGGGTTGATATGAGCTGAACAGTGGGATTTTGGTCCATTTGTGTCCAAATTGCCAGTTTGTGTGAGCGGTGGAACTGCGCAGACAGATCTCTTGGCACCTTGGAGAGCGCACCCACCTGTGCGCCCCAGATGACCGCGTTTCTTTGCGCAATATAGACCTACAAAAGCCGCTCAGGCTGTCGTGAAGACTCTAAAAAATGTATACATGTCTTTTCCTCTTGAGTTTGGGCATTAATCACAGGGACGTGGAGCTACACCACAGAGTACAACTGTTTTTTCTTTGTCTTTCGGAGCCATGAAACGTGCGTAGACATTTGCGCACAGAAATGCACTGCGGATAGAGAGGAGGAGAGAGAAAGAGAGTAGCGGGGTGTGGGGCACGACACTTTCCACACAGCAGGCACAAAACACAGCAGGTAAATAACACCTAATTATAAAAGGTTTCAGTGAACCCTTAAAAGAATATTGAGCAACTTTCCAAGCGGCTATTTCCCCTCATTCACTCTGCTCTCTGCTGCGCCAGATGTGAAAAGCTCCACTGCATAAGCATAAATTAATGGAGGACTGTAAGTGGCAGGCAGGACACTCCCAGTTCATCGAATATTTAAAGTGACTGTGGATGCCGGTGGCGGATCTGGAAAGTGACCCTCTGCTGCAACAGACGCTTCAGATCCAACTGTCCTGCACAAATCTCCGGTCGCAGAAAGGTTGAACAATTGAAATTATTATAAGAAGACATTAAAGTTAATTCAGTGTAATTCTGAGTTAAAGGTTGACTGATTGGTAAGTTAAATTTGCAGAGGAGAGCCTGCACAATCAGAGAAAACAGAATGCCACTGGTGCGTCTTCAGGAAAAATGATTAAGTATTATTAGGCTATTAAGTGTAGCAATAAGTTGTTTTAACATTTAAATACAGACATGTATAGACCTCAGACATATTACCACTCCACACAACAGGCCCTGAGGCCGGCAAGTATGTGGACAGATCAGATACTTTTGCAAGGGAGAGACCGCTGTCAGAAATGATACAATGAACACCAGAGTTGTGTGATTTATTGTGGATTTATGTAATTAATTAAATATACATTAAACTGTTCTACTGCTTTAATTTTGAACCTAAATACCAGCTTGAAATAGGCTCAGAATTGTATGAAAGTAAACATTTTCCCATATAAGCATCAATAGCAATCAATAAAACTGGCAGAATTCTAGATATGTGTATTCATCTGAGGGTCACTCATTGAAAATGTTGTTGTATTTGAACTTAAACAACTTCAGGAAAAGGTCAGCAGCAGCTCGTCTCCAGCACTGCTGCCTGCAGCGGCCGCTGAGATCTGACCGGAGGATCAAGCCTCTGACTCCACATGCAGCTCTCTGCTGACATCTGCTGGTTCAGTTTACACAAGCAAGTTTCTGCACAGTGATTTAACATTTTATGCCCATGCAGATGTGATTTTATTTACCAAGTGGCACTTTATTGTACTAATTTTTCAAGCAGCTTCAGTAGATTACATAAGAAAACAAGATAAGGATAGCTTTGCTGTAGAACAATCTTATTTGAAGAAATTGAACTCATAATAAAAATGTTGACATAACAATGTTCATTCATTCATTCATTTTAATGCAGTTGCATAAAGCTTACAATATATGATGCATTGTCTCATAGCAACCATAAAGGATACTGTGGACTCTTTAAAAATCAGCTAAAAACCATCTGTTCAGACAGGTATTTGGGTAGCATGTGGTATTCTATGTCATCATTTGTCTCTTATGTCTGTTCTCCTTGTATATTTCATCTGGTGTCTTTGTTTTTATTTATTTTGATTTGATTGTATGTCATCTTATTTCTTTGACTGCAAAGCACTTTGTGACTGGTGTCTGTGGAAGGTGCCACATAAATAAACTTTGCTTGTTCTGTAAAGAAAGTGACATCTAGTGAGCAAAGTCGGCACAACAGAGTGCAGAGCACATTGAAGAAAAGTACCTGTAACAAACACAACAGGCAGTTTGATACATAATATTAGATAGATGCAATATCAAGCCCCCAAATGCACCATGTAAGATTTTATTTTTGCATATTCCTTTAAAATCCCTTTACTTTTGCATGGTTGAACACAGCAGATTTTATTTGATTATTCATGTATTGCCGATGGGTGTACAAAAAACTTTCACCCAGTAATATGATCACAGACTCCTAATCATTCCCCCACCACTCAAAATATCAGAGAGATGGAGTGTGATGTTATAGTTCATGGAAAGAAAATGAAAATAAGATCAGTAATTTGCTTTTAATATTCATTTATTAGCAAGCAGATGATGGTTTATCTCCCTATCTTTCCACTGTGCTGCTGTAGGGATCAAATGGGCACTTTAGAGCGATTTCATTTTGCCCTTCAATTTTTATTCATACAGCCCAATATCACAAATAACAAGCTTTACTCAGGGGGCTTTACAATTTGTAGCAGCATACAGCATCTTCTATTCTTAGACTCTCTATTTGAATAAGGAAAAACTCCTCAGAAAACCCCTTAAAAGGGGAAAAAATGGAAAAAACCTCAGGAAGAGGAACAGAGGAGTGACCCCTCCTCCAGGACAGACAAACCTACAATAGATGTGTGTTTAGAATAGACCAAGATTAAAATTACAGTATGGGAAAATAGGATGACAAAATTATTGATAGATTGATACATTAATGAACATATATAACAATGTTGATGGAGTTGTGAGAGACAGATTAAAAAAAGAATGATCAAAAGTATGCATAAACACTGGATCCTACATTCCCCATAATGCAACATGATAGAGTCTCTCATTTGACCCTCCCTGTAGTCTCCAAGTTCTCAAAGTTGACATTATACTACTGTTTCCACATTCTGACTAGTATTACCTACCCATGACTAGTAAACTGTCAAATTGGTGGAGCACCCTATTTAAAGTGAACATTTTTCAGCAAGAAATGTAGTCACTGTACCTCAGAGCAACAAGAAGTAGTGCTGACAAACAGCATAACAAGACAGATTTTGTTCCAAACTTTTATTAGATTTCATGTTTCTATAATAAACAGATCAAGAGCTGATATGCACGGATGAGAGGTTAAAAATAGGGACATCATTTGAGGGCGAGCCAGAGCGTTGTAGCTGTATATTTATGTGCAGAGAGCAGCGGTGGAGTATGACTTGGTGAGTCTATTTGCTCTTCAGGGTCTGATCGAGTACAGGGGCTCCAGTCCACTTGATGCTCCTCTCTGGATGTTCCCCATTCACCCTGCATCCCATCATCCTGACTTCCCTGATCCAGGACATCTCCCGCAGTTGTATTGCTTGCAGTATTTGTCACAGTAACTTAGTGGTGCAGTGTGACAAACTGTCACTGTCAGAGTATCAACTTCTGCTGTGATTTGCATAGAGTCGGTCGTCATCATAAGGCCCTCACCGACACAATCTCAACATTGAATCAGAAGTTTTGTTTCCTCAATTCATTGATTCAGTGAGACTGTATTCAAACAAATCACACTCCTCGAGTCTAAATATACAACAACTGATTGAAAACACACTCTTCGACAGAATTTAATTATTTGATTTCATGATCCCTGCAAAAGTTTGTCTTCATGTTTCCAAGTAACAGCAACAGGCCAAAAGTTCTTAAAGATCTTATTTCTTGACAACTGTATTCATAAACCTGCTTGAGGGTGGAGTTTCCGCTTTTAAGGCAAACAAGAACATGGTAACCACACATATAACAAATGTACAGTATGTCGTCCATAATATTTCTTGCACCTCATGTACTTCAGTGGTGGAATTTAAGTGGATTTACTCAAGTGCTTAAATACAGTTTAGACATACTTGTACTTTAATTTAGTGTTTCTATTACTTATACTACTATACTTTTACTCCACTACATTTCATATATTGTATACAGCTAGAGTTGCATTTTTAAAGATGACAGTGGATCCCAACCTTTTGGATTTATGACCCCTTATGAAAAAGCAGTGTCTAGATGAGACCTCATGTTTTTTAACTTCACACATTGTTTCATTTATTTTTAGAGGCCCAAAGAAGTCAAATTATCCAATATTTCATTCAAAAAAACAGCAAGGATGAGAGAAAAGTCCAAAAAAGTAAGACATTTTTTTCTACCCCATTAATCATTGCACGATAGCCCAGATTTATCTTGTGACCCTTTGGAGGGGACCCAACCCATAGGTTGGGAACCACTGGATTAAACTAACTGTATATAAAGTGGTTAAAACGAGCTCTACAATATATCAGTCACAGGGGGCACACTACTAAACAGGGGGCAAAACTACTACTTTTACCTCTAAACTTTAAAGTACATTTTGTATCTTTTCTTTAGTAGGATTTTGAATGAAGGATTTTTAGTAACAAAGTATTAGTAGTTTTACTTAAATAAATGATCTGAATACTGAATATTCTTCCACCACTGGTGTACCTGCAATATCTTTCTCAAAGATCCCATGAAATGGGACAGAGTCGTCACAAATTTTTCAGCAATTCTTCTTACTTTCTGCCAGTCCCATCAAATCATCAAGAAATACATCACATTGAGTAACTAATGATGTCATGTCACAAGACCTTAAACAGTGTTAGCACCTGACTATTTCCTCACATATGCTGTTTGGTTTCTTCTCGTCTCACTTGGGTGAACAATGTGACAAACCAACACTGATTTGGACTATTACATACACAAAAATATACATCTTTTTAAAGTGCCCAACACACACCCTTTATAATATTGCTTCGAGCCAGTGATTAAAGACTGGAGGCACATTATTATTAACATAACAGTGAGTTTCAGGAAACCACCAGAAAACACGCCTCACTATACAGTACGTTCATTTAACACATGTTGCGACTGGGGAGGCACGCTTATATCTGACCTGACACAGTGTTTAAGCACACGTTTGTCCCACGCTCCAGAGGTATTTTTTAAAAAACCTGACATTCAGTGTCTTGAATGTGCAACAGCAGCTGAAATTGTATTTTGCTGTTTGAGTTTGATGCAGATACAATCACCTCCTGATGTGATGCTCAGAGGACTTTTAGGAATCATCCCTGTTTGGTACAGTCAGTGGGTGACACAAAGAGCATCACTAGTCTTATTTCCAGCTTGAGCAGGGTATTTACTTGAACTACAGCCCCCCTACTCAGCCTGCTATCTGAGACCTGATCCCATGATCATTTCAACTATGAATTTATGGGGCATTTACTGTACCCATGGGCAGGGCTTTATCACAGCAGTGCATCTGGTAAAAATTATTTATTGCAAAGAGTAAAACACTGACTGAATGAATGTTTATCAGTATCCAGAAGAAATGAACCATTTCCATGAGGGGGCACATACTAAGCAAAGGGAATATGTTGTGTCTAATCCAGGCAAATAGTATCCAGGGTCACATCACCAAACAGTGCTTAGCCTTAGCCTGGGTTAGCACAATGAAGAGCATGGCATAAAATGGGATTTACATTTAACCTCAGAGCTGATGCTACCAATGTTAGTATATTAGAACATGTTTTTTTTAAGTGTGTGTGTGTTTTTTTACCAAAAAGTTTACTGTTTTCAAGCATTGTGTCTAAAATCTGGTCCACGTTGCACATGCTTAAAATGCATTGGTTATTTGTCTTAAAAGCAGCATCATCGGAGGGTCATTCATTTTTCTAGGGGGTGGGGGGTTTGTTTGGGGATTGTCTATCATTTCAGTTCAGAAGCGTGTTGTATTATTACTGTTTGCTGAGTCTTATAAACTGTTTTGCAATATGTAGTTGTCCTCGCTGACAGAGGAGCATAGAAGCACTAACAGGCACCTGTGTTTCATATCAAGCAAAGAGAAGGTACAGGATGAAGAGCTGGGCTGAATCCTATAATATTCTGTCAATACTGTTTGTGTTAGTACTACTTAAATCATCCCTTGTTTTATTACACTTGTCTGAATAAATCAGACAACATGCTTCAGGTGTTTTGTGGAAGGTAGCCACAAGTTGAACACTGTAAAATCAAAACCAAATTTTGATTTTGATTTAGTGGGCTATTATAAAGAAGGGCTACTGTGCATTTGGTGTTAGTTAAAGAAGGATTCAACCCAGCTGTAACTACATTACATTATTTCCTGTCTCAAGCATATTTATTTTGTTTTGACTCCAAATGAAAAACAGTCAAATATTCATTTTTTATATGTAGTCTGGCTGTAGCCACAGACAATTATGTATATACCATGGCTACAAAGTACTTTAAACAGTGCACAACTGTTCAAAGCACTTTGAAGCCACAATATAGTACTCAAAGCAGTGCATCACTGTGCAAAATGACATACAACTGTTTAACACATTTTGGTGATTAACCCACACACTCGAACAACTTGTACACACAAATTAAAACATGCAATGTGCACATAATTTGGTTTTAATCTTAAGAGTTCAAAAAGAAGCAATCTACCAGAGACACTGCTTACAGATCATAAGAAGTATGCTTTCACTGAGCTTATACTCACTGCATAATCACTGTAAACACACGAGACCATTGTGTCGACACAACTTTTCTGTCCTGAAATGCATTACTGTTCCTTCTTGGGTGCTCTGTGAGGCATTTAGAGTAATTACAAATAGTCAAATTACAAACATAAAACCAAAGAAAACCAAAGAAAAGGACAGTTGAGCATTCAAAAATTGGTTAACTTGCTTGGTAAAGTTCATCCATCAATAGATCCAAACTCATTATGTTTGTAGTGTTCAGAGCCTTTAGAAACAGAATCTATCATGAATGAAACCTCTAACAATAAGTAAAGACTTTATGTTGTTGTGTTGTGTCTTCTCTCGAAGGTTTTTCCCACAGAGGTATAGGACTTATTGGATTTGATAATCATGCTCTGTGTGCAATCAGACCACATTTCATTAAAATTCATTTGGCAACTAAAAGTCCGAACTTCACGCTGGTTTAACTTGTTAAACTGTTATCAGGGCCTATTCTGCATTCTCCTCAAAACACTGACACAAACAAATCAAAGATAACACCTTCAATGTGTCCTTTCAGGTAATGTTCTGAGCAATGTGGGCAGAGGAGGTAGATATGTAAAAAGAGGGGGAAAAAATAAAGCTGAAGTGTCTCTGGTAGGTGCCACCATTTTTTCAATGTATTTTACTAAATTATGTGCACTTGTGGTTTGCACATTCTTTAGTTGTATATCACCTGCACTGTTACTCTCCTGTGCATGTGTGGTAGCATTGTGTGCACATGAGCATATACTGTATATTCCGCTTTGATGGCCACAGCCAGGCATAATGTTTAAAATCCCAACTTGAACATAATGAAGTTGCGTGTGTGCAAACATATGCGCATATACAAATATATGCAAAGAAGGTATATAAATATGAGTACTCATATACATGCACTTTCTCATTTCTTTTTTGGTGTTGGTTTTGAATCAGCTTTGGATCCTGAGAGGCCATTTTCTGTGTTGTCGATCCCTGATGAAGTTACAAGGCACTCCTTACTGCAGTGGGGTAGGGAGGGAAAAGAGAAGAAGACAGATTAAGATACACAGCAACACAAAGAAACATCTCGAGCTTGCTTCATTTATTATCTACTTCTACTTGTGTACAATATCTGAGCTATCCGAACATGCTGCCAATCACCAACAATGTACAATGTACTCTGATGAAACAGTATGAAAAGGTTGCATTGCTGATAAATATCCAGGTGGTTGGAAAAACTCACTTTTTCTCCTCAATCTTAGAAAGAACAAAGAGAGTGAAGTTCTTGAGCAACATGAAGCCCATCAACAACGCGATGCCTCCACCTACAGCTGAGGCTATGATGATGGTCAGTGTGTTGTCCACCACCCGCACTGCAGACATTAATGGACAGGTTCACAATTTTTCAAGTCAGTCAGGTACCCAAATGAACATTGACACATGTTTTTCTGTAATTATTCCTCCTGCTCATATAGAAGATCTCTTCATAACACACTTTCAATGTAAGTAATGGAGGACAAATTCAACAGTCCTATCCAAATTAGCCAAATCAAGTCATCAAGTGTTACGATCCATCCACTGCAGGTTCATAGGAAAACATTGCCTGTTGAGACACACAGAGGGATTTTTTTCACTAAAAAGACTGTGACTGTGGAAGATATCCACTTTATTTGACTAAGTCAGACGACTGAGGCCTCACATTATCTTCACAAAAAACATTTAAATACATTTTTTCCTCAAAACGAGGGCTGTGGATTTTGGCTCCCATCACTTACATTGTAAGAGCATTTTGAAGGGATCTTCTAATGGTCAGTATGAACAGGAGGAACGATTACAGCGAGCAAAACCTGTTTCAATGTTCATTTGGGCTCCTGACTGGACAGATTTGAGAAATGGAACCTATTTTTTAACAAGAGAGGAATAATGATGGGGAAAAATGACATATTTACATATCTATTTCAAAAGAAGCATTAATAAATCACAATGTTATGTAGCAGATGAGCCAGAGCTGCTTTTTGTGCCGCATATTACAACCAAAACATATTGATACCTCCACATGAGATTAGAGCTGAAGTGGACCACATTGGGAACTTTGGTCCTTTTAGTCTTTTAAAGCTATACTGGTGGCACCATTTTAGTGATATTTGCTGATTTTTTATACCCTGTCAGTTACCTACAGTATCTGTAAATCAAATGTTCTGAGAGAAAAACCCAGATGTGGGTGATGAATTATTTTTATTGTGAACTTTTTTTTGCTCATGTCCACAGTTGCCACTAGAAATTGTGATGTCATTCCAATTCTGAGGTGACACTAATTTTGGTTTAATGTGTTTTCAAGAAGTGAGTGTGTGTGAAGACAAAACCTGAGTTATTAGAAAATAACTTACTGAATAAATGAACAAAATACACAAATTAAAATGAGTAATAAATGTGTCAAGAATTCATTCCATATTATCTATTTTATCTTTTACTGTCGCCTCAGGATTTATTTTCCTGCTGTAGGACTTCTGTAAGACTTAAAATGTCTTCAGCAGGACTGTCCTTGTATATGTGACCTAGTTTTCTGTTTTTCTTCAACATACTTTCTTGTTTATTTTCACTTCAGTTTGCATATTATGGGAGCATCAAGAAAGCTCCAATGAGTTGTCCCATATTTGTGATTTTTACACTATATTATATGTCAGTGCATATAGTTAAAGATCCCTTTCAGATGTGTTTTAGGACATATAAAAATCCTTAAAATGACATCTTCTCCTTCTCCCTCATTGAAAAATCCAGATTATGAATATGCAAATACTAGTCATTTCAAAAGAGTAATTGTGGTGGGACATTACATCACTGTAAAGTCAATTCTTAGTGTGCACTGGAGGCTTTAAGTTCCCACATCACACTTGTGTAAGTTGTATACTGGACCTTGATTGGCTGCCAGACTTGCTGTGATTTAATGTGACAACAGTCTTCTTGTGTCAAACTCTACACATACATTACTCTGCACAGTGAAGCTCAAACATAACATAACAGAGAAAAATATATTTTTAAGTGGAGGAGGACCTTCAACTAGAAATGTCCGTAGGGCAGTGTTGTCAGATTGGGCAATAAACAACTAATAGGATTATTATTGCACAAAACCTCCCTTACTGAACAGCAAATCAGGGTTTGCCTGACATCCTCATTAATATGTAGTAATAAGTACAGGAAAGTAAATCAGGCTCCTCCCTCACATAAATCACCACACAGTACCATCAAAGACTTTGGCCACTCACACTCGTCCACCACAATGAGTTCAAAGATAGCACTGTGGTTCTTGTCCTTTTCTTTGGGGTTGCGTCCAAAACACGTGTACTGGCCTCCGTCCTCAAAGGTGATGTTCCACAGCAAGATGGAAACATTGTGTTGAATGTTCTTCCCCACAAACTCCACCCGCTCTCGATATATTTTCACATCTGGCACCGAGTCCTCCGATACGATCACTGAATCACACACCTGATGGGACCGGAAAGCTGTCAATCATACAAAACTACTGAAGCCTGAACATAAAACTTTCTCCCAAGAAGAGGTTCTTACCTTTTGCATGGTGCCGTTGTCATTGAACTGCCAGTTGAAGTAGAGGTTATCGATGCCGATACAGCTGAGGTACGTGCAAGGCAACATGACTGTGCTGCCATTCACTGCCTCCAGGAAAGGAATCTTCCCGACAGACATCTCTAGGGCCTGAGTAGACCACAAACCTGAGGAGGAAGGTGAATAGAAAACGCAACAAGGTAAAACCACACAGGGGTCTGCTTTAGAGCGACAGTTTGACATTTTGAGAAATTTGCTTATTTGCTCTCTTGCTGAGATGTGAGTCTGTGTCAGTCTTCTCATCTAGCTCTCGGCAAGCAAGCAAATAAGGGTATTCCACAAAATGTCAAACTATTCCTTTAAGTTCAGTATCCAGATTGCTAGATGACAAAGCAACAGAATTTATCTTAATGTGTGTGTCCTGTTCATGCCCTGGCAAATACATTTCAGTGCCCTGGAACAATAAATCATGTAACCTCAACCTTTAATTCTCATTGTGTTGACAAAAGAATGACTGACTACTGATTAGTTTTCCTCATAAGCCAATATATTCACAACACCCACCATATAGCTGCAAATGAAAATGAAGAGCTTCAGACTGACTGCACTTTATGCACAAACTCCTTGGACTCATTTTGTGGTCACGTCACAAACTGAGTGCGGTCTGCTCGTCCTGCTACATATAAACAAAGAGAATGAGTAGAAGTTCATGGACAGTGACAGTCAATCTGTCTCATACACACTGAAACACTGGAAATAAAAGACTTCAACTTCTCTTTAATGTGGTGCACAATGCACAGCGAACGGTAACACGTTTCACAGGTTCACATTTTACATACATGTCTATTTCTGGCACTTGGCTTGTCAAACCCTCAGTAACATGACACCACAAAGTCCTTACTAAGACATTACTGTAAATAAGGGAGGATGAAATCTGATCTGCTCCTTGTGGAAAAATGTAACCAGGGAGATCAGGAAGTCGCAGTGATTAAATCTTGCTTCCTCCCATTTTGTTCCACCATTTTAAAAAAAAAAAAAAAAAAAAAGGGTGTTTGTCTTTTCCTTGTTCCTCATTAATTCTAGATATACTGCAGCAGGTATTTACTGTCCTACTTAGCTGCTCAGTTTTGTGCCCAGGCGTGTGTCAAGGTCACATTTAATAAAGACATACAGTCTCTACTCTCTCCCTCTTTCTTACCTTGTGCTTAATACCTCCATCTAGTGCGTGAGGCGTAAACTACGCTGACAAGGTGCTGTGCAGGACTAGCACACAGATGCACAGGACACACAGAAAAAACGTTAACACTTCTAACATACTCCACGAATGCTGGAGCCTCTGTTGCATTTTTTTTATACTGTATCTTTTTCTAACATTCCTGTGATTCTGCCCTCTGTTTTATGCACACTGTGTCACGTTTTGTTCATGACGTGGTCAAGGTCAATGGCTGGACAAGCACCACTGCAGCAAATAGGAATAACATTGCTAAGAACAGCACAGTGAAGGAGAGTGTATGTGAGAATGTTATTGATTCATTGTCATCTCACTCTTGTTATCTCACAAACTCACTCCCTCCAATCTTTTCCACAGCTGGTCCAATGCAGCACAGTGAGCTTGCAAAAACAGTAGAATAGAAACAATGACGAGAGAGTAACAGCGTCACCCCTCCTGTCTCTTTACTGATGCACATTATTCTGTGTCACAATCACATACAGCTTTTCACTTTTTTTTTTGCTATGCTCCCTTTTCATCATTTCTGAATTCCACTTTGTGTCACTTTGTGACACTGTGTGTTCTTAAAATCTCTGCTCTCCATTGTTTCTATCACTCTTAGTTGCTGACAAGACTACAACCGAGAACAAAACAAGCAGAAATACATGATAAAGTATCTCTTCTTCTTTCAGGGACCTTGAACTCTGTTGTGTTTTGTCTCATTCAAGCATTACAAACTTTTCAAAACCATTTTAAATCAGTAGCTGACTGTTCATCGTCCCTGTGTTTGTTTTGCAAGGCAAAATCTTGGGTGTTTCAGATAAAAGTAGAGCAGTGGTGCTCCAGTTTTTAGCCTACATATGTCAACTTTAGAGCAATACATGTTGCATTGATGCACAAGAATATGCTCTCTGTGCCATTTTTTTATATTTAATATATCCAACTGACAAAGAACAAACAGCTTATTTTAATTCATATTAGGTTTAAGGAGGGATAAAATCATTTGACCTCACTAAAGGTCAAAGTTGTGAAACAACACAAGATGTTTCTTAAAGTGGAATAAAATTCAATGCAGAAGTTTGCTTTGCGAGCACTGCCCAATCAGTATTTCAGCAGCTCATATTGGAGACATGATGTCACCAGCTTTAGTCTATAGAAGAATTGTTACGTCTGAGTCTGAATGGCTTTATTTACAGATATAGACCTGCTTAAGCGCACAGTCACTATCTGTGTCTTTTATATATCAGCTTTAATACTTGTATTTACCCATTTTAGCCTGATTAGTAAATGAGCATGTTTACAAAAACTGATCATTCTGTCCACTGCTTTAAAAAGTGTTATGTACATTGAGGTGCCTTTGCATATGTTTTTTTTAACCACATCAGAGTGCATTGTAGAACAGTAAGAAAATATGACGGTTTATCCAGAATATAATGTGTTTAGGTATCTGATGAACTTTGATGCTTCTCAACTGCTGTAGCGTCTTTCTTGCTGCAGTACTTGGCCACCTGCGTCTGCTGCTTGAGTCTGCCATGCAGTTTTTGTTAGGTGGTCAAATGCTTCTTGCTCATTTTAAATAAACAAAATATCTGTGACCAAGAAATAGCTATTCTTGCTCTGTGAATAACACAATGTGTGTAAATACATCTAAATGTGATGTGGACACATTTTTTAAATATCAGGAAGGGTTGAGCAATATTTTAAAGAAGAATTCATTTGATCAACTTAACTAAATATTTACTGCACTATTGCTGCACTGATGGTCCACACCCATGAGTCAGTTTAGAAAATTCCAGGAAATGTATAAGTCATGAAGAAATACATATACTGACACATGCATTTTACTCATGCAAAATAGATGACTAATCAGTCTAAAGTCTTTCCTGCATTAGCAGTGCCCTGTTTAATAATTGACAGCCTATGACTAACATAATTCAGTTTCCACATCTGATACTGTATATCCACCACACCATAACCTACAACAACAATGTGTAATCTCAGTACATTCTGTTACTGTACAGTCACTGCCAAATCTATCTTCATTCTCTCCAGTCTTGACTCAAGAGTTTCTGAATAAAAGATGGTTTACTGGCTCTTAAGACTTTGCTCTAAGTGACTCTGCTGATCTTTTACTGCAGATACACATCAGGTCCAGTACAATATGGTGTGAATGGCAGGGCCTAGTCTAAAGTGTCTACAGTCTGACAAAGCTTTCCCATCACAGGGCCAGTTCACTCTGCTGACATATCCTTTTGTGGACATTCAATCCCAATCCAAACCATTATGGATCTGTAACTCCACCAGCCACAGTACAGTATTTCAAACTGTACCAGGTTTTTATGAGAAGTACAGTCATGTCCTTTTTGTGTTTCCAGGCAGAACCAGAAGCACATTTTGCTCATGAGTTGAAACACAACATCATAGGAAAAAAAATACTAATCACAATATTTTCACGCAGCCAACCAGTCCAGTCACCACAACAACATCCTTTTGTAAAAACGTAGTGTAACAACACATGCAAAGCTGCTAACACGTGGGTACGTAGGTCAGAAGCAGATGAAGGTCACTGTCAGATCTGAAAAAGCCACAGCGTCATCTTTGCTCTGCATAACAACTCAAACACACACTGATGTTGGGTACAAGCTTTTGGTTGTCAAAGAGAGAGGAGGAAGAACTGCGCACATCAGCTGTAGCATAATGACCACGCAGCAAAATAAAGAGAGGTGACCCAAAGTGAGGGATAGACATTACCAAGCAGCATTGAGAAGATCAGGCCCACAGCGACGTGCGGAGGGCCTGGCCTTGGGGCTTCGACCCCAACCCACTGGACCTCCATGGCAGCCATATCTACGCCAAAACAGTTACTGCTGCAGAATCCAGCCCAGGCTCGGGATAGCTAGTAGAATATCCTTCAGCACAGCTCAGAGTCTTTGGTCTCCAGGACTCAATGTGGATGCTGCTGCCTGGGTGTCTGGTCCCCAAATGAGACACGTCCCAATCTTGCACCTACAGCAGTCCTGGAGGTTGTGAGCCTGCCTGCCAGCCCCCACAGCAGTCCTTTGGAGGAGACTGTAGGTTAGACAGAGGGCAGAGGAGGAGGAGGAGGAGGAGGAGGAGGAGGAGAAAGACAGAGAGAGAAGGGATAGTTTAGGAAAAAGTTAATCAACTGAAATCTTGAAATAGGACATTGAGCTACTATAAAAGCACAGATGGTACAAAAACAAAGTTACATTTTACAGATGTTGTGTGTGTTTGCATGTTTCCTGCATACATGTGTGTATGTACATACAAATACTGCAACACTTTGCCTGAATGTAAAGCTAAAAGAAGAAACATGATTTGATGGTAAGTGCGGTTCTAGTTTTGTCATGCCTACCTGCTTCTGCAGCCGGTGTTCACTCAGAGGCCGGCGGGCTGCCTGCACAGCTGAGTCAGTGTGGACAGGACAGCGGCAAGCACTCACTGCGCACAGTCAGGGTTCACTCAAGGAGAATCCGCTAGCCAGCACTTTCACTGCAGAGACAGCCACATTGCAGCGCCAGCCGGGATGAGAGACAATTAGAGAGGAGGGGAGAGACTGACAGAAATGTAAAAAGACAGACAGACAGGAGGAAAAGCTGCTGCTCTCGTTCCTCTACAGCAGAGCCCCGATGAAGCTGACTCCTCTCCCTGCTTGTCCCTCCTGTTATCTCACAACTTTTCCCCCCATCCTCTTTGTTTGCGTGCCAACTCTCTCTCCCTCATCCCTCTGTCTCCCCTCCCTCACCTGCCCCTGTACCCCTCTTATTATCCTTCTCTCTTCCATCAACCCCCCCCCCCCATTCACCCCTCCTCTCTCTGCTCCCTCCCTCCTCCCCATCTCCTGACTCAGGGCGTGTACTGTATGCAGACTCAGGCACTTTTGTCAGAGTGTTTGTGAAGATCAGAGAAAAGTTCTGCAGTGCAGGTTGGGGAGGAGGTTGTGTAATGCAGCCACAGGGCCGAGCCAGACACACAGTACCGTATCGGAAAGCTCCATTCATAAATAGATTTCTTTCACTAATAATGTCTCTGTGTCATGGCTTGCTGATTGTTTTTTTTACAACTATGCGGAATCAAAACTTACAGAATTACAACTGGGAGGGAAAAACAGCACAGTTTTTATTCTCTATTCTACTACCATTATTTAAAATGTCTGATTGTTTACCTTTCATTTTCTTTCCTTTCACTGTGCACTTATCCTTGACAGAGTTAAGTTTTTCTATGACTCCTCTCCTCTCCTCTCCTCTCCTCTCCTCTCCTCTCCCTTCCTCTCCTCTCCTCTCCTTTCCTCTCATCTCCTCTCCTCTCCTCTCCTCTCCTCTCCTCTCCTTTCCTCTCATCTCCTCTCCTCTCCTCTCCTCTCCTCGAAAGGCAGCCTCCTACTGGGATTCATATTCCCCTGGCTCAGTATAATCAACATCCACAGCCACTTTGTTATGTGTGTATGTGTGTGTGCATGTTGTGTGCTTCATTCAATGCCTAGAAGGTCAAACTATCTTGTATATCATGGGGCATTCATTACTCTCTTGTGATCATTGTGATGCAGCTGCAAATGCATTATGATATGAGGCTGTGTGTGCAACCATTTTTCATGAACAGGACAGCTCCTTTCCCATAAAACATAAGTCAACAACAGTAGACCAGTGCGTTGTGTCTGCACTCGTCACTGGAGGACATTACAGAAGAGCTGCTTAGCTCAGACTTTCCAGATTTAATTAGTCAATTTTAGACCTGACTAACGTTGCATTCTTACATGTAATAGGAGCATGGTATCTCTGTATGCTGTCAAACTTAATCCATTACTGTAAGCAGGTGACTGTATAGTGATAATCAGTTTAAAATATGGTCAGTAAGAGGTTAAATAAGCTTTCGTATAGAGCAAAGAAGAAAAACAGATTTGCGAGCACTACCAAGGTTGCAAGCAGACCATGTGACAGTGTGTGCCATCTGAGCTGAGGTATAGTTACACAGGCAGAGGACAAGAGGACAACTACACATCCATCTTGGACTAACCTGCTGGTTGTTTTGCTCAGCCACAGAACTGGTATCTTTTTTACAGGACAAAAAAAGGTAAAGTTTGCAACTCTGAAGTTTATGTTGGTAGATTGAACTGACAGCTGTTGGTATTTGCCATATATGCTTATACTGCTCTTTGCAAGTACTTAACACTGTGATCTATTATTAATCAAGCAGGTTATTACATAGACATACTCTGTAGGATGGATTTTTTTAGTTGCTCAGTAGGATATGTCGTGTTTTGTGCTGATCTAGTTCAGCTATACACTCTAGCATGCATCTTTGTATTTTCACGGAAACATTTATACTCAAACACTAGATTCAGTGGATCTGAATGAACATGGCATCATCCTGACACAACTGACTAAGCAAACAAAAGCAAATATAGCAACGATATCCAAATGTGTGTCATTAGATGTTGAGTGAACAAAGTTAAACTCCATGACATTGAATCCAGTTAGAACCTGCTACGTTAGCCAGAGAATTACAAACGTACACCAGCAGTCTGGTTCATGGCTCCATAATGAGCTGATTACTTTGATTTCTTTCTTTCTGAGATGATTTCTTTACAGGTAGGTGAAGTGTGGTGCGAGGTGACAGTAGGCGGAGTGGAGGATGGTTTAGTGGGTGTGGAGCTCTAAGTGAGAGATAATGTGGCCAGGCTGCAGGCTCACTGCTCTCCTCTCCAGGCCCCTCCACTGGAGTATCTATGCAGCAGCGGTGGGAACTCTTCCAGAACTGCAATAAGGAAAAAAAAAAAAAAACACAACAGCATTTTGCTGCAGAAAGACGGGCTGCTGCTGCAGACCTGTGCAGGACCACTGTAACCACACACACAGCATGTCTATGAACAGTCATACTCACTCAAACATAATCATGGTGGTATGTACAGATATTCATTAGTATGTGTCCGATATTATTATTCATAAATGTCATGAAGGTGCACCCTCAGCTTTTAAAAGGGTGTCATCTGCTCTTACTGCAGCAAAATGTCGGCTGCTCCAAAGCAAAGATGCAAGGACAAACCAGTCTTACAGCTGTTACTGTACATCAGTGACTTAGAGTAACACAAGTGTGTTCACACACAATAAAACCAGAAATCAAGTGGTGGAAGAACTATTAAAATAAAATATACTCCTAAAAGTTCTGCATTCAAAACCTTACTTAAGTACATAATATGATCAGCAAAATGTATTTGAAGAAAAATGGTTCCTCTGACTGATTACATATTATATATAACAACTACTATACTGTTGCATCAGTGCATAAGTAGCATAGACCTACTTACTTAGACCTAAGAAACTGTAGGTCGAGGTGGAGCTAGTTGTACAGTGACTGGTTTATATAAAGTAAGGTCTTTTAATCCAGTGGTTACCAATGCAGGGGTCGGGGCCCCTTCAAAGGGTCACAAGCTTAATCTGGGCGGTTGTAAGATAATTAATGACGCAGGAAAGACGCAAAAACTAATTTCTGCTAAACAATTTTTACTCATGTTCTGGACTCTTTACTCTAATCGTTGCTTTTTTTTGTGAAAAACTATAAGTTGACCTCTTTAAGCTTCAAACTCTTATTGAAATGAAGCCATCTGAGATGTTTAGAGGGGAAATCTCTCTTAAGTGGAACCGCAAACAACTATAGATAACTAACAACTCATAGACATTAGAGACATTGGGCCCCCATATGATAAAGGAGCTCAATTATACACTGCTTTTTGTAAGGGGTCACAAGCCAAAAAGGTTGAGAAACACTGGTGTAATCTTTAACCATTTATTGCATTTTATGAACTCAAAACCTGGCTAACCTCAAAATTGTACTTCAGTACAGTGCTTGACCAAATGTTCTCAGTTACTTTTCCACCTCTGCAGTAATTACAGAATAATTGTTTTTTATTTTTTTTATGCGTCTAATTTGCCCCAGGGCATTTCACTGCTCACGCATGCACAAAGTCAGGTAAACCCAGACTCATTTTTGTGGTTTGTTTTTATGAACAAGTGTGGACCATTGCTGAACAAGTTTATAATCGTCTGTGCCCCCAAGTGTTGTATTTCTTACCCATCATTAAATTCTTTCTCTTGCTGGTCCTTTCCTTAAAAACATAATAATCTCATGTCATGTGCTTTGAAAATGTAATTGTTAAAAGACCATTCAGAGAATGAACCTGTTCACCAGGACATGTTTTCATACCGTCAGTGTGGAGAAGCATGTGGTTTATGAAAAGCTTGTGTTGTCCCAGACAGGTTCACACATGTTCCAGGTTTGAATTCCAGCACACTTGAGTTTTGTTTATCTGTTCTGATAAAGAAGAAAATGAATATGAAAGCATAAATAAAGATTGTGTGTAAAGTCATCAGAGAAAACATTATTGATGATACCACCAGGGGGTGATGTGTCCTGTTGTACATTTTTCTTTTGTTTTTTTTATGAAGTTATGCTTCAGTGACTGCACTGGAGAGCTCAGATTTTCCAGTGTGAGTGACACTGCACATTTCCATGTTTGTTCAGGGGGTGAAAAGAAAACTCTGAGGCTGTTCATTTATCCTTCAAAAAATAAAGATGAAAAAAAAAATCTGTAACCTTTTCCAAGTTAGTTTATGGACTCAAGGTGTGGCTGCCACTCATTGTTATGTGTGACAAATACAGGAGTGGCTTACGATTAGTATTACACACACACCTGATCTGATACCCTGGAGAGCTTCCGTTTCTTGATACAAAAAACAAACACATGCCACTTATTAATTTCAAAAACAGCTCTTTATTCCAAAGTTGCTAAATAGATACATATATGACATTTCATGACCTGATTTTTAAAAAGAGTAGTGCTCTGCTTATTTTTCACTATATACAAAATCAAAGTACAAAATTATTTGTGCAATGTTGCCAATATAGTAAACACCCTTGCTTGGTTTATCATTTGTAAATCTCATGGTGGAGTGGACTTTCTGGACGTGAAAATGAAAGGACAGCAGTCTCGTTTCTTTTCAGGTAGCATCCGAAACACCCTGTTACGAAGCACTATGACACAGTTAAAAGCTGTTTCTTACTGTCACTTTTAATTTGTTTACTCTCAGCTGATGCTTTTACAAAGTGAGCAGGAGAATCATTTGATCTGGCGGCAGCACAGGCAGCACAGGCAGCACAGACGCTGTGTGCATTAGTGTGGGGTGGTGTTGGTAATGAGCCAAAGTTAAACTGGCTCTGCTTTTTAAAAATCTATAGTCCACTTATTCAACATGAAAATTCATGAATTTTCACAACATTGATCCGAGGCAATGAATTTCCAGTAGCGGCTGTGTGGAAATCCAATCACATTAGCATAAAGGAGCAAAGCTAGGGCCATCATGTACAACAAATGAGACACGCATCCATAAAACTTCTAATATAATGCTCCAATTCAGTGGCCACTGCACTGAACTCTGTACAATAAGTTACATCAACATTTCAACCATTTTAATGAATTGCAAAACGATTCTATTCAAGGGAATGTGTCTGATTTCAATCATCATCATCATCACCACCACCGCAATCGTCATCGTCATCATCATCGTCGTCGTCTTCTTCGCCGTCTTCTTCCTCCTCATCATCTCCGCTACTGGGTTCAGACTCCTCATCGTCTGAACTACCAACTTCTTTCTCCTTTGTCATTACTTTCAGGTGAACTGCCTCTTCAGGTTTACTGACGCAGTCCCCCGAAACAAAATCAGTCGCACGCACGCACGCATCGACAAACACACACACACACACACACACACGTAAACAGTAAGATGGGCTATCCATGGATTTGTGTAGCAAATAAACAAAAGACCCACGCTGGTTTACCTCATGAAAGGTCCATTGCGAGATTTAAGCAGAAAGAATACAATACCCAGAATGCTCAGCTTGAAACAAACCCAGACAGAGTACCGCAGAGAACTGATGCACTGCTTCCTTTCCGTGGGCAAAAGTGACCAAAACATTAGCACATACACATTTCTCCACCAAAACCAGTTCATGGTTCTCCAAGTTTAAAATAGAGAGGATATGACTCAATTCACTGCAGCAGTATCATGTTTGAAGTGTTTTTTATGGATATAATCATAAAGCTTCAAGTGATGATTCATGAAAGCATAATTCTATAAAACTCATGATAAAATAACTGTTTTGTTTTTGTTTTTTTTTAAAAAGTAGTAAAAACAGTCTATTCCATGGTTATATGACAAAAAGAGCTGTGATTGGTGCGTCAGCTGCTGCTGTGAATTGAGGTTGATAGACAAGTTTCAAGAACAGCAAATTCATCCATATTTACATCTCCTACTCAGCAGTTTAAAAACTCTGAATAAAATTAAGTCAGTAGTTACAATCATTGGTAAAAACATATAAAAGCATATAAAGATGTGGCATTACAACAAATGGGAGGGATCGCACATTATATCTCTAATACTGAAGCAAATAAACTATAATAATATCTGAGAGAATCACATTGGAGGAGCAAACATGGAAGAAAAGACACCTTCCTCCCCTGCTTTCATTTGTCTCTTTCCAAATAGCCACACCAGTCCCGAGAAGAAGAGGAGGAGAGGAGCTCCAGCCCCCCTGGCCCTCACCACACGGTCGGGTCCTTCCACTCTTGCTCCCGCGAGTGCATCTCAATGTCGTCTTCCGTGCCCCTCTTCCTGTAGAACCTCACTACCACAAAGATAATGAGGAGTAACAGGATTACACCGCAGGCGCCTCCCACTGCTGCTGCCAGGATGCCGATCTCAGAGATGGACACTAGAAACAACCAGAAACAGTGATAACGGAGGGTGAGAGCTGAAACTTGTCTGTTGGGAAATTGAGTCACAGCAGCAGCAGAGAACAAAATAGAGATAACATTAGAATACATAAATACGGCAGAGTGTTCTAGTGGTTGAACACATTGTACTTCTACTTCATGTCGCATGTTTTCCACTTGATAAAGTGCTTTTGAGCAAGATGCCAAACCCCCAGCTGCTCGAGGGACAACCCTGACCTCTGACCTCCCTGTGGAGAGGCCTGAGTAATACAGTATAAATTTTCCACAAGGACCTTATAAATACACAATACACATAATAACTGAAAAGCAAAAATACTCTAACTACTGTAAACATGTCCTAAAGTATGCAGCGCTGCCAGTCTAACCTTTGTTGACAACTTTAAGGATGATCTCTCCATTACTGCCGTGCACATCTGGACGGTTGCGCACTTGGCAGATGTAGGTGCCATTAAAGGTCGGCGGCACATCCTGCAGGGTGATGGAGGCGTCTCCTCTCATAATATCTCCCGACCACACTGCACGGCCTTTAAAACGCCCTTGCTGGGGAGGGTATGGTACCTCCTGGTAGTAAAACACCTGACACACACACACACACACACACACACACAATCCAGTAAAATTGCAGCAAATGTATAACTCCAAACAAATAAGCAAGCATGAGGGTTTTATTCAGAGGATAAGGTGGTGGCTCTTCTTCTGAAGATGATCATCTTCTGTTTCACAAAAAAGCAGCTGCTATGGTGAGATGTGCTGCTAGCTGGCTAATATAGGCCCATAACTTCCATAGCTCAGTTTGGAGCCATAACTCAGGAACAGCGCTGGGCTGTGCTGCAATTTTGCCATAGTGGCCACAGTACAAACTGCAGGTCTCATATATATATGATCCCCAGAGACACATCTTGCCATACACATTTTCTGAGCAAGTCACTCATTTAAAAATACTCTTTGAACTGTCACTTTTACAAATATCAGGTGCTGTGTATTTGTTTAAAAGCCACCAAGAACCATGTTAACATATTACTTTCCGAGCGTGGCAGAGATGGCCACCAACAATGGAAGATAACACACTGAGAACTATTAAAGGAGAGTAAATATTTTGTCTGACTGAAGAATGGAGATGTGAAAAAAAATTTAAGGCCATATAAAAACCATGGCTAGATGTCATAGATAATAACATTTAAACACAATAAAAACACATTCAAAGCATTTTCTCAAAAAAACAGTTTCTACTCACTGACTCATCAGATCTTGAATTCAGTGAACGGAAGTTCCAGGACACTATGGTGGTCTTAGGTGACAATGGGTGAGTGGTTGTGAATGTGCATTTGAGTTTCACATTTGTGCCGTTGAGTGCTTCCACCTCAGTTGGAGTGTAAATCTCAATTCCACTGACATGTCGCACACCTGGAATAAAAAAAGTGAAAAAGGGGTTGAGACAGAACACTAGTTAACAAGTAACCTCATACAAGAATCTTTAACAACTGACTAAAGTTATATTTCAAACTTCCAAGTTGTCTAAGTTTCTTATTTAATTCCTCGGTAATTTATTGAACCCTTTAAACAAGAGCTGTTAGCAAAATTCAGTTCTGAAAGGCCTAAAGTGTCCTATACTAAGTTCACTTCCAGAAAAAAAAATCACAGTAATTCTCACATTATAAAAAGGTTTTTCTCTGATTTGTAACTTTTTCTTTGTCATTCATAGATTAAACTTAGTTGTCACAGCTTATTTAACAAAGAAACTGTTAAGAATAAAGTGACACATGCCTCAAATATCTGGTGTCTGTTGTCTGATGTGCCAACAACTGCCTGCAATCTATTCTGCAGCCACTGCTTGAGATTGTTAGACCTGATTTTCTACTTTTCTACATGACTTCCTTCAGTAAAGTAAACAAGAGGTCAAATAATTCAAGAGCATCTGATAAATAGCACATGTTCTTGTATTTTGATCATATGGATCAGTGTGTATCTTGTTTTTTGTGCTACATTTCCTGCAGGTTAAGGATTGCATGTGTGTACGAGTACAGAGTGTCAGATGGCGAATATTAAAAATATCTTCTGAAAAAAGCAGGTTTGAATCTTTGTGAATCCACGTCTGTTCAATCATCCATCTTATTAGCGACCTGAAAATGAAATTTTCCATGGTCAAGTATACTAAGTGAAGAGCAACTTGGCTATTAGTCTCCTTCAGGGAGTCTCACACAGTTAAATATTTGAGCTAAATCTGGATCACAGTGAAGAGCAGTGCTGCAGACTCTTCCTGAGGATTAAAACATTCCTTCTAATAAACCACAGAGAAGAAGAGCAAAGAATGTCTTCTAATCCCAGACAGAGAGGCATTAAAAAAATCATGACTGCAGAGCAAAATTAAACTTAACACTATATCTTTAAGAGACCTACAGCAGCTTGTTTTATGTATTGTCATAAAACAATTCAGTGGGATTAATAAAAGACTTACCAAATAAAAAATAACCAACAACCCATTACTAAAGAGATGGAATGATAGTATCATTATAATATTATAACATAATTGACATTTTTTTGTACAACAGATATAGGAATCAATAATAAATTTAAAATAAAATAAATTTCAGAAGCACCTCAAAGCAAGTTCAGCTGTCAGCCAATAAAAACTCTTTTATATACCGTGGTAGATTTGAAATTTCTACTTCTACTTTTTAGATAAAAATGACACTATATTTATTTATTTAAATGTAACTATTTTTAATGATTTTGTCACTTGTTTTATTTATTGAATGATTCACCAGTTAAAAAGTTGTAAAGTTCTTTGATCAATATAATTTACTCCATTTAAGTGGGTGTCTTTGTCTCATTCTTGACCCTTTAAGCTCCAACATCAGATGAGAAGATAAAAATGAAAAATGCCATTTTAACCCTTTAAGATCACATCGCCGCTCATACTGTGCACCTATTTAACAATATATGCCAAAAAAATACAAAAAAAAAAATCAATTTCTTTGTATTACATCTTATATCAAAATCCAATCATGTTTTCTTCCTTTAAATCAAAATATGACGTGTGCTTATGTAGGCTTGAACCAACCAACTTCAACCAATAATATCATGACATCCACCCATCAATCAATCTTCAACCTTTAGCGGCACAGTGCTAAGATTGATTATGACACACTCACTTTTCAATATTCAAATCAAATTCCTCCCAACGTTACATCCCGCCTGTCTGTCCTGTTTCACTCAGAAATACGTGACGATACAGAAGTTAGATGCTCTCAAAATGCTGTTTCATCTGGACGTTAATTATTGAATTGTAGAAGGTGCAAACCTGTGCAAAATTTTACGCTGACTCTGCTACCTGGCCAGTCGAGAATTTCAAATGTAAATACTGGAGTAAACATTGAGGAAAAGGTGGGGGGGGGGTAAACACCAGCTATGATCTAGACCACATAAGCAAGCAAAACCATCTCTGCGTCCATCTCAACATCGAAGGAAACACCAAGGTAAATGTGGACTGATTAAACACCAGCTGTGATCTGGGCCACGCCTGCCAAACCTCCTGCTAGCCAATGTACAGGCGTTGGATAATAAACTGGACAGGATATCAAGAACTGAAATGTTCTTGTTTCATTAAAACATGGCTAAACCCTGGAATACTGGACAGCTCCATTCAACAACCAGGTGACTCTTTTTCGGTATACTGATCTGACAGAACAGAGGACTCTGGTAAGAAAAAAGGAGGAGGCGTGTGCTTTATGGTGAATAAGGATTGGTGTGACAGTGGGAATATTAAAATGCGATCCTGTTTCTGCTCACCTAATCTGGAGTTATTATTAATAAACTGCAGACTGCACTTTCTACCAAGGGAAATTACATTGGTCCTTATCACAGCAGTCTACAACCCACCACAAGCGAGTACAGAGGATGCCCTGCTGGATCTTTGCAAAGACTTGAGCTGCTAACAGACTGGTAATCCTGATACTGCGCTGATTGTTGCTGGAGACTTCAATCAGGCTAACCTTAAGAAGGTTATGCCTAGAGCTGCAATGATTAGTTGATTAATCAATTAGTTGCCAACTATTAAATCAATCGCCAACTATTTTTATTATCAATAAATCGTGTGGTGTCATTCTTTAAGAAAAAGACGTCCAAATTCATTGATTCCAGCTTCTCAAATGTGAATATTTTCTGGTTTCTATGATAAATTGAATATCTGAGTTGTGGACTGTTGGTCAGGACAAAAGAAAACATTTGAGGAGGCCATCTTGGGCTTTGGGAAACAGTCATTGACATTTTTCACCATTTTCTGACAATTTATAGACCAAACGACTGATCGATTAATCAAGAAAATAATCCACAGATTAATCGATAATGAAAATACTCATTAGTTGCAACCCTAGTTATGCCTGACTTCCATCAATATATTGACACAAGGGGAATAAACACTGCGGATCACTGCTACACACAGAGTTTACGTTAGCCAGCATATGCCGGCTTTTTGTTGGTAGCACGTGTAGTTATCCGGCAGATGAAAATATCGATGGCCAAAATGTCTGGTGGGAAATATGACAATTGCCAAATACATAAATAAATTCATTAATAGCATATTAAATAGCGTAATATTGCGTGACCTATAAGATATGTTACCAAGACAACTTAAATATAAACTTACATTATGCAAAAATTTGTTTTGCCTTTGTTGTTAAGACATTAAAAGATTCAGAGTCATCAGGGTCCTGTGACTAAGTGTGGCATGAGGTTAAAAAGCTGCACACTCCATCAACAACCCTCCACTTTGGCTCAACAGCAGTTAACACGACTCCAAAAAGTCTTACCGTTTTCTCTCAGGTAACGTTACATTTAGCATTGGCACAGTGAAACAAACAAATCAGCCTGGAGCTTCACGGTTAAATAACATGTAATTGATCAGTAGGAAGTTTAACTTTTCCCTGGCCCCGGTGAGAGGCGGGCTCGGGGAGACTGCAGCAGGTGGAGGTGGTGGTGGAGCTGCAGCTGCAGGCTGCCCGCATGGCTGCATATAATTAACAGTAGCAAGGCTATTTGTTTTATTTTATTGTTGTAGCCGATCTGCTCAGTTCACAAAGTTTGTGAAGAGTTCATTCTGCTGACGACTTTTAATAAAATATATTTGTTGGATCACAGTGTTTTCGTGTTTTACTGCTGTTTAAATGTAGGATATTACATGGCTATTTAAACATATGTCCAGTAGTTGTTCTATATGGCCGGAAAAAAAAAGTCTTGCTGAGATCAAAGTATGTAAACAAACTATGACAAAGGCCCCCAGTGATGCGAGAGGTCAGGAAATGGTCAGGCCAAACAGAGGCCACCCTACAGTCTACACTACATGACGTAGTCTGGAGCACGTTCCAGGACACCACCGTCAACATCCCCAGTGACTGTGGCAGATTTAATTTGTGAAACAACAGAAACAACTGAACTACAGTTAAATCAGACCACAACTAGAAACCATGGATTACCAGAAGCATCCAGGATGCCATAAACACACACTGCAGCATACAACTTTCCACACTGCAGTGTGGAAACGTGGATAATTAAAAAGCAGCAGCCTACAATGAAGCAGTAAAGGAGGCAAAAAGGGACAATGGGAAGAAAGTGGAATGGCCTGATCCGCTGGAAGCAGCTTAGCAGCTGATAGTGGACTTTGGGAAGAAGCAGGGAAGGACCTACGCCCCGTCACTATCAGTGGGTCCTCAGCGGAGAAGGTGGACAGCTTTAAGTACCTTGGTGTCCACATCACCGAGGACTTGACCTGGGCGCTGCATACTGACTCGGTAGTGAGAAAGGCAAGACAGAGACTGTTTCAGCTCAGACACTTGAGGAAATTGTGGGTATTTCCTCAAATACTGAGGAATTTCTACTCCTGCACCATTGAGAGCGTCCTGATGGGAAACATCACTGTCTGGTACGGAAACAGCATCGATCAAGAATGCAAAGCCCTGCAAAGAGTTGTTCATTCGGCTGAACGTACAATAGGCGGTGCTCTACCCTGCCTACAGGATATTTACATCAGACACTGCAAGAATAAGGCTAGAAGAATCATTAAGGATCCCAATCACCCGGATAACGACCTTTTCTCCCTGCTGCGGTCGGGAAGAAGGTACCGGATACACCAGGCAGCACTGAGAGGCTCAGGAAGAGCTTCTACCCTCAGGCCACTAGGATCCTAAATGAGGTCACTTCCTATTCTATTGAAACTCTTTTTAATGCATGAATTGAAGGAACTGGCGGGATTATATTTCACTGTGTTTGTACCTTATATGATTACATGTGACAAATTAATTTGATTGATTGATTGATCGATCATCTCTTCTTGTCAATGCCAGCATGCTGCAAACAGCAACTTTACACCAGGATGCCCCATGGATGCATGCTTTTTGAATTTATTGTCATGGATTGTCAGCAATGCTAAAGGCAAAAGGGAGTTATAATGTGTGGGCGACAAAGAACAGATCATACATTTGCATGACATTTATACCAACAACATGCAACATTTGTTTGCAGACCATACAGTGAAATTACAGGGGTGTTGAGTTTCTAGGAGTGCTAAAACTTAATGATAAATGGATGTTTTGCAAACACACTGTAAACTTTGTTCAAGTAATGATTCATTTTCAGATATGTTTTTAGTTATTATTGTTCTTATCAGTTCAGTACAGTATTTGTGTAACACAGATTGAGCAATGAAACTGAATTAACCCAATAAAACTTTCATGAGCTTGTTTGAAGACAATTTTCTAGATAGTGAACTGACAAAAGAATGGGATGAATAAGCAGAGTCAAAATTGGAAGTGGAGTTATAAAATACTTCCTTTTAGACATCGATGCTAAAATCTGGTCTATTTGAATTGATGAACTAATTTATTTGTTTGCAAAATCATTTATCAATTGTTCTTTTTTTTACTGTCCAATTAAAACTCAGTCAGTGAAATGCTTTCCAACCTTTTGCAAGTCTCTTAAGGTGAATACTATTGATAGTCTGCAAACAAAAAACTGGCATGCAAGAGACATCATAATTTAGATTAAGTTCTGCCAGAATATCTCCAGCACAGGAAAGAGTCTGGGAACACTATGAATCATTAGTTCTGTTCCCAAGCCTGCTCCATGTTATGACATGTTAAGACTATCAGTCATGCAACCTTAAATGTAACTGTACATGCAGATATCTTCAAGAACACCACTATTGTAGATACTAAACGACTGACTGCCTACAACCTAAATTGATGGTAATGCTGGAAAAGTTTTAATGTTAAAAATAAATATAATTTAAAGCCATAGGTTCATATGTAAATTCCATCAAAGTGAAAGCAAAGGGAAACCCAATACTTGTTTTCTTAAAATCAGGAATCCCACCACGCCAGGTGATTCCAAGCTTGCCTGTCTGAACAGCTCCTCTATATCCACCAGCAGGATGTTTGAGCAAAACAAAATCTGATGTCAACACACAACATAAAGATTGTATTCTGTCTTCTTCGAATGTCTTTTCCCTTGTTGCGTGACATAATTTTGCAATTTTTGGAATTAATCTAGCAGCAATTCAACTTGTTGCCGTACATTTACCTTAAAACTTTAACTGCTGCTGACTGGTATTCAACAGGGATTAAAGCAAGAAAAGTGAGTCTGTGAGCCTGAAAAGTTGTCCAGGAGGAAATGTGTACAATGTATTCAATCAAGTATTAAATGAATTTAAAACTGCTCTATCAGGCATGGTGCCCAAGAACTTTAACCCCTGGGTATTCAATCTATAGTGTAGATCACTTTTATAGCTGTGATTCACTATACCAGCTGCCTGAATTCGAAAGTGCAGTTTTGCACGTTTTCATCCTCCTTCCCTTTTTACACTAAGATGAGGTTTTTAGAATGTTTTGCCCTTTATATGCAGTTTTCATCTTCATTTAAGGAAGCACTTCAGTCAATGAAAGAAGAAACTGCAGAAACATATTTTCATTGGGGATATTTTTGGTCTGGAAAGAAAAACATTAACTCATGGAGCCTGCATGGTCTGACTTTTTACCCCCGAAAAATGAATCACAAAGTCACCATTACAACCACATGAGCATATTGCTGCTGTTGATTTGTGACAGTGATGACCAGTTACTATAGTTTAAGAGAAGAAATTTGTTTAACATAAATTATTGCTTGCTATGCTTTGGGAAAAAAAATGTAAATAATGCATTCTGAGGATTCAATTATGTTCACTGATTTACACACAATTTTGGATTATATTCTAAATACGATGAATTGTACTGTTATGGATATAGGCTATGCATGGTGTGTATAATCTATATAATGGGGTAACAATCTAATATGACACAGTTAGTATACTTATGGCCTCAAAAATGACCGTACAGTGAGCACCTGTGACATGAATGTATAAAGGTTTATGTATTTATGAATGTACGGTATATGACGCGCTAGGCCAGTATATACAGTGTAAGCTTACCAGTAGGTTACTATTCACTAGTGAGCAGTCTTTGTTTTAAAGCTCGGCCTATAGGCCAAAAGAAACTAAATAAGCTCCCTACAGACTCTCTATTATGCTTCTGTGTCCCGCAGGGAGAGGTGAGTAATGAACTTCTTGTCCAAAAATCACACTTTAAGAGTATTTAGAGAATTGTCACATTGTTTTGCGTTAGGAAAGATATATCAAAGTCCTCGGTCTCACACGGAAGTTGCTCAAACTCACCTGGCACCACCAGTCCTCCCAGGAGAAGCAGAGGCCATATCCGATACATAGGATGAGACATTTATAATTAATCCCTCTGTTAAAGTCCCTTCATGTAAGTTTATTGGAAGGAATCACGTAAGTTACCGCTGTTTTATCGGAGCAAAAAAGGCTCTTGATGAATCTACACTTGGCTTGTAAAAATGTGACACACCTGATGGGCGGTGTTAGCGACTCCTTCCCTTATTGCATAACCTGTTACTCTCCCTGACCAACCCGCTGCCCGACCTGTGCTTTTTCGGTTCTGCTGTCGTCCACCCAGAGAGCCTAAAAATGCAGACTAACAGACATGCGTATTCGGTTTTTGGTTTTCTACTCGGAGGTAATTGCTGAGTGAAATTAGACCCTGACTTGTAAAGTAAATTCTCTGCTGACTGGTGCCATCTTGTGCCCACAGTTTCACAAAAAGAGGAATTATTCATTCAGGTTAAAAGTCAACAAAAATAGTATGTTTGAGACGCTGTGAGTAAAACTATAGAATATCTATAAAAATGTGCATTGTGTGGTCATGTTAGCAGCTTATTACCATCATTAAAGAGGCAAACAGACAGATTTAGTTCTGGATTAAATTACTAAAAACAGTAAAATAGCCCACACATTTGTCAAGATGCTTATGTCAATACAAGTATCGTTATGGTCATTTTAATTACTGTTCAGCTTTTTTGTATATATAATTTTTTTTGTCACAATCATAAATTCTGAGTTATTTAGTAATGCTCCCAAACTGCCCCAAAACAACCACTGATTTTCCTTTGGGTGCCTCTGAAGATACTCTGAATTACTTAATTTGACAAGTAAACCTATCTCCTAAAAATATAATTATGGCAAGGTTTAAAAAGAAACAAAATGAGTCACTGACATTTTTCAAAAACAGTACACTAATGTCCAAAAGCTTAGACAATTCATTTTGTTGATGTTCTCAGTTACTGCACCCTTGAATATAATATATTCCTGTAGAGGACATTGATGACATTTAGTCAAATTTTAAATTCAACTCATTTATTTACTGAAAGATCCTCACCAAACATGTTTTAAGAGAGTTAAAAATATGCTGCTTTAAATAATACTTTATGTCTAATGTGGTTTTTCCACAAAAATGTTTATGTTGTGTTGTGTTCTTAAAATTCTCCTCTTCCTGATCCTTCTCCCTCATGAAAAATCCAGAATATATGAATATACAAATATTGCTCATTGCAAAAGTTTAACTGCTGCCTCCTACTTCATTGTGAAGTCTATTCTCAGTGTATGTGCACTTGTGTAGGTTGCATACTGGACCACAAAATCAGAGTTGTGGGAGGTGGTTTGGGTCAGAGGGCTTTATGAAAAGGAGTTTGAATTCAATCAGTTGTGGGAGTTGTATCATCATTAAATCATTAAAGCTTTCCCTACAAGTCTTGAATTGCATGATGAGGCAGTTAAGTTTGCTTAAAACATCCAGCAAAAGAAAGTTAAAGTGTGATTAAAGATTAACTAGATATGATCTTAACAAATACAAATGACCCAGAAGGCAAACAAACAGTCTAACAGCGTATTGATCCAGGTTTAAGCCAGCATGCAACCTGCTGAAGTTAAAAAAAGGACACCCCAAAGATTTTCAGCTACCAACAGAATATTTATTAAGTAAAAGTGATCTAACTTTTCACACTGAAATCTTTGATCAGCCAGGCTTATAGTCATTGTTCCACAGAAGGCCATTTAGATTCTGTAACATGATGTAGTACCAATGTATTGTCTCTAGTTCTAATAGAATACAATACTACTTATATTCACTCAAACACCTCTCAAACCTGCACCAATCGTATCAAACAAAGCAGTGAACCAATCAGATGGGTCTAAACCTGCAAAGAAAAAAAGAGGAGGAGAAAGTTACCCAGATGCTAAAATTGCTGTGGCTCAGATCCAGTCCACAACGGACACTTTCCGCACTTTCATCTGGCATACCACGTGAAATGATGGCACTTGGGCGGTCCGCTCCTGTTTCCCAGATCTGGGCCACAAGGAAGCTGTATGTCAACCAAGAACAAATCAGATAAATCAGAACTGGCCCACATCCAAAATACACATACCTGAAAGCACCACATCATTACCAAAAAAGGCCCACCTTTGATTTGGGATATTTGGGCCATATTTGCTTTTTTACATGTGGGCCATTTCAGGCTTACATCCATTCTGTCTGGGCCAGAAGAAGGCCAGAAGTGCCGCATCATTGCCTGAAGTGGCCCACTTCCATATGCTATCAGAGTAAGGAACAATAGTTGTTTGCATGTGAGTCTAATGGTACATTTTGGCGGTTCTGGTCAACTCATACAGTTTACATTTTTTTTAAGTTTAGCCCAAAGAAGATGCCTGTGAATACCCACTAAATTGATAAAAACCCCAGTGGTAAAACTGCAATTCCACACTGATACATGGCTTTGTGTATATCAAATTGTCATAAAGGAATATCCTACTTGCAGTCTAGTTGATGACTCTGAGGATAACATCTCCATTTCTGCCCTGTACACCTGTTATGTTGCACACCTGGCAGATCTAGGTACCTTCAAAAGGTAGGGGACACCTGCTTCAGGATGATGGAAGCTTCTTTTTTCATAAAGTCCCCATGCAACCTTAAGACGCTCTTGCTGGGGAGTATAGAGCATCCCAAGGTAGAAGAACACCTGAGAGACACACTGCTAAAAGTCTCATTTGCAGACAATATACTGTAGATTTTAAAGCCCTATAAAGTCAGCGCTGGATAAATAATATTTTGAACTGAAACACAATAAAAAGACATTTGAAATCTCTGCACACACTGACTTTTCGTTTCCTGGATGCAGAGGTTGGACCTTTCATAAATCCAGTAACCTGATCATTGAACCCTCCCCTGTACCCCCATCCAGTGAGGCATCTAGATAAACATATGTTTAAAATTTAGTCCTGCCCCACATGGAGGTTCCCTCCTGCCCCACTGGCCTCCAACAGTTATTTTACTGTTACTGCAAGGTGCTATTGCAAATAGAAGAATCCATTAAACCACGAGAACTGAACAATCTAAACATACAGCATTTTTGTTTATCCAATGTCAAGAACTGAATGGCAGCTAACCTCCCTGCAATTTAGTAGCAGTAAAACGGAGGTTTTGATCATTTGTTCAAATGACATTTTACCTTTGTAAGGTAAAAATGAACTGTGTGATAAATAGAGTATTTCCATTTTGGGTTGTGACACTTGCAAAAGAAGAAGAGTTCCCTTGTATTTTCTATACAACAAGCTTTGTCTGAGTGAAACTGAATCAGCATAACTTCATTTAAATATTTAGAGATTTAAACGCAAATGATAAGACAAGACTGATTTCAAAGCAGATATTAGAATTTAAACAGTTTTATTCAATGAGTTCTTGCATTTTGAAATAAAAGAAACCAATTAGCTTTTTGGGGTAATTTAGAATGTCCAATTGATTAACTGTTTTGAAAAAGTGGGAGGAAACTTTAAATAACCCAAACACTAGTTTTTTGGGGTTTTTAAAAAAAAAGTTTTTATTGTGAATAACAGTGGGTACAAAACAGGTGAGGTACGTAAATACATAAACAACTAAGAGACAAAAGACAAGAATAAAGGAGGATAAGACAAACTAAGGAATATGACATCTGACAAGAGGTAAGCAGGTAGATGGATGTGTCTGGGTGTGGGGTGTGATGCCTGTGTGCTTGTGTGAGACGAGGGCGATGGGAGTGGGGTTTAGGGGAGTTAGATGAGCCAAGATAGAAACATTCATGCACAAATACACTCTGGCTCATACAAATACTGGACACACAAACATATACACATAGAGCATGCGTGCAAATATTCCTCCTCCCTTATATATGGGGTAAAAATAATAAATAAATATGTACATAAATAAAGCAAAGCACTAATAAGCAATTAGAACAGTCAATTGATTCAGTTGAGCATGTAAGATTGAGTGTCTGTTTGTGTGTGTGTACGTGTGTATGTATTTGAGTGTGAGTTGGGGTAGAGGGAATGGAGCCAGTCCGTAACAAAGGCACCGTTTTTGATTAAGTGGCTGAAGCTGGGACCCTGGAGGGCAATCCCCAGAACCTCAGGAGGGGATCTGTTGAACCTGGTCAGCCCCCTTTTCTTTTTTTCCTTCTCCTTGGGAAGCAGTCAGCACCAACCCGCACCATCCATATATCAGGGCGGCCCCAACCAAGGACATCTTTAAGTACAGAGGGACATGACAAACAGGGGGACATACAGGGTTAAGGGTTTGGAGTTATGAGGTTGGCGTTAGTTGGACTCAACAAGTGTGTGTCATGTTGTGAATGAAGCAGGTGGACCCAAACGCAGATGATGGCTGGCAGGCAGGATCAGATGCAGAAATTATTTATTGAATCCTTCAAAAGAAACAGACGACACAGGAACACTGACCAGATACGCAGACAACTCAACAAAAACTGAACTGAGAACGGGACTTAAATATGCAGGGTCTGATTACAAACTGAACACAGATGAGTGAAACAAGACACAGGTGAAACACATGAGGCAATCAACAAAGGTGGGAAAACACAGGAAGTAAAGGTAACAAAACACTTAAGTAATCAGATCAGACAAGGAACAGGTGACACAACACAAGGGTAGACTGGGAGTTGAAGACATGGTGGAAGACACTAGGAGCAGGGCAGGGCTAACAAGGGTGATGCAAGGCAGGTGAGACGAGAAGCACATGAACACAGGAGGAGCGAAGGAAAACAAAGAGAAAACCAAATCCCAGAACACACAACACGATCCAACCGAAAATGCAAGAAAGTCCCCAAAAGTCAAATAGCATAAACAAGCTCAACCAAATGACTAGTCAACATAAGAATAACACAGTAAACCCAAAAGAGCAGGAAAAGGAAAGGGAGGAGAAATATCTGCATCTCCACACACGTCCATTAAATAAATAAATAAACATATCTATTTCACAGCCAAAAAAAAAAGTGTTGAGATGTGTAATACCTTTTTTAATCTATGATGTGAAGTTTTTTGGTTTCCTGTTCATTAAGAAATTAAGGTTGTTCCAGATGGGATTCTGACACCAGGCTGTCAGAGTTGAAGCTATCGTTGGATGTTTGAAACAAAGACTGATCTTATGATGCACATTTTTTGTTTGGATTCCAGTGATGTTTATGTTTCGACAGATTGCTGCTGCAAGTGGTTCTGAGAAGATGGCGAATAAAGATGGGGAGAGCGGGCATCCTTGCCTGGTATCCCTGTGAAGCATTGTGATGTTAGTCCATTGGTGGTTATCGTGGCCATTGGTGATGTGTACAAAACCTCACCCAGTGGATACATGATTCACCAAAACCAAAACTTTTTTAATGTGAACAATAAAAATTCCCAATTTACTTTATTGAACACATTTTCTGTGTTCAGGGAGACTATGGCTGTTGGAAATTTGTTGTGTGATGTGTAGTGAATTATGTTAAATAGTCTGTGTAGGTTGCTAGAGATGAGTGTCTTCCTTTAATAAAGCCAGTTTGGTCTGAGTGGATGATAGACAGAATGACTTTTTCAATCCGTATTGCTAGGGCTTTGCTGATAATTTTCGTGTCCGTGTTGATGAGAGAAATAGGGCGGGGATGGGGAGATGGGGCCTTTGGTTTAAGTAAAAGACTGATTGTAGCAGTGTTCATGTCTGTGGTAAGATTTGATTTCTGTTATTAATCTACTGAAAACTGGCTAGAATATTCCAAAAGTGTTTATAGAACTCAGCAGGGAAGCCGTCAGCTCCTGGTGATTTAGTGATTGGCATAAGTTTGAGTGCACTGTGGAATTCAGCTATTGTAAATGGTTTGTCAAGTGTTTTTACTTGGGCTTCAGTGAGTTGTGGTAAATCAATATTGCTTGGAAATGTGTTGATGTTTTCTTGGCTTGGTTTGTTGCTTGATGAGTATAAGTTGGCATAGAAATCTTTGCAGGTCTTGTTTATATCTTCTGGTGTCTGCACGATCTTCCCTGCTGAGTTCATAATTGTTGTGATTGTTGTTTTTTCTTTATTTATCTTGATTTGGTTGGCCAGGTGTTCTCCAGATTTATTTCTGTATCCAAAAAATTCATATCTAAGTTGGCGTATGAGAAATCAAGTTTTTCTGTTAGTGTATTCATTCAGCTGTAATTTATATTTCTGTAAATCATTCTGGGTTTGTAATGTGGGATTAATTGTGTTGATGTTCTCTAATTCCTTGACTTTTGTTCTATGTACCTTTCCTGTTCATTATTCTTCTTTTTCTTGTATATAGAGTATGATATTATTTTTCCTCTTAAGACGGCTACCTTTACCTGTTTCCCAAAGTAATGATGGTGTTATTTCTGGTGAATCATTTATTTCCAGGAGGGAAGCCCACTCTCTTTTCATGTAATTATCAAAGTCAGGATCGTCATGTAAGGATATATTAACAAACATTAAAAGATTCACTGAGTGTTTGGTCAAGCGTGGCACGAGATTCAAAAGCTGCACACTCCAGCAACAGCCCTGTGCTTTGGCTCAACAGCAGTTAATACAACTCGTAATGTTACATCTAGCATTGGCACAGTGAGACAAACAGATCAGCCTGGAGCTCCACAGTTAAATAACATTTAATTGATCAGTAGGAGGTTTAATATTTCTCCGGCCCCAGTGAGGATGCGAGAAACGTGTAAACAGGAGAAAAGACAATGGTAACTGAGGAAAATTAGGCATATGTTTAACTTATAGCAGGGTGCATGAGAGTTAGTAACTTATAGGGCTCAAAGCTAACTTTTTTCACCACCTTACCAAAACTGTCCCAAAGCATATTTTTGTATGTTTGGTTCCTACGTGGATGAATCTGCAGATGTGGAGTGCGGACACATGATGCAGCCAGTTTAATTTTCCGGCCCCGGGGAGAGTTGGGCTATGGGGGTCAACTTGCAATACAATGGCAGAAACCCTGCAAGTCTATGTTGTTAACACAACACTGTCAAAATGGCTGGGTCGTCAAGGATAGCTGTACATAGCTGCGTGCTATTGCTATTTGCAGTGGAGCACCTCATAACGTTCTGCTTTAAATTTTCACTTTCAGGACATGTGCCAGGTGTGCTACTAAAAATGAAAGACATTTAGATTAAGTAACAATACCTTGTGCAAATACATACATACAGATAAATCAATGACTTAAAAACAAAACAAAAAAATGCAACTTGCATAGCCATTCCCCTCCATATTATGAAAGTGTATTTCATGGTCAGTGCCTTGGGAACTTGAATATACTCTGCATTGGTTGGATACCTAACTCAAAGGCAGCAACGAACTCTCAGTCAACCTGTTGGTTTTGTCTAAAGATCCTTTCACAATCTATGAAGGCCACAAGTACTCCACAAGTTGTAGTAGCAGAGGTGGTAATAACAGTTATACTTAGAGGGTCTATTCTGCCACCATTTCATACAGCACTCTAATTATTTTGTTGTGTAGTTTTGGCACTTTGTGACATGATTCTTTGGCATCAAGCTTCATCTGGACATCTCTGGGAAAGGTTGGAATGACAATCACAACAGCTAGTCTCTTGGGGCTGGTTTACCACTGCAATGCAACAAGATTACATCAGCTTTTCCCAATTATGAGCTATTAAACAGTGGACAGTCACAATACATGCAAGTCTGTGACAAACCTTAAACTGAACCAAATTTTAAAAAGATTGACTGTAGACTGAACTTGTGCTGGCTCTAATGTAACAATGGTCTTATCTTCCTTGTATTGGCGCACAAACTGTTGAAATTTTATTTGCTTTTTGAAGGAACCATCAAACAGGTGCCCAACCATGAAAGTTAGCTAATGTTTTTAGTTGAACGCACAATATGTAATTTCAACTGCTAGGGGTCTCTCAATCAAAACAATAGACAGAGACAAAAGACGGAGTGTGATGACGTGGGAGTTGTTGTCTTCATTGTTAAACAACCAGCTTCTTTGGGTTAGTATTACTACAGTGTTCATCGTTCAGGATGTTTTTACTGGGAGCTGCGTTATACGCAGAGGTCTCCTCCTATCCAAAACAAACAGACCTGGTGATTAAAACAGATAAAAACACTAAATAAAGCACTTTCATGAAAAAAATCAGTGTTTCTCTGACGATGTTCAGTGGGCACAGGACGTCAAGTAGGAGCTGCTAGCCAAGCTGCTGCTAACATTTGTCCAGCTTGTTTCTCTGATAACTTAGGATTCAGACGTTCAGCAGGTTTTTACCGGGAGCCAAATGATATGCAGAGGTTTCCTCCTCTCCAGAACAAACAGACCTGGTGATTAAAAGAGGTAAAAACACTGAATAAAACAGTTTCACATAAAAGAACCTGTGTCTCTCTGATGCTGTTCAGCTGCCACCGGACATCCTGTAGGGGCTGCTAGCTGAGCTGTTGCTAACATTTGCTCAGCTTGTTTCTCTGATAACTTAAGATCCAGATATTAAGCAGGTTTCTACCGGGAGCCAAATTCTCCGCAGAGGTCTCCTCCCCTCCAAAAACAAATGTATATGTGGGTTAAAACCAGTAAAAATACTGAATAAAACTGTTTCATGTAAAAAAAAAAAATCAGTGTTTCTCTGATGATGTTCGGCGAGCACCGGACTTTCGGGAGGGCTGCAAGCTGAGCTGCCGTTAACGTTTGCCCAGCTTGTTTCTCTGATAACTTAAGATCCAGACATCCAATGACTAAAATCCTATATCCAGTTAAAAGATATTGTTAAAAACAACCAAGATCTAAAAAGCTTATTATAAAAATGTGGCTTAGAACTGAATAAAAGTCCATTTATAACAGTTTCTGTCGAACAATCATAACGCTGGTGCATATACTCTTTGGTAGATGTCATTGTGGCAAACAGCCACAATGCTGATGTATTATCTTGTAGGTGTAAACTCATTGGTAGATGTAATTGTAGCACACAAACAGAACGCAGACGCATGCATTTTGTGCGTGTATACTCTTTGGTAGAGGGGTATGACACCATTGACAGGCGACCAAATGAAAAATGAAATGGTTTGAAAATGTTGGTAACAGTACTAAATGTACAGACCAAGAGCAAAAATGTAATTTAAAATTTACGCTACAGAAATGGTAGCCAGCGACCATGGCGGTGAGACTGCGGTGCCTACTTCAAACAGACTGTGGGGGGGGGGGGGGTAAAATGGGTTGTACTCAAGTGGCAACCTCAGGGCTGAAAAATTAAGCCAATGCGGAAGTGCCAAAAACTGCAGTTCCTTGAATGACCACTTGAGGCTGGCTCCAAAAGTAAGTCAAGTCAGGAGTTAGGCAGAGTCACGCACTGCCAAGATGGCGACAACTGGAGCGCCTCACTTTGAGCTTCAAAACTGCTCTTCAGAAACCAATGGGTGACGTCACGGTGATTACGTCCATAACTTTATACAGTCTCTGGTTGCACTACCCAAGTAGTAGTAAAGATTTTGTAATCACTGATTTGCTGCATCATTTGCCTGTGCCTTAAGCTTGTTAAAAGTCACCAATAATTTTGTACTTTTAAAATTAAACAATGTTCCACAGCTATCACTTTAAGGACTATTTCTGTACCTTACAGGGTACTTTGTCTGACAAATGTACTTTATGTATTATGACAAATGTACAGAAATGGTACCTCTATTTCTCTGTGTGTGTGAGTGTCCTTGTGTGTGTTTGTCTGTGTATGTGTGTATGTGCGTGTACATGTGAAGGAGAGAGTAGGTAGGTATGGGTCCTCTCAATGTATGTTTTGTTTAAGTGCTAGAGTGCCTAGTGAAACCAAGGTGCGTTATCATGAGTAGCTTTAGAACTGTTGATCAAAATGAAGAATTATGGAGTCTGAAGATAGAAATACTGCCGGATGACTGAATGAGACTAGAATAGCCAGGGGGTTATTTTTTTGGTCACGGAACAGTTTGCCATCAATGTATAACATGTCAACTGATATGACTGCTTATTTTACTTCTTGTATTTTGTTTTCTGACCAGGAATAATAGTGTTTTACATCTGTCTGAGATTTCTGGAGGAAATTGGTTGTTCAGTCCGTAGTTCATGCCTTTAAGTTGCCTGCCGTGCTGTTGTACCTGTTGTTCTTGTTTGTAATGTTTGAACTTTGCAACAATGGGTTGTGGGCGTTTGTTCGCGGTGAACTCGGTATAATTTAATGTTCACTGTGACCGGGAGGATTTTGAGATGAGTGGCCACGATGGATCAAGGAATGGTCCTTAATCAGATGTTCAGGGTTGTCGTCATGTGTTTGTTCTGGGATGCCAGAAAAAACAAGGTTATCCCTCATGCTGCATGACTGTAGATCCAGTACGGTTTGTCCAGAGAGGATGGAGTCAGAATGACCAGATCCAGTCCAGAGAAGGGTGTATTTTTTGGAAAAAAAATCATGGTTGTAGTTCTGTATGTAATCTAGAAGCTGGGGGCTGCCATCTTGATTCTCACACTCACAGGTCCAGCATGCCTCTCCTCCGGTCCAGCATCTAGTTCTGAAGGAGGCCCTCAGATGAAGAACAACTGTGACCTCTGAGATGGCCCTGAGAGCTTCTGCCTGTACTGGCCTAACTCAAATTCAAAGCTCCACGATCACTTCTCTGATGGGAATCGAGGGTCTTTCATTATTTCAAAGATGAAATTAAACCCAATTAAGGGCATGTCTACACAGCTGGTGACTAGCACTGGAACTAATAATTCCTCTGATTCTGTTTGTCAGCTGTCAAAACAAACATTTGTCGCCCAGTAGGTAAGTCACTAAGGGGTTTTGTCTTCTTATCATTTATTTTTATCCAGACGCCACCTGAATTTCTTGCCATCGGTATTGCTTTAGGATTGTTTCGTGTGTGTGTCTATGTGTGTTTCCCCTGCCAAACTGAAACATTTTCTGACCCAGTATATAAACCTAGAGATGGTGCTCTGTTTCTTGGGAGGCTCTTTCAGGTGGCTGATGGAATGAGTAGCTATGTATTTTTCAATTTGTGGTTCCTTTAATTTAATTGATAACACGTTGTTCGCACCACCTCACTTCTTACACAGGTCCCTAAAAATGGCCTTGTCTTAAAAAGTTTCTGGTGTTACATCAAAATCTATACCCTCAGCCCATGTTTTTTCAAAGATGCACTTAATAATGGCTTCTGCTTTTCCAAAGAGGTTCACCTCTGATTTGTTGAAAATCTGAGACAACATCCTCTCAATGAGTAGAGTAACACATATTTTCTGCTTTTTTTTCTCTTCACTGTCGCATCCTTTGCAGATTTAGCCTTTGCTCCTCATACATTGCTGCACCCTCCTCTGCAGCTTTATTAGTTGTAATCACAAAGCTGTCTTGTGATGTGACTTTGTCCGCAATGTCTTCTTCCCCAATTTTCACTGGTGACTCACAGCGGTCATCATTGTTATTCTTTCAGCATTTCGTGGGCATAATGAGTCATGGCATTCAGTGTAAGGGCGGAAATGTTAAGGTCAATTAGATTTGGCTTCTCTCTGGTGTGATTAAGAATTAGTGTCATTAGTTTATTTGAAATGGATACCATTAATCCTGCTATGAGCTCTAACAACAAGAACAATGTGTCCTTATCATAATCATCTGATTTTAACAGTCTCCGCTGTTATGCCGTCATCCTTTCCATCTTTCCATCTATCTGTGATTATCCTGTAGTTAAAAAAAACTAGTCCGATAAAATATGATGGTTATCTTTCCATCACCATTAAAAATGAAACGCCTCCTCTTTTATCTGTCCATTCGTCTATCTATCTATCTATCTATCTATCTATCTAGTTACGCTACATTTTGGAGTTCAAACTAAGAAAAAGATTGAAAATACATTTTTCCATTTTTTTCGTCTATTCTATGTAATTTCAAAATTATTGAGTGTGTTGCTTTATTTTAAAAACGATTTATGTAGTAGCCTAAATTTAAGAAAACAAGCTCTAGAAAATGCTAGATGATATTAAAAAATATGTGTCCTGAGATTGTGTGTGAAAACTTCTAGTTAAGAATTTAATTTGTGGTAATATACAGGAAGAATGAAACATGACAACTGCACAATTCATTCTAAGTATTTTATTGATATAAACCAGAGGAATTAATGTAGTGAATTCATGTCAAACCAAAGTAGTAAGGACACCCCACTCGAATGGGCAAGGAAAAACCTTGTTACACCTTCTAACAGGTGAAACTGAGAGAAACCTTGGGAAGGACCCCATAAGAGGAGATCCCATTCCTGGACTGATACGTGCCAAGTTGGAAGCATGACAAAATTCAGTTAAGGGCCTTTATTTATCAGACAAAGTTTTCAACAAAACCAGTTTGTGGTTCAAGCACTGAGAACAACTGTCCTCATGGGGGCAAAGCTATGCAACTTTTTACTGTGCATGTGCATGTACAGCAATACAAAAGAAGAAGGAAGAGATTTTTTTACAAGGATTTTAATACAAACCATGACAATTAAGACAATTTTATATACCAAAGATCATGTTCATTTGGTCCATTAGTATTTGATATCCATAAGACACAGCTGAAGTCCACATCTGTATATGAAAAATGAATTCACATTAATCTTAAGACGTGTGTCTGGCACGAGGGAATTGAGAGATTTTAAAACTTGCTTAGGCCTGCTCTGGAAAAAATTTAATTTTCTCCTATCCCCTTTTGTCCTCTAACATTTGTGAAATGCTATTATTAAATAATAAAAATCATATTAACTTGGTACAGAGAGATTTATCTGGCGGTGATAGGCTAAATCAGCATTGTGTAAACTCGTTTGGCAAGGGCTTGAATGTAACAGACATTCATTTACATGTAAACGTTCTGCACCACAGGTTTAAAATTGCAGAACAGTAATCAAGAGACATTTAATCGAAAGAAACATCAATTAAAGATTAAATTCAATAAAGCCCAATGTTCTGAAAGGATATTTTAAATATCTCGTTAGCTGCTTTGTAAAAACACAAATCTCGGTGAAACAAAGACATGTCAAGAGACACGACACGCTTTAGAAGCAGGTGGGTTATGATGTTCATTCTCTCTTATTTTGGTCTGAATGAATCTCAGTACTGTGCATGCGATTAAATATAAATTAAATACATTACAAATCAGATTTCAATGCAGCTGCAGCATAACATTGTGAAATTAAGCTTATACTATTCAGATCTACATGACAGAGGCATCACCAAAAGGCAAAAAAGTCACAATACAACACAGCTGAATTAAAAACAGTTGTTACTCTCAGTTTATTTTTTAATTTGTGTAATTAAAAAAGATGCTTGCAGCAGACATGCTGTTACCAGCAACAAAAGCTTGCCATAAATGGAAAAAAATAATGAAAAACAATGTAAAGTGATGTTTCATATTTTTTATTTCAGTCAAGTCATTAGGAAAGGCACATAATCTGGGACAATTTGGCACAAGGAACACCTTTTACATTTCCAATTTCTTCTCCAACTGTGATATCTGAATTATCTTCTCATATGAGTAGGAAACACCTTGGGGATTTCATATCGGTATTGGGTGCGGATATAATGTGTTGGCCTCATATCGAAACATATTGCTGAAGTGCCAATTGCAAAAATTGCCCCACATTACTATAATTTACACTACGATAGTTGAAGAATTACAGTAAAATACTGTGCAGAATGGCTTCTCTTCGGGTTGGCTGATCCGCTCTGAATGACAAGGAGAGAAACTCAACAGTTTGGAGGCTTCAAGTGTGTTGCGGATCAGATCAGTCCTGTTCAGACTAAACAACGGAGTTCACATTCTTTAGCATACAAAAATATTGCAATCTCAACCATGAAATTTAAGGTATAGTACCAGTCAAAAGTTTGGACAAACCTTCCCATCCCCTTGAATGAGAAAGTGTGTCTAAATGTTTGACTGGTCCAGTTTCAGAATCAGAATATGTTTATAAGCCACATATGCAGCATACAAAGAATGTGTCTTGGTGTTTTCTCTCACAAACACAACATAGAAGAAGAAAAATTGAACAAAGGTAAGGTAATAATAATAATGAAGTAAACAAAGTATTCAAAAAAAATAAAAAAATAAAATCTATTTACAGAATGGAATAGTAATAGTTTTGAACTAATACTTGAGATGAAATATTGACTATACAAAGGAAATATGGACTGTGCTACAGACAAAGAAATGAAGTGTATGAAATATATGAAGGTGACAAGAGCAACAATTAAATGTGACATGCAATAAATAATTCAACTATATAACAGTGGAGGTTGAATGTAATGTACAATGTAAAGTCTAGTTTGATGAAATATATGAAAGTGACCAGTGCAGGGGATTAAACGAGGGATGTGAGATCTAAAGTCCAGTTCATAACAGTACAGTTCAGTTAATTAAAGGGGCAAAAGCTTCTGTGTCTGCTGGTGGAGGTTTCTATGGATCTCAGTCTTTTTCCTGAGGGACTAAAAGTCCAAAGAGTCCAGTAGAAGTGTCCTGTGCTTTAAGGGTGTTGACCAGAAAATGACTTGATGAAAATCAGTCATTTCTTCTGGCTCCATTTTAAAGCATGCATTACTCCCTAATGTCAACAGATACTTACAGGGGACTGAAATTCCCTTTGTTTCCTACAGTACGGGAATGCAGCATTTGATCTACGTGACCATGATGCATTGCGATCAGCTGACACTCTGGGATCAGAGATGGGTCACGAGTGGAAGTGAGAGATCAGTCCATCACATCACGCAGGAAATGCATCGGCAATGCTGCACGTAGTGTGAGCAGTAAAAGATACCCTCACACTTTACGGTGTTGTGTTTATTTCTTGTGTCCCAAACCACCTGAATGTATCTCGAATAGCGGAGAAGAAGCACGTTGTTAACGCCAAAGACCCACCCATGATTCATTGCGGAACCAGCTGTATATGGGTGTTTGTTGCCCTGCGTTTAACCTCTCAGGACTGAACACAGAGACCTAGAAGGTTTTTCGGCCTTTCACAACATCTGATTATCACGAAGGTAGTGGTGTTTTCATTTATACTACATACCTTTATAACAAAGGTCGTAGATGGAATTTGACTCTGGGAATTTAAGGACTCAAATTTTATTCTTGTCAGTTAGTGGGTTAGTGCAGTTCAAAGAGCTTCACAGATGACTGACGTGCCAATAATATGAGAACAAGTGTAAAACTGAGGAAACAAAGAAAACCCATTTCAGACCCGATGCATGCAAGAAAATAAATTGATGAAAATGTAATACAGTAACATAGACTTAAAAGAATTAATGATAATAATAATAATGATAATAATATTTATAATAATAATAATAATAATGCATTTAATTTGTACCACACTTTTTCATTCATAGTGAAACTCAAAGTGCTACAGTATTAATAACAAAGAGCACACAACATAAATAAAATAATAATAATAAGAAGAGTTAAGATGAAAAAGCCTTCCTGAACAGAAGGTTTTTGAGGCCTTTTTTTGGAAGAGTCCAGGGTAATAATCCTAAAATGGAGTGAAATAAAAAACTAGAAATCTAGATTAAATAGATTAAAAAGACAAAACAAAAACAAATGAAATTGATGAGGGATATATATATATAGACAAACAACAGAAGAAGGCAGTGGTGATAGACAAAGCAATCCCAAGTGACAGCAACATCAAGAAGAAGGAACACAAGAAGATCGAAAAATACCAAAGGCTGAAAGAGGAGCTAGAAAGGATGTGGGGAGTAAAGGCAACAGTGGTGCCAGTGGTAATTGGAGCACTGGGGGCTGTGACCCACAAACTGGGAGAGTGGCTCCAACAGATTTATATGTATATATATATATATATATATATATATATATATACTAACAATAAATAAAATACAAATTGTACAACATGAATACAATAAAATATGTGGATAAAATAAAGCAAATAGTGTCTAGAAATCATTCTTAATCAAAAGCCAGGCTGAAGAAGTTCACCTCCAGCTCCTCTCAGATCCTCAGGCAGATGGTTCCAGCGGCTCAGAGCAGAAAAACTAAAAAGCTGGCCCACTAAAGGGTTTTTTTTAGTCCTGCACAATGGAACAACTGAAAGACTTCAATACACTATAAGTATGTGAGAGATATAAAGCTGCCTGACAGACTATTCTTAGGGTAAAATGTATAGGTGGCAGACGGGCTACTCTCAGGAGCCCCTTTCATATAGAGATCCCGTAATACTGCTATAATGAAGACCCGTCATTATGCCGGCTTTGTTTGTTTATACTGAACCAAACAAAGCCGGCATAATACCGCCCCCATGTGTAACTTTAGATATCATGCTGGCGATAAGGAATCAGAGGCGTGAGTGTAACACAACAGCGTCAGCATCTAGTGTGTATAGTCCTGCCATGCCGGCTGTCCATTTTACACAGATGTTGATCCGGCAATGTGACTACCTCCGCTGCTCTACCTCCTTAATGGTGAAACAACAATACCCCCTCATCCCGTGTTCGTACATTTTATACAGAACAGTGAAGCAGAATAGCGGTGCAACATTCTCGCCTTGAACAGGCTGTGTAAAAGGGGCTAAGATAAAATGTATAGGCTGCCTGACAGGCTACTCTCAGGGTATCATATATAAGTTGCCTGACACTCATGGACATGCTGCCACTCTCAAGTTATAATGCACTGTATATGGTGCCTGACAGGCTACACTCAGGGTAAAGTGTAGCTCATGTGTTGCCCTCCTGCGGTGTTACAGCTCCTAGCAGCAGATCGGCGCTCTCCCCGCGCTACACTCTCTGCAGATTTTGCCTTCTTGACACACCTTTTGTTGTCTCGTCTAGCTGGAGTCAGCTAACCATTTGCTAGCGAGCATCTGCCGCATCGGCTACCCGGACAGCAGTCAAAGTGAAGTTGAGGCAAGCCTGATAGGAGCCGAGAAGTGACGGCCTACACCCAGCCAGGTAGTTTGTCTCGTAGTTTAACAATGGAAATGTTCATATTAACGACGGCTGTGTCAAAGTGTCAGATAGCTAACGAGCTAACGTCAGATAACCAGTCAGCGGGTTTAATGCGATCTTCTCTGTCATCTGTAAGCTCCCGCCTTGAAAGCGAAAGTAGCCTACATCCGTATTAGGCCAGTCTGTCTGCTGCTGAAGCGCTAAGCTGCTGCAGCACAGCGATGGTTTCTGCTAGCTGGTGGTGCTGATGCTTGCTTTCCTCCCACTGCTGTAGCAGCAAACCTAAAACAGCATGAACCCCGCGTCCTGTGACTGTGTCCCTGTGTAGCTGTGTGTGTGGTTTTATGTAATAAAGGCGGCGGTGTCTCCATGCAGGATGAGCGGAGATGAACTGAACCCAGCTGCAGTGGCTCAGCAAGTAGAGGATGTACAAGGAGATGAACGTTGGATGTCACAGGTTGGTGGTATTTCTTTCTCTTTTTTATACTGCTTCCCCCCCCCAATGTAGTTTGGTAAGAGCACAGGGCACACAACACGAAATGAACTGCCATGCAAAGAGTATAAATCAAAATCAGGTCTATTGCCATGTGGGCTTGCACATACTAGGAACTTGCTTTTGTGTTGTGGTGCAGAACAATCAAAAAAATATATACACAAAATCAAGTAGTCCTTAATAATATCAAAAAGGAAGAATATACAATAAAAATACGTGAGAAGTGAGATAAGGGAGAAGAGCTGCTACAGGATTAGATTTTAAATTGAAGAGAATGAATCTTGACCAGGAGAAAACAGTATATGGAGCGTGCAATCAATAATATCATAATAACAGTAATAATAATAATAATAATAATAATAATAATAATAATAATAATAATAAGGTGTTTCAACATCTCTATCCAGGGTCTTTACATTACCAAAACAACTCAACAAACAAAAGCAGCAGCCTGTACCCTCCCACACTTTATACTTTATACCCCTCAGCTCTAAAGAGAAAAATCAAAAGAAGAAGAAAATAAATGAATAAATAAGCACAACAATAAAGTAAATAAAATATCCCCCCCAAAAAAACCAGCTGAAAAATAAAGAAATAAAAACCATAAAGTGTAGCTGCTAAGTTTATAGTTTCACCTATTTGCACACACATATTTAGATATACAGTATAATAGCATATGCCTACTGTTGTAGAGTATACAGGATCTTGAAATTCACAGTCCAATCACCCAGATGGAAGAACATATTAAAGAAACTGTACCCTCCTCTCCTCCTTTGCCCTCCAAATTTGTTTACCCTAAAAAAAAGTTTAGTTTGAGCTCTTGAGCAGCCTTCATCAATGCTGGAATAGATTCTATTTTAGCTCATCGTGCCTGGGCAAAGGTCAGTGGTATTTCTGATTAGTGTGAAAAATACTCACTTTTTATCCTAAAGAATACCAGATTTGTCCCTTATGTATGCAGGCTAAAATGCTGCGGCTCAGGAGGTAGAGCGGGTCGTCCACTAATCAGAAGATCAGCGGTTCAATCCTCGGCTTCACCGGTCTGCATGTCGAAGTATCCTTGGGCGAGATACTGAACCCCAAATTGCTCCCGAAAGCTGTGCCATCAGTGTATGAATGAGTGTGTGAATGGGCACTTTGAATGGTCAGAAGACTAGAAAGGTGCTATATAAATAATAATATACATTTACCATCTGTAAGATTTACATTGTTTCTCAACAGGATTGTGTCATTCTTGGACTTCTCCATGCTTAGATCAGTTTTGAATCAATGTAAACAAAAGTTTCCAGCAGAGAAATGCATGACTGTGAATCCTTTTGTTGCTCCCAACACCTTAGATGGAATACTTTTTTGGGACAGCACCGTTGTCATATTTTTAATTTTACATGCTTTACATTAGGTGTTTTCTATATTACTGTAAGCTCTGAGTGCTCATAAGATAAACAGAGGACTCTGACTCTCCAATCTCACACATAAAAACTAAAGCTTAGTGTTGTCAAGATTTCCACGTGTATGTATGTTCAAGTTATAACATGTAAATCAGCATTTCACAGATTCATGTGGATGATCATTATATTAGGGTTGTGACCTTACTCAAAAAAATCATGCGCTCATGAATTATAACCATTCCCAAGACCTGCTCTCTTTCTTTATCTAACTTGTTTTGATGGCACCTCCTCTTATGTCTATGCAAGGTTAATCCTCCAAAGCTAATAGGACTGAGATAGTCTGCTTTATTCCAAGCTCTCTATCAGATGGGGCAGCAGACGTGTCTCCTCTGTGATGAGCTTGCAGGATTTTGTCTGACTGGGAAGGCTAACGAGTATTATCCTAGAAGAAGATTTAGAAAACTCATAACACAAGCTGTTAACTTGGACTGAAAGACCTCAAATGGAGCTGATTACATTATATTGTTTACTGTGAATGACATGTAAATGCTCATTTATCTATCCTGTCTGTCACAATTACGGACCACATCTCAAACTCTGTTGTGACAAGGTTGTGTTTTTCTTTTTTCTTTTTCTTTTTTTTTTTGCAGCACACAAGATTTGTGCAGGAGTGTAAGGATGCTGAACCAGACGTGCTCTTTGTGGGGGATTCAATGGTACAGCTAATGCAGCAATATGAGGTAAGATAAGATATTTATCTTTCTACACCGGGACATTTGACTGCTCGCATGGCAGCTGCCTCTTCATTTTGTTTACTTATATATTTTTTTAATATGTAGCAAAACTGATCTTTCTCCCCTGAAGATCAAAGCAAAGCAGGATGCATCCATTAGAGGTTCAACACTTAATCAATTAATCGATTAGTCAATCGACAGAAAATTAATCCACAACTATTGATAATCAGTTGTCATGAACCAGCTCAAAGTCCAGACAAAACAAGGGAGACCACACAAATAATCTTGGATTAAAGTAAAACAAACTAATAGTAAATCATACACACATTTACTGTGGGATGAGTAGATCAGTAGTATCAGTGGTGTAGTGAGTACACTGATGTGAGAAAGTGTGTAATGTATGCAAGGAGTGAGGTGGAAAGCAAATCTAATACAATGCAAAACACAACCGAACAAAACCCTGCTAGCTGGACATATAATATGAGACATAACATACACATATGCAACAGTTTGCCTGTACACATACACACATGCATATCTACTGATAACGGCGACATATTGCACAACCCTCATGGCCAACATCTACATCACATATTAGTGTCGAGAAGCTTGATGGACATGGGCAGGAATTAATGTTTATAACGGTTCAGCCTGCTCTTGGGAGCCCTGAATCTTCTACCAGAAGGTAAAAACTGGAACTCTGGGTGGAGAATGTGGGTTGGATCAGACACTATTTTCTTTGCCTGTCTGATAATAGACTGCTCATAAATTGTTTGGAGGGACAAGTGTTTTTTAACCCCCATAATTTCCATAGTAGTATGTACCAGACAAGCGATCTGTGACACATATTTAGCCCTCTTGTAGAGCAATCAGGAGGAGTTGATTCAGTCGTGGTCCATCCTCCTGGCACACCTCTGCCACTCTTACAGTGGCAGACAAGTGCAAACGCACTGCAACTTAAGAAAACATATGCAAATAGACAAAACAAAAGCAAATGAAGAAAACATCTTCATCAATTTGACAGCACGTGCAGCATTTAGAAAACGCACTGCAAATACCACAACACAAAGGAAGTGTTTCCAGAGGACACTTAAGAGTGATGAACATGTCAATAACACAAACGAGGCCTCTTTCCTACCGTAGTAAGGTAGACAATGAGCTACAACCTTAATTTCACCAAAACAAGCCTTCCTCTGAGCTGGACAAATAACATTATTCTCTATGTTCAGCCGGCTGTGAGGCGAGTGCACAGGGACCATCTACAAAATGCAACACTGTTCTCCCAACTACTTTACTCAGGCCTGGAAGAACCAGACTCCACCTGTGACTGTACACTAACACTGACTTCGCCAAAAGTATTTTTATGAGTCAGAATATACTCATCGGCCAAAATTGCTGCTTCTTGGAGCGTTTTAAGTTTTCGTTCATTTATGTAAGTAGCAGTACTATCTGGCACGGGGTTTTTAAGTTGCTCGTGTGCTACTAAATCACACAGTTCTTGAAAAGTTGTAACTTCTTATGCTGAACACCAGCAAATGAACTGTTCAACCAAACCCTGCACAAATTCAACATGAGTCTGGTGTTCCTTCTTTCTCCAATTCCTCAAAACGTTGCTGATAGGCTTTGGGAACCAGCTCATACGCCTGCAACACTGTAGTCTTAACAACATCATAGTCAAAGAAGCACAGGTCTCCTGTGTCTTACCTGTGAGGACACATAATAACAACAGTGTGGTCCTTGTCAGACCAGTTCTGGGACTCTGCCACCCACTCGAACAAAGAAAAAAACAGGTCTAGACCTTTTTCTGTGAACTTGGGAAACAATTGCAGGTTAGTTTCAATATTAACATCGACTCTCTTCCTGAACAGCACCCCCACCAGACAGCTGTCCCTCGTTTATCAGCTTCAGTTTATAGTATTCCAGTTCCAATTTTGTCTGCTCGTTTGTTTTTGTTTCATCACTTCCAGTTCTACTTGTCTGCGCTGAATAAATTTGTTGTGTTCCAATTTAAGCAGTAACAACTCCCAGCAAAGTTATACACATGAGGGCTGCAGATTGGTGAAAAGCTTTTTTGTGAGCATTGGAGAAAGCTCGTATTAAATGCAGATTTGTGTTTTTCTGTCCACAGGTCTGGAGGGAGTTGTTCTCTCCTCTTCATGCTCTTAACTTTGGCATCGGAGGGGACACCACCTGTAATGTGTTGTGGAGGCTGCAGAATGGGGAGCTGGAGAACATCCGTCCCAAGGTGAGACAAGCTGGCTGAGATCTTCCTCCACACTGTATCATACCCCACTGGGAGCATTTCAGAAACAGAGAGTTTTTGACTGCAGCCAAGTGAGACACTGTTTGCAAAACTATAGTCAAGCCAGCCGCCTTTTAAGTTCACTTGCCCTGCAACTACAGAAATTACGGCAGCATAAAGCCAAAGCCAAATGAGCGCCTTTAGGCTGCAGTAGCAGTGCAACTGAACTACCTGATTTTGTTGACTTGCTCTGATTTTGTTGATTTGGTCATTTTTCCTTGATTTTTGTGCTTCTGCTATGGGTAACCAGGCTATGTTTTTAAACGGTTTCTTTGTTTGTCTGATGTAATTGTGTTAATTGCTGATATACAATCAGGAGTCTGCACATGGTGTTTTATTTTGAAAATTGACCGGATGCTCTATGCTGTTCCTGTGTTTGACTTCCTGCCCAGCTCAATCTGCTCTATGTAGCTTGACTTGACTTCCATCAAAAAATAGACTAGACACATATTTTTAGCAGAGCAGAGAGCCGCTTCTGGGACTATTGATACCTTCGGGGTCACTGTCTAGAGTGGTCGTGATCAGGTCCTGCGGCTGCGTCACAGCTGGAACGTGACGCAGCTGCGCTCAGTGGAATCAAGTTGTTTGGCAGTGACCTCATTTAGGATCCTAGTGGCCTGAGGGTAGAAGCTCTTCCTGAGCCTCTCAGTGCTGGCCTGGTGTATCCGGGACCTTCTTCCCAAGCGCAGCAGGGAGAAATGGCCTTTATCTGGGTGGTTGGGATCCTTAATGATTCTCCTAGCTTTATTCTTGCAGCGCCTGGTGTAGATATCCTTTAGGCAGGGTAGAGCACCGCCTATTGTATGTTCAGCTGAACAAACCACTCTTTGCAGGGCCTTGTGGTCCTGTTCAGTCCCGTTTCCATACCAGGCATTCCCCTTCAGGACGCTCTCAATGATGCAGGAGCATTTGAGGGGATACCCGGAATTTCCTCAAGTGTCTGAGGTGAAACAGTCTCTGCCTTGCCTTTCTCACACTGAGTCAGTGTGCCGCCCCCAGGTCAGACCTTCGGTGATGTTGGCACCAAGGTACTTGAAGCTGTCCACCCTCGCCACCAAGGACCTGTTGATATCAAGGGGTGCGTAGTTCCCTCTCTGCTTCTTCCCAAAGTCCACTTTCAGGTAGGCCTTTTCATGGTTATCTGTGTTCAGGCCCACCACAGCTATGTCGACAGCAAACTTGATAGTGATGTTGGTTTCAAAAGTGGCTACACAGTTGTGTGGGTACGGGGAGTACAGCAGGGGGCTCAAAACGCAGCCCTGGGGTGCTCCGGTGTTAAGGATTTGGGTAGAAGAGGTGTGTCTGTCTACCCTCACCACTTGGGGTCTGCCCGTCAGGAAGTCGAGGATCCACATGCACAGTGAGGTGTTTAATCCCAGGTCCTTGAGCTTTGTGACGTGCCTGAAGGGAACTATGGTGTTAAACACTGAGTCGTAGTCAATGAACAGTAATCTCACACAGCTCCCTTTTTTCGTTTAGGTGAGATAAGGTGGTGTGGAGGATGTGTGCTATGGTGTCTTCCATTGATCAGTTGAGATGGTAGCCAAACTATGGTGGGTCCAATGTGCTGGGTAGTCAGGAGCAGATGTAATCCTTGACCAGCTGTTCAAAGCACTTCATCACTACAGAGGTGAGTGCCATTGGGTGGTAGTCATTTAGGCAGGCTGGTCTTGTTTTCTTGGGTACAGGAATGATGGTGGACTTCTTGAACCACATGGGTATGACAGACTGAGCCAGGGACAGGTTGAATATCATTGTGAACACTGGCGCTAGTTGGTCACCACACAGTTCAAGGACCTTCCCACTGATACCATCTGGTCCTGTTGCTTTCTTGGTGTTCACACACTTAAAAGCCTTCATGACGTCATGCTCAGAAAAGGTTATCAGTATGAAAGGTGCACCCACCCATCCATTGACCTCTGCTTCAGCTCTAGTTTTTGCTTGCTCGCTGCTGACAGCCTCAAAGTGAGCATAATAGTTGTTTAGCTCACTTGCTAGAGATGCATCTGCAATTGACAAGGAGGAGGGAGCGGGCTTGTAATCTGTCACAGTTCTTAGACTTTGCCACATGCTTCTGGGATTGCCCTCCTGGAATTGTAATTCTGTTTCCTTCCTGTGGTGCCTTTTTGCTTCCTTTATGGCTCTTCTTACATTGTATGCTGCTGCTTTTTAATTGTCCATGTTTCCAGGCTGCAGCCCTAAATTGTAGGCTGCAGTGCGTGTGTTTATGGCATCCCAGATGGTTCTGGTAATCTATGTTTCCTGGTTGTGGAATGATTTAACTGAAGTTTTGGGTACAGTTGCTGCTGTCGTTTTACAAATTAAATCCACCACAGACTCAGTGAATCCATTGTCGACAGTGGTGTCCTGGAATGTGCTCCAGACGGTGTCATGTAGTGCAGACTGTAGGGCAGCCTCTGATTGGCCTGACCATTTCCTGTTAGGAAGTGCGGTCTGCATTTGATTGACAATAACTCCAGATCAGCTGAGCAGGAACAGGATAGCGTTTTAATATTCCAACTGTCACACCAATCCTTATTCACACGCCTCCTCCTTGATTTTTACCAGAGTCCTCTGTTCTGTCAGATCGTTATACAGAAAAAGTTACGCGGTTGAATGGGGCTTTCCAGTATTCCAGGATTTAGCCAGGTTTTAGTGAAACAAAGAACATTACAGTTCCTGATATCCTGTACAGTTTATTAGCCAACGCCAGTACATTGTCTAGCAAGGTGCTTGGCAGAGAGGATCCATGTGGCCAGGATCACAGCGGGTGTTCAATTCCTCCATGTTTATGTCGGTTTTTCCTCTGATGTTGAGATGGATGCAGAGATGGTCTTGTAGATGGATGTCGGTGTCCCTGACCTGCTCGTTTTGGATGTAGCAGGAGCAGGTGGCCTAATGGGCCATTGTCATCAGTGAGTCTTGTCCAGAACAGCTTTTGTGGTCCCAGCAGCCATGTTATTGAGTTGCACTGTGCATTTTGAAAATATTGTAGCAGCAGCAGCCTGCTCTATCACCCTAACTGTGCTTATTGACTGTTCAAATGATATAGACATCAGGGACAGCTTGCACTGTTCACTTATTACCCAGATATCAAGCCATGAGAACTCACTAACCTCAAAACAACTGCCTGACGACATGCTGCTTAGTTATTACTATATATCATGCTCTGAGTTCTGGAGATTAGTGTGTTCAGTCAAAGTGAACAAAATGTGTGTCTGTGGTCTTGTCCAGGTGGTGGTGTTGTGGGTTGGAACCAACAATCACGAACACACAGCAGAGCAAGTCGCAGGAGGAATTCTTGCAATCACAAAGCTGCTCATCTCCCGCCTCCCCAAGGCAAAGATAGTTGTACTGGTAAGTTTAATTTTCTTTTGTTGCACCTTGTTTGTTTATTGACATGTGGAATTTAACATACGTTTTCTGGTTTCTTTTTCTTTTAAGAAAAAATAAAAACAGTTTACTGTGTTGTTAATATTCTGTAGACCTGGTGAGACACTGAACCACGTTTGGATTGTTGACGTCAGTGCCCTTGAAAATGTTAAAACATCCCACAATTAAAAACAAAGAACACAGCTGCTGTGCAACAGAGTAGATGTCGATTGTTAGTCTTTAACACAACACCGATGTCAGAGAAGTCGACAGCTCTGAAGTGTGGACATGCTGCTTAACTTCAGTATGGGGTAGAATAAACGGAGTTAGAAAAAACACTGGAATTACAGACTGTATGCTTGAATGAAACATAGCATTGGTTTATTGTCCTGTTTAACTAAAGACATATTTTCAAAAACGTATTCTTACTAAAACACAGAGTAGACTCAGACAAGAAAGTAAATAGTTTTACATTGTGTTATTTTTACCTCTTCAGTAAAAGAGACGCTGCTTCCAGTCAGATGTGCAAACTGCAGAATCATCCTCCATAAATAATAACTGAGTTTTTGTGCTAGTGGCTGTCCCCGCCCCTGGATTTCAATGGAAAAACTCATGATTCTAATAGTTTCAAAGATAGACTAACTTGGATAATTTTAACTACAATGTGACTAAATGTGTTCAAAACAACCAACTGAAATGCAAAATGTTTTAAATCTAAGCGATTTGACGTCCCGCGTAAGTCAAAACATTTTTGTCATCCTCAGGGTCTGATGCCTCGAGGGGAGCGTCCAAACCCGCTGAGGGAGAAGAACGCATGCGTCAACGGGTTCCTTCGCTCCTGGCTGCCGCGCCTGGGCCAGGCTCAGTTCCTGGATGTAAGCGCAGAGTTCGTCCACTCTGACGGAACCATCAGCCCGCAGGACATGTTTGACTTCCTCCACCTGACATCAACGGGTTACCGCACCATAGCGAAGCCCCTCAGCGACCTGCTGCTCCAGATACTGGAGGAAACGCCAGAGGAGAGACGGGCGTCACTGGTTTGAGGGCCGTGGCCGAACAGCACATTTATCCGGAGGCATGTCTCACCCGCTGCTGTGGGAGACGGGGGAGACATGCTTCTGGTATCAGGAGGAGGAAGGGGCTCACTCACAGGAGAAGGAGGCACCCTGATGTGAGTGGGCTTGAGAGGGGTGCGGGATCACATTCATGAGCGGAGGGTTGGGTGTGGAGAGGCGCTGAAGAGGGAGAGAGACCTCACTACAGACTGTGATTGCAGTAGTAAGCTCTGTTGCAAAAGGATTTTCCAAGGTCAGACGTCTGTGAGTCATAGACAGATATACTGAGATCATGTGCGACTGCAGTGGCACACACACACAGATTAATTAATGAGTGTTTCCCTCTGTCACCTGTGCCACGGACACAACTTTAGTTTGATGTGAGACCAAATAGAAAAACATAATATAGTTTCTAGTCTAAATAACACTGATTTGATTGGAACACTGGATACTTTAACATCTCCAGGCCTCTAGAAATCCTTCAAAAATTACTCCATTGCTTCGTTGTAGGGGTCCACAAGCTAAAAAGGCTGGGAATCACCCATAGAGAGGGGCTACTGCTGAGACACACGTGTAAATATAAGACTCACAAATGCTTTTGCTCAAAGTGTAATCTGCATATAAAATAATTTACACAAATGAAATGATAGTTTGTCTATCAGTCCAGTTTTTATATGTACTTATTCATATACTCAGCCAAACAAGGAGCACTTAGTCTTCTAAATGTTTACATTTGAGCCCAATATGTAACTGTTTAGGCATCTTAGGAAAGAGTTAATCAGTATGAAATAGATCAGTGGATATCTAGAGAGCAAACTGTCTCACAGTAGATCAATACTCCACTGCTGTGTCACTAAAAAATCACTAAACTAAATGTTAGACCCAACGTCGTCGCTGAATGCATGTTTTCAGGCGAGTCTCAGCTTTTGTGTAGAAAGTCGGCCAACGACTCGTGTCTTAAGTGAGTTAATATCAGTGAAAATCGTGTATTCATACGTATCCGTTAGCGATGTAATGCTTTTGACTGTACTTGTCCGATAATCTACGCAGGTCTTCCAAACCCCCCCCCCCCGACCCTGCTGCTTACATGCAAAGCTTCTATCACACCCGGGCAAGTGTATTTACATTTTATTTGTAGATTCACACTTCACTCTGCCTCTCTTGACATTTCATTTAAATGTCAAAAATATTGTATTGCTAAACTAAATCCTGCCAGCTTTTTTAAATTGTGCTCCTCCTCCTGTATCCGTTAAAAGACAATTTTTGAATATAAAGAATATTTGAACACGTCACTCCAGGCCATCATCTCAGTTTGCGCTTTATTTTTATTTTTAAAAGCAGAGTAAAAAAAAAATAAAAAAAATAAAATATTGAGATGAAAAGGCGGTTGTCAGATTAGCTCCAATCCTCCTGCTTTCATCTTACACTGCTAATCATATAATTCCTTATGAATACAGGTTGATGTGGACAGTTTCTTACTGATGTCAGCGGAAAAAAAAAAAAAAAAAAGAAGCTGTCTCATGCTGCGTCTGTGTCACACTAATATTTATCCAAATATTCATAGACTTCAACTTTGACTATATAGCACAGGCTCTCTCTCCCTCTCCCTCCTTATTACATGGATATACAGTATTTTCTCTTCATTCTGTTTCTCATCTCCTCTTTATTTCTGTCCCTGTTGTATTTGTAGTTGACTCTCACCCAGCCCTGCTACCCATGGGACCTTGACTTCTCTACATGGCATAGTTACCGAATATTTTTAGAAATTAAAAAGTAGCATAAGGCTAAGCTACGGAGCACGACTATACTCTGAATATTGTCACGCTAAAAAAAAGCAATCACAGCTCATGTCAAGAAAACCATTTGTCTGTGAGCTTATACTGTCTGTAGCTGTTTCCTCATGGCTCAGTTGTGTTCAAATCGCGGCTGAGAGTCTCATGCCGAGCATCAAAAATTATCCGACATTACTGCTGTCTTAAGCTCTGCACATTTGCGTGCTGTGTTAAATAGTGTATGTGTGTGTGTGCCTTAAGTGTTCATGGGGACGGTTGTGTACAGTATGTCTGGTACTGGATTATGTAAGCTGGAGTTGTGTGAGTGTCTAGAAGTGACCCCGGTTGTATATAAGACATGTGAAGCTTGAGAATGTGATGTTTGAAGGGGGTTGAGATTTTGGGAGTCTGTGTCTGGTGCGATACGTTATTTGCACTGTTTTGGCTCGTTGTCACGTTATTGAGGTAAAGCATTCCAATAAAAAAAACAAAAAACAAACACAAGGATCTAATCATGTGTTGGAGTCTTCTATTTCTTCAAAAAGTCAAAACCTGCAACACTGTTAGTGTTAGATTCTCACCAGCAGAGGGAGCCATTTCACCAGAAAACTAAGTTGACACTAAGAGGGCTCACTGCTCATTCCACGCCGCCTGTCTTTTAGCCAGCGTTCCTTATTGCTTTAATTAATTTACTTTCACAAAGTTTATCTTGCTAATGTTGAAATAATTTACTCAGCACTCAGAGGCGATGTAGAATCATGTAAAAAATGTCCTCATTAAACATTTAGGCTGGCTGCTAGAGTGTATATGATTTCTCGCACATTGTAAAATACCTAGTTAATAAACCATTTGCTCACTTTTGATGTTGCTCTCATTTATTTTAACTGTGACCCAAAACTGTCCCAGTGTGGCAAAAATAGTTGGTCCATCCGGAGTCCTGTACTGTCTACTGAGTGTGAAGTTTGACGCACTTTTGAAACATTAAGCTCAACCCAAAGCTAAACAACATGAAGTCTGAAGTCATGTGTGCTGGATTCTTAGAGATTTCATGTTTCTGATAGAGAAATACTTAAGGAATTAAAGCTGTTACTTTTTTCTCCATCTTAAGAGTTGTAAAACTGTAAAAATGAAAGAAAACAATTAGTGTCAGAAATTTGCATTAATCTGAAAACCTGTAAAAAGAAAAGAAAAGATTAACAGGCACTTTCCTGTGCTTACATTAAACATTTAGGGAAATGAAATGGGGGAGAAAAAAGCTTACAGACGCATAAAGACCCTATACTGTTCAGACTGCCAATGATCCAAATCTTAATATCCACTAAATGTTTGTGTAAGTGTTAAAACTGGCCATGTAGACTATAGATAAACATTTGGCTGCTTTGACTATCAACGCACTGTTCGAAAATGGGAAATGATAACTTTCTAATCCCAGTGGAAACGGAGGCGTCACCAGCAAGTTAGCTACACCCTGATAAAATCTACATCTGGCCTTGTGTTCAAGCTCTATTGACCCGTTTGAAATTTGGCTTCAGTTCAGTATTAACAAGCTTGGCAGTGTAACAGAGAAGGCAAGAAAAAAAAAATCTCCATCTGGATATTAGACTTTTATGTCATCTGGGACAGAAAGTATTAGTTTAATGCCGTATCTAATAACAGCACAACTCCAGAACAGGGACACTAAAGTGCTTCTTATTTACCATTTCAGGAAGTTATTATGCTTTTACTTCTGAATGTTAAAAGAAAAAATTGCCCACATGCTAAACTTAAAATTACTTCCTTGATTAATAAATGGCTTGTTTGCAGTCTAAATAAGTCAAATCTCACTGAAGGGGTTCGGTTTCTTTAATTATCGTGTTATTTGACAATTTTAATATGATAGCTGTCGGATGTCATCGTTTCATAAATGATGAGCCATGTAAGTGCATATTTGTGCTAGTTCCATGTGCTGTGACCCGTGTCGTGGTATTTCTTTGTTAAAGTAAACCTGTCACATGTTCTAACTTCACAATCTGTTATATATTTCAGAGGAAATGAAATACAGAAGTTGTCATGTCATGTTAAAGCAGAAGTTGAGGAAACCCGAAAACCCCTCGAGAAGGTTTGTAGTCAGTGGGCAATTTCTGTTTTTATGATTAGAAGAAGAGCAAGTATTTATACCAGGAATCCCAGTCTGGTGGTTTTTGCTAGGAGTTTACCTTTGTCTGTGATAGTAACCTATCTCAGCCACACATATATACAGCCATACTGTATATATGATGCAGTGAAACCACAGGTGAACCTTGACTGTGTCATAAAAAGTATGTAAGTACAACAAGTACAACTTTACTATTACAATGAAAATATGACTGTTAGGCACATTCTCTTGCAGTAACACATTGAGGTGCCATATAGTTGCATCCTTTATTTATAATAATGCCTATAATATAATAATGTCAATTTTTTGACTTGTTTCTCACAGAGGCATTTTAATAAATCAACAGCAAGAACGTTATCAGGCACAGATGACGTGTCACCTTCAAATGGCTGCAACTCCAGGATCAGTATACAGACAAAAGGCCACATCACTTTCAACACCTCCTCTGCAAAAAGCCCTTTGCAGTTTCACTGCAGCAGCTACTGTCACACAAAAAGACTGTCGTGATCAGTTGATTAGGTCATAAATTGCAGATCTTCAGCACAAAGTATTGTAATTAGTGGGTGGGTGTTGGCAGGTTACAGATAAATGTGAAAGACGGTTTAACCAAGGCAGCGTTTTCTTTTTAACTGTACCTACAACCAACACATTTTGAGATTTGAACTTATCACTTTGACTCGACAGCTTCCTCTCATGGAGTTTGAATTTGAGAGTTCACCCTTCAGATCTCAATGTTTGGCCTCAGACCAACAGTTTGGAGGGGAAACACCTGCTTCCTGACTCAGATTAACCACCATCCACACCTGATACTCCTGTGACCTACCTTTTTTGCCCTTTTACTATTCAGTACTGCCACATAAAGAGCCAATGAGACATGCAGTCATACCACAGCACCTTCCTCTGTGGTTCCTGATCAACCATATTCATGCCCCATGAGACACTGACACACATATTCAGTCTTCATGTTAACCTCAGCCTGGAGACAATGTTTATCAATGTTTTTCAAATCTGATGTGACATCCATGCTGAACTGTTCTGGGTCTGCAGTCTGCGGCTTAGCACCTCTCAGTTTCACAGTTGCATGTCACTATTTTGAAAACCACACACATACATACAGGGTCTCCACAGCAAATAACATCTCCTTGAAATCACTTGGGAAGCCAAATGAGCAGTGCTTACACTGCAAGAATTACAACCAATCTCATAATTTGCCACTTGAGCTACAATCAGAGCTGTTGAACCTGCATTAATGATTGTGTAACACCATCTCTGCCTCATCACAGGAGTCCAGAAGATTTCCACAAGGTCTTTCTACTCCACAAGCAGGTCATCGAAATTCATTTATACACATTGATTTCTGCGCTGCAGCTCTCGATAATTGTCTTGGTCCTAAAGCTAATTCAGCAGGTCTTAGGTCTCAGGGTCAGGCTGACCTATTTACTTCCTTCTTTCACCCAGGGCAATTGTTCCTCGATTGTAGCCATTTGTGGCATCACTTCATGACCTTGGAATGACATAATCCTGCTGCATATGAATCAAAGCAGCCTAATGTTGCTTTTGCTGTCAATTAATGCCTGAACCAATTTCTCCTAAAATAAGAAGCTTTGTGTCTGTGTCTTTTTCTGCAGGATTTAAACTGCCACAAACCTATTATCTGTTTTCCTCACATTCTGCAACCCCTCACAGTTGTTGTCCTCTTCCTTTACTTTGTGATTTATATGCTAGCATTGTTTCTTTTGAAAGGGGCATGTCACTGAGGGATAACCTCAAGCCTGACATCTCTTCCTGAAATTGTATGCAAACCAAACCCCTGCAAAGCAAAATAAAGTTCCCTTCTCATCTACAGCTAGAAATCTATTGTAAGACAAGATTGGTACTGTCAAAATATAACTGTTTTAAATCATGGTTTCCCCAAACATTTGTGACATTTGGACCTGCAAACATTTTCTGTGATAATGCAATTGATCTGCTTTTCAGAAAAAGTGTAAATTAAAAGCACTTCGACTTAATCTTAGCCTCCAGTTTGGGTCATTTTGCAGCCTACGTGCAGAATCTGTTTTACCACACAGAAATGCAAAAGTTTGTCTTTGTACTGTTGCTAAATGCTACACTATGTTCACCAGCTAGTTGCTAACTGTGTCTGTTTGCTGTTTGTTGTTGAGCAGGTAATGTACGGATGGTTTTTAAAGCTTTTACTTTGAAAACAGCTGCCTGCTGCGGCTGAAAACGACTCTATGAGAGTATGAAGTTCATCACTACGAACGACACCTCTGACATTACACACTGTCATTTGATAGATTGTTATTATAAAAAGTAATGATTATAGCTGCGTTATTCAAAATTTGTCACTTTACAAAACAATCTCACTACAATATCCATTTATAGCTGTTCTGGAGCTTGCGACCATATCACACAATCTTCATCTGCAGATGGAGTTTGCCCAGTTTTCATGGAATAGCAGATTTTTTATCTTTTAGAGCACTGTAAGGATGTCCTTATTGGCTTAAAAGTTTAAACTCAAAGTTCATTCTTTACCCAGAAAGCAACAGAAACAAAACAGCTACTAAAGCACCTGGTAGTGAGATTGTTTCTTGTCAACTGAGAACGTTAGCCTGCTTCTGTACATTTGTTGTGGTGCCTATGGAGGATGTATCAATGCAGACAGAACAACCAATAAGAGTCACTGGTGCTGTAGTCCCTCACTGGCTTCCCACTCACTAACACTGCATGTTATATTGCCAAGCCAGAGGCTCCACTCCCAGGGACTGAAGCCAGATCTCTGCAGTTTCAGGCGACAACTTTTTCCACTGCGTCACTTAGATCCCTTAATGAGCGCTCTACCTTACTGGCTTCACTAACTGTAGCATAAGTTCAAGCCTGATAATCAGAGTGAATGCCATTTCATTTACTTGAATCGCTGAACAAATAGGATATGAGGACGGAAATTCGGAGATCCAGGCAACCATAGTTCAACTTGAATTGGTTTAAATTTGTATGGTGACGAAACTCTGCATGGACGTCAGGGGCTCGCTATTTGCCCTTTGCGGAAAATGTTTTTCTCTTGTATCTCTGTTGTCAAGGATGCAACGTTATCCTTCCTCGTAAGACAAAACTGAAAACTTATTTAGAGAACTTACAAAAGTTTATGTTTCCTGAATTTTGAAAAGACCTTTAAATGACCTTCAGGCGTTAATGATGTCATCTACTGTCTCCGCTAGAGCAGTGAGGGCTCCACCCGTAACAGTTATATGCCTTGCTCAACAGAGCCGGTCGTAGCTGTAGAAGGGGAGGAAGGTGTTACATCAGCTTCCTATTTCACATTTTCCCAGACAGTCTACGGATTCAAACTGGCATCTTTCCAGTCAAAAGGCCACTTCTTTAACCTCAAGTCTATCGTGGACCATGTTATGCCCCTGTATGGCAGCAAAGTACATTCCTCTGCAGTGAGGCCAGAGATGTGTTGGTGTTTCCACACTTTCATTAATGCCTTGATGGAATGAGGAAAAAAATAGCTCCTGTGTCAAAAAGGTTGGACACAACTGTTCAGCTAAAAATTAGCTGGAAAAGATTTATGCTGTAAGATAAAAAGTTTTTAAAAAGTTACCACTGAGTGATATGTTTGTTTTAGTCTGTCTGGGGAATATTTCAAAAATGACAAGTGGGTTTTCCAATCTCATTAATTTCCCCTGTCTTTCACACTAGCAGGTCAGAAGAGAATATAGAGTACCTTAAACCTCAGCCTCAAACTCACACAGTGTCCAACTTAGAGTCACATTTACATAGTTACACAACTATGCTTTACTGAGTGGCTGCACTGCAGTGCTATAAGGGGGTTAAGTACTGTGCCTTGCTCATGGATACCTGCATAGAAAAAGAGTGAAATTGTAGTTTTCTTCTCTCAGGTTTGTCCACACAGACTCAATAACGTTCTCTTCACAACCAGCTTCAATAACTGCTGCTGCCCTGCTGCTCTCATCTGACATCACTCTCTAACTAATCAATGAATCTTTCATAACACCCTTTTTGTTCAGATTCATTAAAAATAATCAATTAATGATAAATGAATCAACTAATCATGAGACACTTAACTGATTCATAAATTAATCATTAATAGGTTAAACTTCACTATTGTCTGATGAACAATAGCTGATAACATTGCAAAGTCAGGGAGTAAATTATAGATGAACTTTATCTCAGTCAATAAATGATGAAGTAAATGTCATTGGTGCTGCAGTGCTCGTGGCAAAATTAATGATAAAGGAATTACTTACATCTCTTCTGAGACAAAAGGGGAAAATAGTGTGATACATTTCTGAAATACAGCCTTGTTTTGTTTACTTGCAAACCCTTACAAAAAAACATTTGTCTAACTTAACATTTTTATGATGATGCCCTGAAACAATGTAGAGCTTTTGTTCAGGATTTTATCACATTAAAACAGTAATTCTTTGAAATTATATGGTGGACTCTGAAACACCTAAATTGATTGAACCAGAGTAGGAAACATATGATGAAGCGAATGATAATCTTTCTTGTTTCCTGGATATCATGATCCAGCGATGATAACACAAAATGTGCTAGTCTCACGACATTTAAACACTAATTAATAAAAAAAAATTGATATAAACAAGTTAAAGGTCAGATAATTATTAAAACAGATGAATCTATTCAAATCTGCTCTGCTTTAGTGACATCTCATGAAATCTTTTTGTGTCTTGATACGTTGCGTTGCAGTGAGGTTTTACTGACGAGGAGTCAGTGTAAAAAAAAAAAGTCTTGCAAGGACACAAAAGTTTGGCATGTTACATTAAAGCACCCTTGAGATAAACTTGAGCAGATGTTATTGAGACCTGAAGAGCTCACTTGTGCCAAAGCACGCCAGTCTGCTAGTGTTGAAAAAAATATTAGTGTTGAAATAATAAACACTTCCTGGCAATCATAATGATTTAAACTACAGTTGAGATGACAGCCACAGTCCCACAGATCCTAATGTGCTGCAGCTTTTAATATTAAGGGAATTATAAAGAACAAATCGTGAAAAAAAAGCCATATGAAGTATTTAGTATAATGAGTGCAGGAGATGATAAATGTGGCTGCACAGTGATCAGGAACACAGTCAGAGGAGCAGGCCCTAATCATCACTGCATTTATTTGTAAAGAAATAGTAATAATAAATAAAAATACGTCTTTTATTCACTGTATTGTTTGCAATCCTCTCAAAAATGTACAATAGACCAATTTTCCCTTCTGTGTAATTACCTTATACTCAGTTTCCTGTTAACAGAACAAGAACAATAAAGAAGGGGAAAGGAAGTCTTTTTGTTTGCCCTCCCTCTGTTATAATCACTCCTTTTTTGGAAATGCTCTCTGATTTCATCAACGCTCTGTTCAGTCTTGACCTATAGTCCTTCTGACCGCAGCCACCTTCATTTTAATCTGCATTCAGCTCCATCTGGATGTTTCTTTAAAAAAAAAAAAAAAAAGCAGCATTTCTGCTTGCTGTTCCTTTATCTCTTTCTCTCATCAGACATCTTGTTCCTCTTTGACTATCTGCTCTCTCCTGCTTCTCTTCTCCATGTCTGGCCTTTCTCCCGAGTCAGTTCATGCTGAACAGCTTAGTCGGCACTCAAGCAGGAACACAGTATAAACAAAACCCTGGCAGGAGATAATGATAGTTCTCTTCTGAATCCCACCTTGTTTCTCTTGTTCCATCCAGTCAGGCGAAGCTCGGCCAGGAAAAATCCAGGCTGTGTCCCCGCCCTTCATCACCCCCTCCCATCATTTTCTCTCCTCCCACCTTTTTTTTTGTTGCCGACTTTATCACGTCGGCTTATCTTTACACAGCTCAAGTTTAAAGCAAACAAGGGAAGGTGTTATGCAGTGGTTACCTGCAGAGGGAAACTCTGACCTGTTTATTATGGGTTGCTATGTACATTTGTTCATCTCTTACTGTTTACCTGGTATCACTCACCACTCAGCACGGGGATTTTGGCACAATGTGCAATCGATAGCATTATCTGCAGATGTTAACAAAGCCCACTACTATCTCAGTTTGTCTAATCATCACACAAGAGGCTTCTTTACAGTTAAATCAAACTTTATTTCAAAATCATTGTTGTTACATGTATCAAACTCAAAAAGGAGGTCCAACATCTTGATTAGAAAGAGTTAACTGAGAGCATCTAACTGCAGCTTTTGTTATGAGGCAGGTACAACACACATGACTGTAGTTTATGTTTTTCTTAAACCTTTTATAAACCAGGCAATTCAACAATAAAACTTATTTGAAATGGGTAATCTATCTCATTGAGCAGTTAGTTCAATTTAGTCTTTATCGTTCATTTTAAAAGTCCAATTAAAGCTGTGTGAGCACTGCAGTCGTGAGCAGGGAGCATTTTCAAAGCTCTTCTTAGTGGCGCATTCAAGGACACTCTGACATCCAAGAATTGATAGCTACATTGTGAAAAGAGAGAAAGAGAGAGGTGTGTCATCTGTTAAAAACTCTCAAATCTCAGGTCCTTGAACGCACCAGTAGGTAGAGCCTTGAGAAGTCTTCCTGCTCAGAGCTGCATTACCATGCAGCAATAATGTGACCATTAAAATGAAAGGTAAAGCAGACTAAAGGTTGAATGTGATGGATTACTTTTTTCAAGCAAGTTTCAAGTCTCTGTCTGAAGTGAAACTACTAGACATGTGGAGGGCTCTAAATCAGTCTAATCCCTTGGAAAATAGTCAACTGTCACACAAAGCACATTTGATATATGATGAAAACATGCAAAACCACTGGAATGATTGTAAAAGCACTGTGTAAAATGCTCTAATTGTTTTACTTGATCTGATAAAAGTCTGTATTAACAAAAGTGTGCTCAACATGAAGTGTGTGTTGTGGTTTTCATATGTGCGCATGGTCTCGTTGGTCCCCGTTTTGGTCCAGTTAAGCCTTGAAAAATAGTCTGGTCGCTTATCTCCTCATGGCCAAGGTAAGAGTTTCTTCATCCTCGCTGAATGGCCTTTCAGAGGGTAGAAGGAGGAGAGTCTGAGGGGTGGGAGGTTTCAGGGTTCAAAGGATTTATTACAGGATCTGTCTGGGTCGTCCGTATCCTGTCATGCCAGCTTGAGATGCTCCTTTGTTTGTGCCCATTTGCAGGCCGATGACATTTCTGCCCTCGGTCAGCTGCTCCTCTGAGAAATCCCTCCTGTTCTCTTGGGACTTCCTGCACACATACAAACACACAACTCTTCTCAGTCCACACGGAAATGAAACCGCCTTTGTTTTACCAACTTTCCACACAGAGACTAGCTCATACATGCGAAATCCCCCCCCCCCCAGCTCAAACTTACTTATGGAACCAGTTGGGGTCTCCTTTGTAATTTCCATCATCCCTTGTGACGGCCAAACTACCCAGAGCCATCAGGGTCCTCTGGACTGCAGCCAGGTCCTTGCCTGAAGACACGCAACAATCTCAAATGAATGAAGCACACAGCAAACACAGGGAAGAGACACCGGACACGGTTGTAATAATTCATAAGAGGTCTGCTGAATGTCTTACCTTCAAAGAGGTCTACGGTCTGGAACATGTCGGTTTTGGTGACTCCATAGCTTTCTGCAGCTTTGAGAAACATGGAGATTTGCTCCATCTGCTTAAATGCCATGCCGGAGCTCTTGATGGTCTTGATGGGCTTGTTGGCTCCACACAGGCTGTTGATGAGCTCGCACAGCAGCTGGAGACACAGAGAAGGAGTAGATCTCTCTTAATATGCCTGCACACGATGCAGATTACAATGAAATATTTACATTTATTCAACCCAACACTCACACATCCATCCTTGAGCCAGTTTTGGAAGCCGGTCTTGCCTGCCTCAGGCCGGCTGACTCCCGAGCCACACTGGGCGATGAACCACTCCACCAGCCTTTCCTCCAGTTCCGGGTCGTATTTTTTATCAATCTTGCTCTGTACCTCTCGGCTGAAGCCATAGGCGGGTCCTTTGTTTGCCATGCTGATCCTGTTGGGAGGGAAAGTTAGATAGGCAATTGGTTTTGCAAACTTTGCTCCCTGGCAACGTATTGTGTTCTTTTCAATCTTGATATTTAATAGATGTAATAACATTCAAATCGCTGTCCTGCTCACACCCACAGTCCTGGCCTGCAGTCAGAGCAAATAGGACTTTAGTCACACTCTCCTGATGTGTGCATGAGTGTATGAATAGGTTTCTGGTGTGTTCTGTTTTTGTGAGACAAGGGCAAAAGTGAGGACATTTTAGCTCTCCGCACTTCTTCATGGGACTGTTTTATGCTTCATACTTTGGTTGGTTGAGTTTAAAAATAGGTTTAAGTTAATGTTAGGATAAGTGTTGTAATCAGGCATGTAGTATTGATAGTTAAGGCCAGAATTATGGCACAAAATGTCTGCAAAGCACATTTAATTTTAATGTTTTAATCATAATATGATTTGGACATTTTTTTTATGACTAGTGTAGTAACACTTGTTTAACACATCAGACACTTTGCACCAGGGAAACTGAAAATGCTAAATGTCTTGAGGAATTGCAGCTATGCTGATCTCTGTAAGTAATTATGGCCGGACTATCTCACTTATTAATGCAGCATGGGCTTCCTGTCAGCTTCAGCAGAACAGCTCCACTTCCTGCATCCTGTTTGCTCATTCAGCTGTCACTTCCTTCCTCCCTCTCTGACAAAGCTAGCTATGTGTATACAGGACTCTAAACAAAACAACATACTGCTGCTCACTATGGCAACTGCTCTTAAAGCGGACAAAAACAACTTCATCAAGCCTTATGAAAGTATGAAATGGTACGTGTTAACTGTCACGCTGCAGTAATTGCTTTTACAGATCTGAATCACTGAGTTACACAATTCAGTGACAGTTCTGAATTTCAAAGGAAACAGATAACATATGGAGATGTTTATAGCTGATAGTAAAATCCTCCTGCTCTTTCTTTTCTTAACTTTTTGAGTATGTGCACACAAATGTATGATATGTATATGTTCTGGAAAAAACAAAGGATGTGTGTTTTATCCTTGCAGGCACATTGGGTGTAATATAAAGCATAAAGTACATTTGTCCCTCAAGGGGAGAAAGGCACACCTATTGTGTCCCTTGCAAAACAGAGGTTGGTCAGTGTTACACAATGTGCTGATAGTTTGACAAATCATCATTGTGTCGAACTGCTCCACACTGGAGCCCTAGCTGACATAGATCACACTTATGTTCTCTGTTTATTGTCTGAGGTTGCAGCGGTTATATGGGCATGTGGGGGGGAGAAGCCTCTTCCTGTCCACTAAACTATTCCAAAACCAGTTTGTCACAGCAACAGCAAGGGTGAAGTAAATATCCAAACTCTTGAACAGTCTGTTTCTCAATCGGAGGAGTGTCATCTGCGGTGTCCCGGCACGCCCAAAGAACATCTTGCAGCTGGCAAACATCGGATTTATCTCTGCATGGTGTGAGTGAACAATGAGGGATGATGAAGTCAGAGATTCCACTCTCTCAGACGAACCCTCAGCCTAACCTGCACTTTGATCTCTGAATTAAACATGTGAACTGCTGATTGGATGCCACAAGATGAGGTCATGGTTTCATCTCTCTAATTGATGTGTGTATCTCAAGCATATCTACAGTAGAGTGCAAACACACATATCAGGACAGCCCTTTCAAGCATTGTGTGTGTACAGGTGTGTGTGTGTGTGTTTTGGAAGATTTTGTAGTCCGTTGCACTTTAAAAATCAACTGGGAGCGGCCTCGTAGTTGCTGGGAACATCTTGTAATCACAGAGTCACGGCTACAACCCCACCCCCCCCCACAACCCCACCCGAAAGAACAGGATGACGATAAACAGCTGTGTGTTACTGAGGTGATTTTTAAATATGGAAACTAAAAAATCATAAATCGTAAAAAAAAAAGCACTGATGTGTGGCTCATATTGAATTAGCTTTGTCTGTCTTCTAACACTCCACATGGTTCATCTTGAAAGGATAATCAAATTGAATGTGTCTCAATTTGTTACAGTAAGATTATTGTTCTGCAGCTTCTGTGATTGAACCTTCGTCTCTGTGGACTTCGGTGCTTATTGTTCGACATGTTTCCACACATCAAATTAGCTTTCTGGCTCCTGTAATGTGGCTGTGTGTGACTACTGTTATCTACTCGTTACTATGTGAACCTTCAGGACATATTTTTTACATTTACATGTCTCGTAGCTTAAGGCCAAACAAAAACCCCCTCAGCTGCTGCACGAATCACGCTGTAATCTTTTATTTTTAGAGATAATTACCGTTATTATTCAAATAATAGTAAAATGAAAACCACTGCATTATGCATTCATGACACGGTGGCTCTTTTTTAAAACCTGACTGCTGCCCTGTGTGCAAACCTTTCCTTCTACTTTGTCCACAGAGCAGCTCCCACGTGCCATTTGAGGGTTAAGTGTCTTACTCAGACGCAAATCCAGTTGTCATTCTCATCCCCCGCGCAAATTCTTACAAACTTATGTATCATCACTTGCTGGCAGCCGTTGTGAGCTGTTTCACAACTTTCTTATTGTTCCAACAGTATCTGAATCATCAGTAGTTACTTTCTGAGACAAGTTAATATCATTTTAACTCACTGTAATTTGATCAGTGACTCATTTCATTCAACAGGGGGGTTAAAAGGTCATTCTAAAACCTTTGTGATGTGAAAACAGTGGCTCTAAACGGATAAACTGCTTCACATGATTGTTTCTTACAGTGTTCATGTTTCCCCCTATCCTGCACAGTCCCACCTACTGTTGACCTTGTCTGTGCGTTCAGTGCTCTCTGCTCTTCTACCTCATCACTGAAGATAGCGAGAGCAGCACCAACCTACAGTCACAATCTTTAAGTTATATCACAGTCCACAGCACTGATTCACACATAAAACTTAACCATGTGCCATAAATGTGACAACACATCTGTATACAGAGTTTTACTGCCATTTCCTGAGGCAGAGGCCCGTTGTTCAGAGCATGTATTAAAACTAGAAAATGACATATTATTAGACAGTACTGACTACATGTTGAGGTGCCTCTGATGAGAGATTTGTCAGAGGCTGAACCTGTTCACATTCCCTGAAACTGTGCAAAAGTAGATAAGAAACAGGAATTCATAAAACAAGAATTTGCAGGTCAGTCAGAAGGTAAATAATCTACACAGCTAAACATTAACTGAGTCTAAGAGAGAAGGAGACAGACAGCAAGGGTGGGGTGTATGATACATTATACTTCTTTTTTTTTCATGTTTCCTGTACAGAGTTAGCCACAAGCTCCACAAAGCACCGAAGAAATCTTTTGACCGCCTGTGAGGAACCAGAAAACTGAGATTGATCGATGAGGCCAAGAGCAAAAAGACAAGGAGTGTTTACTTACTTTATTCGGTAGCTTTCAGGTGAGTACAGGTGGGCTTGTGCTGCTCTGCTCCCGCTCTTCTTCTTCCTCTTCTTTCTTACAACACAGTGCAGGTTGCACTGCACAGGACAGCCAACATAAATACAGCAAACACCCTCGTCTGAAATGACTTCACCACATTCAACAGAAGGAGGGAGTAAGAGAGAGAGAGAGATACACGCCTTTAGGTCTTATTTCACTCTATGACCCGCCCCCTTTTTCTCTTTCTCTTTTTCCCCACTCAAAGTGTAATTCCTTATTTAGGAGAAGGACGGGAAGGAAAAAGTGGGCATGTGACTGGGGAGTTTGGTGTGGTTACTGAAAGGAATTCTCCAAATTTCTCCCTCCACCACTAAAGAACAAGACAGGATTAGGAGGAGGGAAGGAGGGGAGAGATGATAAAATCCTGGAGTTTGAAGGACCACAGGAAGGGAGTTTGAGTAATTAGAGAGTAGTGAAGCACATGTAGATTTTTTTTATTGCCTTTAAGCCAAGCTGGTGATGTTTGTGTTTTCTAAAATATGTCTGAAATTGAAACAGGCAGAAAGCAGCCATGGAATGTAAATCCTCTCTGCTCTGTTGACTTTCATGTTAAGACACAATAAGGAGGAAGGAGAGGAACAGGTCATGACACATCACGGCATGTTTGTTTTTGTGTTTTTTCCCCGATAGTTGAAAATGTAAATTCTGAAACGTATCCTCCTCCTGTAGTTTCAGTACATCCAGACGGTTTCTATGACAACAAGGAGAGCCACTCCCTCCGAGGCATTCCAGCCATGTCAACCTCACTGACATGAACAAGTCAAGACCTGGCTGGCGGGACTTTGGAACGAAACGATGACATCAGACGTGTTAACACTGTGAGAAGTTGGCAATGTGTGAAGTCATCAGCTGAGCCCATCGGTCATGAATGTGTAGGTGTTAAGAAAAGCTGCGACTCGTATGTGTCAGATATGTTCTGTGTCATTTTCAACTGCAGGAAAACCCAGTTATGAGTCTGATATTTAAACAGGACCAGGATGTGCAGGGTTAATGATTACCACAATGTGAAAGTGGTTTTGTTGCAGTAAAATATTTCCTCTCTCCTGCACATATACTCAGCTGCCAAGCTTCACTTGTGTTGAAGAGCCACTCTCACCACTTTTCTTCATTCATTCTTTGAGTTTGGTTTTATTTCCATTTCTTCTTTCAACTGAGTAAATGATATACTTTATAATCAAGCCAATCAAATCAAGTACAATACAAGAAAACACAAAAAGAAGAATGAGATGCTTCCATCTGGGTTTCTACCAAAGGGTCAATTTTAATGTTTAAGCATCCATAAAAACAATTGTTTTACTTTTTTTATGCAACAGATTTATTCCTGTAAATTGTCATACTAGTGTAAGTAAAGTATCATTTTCACCTCACAACTGCTCCTCTCAATCTTCTATGTGTGTGATAATTTATACTTTGTTAAACAAAAAAGATTTAAAAAGAAAAATCACTACTACAAATGAGGTTGTGAGTCCAGTGGTGGAAAGTGAGTAAGTTAATTTAATTGAGTCCAGTTTAAGATACTTGTACTTTTATTGAATATTTTCATTTTATGCCATACATTATAATTCTAGTCCACTACATTTCAGACACAATTATTGTATCTATGCCATTCATTCATCTGACAGCTATAGTTATTTTGCAGATTGAGATTTTACACATCTGAGCTTATAAGACTGACTTTTGTATAAATTAAACTATCAAACAGTATATAAACTCTCACTCAGAATCAACGGCCACAATAAAGCTGCTTTTCAGCAGAAAAGTGAGTAACATTAAGTGCACCGAACTCCATTGGAAAAAAATGACAATTTAATACACCAATGACTGGTGATGGTTTGCTTGTTAACTACTCATTTAAGTTACATTTTTACTGAATCAAGTCCAATTTTACCTACAAATCATGTGCCGAATTAATCAGTGGCTCCTTATGTTGTTTTATCTTTAAAATATCATCCATGCTGCACACCTGACACCTACAAACAAGGTCTGTTTTAAATTGTGTATTTTTATACAGGACTTTGGTGTGAGTGTTAACTCAGAGGCCGTTCAGTTGGGAAGTGCTGACAGTGGGCATGCCCCCAGCGTTCAGAGCAGAGAATACTGCTTATATTTCAACAATTTTGAAACCTAATTTTATATACTTGGCGATTTTTTTATCATTCAAATTTGGCCTGGTGGTTAATTGCACATTTTTCTGTGGTGTGACAAACTCAGAATATGTATTTATTATTGCTTTGCACGGACTTTAAGTTTCAGTAGTGGTTAAGTTATTCCTTCATTTCTAGGTTGACATTAGGAATTATGATGTCAAGATTTATATCCTTTGTTATCCTTTTTCTTCTGGTATCAGATGAACCATTTTCAGCTTTTCTGCAAAAAAAGATTAAACTGTAACTTCTGCCTTTGCTCATCTGTCCTAACAGCCACTGAGTTGATGATATTCCTGGAACCAGACTATCAGTATTCCTTCAAGCTAAATATTCTTTAATGATAATAAAACAATACTCAGAAAGGGGGTATTCTGCAGAAGTAGTATTTTTAACTTTTGACAGTTATATTACATTTTAGTGATAATTCTTTAAACTTTTACTTGAGTGAATTTTTAAATGCAGGACTCTACTTACAATGAAGAATCTATTCAAAGGCGTAATTCTTCCACCACTGGCAACTGACACATATCTCGTGTGTATGCAGTGAACCGGTTGACATGGTGGGTGTGGAGCTGGAGAAATGTTCATGTTCAACAAAATGACAGATAGCTGTGTGTGTGGGAACATGGGAAACATTATCCAGCAAACCTGTAAATGGTGAAAATACACACAAGTGAGAAATTCCACATGTGGATGAGCTCTGGGAGTTCCTGCAGCCAGCGGTTCGTCCGTACTGACTTTGCATTTCTCTCACTGGAACCAGATATACAGTCTCACCTGCCCTGAACACATTATAATGTCAGTGAAACATTTTTTTTAATGTTTCTGTGAGATGTAAACCTTGAATCTCCAAAATGCTGTGCTTAGAGGAAATGAAAAACACAGCTGGTTTTTACAGCTTTTTAATCCCAGATACCCATCAGCCCTCCTGTGAGTCTGCAGGCTGCTCCTGCACTACAGCAACATCTGGTGGCTCAGGGGGGCAGATAGCAGGTGACATCCACTCATTTCTCCCTCCTCTGTGGTGCAGTGTTTGCTTTTACAAGGGTAAAAACAGCCAAAAGCATATTACTCCACAAGTAGCAAGCAATGTTTTTAAATGTGATTTTGTTCAACAAGAGGACGAGTAACACTCATTGTCCTCTGGAGTCAACCTTGTCCAGAAAACAGATTTCATGTTATTTTCAGGTGGAGGGACACACTGCTGGGTGTTGATGACCGCAATGAGAGCTGCTAATTGAAAAAGAGCTGCCTGGTGGACGCAAAACTGTGATGTCAACAGGGCGTGAAATATGAAGCTGTTAGACAGAAAAATGATCTTAGCAGATGGAAGAGAGTATCAAGGGGTGCAGGTTTTGTTGTTTTCAACCTCAGAATGAATTATTCAAGAGGGAAACTACTTTGAGTCAACTTTGTCTAAAAGCCAAAACAAACATCCGATGGTCCATAAAATCTGTCTCACTGCTTTCTGACTTTAAGAGAGTTATGAATACTCAAAGTAAAGGCAGCTAACTATGGTCAAAAATAGATAAATATAATATGATTTCAATAGTGAAACTGAGATTTACTTCAACATGATCAGTGTGACACAGTGCAGAACATTTGGAGACATGAAAGTGTTTTTTCACATGTTGTGTATTATAGATCAAGATTTATATTTTCTAAAAATGTCGACCATTTTAAAACATCAAAGGCAAAAAACAATTAGAAAATATGATTTGTGCAACAAAGAGAATTTGATTTGTCCTTCAGCTTCAAAAGTCATGATGCTAATGAAAACATGTGCATGTTTTACTTTGTATTTGAAGCTTTACTTAGTTAATGATCATCAAGACAATAAAACCATTCAATTTTAATTTTCAAAAGCAAGCCAAGGATGCGGTGTATCCCTTTAACCTTTGTTAATGTATTGGCTTCATTCATTGTATTAGACATGTGACTGGGGTCCTGATTATGTTTGCATGTTTCTGTAATGGCTCTTGTGGCCAAATGCCAGCTTGAAACTAAATGTTAACGTGATTGTGTACTGTACTGTAGGTCCTCGAAACGGTTCAGTCTCTGCATACTGAGTAGTGTGTCAGCTGAAAGGGAATATTATGATTTCAGTTTCCTTTTTGCTTTTTTTTTTCCTGAACATTTCGTACATACAAGATGTCCTTCTGCACTCTCGTCTTGAGGGAAAGCTGCTCCCATCAGGACAAATGATAAAGAACAAATCTAGCACAACCGCACCGTTGTGTTAATAAATGTAATGTAGTTTTGATCCAGTGTGCATGATCCCTTCTTTATCTGTACCACAGATCATGGTACTGAACTGTGGGAGGTGTGATGATGAGATATGTGGATGAATAAAAGAGTGTAGATTAAGACCACGGGAGGTCCAGCGGTATCTGATCCTTAAGGACAAAATTCCAGTGAGACACAGCAGGAAACATCTGTTTAAATTCCTTATTTATTCATGTGACCACTACGTAGAACATTTTTCTCTTCTAAGACAAGTATTCGACAAATAATCACAATATATTTCAGCAGTTTTAGCCTAGTAAACCTCCGTTGTTACTGTTTGAGCGGTGAGATGGATAACATGTGTACTCTCAACTTTCTCTTCAAGTGAGTGAACTCAGATGTGGAGAAGAAAAACTGCACAATGTTCCAAAACTAAATGTCCTTGAATAGCTCCTTGCCAGTCAACAGTGGGGGGATACGCATGTTTTGTTTTCTTATACGAGAGTTGTAGAGTGCAGGTTGGTCCTCTTGGAGGTGCTGTGCTTCAGTAGTCACTAAACAGACCCTTCACTCTGCTGACACTCAGCCTAAACTGTGACCCCTAAATGTCCATATAAATCTTCAACCCTCCATCTCCTCCCTCTAATAATGCTATGAGATGGTGAGAAGCTGTGCAAAAAAAAAAAGGGGGGGGGGGTATCTGCGATGTAATGGACATGTTCAAGGTGGACATTGGTGTGTGTTAGTCATTTACAACCACCAAACCAGATGATTCTGCCCTAAATCCTCTTTTATCCTCCTCTTTTGTTTGACATTTTGAAGCAAAGTCATTCTGTACCTGCAGCTTGTGTGAAAATAAAAACATCTGCATCCTCTGCTGTTTTGCTACTTGAATTCATTGCACACAGCTGCTGGATGTCATCTACATGCTATCTGGTGCAATTTAAAAAAAATAAGATTAGACTTCCACTTAATTTATGTGACCTCTGTTTATTGATCGGGGAGGCAGAGGTGCATAGGTGGGGGATGGGTGTAGAGAGAGAGAGAGAATTTGTGAGACAGGAGTCCACGGGCAACACATCACAGATCACTTCTGCTGCACAGGGGCTCAGTCCAGCTGACTGTTGTGGCCATAAGGTTTACAGTGTGTGTGCATTTCTGTTGATTGTGTCCAGCTCTGCTTTGATTCAGGCAACCAGCTAAAATGAAACAGCAGCATTTTAAGAGAGACTTTTCTCTGAAGGCTCTGTCCTCTTTGTGCGGTAAAAGTGTTATTAAATGTTCAGTAAGCCTCACTCTGTCTGTCTCAGAGAGCAGATGCAGAGGGAGCTGTAAGCCATGTTATTTCTGGCCGTAGAGAAGATCTGGCCACATTGACAGAAGGTGTTAAATTAGCCAGTGGCTTTTGTATCTGGCTTCTGCAATACAGTGCAATACTGATATAATTAGACCAAGTTTACTCACAAGCATTTCTTCCAGACCTGTTTAACTGCCTGTATTTAAAAACTGAAAAGATTTTAGCATCATTGTAAACTTATATACACATAGTGTTGTTTCCATTGCAGTAGTTTGACAGTAGAACTTGTAGACATGTGCAGGATTAGAAAAATAAAATCAGCATGAAATGGGCCCATTGCTTCTCATATCTTTAACCTTTTGTAATCACCAAGTAATGACGGAGTGTTACGCTGTAGAGGACGACACACAAATAGTCTGTGGTGTCCACACTGACTGAATTTATCACTGCAATGGCTAATTTGAGCTCCCAGTGGTGGATTAAGTGTTCTTAAGCAGGATCTTTAAAGATATGTGGGGAACGTACATGTACAGCATGTTGACACACCATTTAACTTTCCATAGATATTTTTAATTTTCAGAAATCCCAGCTTACCAACTTCACTGAACTAATCTTTTTCCTTTTTTTTACCTCGACTTTTTGGTGACAACTGGTGAAAGCCAAAAGATGAATCTCAACACTTGTTGAAAAGATTGTCTTCGGATTTATTTTTGTACCAGTTGTCTTGTCTTTTTGCAACTCCCTGTGATCCAAAATAGATGCCAAAAAGAGAATACACCCCTCAGTTTGTCACCCATATCATGAAACTAACTTGATCTCAGTATTTTTCTCCCTTTTTCTAAACGACCAGAACAACCGCATTAGAGCCAGATTTCATGCGGAGCATATGGCACAGTTGGTCCAGGGGTTATTGAGGGTATTTTTGAGATACATCCCAAATTTGTCTGACATACTGCAACTTCCCAAAGATGAATTAATTCAGTAAGATGGCAGAGCAGTCATGATTGGATCTAGGAGGCTGGAGGCTAAAGCAGCTTTAAATAATATCATACATGCTGGGTGCTCTATATATATCATATTTCCAGGATATCAACTGAGGAGAGAGGCAAGAGAGGTGTCAAGCCAGCATCAAGGAGTTTTTCAAGGAGATAATGAGAGTTGGTAAGCTGTTGGGAGAAGATGTGTCAGGGTTTTTTTTGTCTGTTTGAAGAGGGCAAAAAAGGGAGGAGCTGGGGTCAAAGAAAGTTTAGGAGAGAGAAGAGAGAGTGGAAAAGGATTTTTCCTGAGTAAAGCAGAAGATTCAACTGCAGCAGCTTAAACAAGGAGGAAAAGAAGCATTGAAGGAAGAATCACGTGACTGAGGAGAGAGAAGTTCAGAGAAAGGTAGGAGGGCAGAAATGTGGAGGAGTAGGAAGCAGTGGAAAGAGAGAGGAATGAATCAAGAGGAGTAGGAGAGGAGCAGATGGAGACAGAGAGAGAGGAAGGGCGGAGAGAAGGTGCTGAGCAGGGATCTCACGAAAGGAGATCAAGTCACTTGCGGAGAGCAGAATGTAGACTGACACAAATTGACGGTCTAGAAGCGGAGAAGGCTCCAGAGAGAAACAACCGAACTCCAATTTCATCTTTATGAATGAGTTGAGAGGCAGAGAGGGAAATATCCAAGGAACACAGGAGAAGAGTAATGAAATGCTTCTTCTCCGAATGCTGTTTTATGACTGAGATAATAATGAATCAGCTGTGGGGAGCGGGTCACAGAGCAGATGAAAATTTGATGAAGAGGCAAGGGTGAATGCCTGTGAATGACTCGTCAGTGGCAATCAATCTGTAAACATTGATTTATCCTTACAGAGAAAAAATAATATTTTTTTTTCTAAATTAGATCCTCTTTTCTTTTAGATTAGATTGATTTACACTATAGGGTCAAGGTCAGAAAACATTGCTGCACCTGTCAGGCCTCACTGAGACTCACAAAATTTTTTTTGCATGTTTACAATAAAATCTACACTGAAGTCAGTTTAATAGAAAGCAGTGACCATTGCTCCTCAATAATTTGCCACTGGCTCAGAGATAAGAAACCAAAACAGAAGTCACATCTGGTTGCTGAGAATGATGAGACAAACTCTTAAAATAGACGCTAGAAACTAAAATAGACAGAAAAAAGAAGCAACACTGGTGGGACAGACACCGCATCTGTTTAAAGGACATTTAGAAAGCAAACAGATCAAATAATGCGCATGTCGAGAGGTTCAATATCACACCATTGATAATGAAAAGAATTTCAAAAACATGTCAGTCAAATTGATGTTTTTCGTGCAAACACCGATGATAGATTACCCACATGATGCAGACATTGATACAGTCACAACACCAGTGTTCATGCTGTTTTTTCTTAATTTTGGAAAGGGTTAGGTTTGTACAATACATCCTGCCAAAGATTATTATGTGTAGTGAGAAGAACAAGAATGTGATCAAAATGCCACAGTTCAATTGATTCAACTTGACAATTTGTTGGTCAAAATGTGAAAGAAAGGTCCCTGATCTGATCAAGATCCACAAATAAGAGCGAGGTAGTTCATTCAAACTTGCTGCTAAAGATGAAGCTGACGATGATGATGATGTCTCCTGTCCTCTGAAGAACGGTGCGTCTGTGGAAAGTGTGAGATGTGGATCTATGTGGCACTGAGCCATTTCACTGCAGGCCAGCATAGTGAATGTGAAGTGAGCTCAGCTGAGCATCCTTCATGACGGCTCTGAGCGGGGTGAACAGTGCTTTAATTGATTCCTTGAAATGATACACATCAAATACTGCATGATCATCGCAGCGGGAAGGTCTGAGAACCTGGAAGTGACCTCCTTTTTACTGTCAGACTGTGTTATTTTCGTTCATCTTGATTTTATTTTCTTATTTTAGGAAGATATATATTTGATGGTTTGTGTGTAAGTTTGTAGATGTGATGGGTAGGTTAATATTGAGTGGCATATATTTAGGTATTTGGTTTTATTGGTGTTTTAATGTTGATATTTTTAAAAATGTGACTTTCTGTAGATGTGCATCATTACCCTTACACACTTTCAGCAAAGAAACCCAAAGGGAGAGGATGTGTTATGAGTGTCATGGGGTGTGAATTCACTGTGCTCACACACTTTCTGTTTGATAATAACATCTACTCTTTTCTCAGAGAAAGGAGAAAATGTTTTTATGTAGTCGGGCATATTAATGGTTAAGAAATGCTTGTTTTATAGCTCATAACTGGGTTAAAAATATTCCCTTATTCACTCCAGTGGAAGTTATTTGAGCTGAAGCCAGCATATGGCTCATCTGTTGGTTTGAACCAGTCTGCCCATCCATATTCTTTTGGACAGCAGACACCCACCTTTTTTTAAATAGTTCCCACGGCAGGTCAGTAAGTGTTTTTGTTTGTTTCAAGGGGGCGTTTCGTTACATTTTGTTCATTTACTCTGTTTTGTTATTTACAGTCTAGCATGTCCGCACCCTTTGTCGTGTATAACTTTCTTTTCTTGAATTCAAAATTAATAAACCTGCAGCGCCCAGAACCATCCCTGTGATTACATGGTGCAGTAAACCGTCTATTTGCATGCTTTGATGCATGAGTAAGCAGGCAGGATGAACTTCTAAGTTGTAGTTATGTATTTGTGCCTATACTTAATGGACTGTAGTCTACTGAGTGCACAAATGTGGAGGTATGTGGGTGTTGAGTGACAGCTCTATTCAGAGCTATGATCTGAGCGTATAGAAACACCTGCATATTCATTCGCTGCGTGTGCATAATCCACAAAGGCCTGAGCAGCCACAAAAAAAAAAAAAAAACCTACAATGCACAATGTGCTGAAGAGGGAGAGCGGGGGTAGCCATAATATAAAAAGTTTCTTCTTCAACTATGCTGTACCTGATGAGAGTCTCCTAACATGAGGAGCATAAATTTCATGTAAGTAATGCAAATAAGTGCTGTTAAAAGGCTTTTAACATTTCCCACCGCATCGATTATGCTAATTGTCACTTCGTGAATCATACAGTGAAGATCATCAGCCTAATTTTTTTGAGTAATGTTAATTAAAATATATAAATGACGTACTTTCAACAAAGTAATCTGAATGTGGAAAACATGACTCTAAAAATGGAATTGGTTGCCATGCTAATTCCTGTGGTAACCAGTGATCTAAAAAGAAAGCATTCTTGACTCTTGTGTTTATTATTGTGCATCACATTTAATTCTAAAAATGTTTAAAAAAAAACACCCAAACACTGGTTAACCTCATCCTTATATGAAGTATTTTGAAATAAATATTTTAGTTTGTTATATATATGTGTCATCAAAGTCATCTACTGTATAGTTTCTTCCATATTATCAATTTTATGCAACAAATCAATGGAAGTCATCATAGGTAATTATTGTACTTAACTGTTATTTATCTCATACTTATGATGTAGCTGCAGCGCTGCGGATTAACGCGCAGCACAGCATGTTTCTAACTTTCACCATGAGTCTATCACTCGAGTGTGTTCTGCAGGTTGCTGCTATGTAGAGATGGTGCAGTGCTGTTTCTGCCCTTCACTACTGTAGTCTCTGTGGTGCTTAACATCATTACTGCCCTCCTGTCACCACAGCAACCAGCCTTGCTACATCCTCAGCAGTGCTTTTGTTTAGGCAGTTATTGACTCTGTGTGTGTGTGTGTGTGTGTGTGTGTGTGTGTGTGTGGTTGTTGGGTGCTTCTTGATGTAAATGTATATCACACACAACAGAGAGTCAATCACGGGCTATCCACATGTCAATAAGAACATAGCGTGGCCTTTAAGTGAATGAATAACCACAAACTTCATTACTTTACATCCTATCATACAATCAACTTTATTAACACGCCTCTCCATCACCCTCGACCCTCTTCCTCTAGTCCCCATATGCTTTCAGTGCTCCCCAGGACACAGCCACATGTCGCCTGCACTGACTGAAGGTTTAATAACACTAAAAGGTTCACCGCCCCCACACCTCTCTCTTTTCTCCCTTGGTAACCTCGCTCATTCCTGAAATGATCAGGTTCACTCTAATAACACCTGCCTACGTGTCACGTTGAGCCTGAGAAACAATAGTGTGAGAATCTTACTGCAATTTCACCATAAAAGCATGGACGTTATCAGCGTAAATGGGAAACACCCCTCTGGGAAGGTCTTGCACAGTTTTGAGATGAATTTACTTTAGTCAGGAGTTTTCATATCACGGAAGACAACAGGTTAAATATCTATAATTTACCAGCGAAAACCCAGAGAGTGCACTAAAGTATCTACCCTCTCAGAGATGTATCATTTCTCTGTGTTGAATAATAAATATTAAAGCAGGTTTTAAATCTGTGCAGCTGAAAGCACTGCAATGCACTCTGCACTCTGTGGTTTATGTGTTCTATACAGCATGAAAACTGTATTTCATGTTAATACAACACTGCCGCACACAGAGGCGAATGGTGAAAGTGCAGATATTCAGTCGAGGCAGTAACCGTGCACTGACAGTAACTGTGATCTTATGACAGATGTATGAACTGCTGTATTTTCCAGTCTACTGCTTGGCTTTCAAGTCTCTCACCTTCACTTCTTTCCGGACTGACCCGATCAGACTCAACACTTCATGGTTAGATGCACTCACAGCATGAGAACTGACCTTTTTTTTATCAGGAACACAAACTGTAAACCTCCGTCAAATGTGGGTATGTTGTAATTTGTGTTTTTAAAGCAAGAATAAAGTACAGAAGTACAGATGAAGCAGTATAACTGATACAGTTCTCTAACACCTCACAATACCCTGATAAAAGTATAAAGGCAACAATAATTGTCGCTCTCATGTTGGTCAAACACAGCACAGTCAAAATCAACTGTTTGCATAATAATTTATTCACATATTTTTTCACATACTATTATTGCTGCAGTTCTGGAGCCTTTCAGGTATTCACTTTCAATATTCCCACAACGGGATGCTATGTTCATATCTCTTTATATTTTTCATCTTAATGCATGCTGAGTATTACATTTCACAGGAGCAGGATGCAAATAAATAAAACTCTTTTTTCTTAAAGTTACATGTCATAATCTATCCATTCTATTAATGCATCAGTTAACATGCCTTTTTCAAAGTCCATATGGGGGGAAACACTTTTCGGGAACATATAGTCTCCATTAGAGGGTGAAGGCTTAACAAAGAGCACATTAATAATACATATTGTTAAAGCTGGCAATCTATGATTAATCTTCATTACCACCCAAACCCCTGTTCCCCCATCCAAGTGACGCCCATCTATACCGCATAGGGAAAAGGCTAAGTGTAATTATTACATTTCATCTATGTACAGTAACTTTGAAATATGGCACCAAATCTGCTTGTGAAAAAAAAGCTTGAGGTTACACGTTAAAATATTTGTGACTACAATACTTTTTCCTGTTTAACTGAAAAAATATGTATGTAACTCCATTCATACCCTTAGACAGCGATCACACACACATAAAGTGGAAACACTGGCACACTTTTCTTGACTGTCTTCAGTGGGTTCTGAGAGTAAACAGCATGCCTTGCAGGCACAGGGAGCATCGTAGTGTATAACACAGTGTTGGAAAGTAAATCTAAATCATCTTCAATGCACTATGTGTCTCACCTTGATTTGGTTGTTAGTGGTAGCACAGCAACAAATATTGCCAACTTGCTAGCGAAAGCATCAGGGCAAAGTCAGTCTGTAGCCTGATCGGTGGCTAATGTGACAAAGAATATGTGTAATAGTGAAAATGTATTTATGTATGTAATGTTTATCAGATAAACCTGGTACACTGACAACAAATGTTCCAGTTTATGCTGATAGTTTTAGTGCTGTTGGTTTTTGTGTCTGACTTTGTGCAAGTGACTTTTCTTGAAAATTATGGACAATGAGACATAACATAACATAACATAATCTTTCTCTCAGTAGCTCAGATTAGCTTAGCATTCAATTTTCTGACTCCAGTCAGAGATTGGCTTTTTTTTCCCCACACACATGCGTATGCATGCACACGCTTAAGCTCTTGCATATGCACACACAATTGGAAAATGAGGGGATTATTTCTGACCTACAGCAAAGGCAAACAAAGAAGGACTTCAGAAAATTCAATCTCAGACTACCTTTACAGTATTTTAATATTATTAGTAATTGCTCAGTTTTGTCTGTTGGGTTCTTTAAAGGCACCTAGTGTCACCTAGGCAGAGCAGAACTCTCCATCATGTAAGCTTTAGGTGTAAGCTTTGCTGCAGCAACACAGTCGCCTTTTTAGGAAGGTGATTCTTCTCTGTGTCAACGACTCTACTTTGTGAATTGATGCTTCATCATGACTACACAGAGTCTGTCTGTGCTCCTGAATAATAATGCAGTGGTGAGTTTTGTGCCCTAATGATCGGGAGTCCTGGGCCAGGGAAAAGCTCTTCTCCATAATTTAAGAGGTCCTCGAGCCCCCAGGCAGAGAAGCCTCTGTCAGACGTAGGCTGACTCGCTAGACTGGGTTCTGCCCAGGTTTGGGGCCTGGGACAGGTGTGAAACATCCTTCTTGCGCACTTCACAGATGGACTTTCTTCGGGCCTGCACCCCTCGGATGGCCGTTTTTATCTTCCTCCAGCCAAGGTGGTTGAGCTCAGCCAGGTTGAGCAGCACACATATGCCGCTCACTGCAAACATAAAGACCAGAAACACGGTCTTTTCTGTGGGACGAGACACATAACACTCCACCTCCTTCACACATGGGTAGCGATCACACTCAAACATTCCTGGCACATTGAAGCCATACAGGAAGTACTGGCCGGCCAAGAAACCGATCTCCAGCGCATTGCGGAACACAACCTGGATGACGTAGAACCGGGAGATGCCTTCCTGCCGTCGCACTTTAGCACTCTTGTGTGTTTGAGGGAGTCCCCGGGGACCGTTGGGGATCTCCTTGACCTCCAGGCAGTCGTGGTCCTCTTTACTGCTGTCGGGGTGCACCAGTATGCCGTTGATGTTGCGAGAGTGAAGCTTGCGTGCATGATGGTCATGATGGCGACCGTGGTGACCACCGTGACCGTGGTGATCCATGTAAGGATGCAGGAGGGAGTAGCTTCGGTCACGTTGTTTTGCAGACTGGTGAACAGAATACGTGATGAAGCACAGGCTGGGCGTGCACACCAAGATGATCTGAAAGACCCAGTAGCGGATGTGCGAGATTGGGAAGGCCTTGTCATAACAAGCCTGGTTGCAGCCAGGCTGCATGGTGTTACAGATGAACATGATTTGCTCATCCTCATAAACCTTCTCTCCCACTATGCCTACTATCAGGATACGGAAAATCACCACCACTGTCAGCAGGATCCTGCAGAGAGACAGAAGGAGAAGGAAAGGGCAGGAAGGGGAGGGGGTGAAAGGGAGAAAGACAATGTCAGTAAATGAGGAATAAATGCAGAGAAGGTCAGGAAATATCTGGATATAACTCAACATGGTCTAACTAGTGATTGGATGCTTGTTTTGTTTGAGTATTGGCTCTTCTGACACTAAAGGGACACAATTACATTATGTACCAAATATATGCCTCTGAGTGTGTGTGTATATGTACATGCATGCATGAGTATGTGTGTTTGTGTGTGTTATCACTCAGCTGCTGTGACAAAAAACACTGTAGGATGATGGAGTTGCGCTCTAGATAGCATGCACACATGAGCTCACTAATAAAGATGAGAGAAGAGACTGAGCAGGAGAGGCTGTCAGATGATAAAGGTGATTTCACACTGATCTGAACATCGCGTTCATTGACATCAGCGTGTTGACTGCATTTACATGCTTAAACAGTGATAGCTATGTCTCCGTATTTGATACAGGAAGGAGAAATAGTGCAGTTGGTATGTTATCAGTTTGAAAATCTCAACAGAAAGAGGAGGTCATGCATAGTAGAAGGTTAAATCAGTTGTTAGTATTTTTCTGACAATGCCATTCATCATATATCATAAATCTCTTCATTGTTGTGCATCTATTAAACAAATATTTAGCAGTGGTACAGATGGCCTTGTTGTACTCATTTGGAGAAAAGAGAAAGACACCATGATATGAGACAGAAAGTGTCACAGTTGGCAAGCTGTTCTGAGAGCTCAGATACCAAAAAAAAAAGATATGTTGCAGTCAGTCGCCTTTAAATCTGTCGAAATGGAGGCAGCTCATTAGCAACTTAGCGCTGAACGATACAGTATATACTGAACCGTATACAGGTGGCCTCTTCTACAAATTCGGTGGACTTCCCATTGAGCATCATTAGTGCATTGCTGCAGTTAGAGAGCGCTGTGGCCTGGGGCAGCTGTGTTTCAAGGCCTCTGAGAAACTGGTGTGCTGTACTGTTATCTTCTGGTGTCGATCCAGCATGGGCACTGCGGAGGAGGACTGGGCCTTTAGGGCTGCACTGTCAGCTCTTTCTAATGAGCGAGGAAAGCCTGAACATCGTGGGGCTCCCTGGTATTTATGCCACAATGCAGAGGATGTGCATGCTCCCTGCGTGGAGGAGCCAATTACTTAGAACACACATGTTTCCAAGCAGAAGAAGGCCACCCAAGACAGCTAAAGGGACAGAGATCGATGAGAGCTGGCCCCAGGTGGTTTGGGACAACTGCGGTAAATGGCATCAATGTATGACAATAGCTTTGATTCAAGTGATGTAGGGTAATATGATTCCTGTGTATCAGAGGATATGCACATGAAAAGTTGGTCTTACAGTAGTTCTGTTGTTTTCATGTCAAATGAGATTCCACAAAGTGTGTTTTAATGGGGACTCAAAAATGCCCACCTGACCTTCCATGGCCAGTTACCACAGCAACCAGAAAATTAGTGAAAGGTGAGGATGCAGAAACGAGTGCAGGGAGAGAAAAGGGCTGGAGACATAGAGGTATGGTAGGAAAAAAATATCCTATAAATTGTGAGAAAGGTCTGAAAAGTGAAATATGCGTTTCCTCATGGAGCGAGAAAATAAATGTCTTTAAATGTGGAGATTGAGGACGTCTCAAGGGGCAGACAGGTGAAGGTAAAAGGTAGCAGAGGAACATGTGTTAGCATGGAACAGACTTAAAATAGAGCAGCACGCCGCTGCAGGACTGTTCCTGCTCCACTTGTGAGTGCATGCCTGTGCGTTTTTCTGTGTGAGAAAGACAGACATGAGGACACAGAGACAAAGAGGAAGAGTCAGCCATGTGGATGACTTCTGCAAAATGGTAAACGTGTCCGGCCGTCTGTGCTCGGAGCAGCTGTGAGCGTGTACGCTACACTGACTTTTAGTGTGGTTTGGAAATACAACAGAATAAAGCTTCTCTGCACCGTTGGTCTTAAAGGAGTTAAATGCAGGTTGCGTACGTAATTTACGTTCAGTTGCTCTCTGATCCTTTGCAGCGAGCCACATGAGTATCCCTTCACTGGTGATTTGACAGCAGTGGATTTGACCAGAGGGCTGATATTGATGGTTCTCTGCACCACAAAGAGTCATTTGATGTATACTGTTCACTGAGCACATTGTGGTCTACACTGCTCAATTATATGAAGCTATTTCAATATAGGAAATATGTAACAAGCTCATGTTCAGTGTCACTGTGAGTATCTGCAGCTTTAGAGGCTGATTTAAAACAATGTAACAGGCTGGATTACGTTCTGTGTTCACGTTCTGTTCAAAGGGTGCCTCCTCTCATGCCAGTGCTTATTATTGCATCATAATAACATTAACTAAATGTCACTAAGTCTGCCTGCTGTCCACATCTGTGTATAATGACGCAAGCTCATACACTGTACAGGTCATGTAGAGTAAAAAATGTCTGCTGCGATGTTCCTAGATACATTTCTCTTAAATATTTTTTATAATCCAGATCTATTGGATGCTTTGTTTTTCATTATCAATATATCTACATGATAAAAACATAGAACACATCTCTATAATTAGTTTGCAATGGTTATGCAGACCTCATTCCAGTGGTCACTGTGGGTCTGTCTGTTTCTATCCTGTATATTATACACATATGTTACTGTATCCACACTAGTTTTAGTGGAAGTTCCCTTTAAAGGACACAGAACGCGTGGCCTTTGAATTGAGGGTGAATGGACTGAATCTGTGTCTCTTCCCTAAATGAGACAGTCTACCGGATTCATTGTGAAATCACTGCAAGTTTGTACTTCACAGTGACCAAAAATAATGACGCACTCGGCTACTCCTCCTCAACTTGTGAAGTCCAAAGTGTCCAAAGTTTATCAGCATGAAGACGCCTTCAAAGGTAGACAAAGTGCTGAATAGCACTTGGTTGGAGAATTCTGTTGTAATGTTTTACTTCAACACGTGAACAACTGGCGCCCAATGTTCGGAGTTAGAAATCTACAAATACAAATATACAACTCCTATTTCTCTGTCCTAATGTGGGTAACTAATGTGTGTAATGTAATGATTGTAAGTATGGAATAACAACATATCTAAGCTGCTAAAAAGAACTTCTCTTTTATCTTCCTGTGTCCTTACATAAGTCCACTTCCTGCAATATATTCACCAATGATCCAAGATAAAAGAAAATCCTGGTAAACCTGATTGTATGCAAATTTTCTTAACGCATGAGTTGTTGAGGGCTATTTGAATGCAGTGTAAACCGCTGACCAGTGCACAAAGTATAAACCTTTGTGTTCTCCTGAAATGTGATGCATGTTGTAACTGCAGTTACTTCACTGCAGCTTTACTCACCTCCTCCCATCTTTAGCGATTGATTGTCTTAATCAGACATTTATATGCTTGTGGTTATATAATGTCTCAGCTGTAAGAATTTTCAGACTAACTCATGAACTTCCGTCAGAGAGGAAACTTTTCTGTTAGTACTGTATTGCAGATATTCAGTCATTCAGTCTGTACTTGTTTGTTGGGCAGTTTTATGTTGTGAAAAAAAATTCCAAGACATTGCAAGTTTTGAGTGTTGTGCTGTGTGTGTTTGCAGGCTTGTGAGTGCGTGTCTGTGTGTGTGTGTGTGTGTGCTGTTGGATAACAGGGTAATCAGCACAGGACAGATTGCTGCATTAGCAGAAAGCAGTGAACGAAGGTTATCTGCAAACATCAGTGTTTTAAGTCCTGCAGAGTAACGAGCCAATACTGTACGTTAGAGCAGATTGGGGCAGGACAGCCCTGAGGCCCGAACCTGCAGAATATTCAATAACCACCATTAATGATCAAAAAGATTTTTGAATTTTTAGTGTCTCTCACCCAGGGGCAGAATATAAAAATATGTCTACTTGCTGAGTCGATTAAAAAGGAAAACATAAAGATGATGCAGGTACTGCACCACTGCATCTTCTATAATGTGATGCCTTTGACCAAACGTTCCTTAAATGGTGGGTAAATTATCTCCCACATCAGTCACCACTCATCACCTCAATTAGCTGCTCACTTCCCAGAGGACCTTCTTTCAGCTAAGACTAATCATTACATTTTGGAGACTTTCTAAATCTCTCACACAGTGCCAGAGATTTAATAAGATTTGAAAGAAAATGAATCCTTTTGTATTCTGGACTGGGCTCACATGTGAAACTTCTTTCCTAATTTTCCATTTCTTGTGCAACGTCACTGACAGTTTATAGTGCAATATACATACGCAATATATCAATGACTGTGTGTCTGTGAGGACATGGTGCTTCGCTGCTGTATATAGTAACTAAACAAACTGATCTGGGGCCAGCTGATTGACCTGTAAGATTGTGTGTGAGTGTAATGGTAGCTGCTCTTCAGCTGGTGTGTTGGCTGGACATGCAGGCTCTGCCTTTCCCAGAGGCTTTCACACACACACACACACACACACACACACACACACACACACACACACAAACACACGCATACGTTCATTCATGCAGCAGCTGCTGCCGTCATCCTCCAGGGACGACAGTGGCCCTGAGCAGGACAGCAGGTGCAATGGGAAACGTGCACACACTTGCTCTCACACAAACATACGCCGATTGTGAATATAAAGCAGCTTTTACTGTATATAAGTCAAGAATAACAAACATATGGAGGTGTACAGTAAGGCAGTAATGACAGTCCTCAGAAGGACTGGTCATATTATCTGTGGAGAGACCTTGAGTAAAAATATTCTTCCCGCCCATACGGTCTCAATAATAAGCCTCACTGATTGCTGATGGCAGCACATAATGAATAAAGACCTTAGCAGGCATAGAAATTAGGCAGCTTAATTATCAGAGTGCAGACATTTCTCTCCACCCGCTCCTCATCCACTGTTCCTCTCTCAAACTGTTTTAATAGTTTCTCCCACGTATCAGGCAGACATGCATGACCGCCTGAGGTTCAACTAAGAGTCGGTGTGACGAATACATTAATATAAGCTCAACTCTAAGATGTGCCTTCAGCTGCAGCGGTTCACTTACTTCTGGCTTATTCTTAAAATACTTATCAGCGATATTTTACTGAGAGTATAAAACCTAAATGGTTTAAAAATAGACCTCTCTGATATTTGGGATTTTAGACAGAAATCACAGCACAGAGTCAACACATGCAGATATGTAATTATCTCACTTGCTCATTCAACACCTCTGAGGGAAATGACTTCCAGCTGTTTTGCAGGAATAAAGGAGGAAACAGGGAAAGTTAATTGAGGGAGATGCTGCAGGTAACTGCCTCCATTAGGCTGAGACAGACATTAACAAGATTTGAGTTATGATAATATCTTACCAATTCTGATTAGAAAATTAAATACTGTATCAGAAATAGGCATTTAATAATAGACTTTTTTTCTCTTATTTGAAACAGATGAAAAGCATTTGTGTTTGAAGAAATTACACACACAACTTTTCTATTAGCTCGTTGCATGGCCAAACCATGTGTGATGATGATGATGCAGTGTAAACCAGATGCAGCCTTCCATCATCCCATTTTGCCATTTAAATTACCCTTTCATCTTCAAAATGATCCTTTCATCCCATTTCCAGTTAAGGGAGGCAAACATTATGCAAAACTATTTCCATCTAAAATAACTTAAAAGTTCAAAACCATGAAATTAATGACATCAGCATTTTTCCTGGTTCCTAACAAGCACATTTTGCTGATTGCATCAATATGCAGTTTCAGAATATTCCATGAATCACGTTGCGGTTATTCAGTATTTGGAGCAATGACAGGTTCTACACGATCAACACATTAAAAATAAAAGCAGGAGATGGGTTTTAATTGAGTGTAAAAGATTCATCTGCAGAGAGGTTTCACACACAATGCGATAAATCTGAAGTTATAATTTAGATGAGCTGTTGATGTAGGACTTGGCCTCCACCCAGAGAAAATTAATTTATTTTGCAGCAAGACACAGAGTAGATTAGGCTTCTCTGACCTCCATCAGACTACTCATTATATAACTCATTTATTAACAAGTGGACCCTCATTTAAGTAGAAATAACTTACTCTGCATGCAGCTTTTAAGGGAAAAAAGAAAATTAAAGTTTGAACTGTGGCTTCACTCTACTTCAGACAGAAAGTTCCCAGAATGCCTCAGCGCTGTAGATATTGGGACTTGTTGTTACTTGCTTCTTGTGGCTCTGGTGTATTCTGGTCTACTGATGGCATGTATGTATCAGCCGTATCTCTGCCTGTTCTCCCAGTAGAGAAGCTCCCTTTCTTTTTGCTTCTGACTGCCTTACAACAAAAACCTGATGTTTCCTGTTTATACAGTTCACATTTTTTCATACTTTAACTCCACTGATGCTGTATTCAAAATCTCACTGTGCCGTCTACTGTATGTTTGGCAAGTTATGTTAGGAAAAGACCCAGAAATTAAAGGTGCATCTTTTTTGTAAGCGTTAAAGGGTTTTGGGGTAGATTTTCTGTAACACCATTAATCATTTCCACCTCTATTATGAAGCATAGGTATTATCCTATTACATGGCTACAAACTGAGCACATCAGAGAACAGCTTTTTCTGAATTTACGTTAGTCAAGCCCATCATGCTACAAAAATGTGTGTGAATGGAAGGCTACTGAATTTATTTGCCACGTTGGTTGGGATTTCTGTTCTGATCTGTATAACTTTTGTGGGTTAACATATCATTTTTCCAAGAATTTTCCCCTTTTTATTTGTGGTTAACTGGAATCTGAGTACGTTGCTAGTTTACAAGTCAGGTGGTCTTGGCTTCTAAGAGTTGTGGTTAATATTGTGTGGAGTGAGCATTTTTTCATGTTTCTTAATGTACTAAAATAGGCAACAAAACCAGAAACACATGTCTGACATGAGTTCCCCTTCTCAGCCATAATGGTCACTGATTCGGCTGAATTGCTCCACTTGGCCAGCTGACAGAGTCAAAGATGGTGGATTCAAGGATGTAGAAAGAAATCTGACCTGATGTGAACATGAAGTGTTTTGTTCTAAATGAAGGGTCAAAACCCATTTCCATCAATATCTCCAACATGTCAAATGTTACTTCTTCAATTTACATAACCCTTAAAGATATGAATACACAATGTTTAAATAACAGCAAATAATGTCCCTTTGGGTAGTTGAAGGTCTTTAATAAACTGGTTGTGTTCAAATGTGTTGATATTTGTAAAGATCCCCAAAATTTTGTTGATTTTACACAATGTCTATCAATTAAATTCAACAACAATAATAAAAAAAATCCTATACCTCAGCATTGGATGAAGTAGATGTTTGCTACAGCGTAAACCATGGCAACCACAATATCATTTTTCAGTGACTGCTACAATTATACATGCTACAGTACATATTTTTATGGCAAGATCCTTTCAATTAGCCCCTGAAATTAAGAAAACTGAAAATCTTTAAGGGCTTAACTTTTGTTGTCTTTCATTCATGGCTTGAATACTTATGACTTGAGAATGAAATTAAAGAAATATCAGAAGGACATTTCATGTGGAAGACACATGAAATAACTTTTAGTAAGTGTCTTTAAAGGTCACCTAATTCAAAAGTTCATGTGCAAAATAACAGTATGATTGGTTTGTGATGTTTTTAATATAGGAGTACAGTCACTTGTGTTAGTTTTAAAAAATATTAATTGTATTGTTTGTATTTTTTGGCACTGATATATTATCATTGTATAAAGTTGATATAGTGAACATTTTAAACATGTTAACAAACAGTTGCCCACACATACAGCAGACACGGATCAGCCTAGTGGAGTCATATTTCTGGCCACCAAACAAATGTAAATCCAACATTCACTCTCCCTGTAGTTCTGTATCTGACGCTTTAGCAGCTAAGTGCTCCACCACAGTATGTTCATCAGCTAGTTGCTAACTTTGTCTCTGCCATTTGGTGCTGGTAAGGTACTTTAGTGTACTATACAAGTTCATGTGGCTGGAAAAAAGATTGACACGAGCAGTGACAGTTGCTGTTTTTTATTTATGGGCATTTACAGGTCTTAAAACCAAAACAATTAGCTGAAAGGATGCTGAAATGCTCTAGAGAGCGGGTTCGTCACTATGAACGACACCTTTCACGTTACACTTAGTCATTTGATCCATTCTTAAAGGGGGCGTATTATGATTTTCCTTATTTTTAGTCATATATATGATGTTACAATGTTGGATGTTCATATGAAACGTGGCTGAAGTGTCAAATAATGAGGTATGTAGAAATGATCCCTAAATGATGATCCCTATGTACAAAAAGCACTGGCTTCAGACCATCTGAATGCTTGGTTTCCAACGTTTTTTTTCTACTTTCAGCCCAAGCTGACGTCTGCTCATGACGGATTTCTTTATATGCTCTGCTCCACGCACAACGCGCAAGTTCACAGCACCGCTCCACTAACATTATGCCATATTTCCGTTGTTTTAGGGGTAGTTAGCCCAGCCATGACTCCATTACACAGCAGGGCAAAGTAAAATAAGGAGTTTAACTGTTGGAGATGTGCTGGTCGTCTGCAGCTCTTCATCAAACATCAGCATCACTGTGGCTGTTTCTGCTTGTATTATTCCTCCCTGCATTTTTTCTAACTGATCCACTGAACAAAGAGCTCTAAATATCTCCAGATGTTGTGTCAACCAGTTTTTAGCGCCGCTTATGAAGCTCTGGCAATTCAGTGAGGAACACGTTAGCCTATTTAGTCATTTAAAAGGTTTTAATTTGAAGCCGTAAAGCAGGAAATGTTGGGTTTTCATCGGCGGTAACTTAACACAACTCTGATACGGCTGCCCCTCCGCAGGCTTCTGGAAAGCTGGCCAATCAGAAGAGAGAGGGCTCATCAGGAGGGGGGCCTTAAAGAGACAGGAGCTAAGACTGCCTGTTAGAGACAGAGGCTGAACTGACGGGCTGCACATATGGTCAGTATAAGATAAATAAGGAGTTATGAACTGTGATCATGCAAAGCTACTCTGGTGGAGTCCAAAAATGAAAATTTAGAGAGCTAGAGAGCATAACAGGTACCCTTTAATATAAAAATAGTGATAAGTTCAGCTTTAAAAAATATTATTTCTACTACATGGCACATCTGAAGCTTTGTATCTTCTGCTGTAATGACATTCAGGGTTATTCTGTCTGAAGTGTTATGAATGAAAGATTGAAAAAGTCTTAATGCCACCATCTCCATGTAACAACACCAGCTTGTCTTATAGCATCTGCTAATGTTCTGGCAGATTGATCATACTTCTGCCAATGTGATGAAGCCTGGTTGACATTGATAGTTATTGCTATAACTGTCTTCCTGACTGCTCATATCTGTGTTACATCATAAGCAGAGTTTGATACTTTTAATTCCAGCACGCCTTTAATTTGATTAGCCACACATCCTGCTTTTTCTCTTCATTTATCCAGCGAGTAACTTCGGTACGTGGTGTTAATTTTAATCAGTGATCTACTTTTAACAGCACTGATACAAAAAACACATTCAGGCAACTGTGCACATTGCACCTCCCACATGTAATAGCTCACTGTAATCGTGTACCATCATGATGAAGATAACCTGCAACTCACTGGAATTAAAAATGCACTCTGTACATTAATTAACTACTATGGCAAATTAATATATGTGTTTTCATTTGGAATAAAATGTAATACAGTACATTCTATTTATTTATAATTTATTAATTAACCTTTATCTTGATTAAATAAAAGTCATGCATTTGACTCTACATGGTTTGGTGTTCATTGGACTATATCAATAATATGCCCATTACAACATGTCCTCTGGTCTTCAAAAACTTGCCTCAACATGCAGACAGGCTCTTACTCCTGGAGATTTCTAAGACTGATATATTTATATTAGTTTAATATCTTCATTTAAAATATATAGATTTAAATATATAATAAATCTGTACTATCTACATGTAGCTGCCTTTATGATCTTTTAAGATTATTACCTCAAATGTACATAATTACCACTGACCTCTGGGTTCATAAGCATTTTGGTATCTAAACATTTGAGAAACCCTGTCTTATCCTAATCAAGGAATTCTAACATGGGAAAATCAAAGAGCTATTTATAGGGAAACATTACATGTGCTGTAAAGCTCATACACACATCGTCAGTGTGTTGCTGAAATGAATAATCGCCTGCACTGAATGAAAGCTGAGCTCAGCTTTACTGGCAAAACCCCCCCCGTCGAACAGTATAATCAATAGCATTCAACATCAGGGATTGCTGCACAAATAAACTAATGACAAGTCTAGATGTGCAGAAAAATGGTTTAATTTGAAAGACAGTCCCGCTCCTCACCACAGGATGATGGATTACTAATCCTGTCAAACGCTGACATACAGTATTGCCTCCAATGTTTTGCTTTGCAACACAATCTTCCACAGACAGTATAGATTTTATCCTGGAAGCTGACTATTAATGATACATGAAATATATTCCTGTTTACTGTTAGACAGGATGATGCCCTCAATTGAAGCAGAGCATCCCTACATCTCAAATTATTTTGGGAGAACTAGGGTGCCCTTCTCAAAGTAGGGTACCTCATTCTTGTGGATATCCTGACCTATTTAGGAAAAAAGGCGAGAGAACACAAATAACTACAGGAGTGGACAAATTTTTGGCAAAGAAGCAGACTATCACCTGTAATTTGCTTTTAGAGCCAAGGATGTAGGTATATTGGGTTTCATCAAACCTTTTAAACCTGTCTATTCAAGCACTGTTTTCTGGTTTATAAACAGAGCACGAAGCAACAAGATATTTTATACACCACTTTGTCCATTACATTAAAAGGTTGGTCAAATCTGCATTCATTTTTAATGAATGACTTGACATCCGTTGCAAACTGGCAACAAGGGCCACATAACATTTATTAAGATTTTATGAAGTATTTATAATGCTCAAGTGGGGAGTGATAGATGTTAAATAATAGATAATGTAAGTCTGGTACGCAGGAAAAACAAATAATAGATACAATTGATATAGAAATGTTATATGAAGTGAATAAATATAAAAAAAGCTGTAACAGTTATGTGTCTATTTCCATTTTCTAAAATAACTATAACTGATAGTAATGCAATATATGAAATGTAATACCTTATACAGTAGATGATGAGTGAATTTGCTTCAACAACATGAAGCTTCTGCCTCTTATTAAAGATGCTGTTTATTCAACCAAACCTGCATTGCTGTGTTTGCAAAGATGGTGAATTATTGCATGTAATTTCTCTATGAATGACATCATCCTCACCTTTTATCATGGCTACAGAAAGAGCGTTTTATTAACATGAATGTAAAATTAAAAAAACACAAAAGGTCTTGTGTATTTTTAGAATATCATCATCACCAATGCAGAGAAGACATATTGAATTTTGTGTGTGTGTGTTGAGACTCTTTCCTCAGCAGCAGGGTCAGTCAGCAGCTCTGACACAGATTCTCAGCACTAAACCTCTGCAGAGGGAAAACTTTTCTTCCTTCCTCTGTCTCCTCTTCCCCCCCTCTGTGTTCTGCATCTGCAGCTCACATCCTCCCCTCCCTATCCTTCCATCCCGCAACCTTTATTATTTTATCTTCCTTAGATCACTCTAGTCCTCCATTATCTCTGCCTCTTTTTTTCGCTCTACTTGTCTTTGGCACTGACCTCACTACAGCATTGCAGTGTTGAAGAAGATGCATCAACACTTCCTTTCTTTCTTCCTTCCTACCTGCAAGGTGTATAATTCAGATTTATCACTGGATCCTTGAAGCTTCATCCTCCCATGCTAGAACACATCTTTTTTTTACATGACACACACACGAACACACCTGTGGTCTGCAAAACATCTGAGCACCACACGTGAAGAAGAAAATATGTAGCATGTCATGTTTTATATGTAATTAATTGCCCTTAAAGTAGAAGTATGCATCAGAGAATTGTGTCTAGTAGCAGAAGATTTGCATTTTTATGTTCAGTATTTAGGGCAGTCTGAGTAGTAAAAATGATAATATATGTGACATTATCAAAATAAAACAAAAGTGACATCTCACATGAAAAAGCATTAGTTCGCATCAGATTCTACTTGCTGCAACTCAGCAAATACACATGACGGGATGACTCTAGATGCTGGACAAATACACTCTACATTCAATTGTTTGCAATGCTGTTTGAACAAATCTCTGTTTTTGGAAGATCCGCTAAGCATACAAGCTTTGTCCCACTGGATTAAACATGTCTTATTTGCATGAGAATGTATTGTGAAGGTGTTCAAATACTGGTCTGATAAGCAAAAATAATAAAGAACATGAAAGGAAAAGTAAATTAATAAGTACTGTAAAACTTTTAATTGTAGAAACAAAACTTGGCTATGATTAGCTTGTAAAATGTTAGACCTTCCGATTTCTATCTGACGGTTTAATATTAGTCGCAAACCTGTTGACATTTTTATCAATGACAAAAGTGTATTTACTGTACTATGTGTGATCACAGATGTAAATTCATGATTATGTGTACAAAGCTCTGAGACGTGTAAGACAACTGCAAACATTATCAAGGCTGCTGGTGTCACATTTTACTCAAGTACAGCTGTGTATTATCAGCATATCAACACAAACATGTTTTATTAACTTTGGTGTCAAAAATCAGGTGTGTAGAAGTCTATCGAAAATATAATTATCTGTTGCTGCTGCGTCAAAATATGTTGCTTTGAAAGTCAATCAACGCACCAAAATCTTTGTCCGAGAGACAACTCCACTCCCCTACAAACTTTGATTAAATAAGCTTGACTTTACTAAATGACAGTGAACTATATGGAAAACTTTGGGAGGTTGTTAATTTTCTTTTTTTTAATGAACAAATTATATTACTATTGCCTGGGTTGTGTCATTACTTGTTAGCAGGCTACCTCTGCCCATCAAGCGCAACTGTTAATTTAATTAATTTCCTTAATTAACACACTGGATGAGATATGTTGAGACACTTTACAGGCCATACTGAACTGTCAGTTATCTAATGCTGAAAGCCCCAGGGTCATTATAACGGTGAATATACAGTAAATTTGGCTTGGGCGAGAGAATGAGGTTAACGCAGCCTTGACAATGATTTCTTTCACTGTGTAATCATGATTACAGTCATTGGTTATCCATGCACACACTGGACATCGTTCAGTTAGAAGTCAGGCTTAGAAATCACAATACACAACATCAATCTTTGTATGAGTCATAATATGCAAGCCACCTGTGGTTAGTCAGAGGCACAGAAGCAACTCTCAGTTTGTCTGTCTCTTTCAAAGACCATGATTAAGCTAACCTATGCCACTGCGTACAGTTGGTCCAGTTCTATTTTTAACACCATTCTTTATTCCTAGGCTAATTATCTATCCTATGCCAGGGCATAGGTTAGCTTAAAACCTACAATTAAGAAGCAGCTTAATTGTAGCTGGATTAGACAGTCTAGACATCTGACAATGGTATTTAACAGTGTCTCATGGTGGAACTACATCCTCATGTTGCAAGAGAAAGGGTTGGCACTCAAACAGATGACTAACATGCAACCATGTTCCAAAGTTTTAATGCAGGGGAGACTTTTTCAGCCATGGGGAGACATCACTGTTCTGTACTTTGGAACTGCATCCTTTGAACTGCAAGCGGAGACATGCAAACTCATTAAAAGTAACTACACAGAGGCTGAACATCCTACTTGTGATGCCATCTAGCAGTTGCTGCATGCTCCGGCCACACCCTGTGAAGCGCAGAACTTCACAATGCACAACAGTGCAACACTACGTCACAGTTGGTAGTGTTCACAAGTGCAACAGACCACACCTGACCACACCCAACTGTGTTGTTGGGTGTGGTCAGGTGTGCAACAGACTTGAACCTTTCAACCCATAGAGGTCAGTGTAACAATTTTGACTCCATGCACGATTTAGTGTGGAGTTGTTCATTAACAATCTAGGAGGCACCTTTGCAGCACAAAACTGTGCCAGAGGTGAACAATTCTCCAACTTGCTGGTACATCCAAAAACATCATTATGATCATTTAAATGTTAAGTGTCATTGATTTCCTGACCATGCAGACACATGCCTTGGATTAGGAATCAAGTCTTTATCTTTATTAGTTTTTGTGTTATTGCTAAGATTGTCTAAGAAAGTCTAACATCTAATGTCTAAGAATGCCTGTCTACAGGTAAAAAGCCAAGATCCAGACCACCACTTAAAAATAAATTGCTACACTCTAACCCAAGGTCTCTCTGTCCACCAAACTACATGAGTATTCTCCAAATGTGTGTTTTGAGATATCCTGCAAACAAACTAGATAACAGGGACAAGAGCAAAATCGGCTTGGCAAGGGTAAAAATAAATTCAGGGACCTACAGCCTACAACTGGTAACTCACAAAATACTGTTCAAAGACAATGTTTCTTGGCTCGTATTGCACAAGCAGAGTAGATGAAGGGAACCTCATTGGAAAGCAGCTAATGTTACAGCTAATGCCTTAGGGTCAACTAGACAGCCTTGTAGGACAAACAGTCTAAGGGAAACCAAAACACATAGGGATCATTTACAGAGCGTTTCACTGTATTCAGCACAGTAGCACATAGTTGATGTCCTGTGGGCATCATACATACTACATCCTGTATGAGGGAACATTTTCTCAGTTCAATTTATCATTTAACTATCTCATAATATGTCCTTTTAGAATTTAATGTTTTGACACAGTGGGTAATTAATCTAGTAGACTCATTAGAAGAACAAAAACAGTTGCTTAAAGGCCTATTCCAAATTAATTTCAGAAAGCTTAATTTAGTTACTCAGGGACCCCTTTTTAATGTTCAGCCAGTGAAGTGCATGATCAACAAATAGCTCAAATTAAGCATGTAAGAGGAAGCCATTGCATTGTCAGAGTATTCATTATGACTTTTGAAAGAGGTAGCAGACAAATTGAGAGTTGCCTCTGTGCCTCTGAAAAACTGTAGGTGGCATACAGTCATTGAATCATCCAAAGATTCATTTTCTTTGTGTCCTGTGCTCACAGGGTTTTATAGATTCAGCTGCCAGGACTGGATTTTAAAGCTGCATTAAGTCATTTTTTGACCACTAGGGGGCGGAAAGACTCCAGAACAAGTTCACAACAGTTAGCATTTAGCTTATCAAATTGTTATGGCTAACATGTTAGCAAACAGTTGCCTACTTACATATCCAGCAGAAACAGAGCAACACGGACATCCCTTTGGTCTCCTTTTTCTGGCCACCTGTTGAATGTAATTCCAATATTCACTGCCATTTTTGCCCTTATTTGGTCTTCCAGCTCATGAGAAAAATATCTCTTTGTGGCTCAATGTTCAACTTTCTTCACCAGTTACTTCGGCTCTTTGCCATTTCGCACTGGGCAGTTAGCGTACAGTTAGCTTCTTTTAGCTTCTGTGCTTGGAGCAGCTGCCCATTGTTTTGGTTTTGGCGCTCCGGAGATCCAAAACAATGAGCTGAAAATGTCTGAAAGCTCCAGTGGGATGTTGTGGGATGTTGATTCTCAGTGGAATCGGTAATACAACCAAACCCATAACGGCGATGGAGTCATATGATCAAATGACGATACAAAATATCACTTAATGCATCTTTAAATCAAGTCAACATGCTCTAGTATTTGTAGGTTTTCATTCCATCTGAGGACTAGACCAGGTGATTTCATTAGTTATTGTGCTTTCAACCACAGAGGAAGAACTCAGTGAAATGACTTGGTGTAGTGTTTAGTTGGAAGGAAAGTCTCCATCACACATGGTTTCAGATCCCTGATTAACAGAGGTTTTGGTGTAATGCGGCTCACATCATCTCTGTCATTCTGATGCAGTTACATTGTCCCTGAAGCTGAAGGATAAAGCCTAATGTCTCTGTGCACACAGAGCATAGTGTAGTCAATGAAAGCATGACATCATTTCCACACTTCCAAATTCAACTTACTCAAAAGACACACCAAGAGCCACTGGAGCAGAGAGAAGGTTAGGCCATGCCCTTGTTGTGGACTACCTGTGGTCTGGGTTAATGAGCACAGCAGTGTGGTCAGATTCATAGTCCCCATGGCTTTGTTTTTCCAAATCACAAATCTATACATCCAGGGTTCACAGGCTAAACCACTTTGACTCATCACTTTCCCAAATGAGCATCCTGAGCGTGACATTTGGATTGTGTTTAATGGGTGGAAAATTCCACTTTTGTATTCAATTAATCACACAGAGATGGTGTGGAGCCCATTTTTCACACAGATATTACAGCATGTCTCCATGGCATGTCTCCACTGCTAATCAAACTGAAAGCTCATCTGTTCAACCCTCCACCACGAACCATTCTTACACAAAATAATTTATCAGACTTTCACTATGATGCAAATAAGAGTCTGCAGATTAGAGAAAATTGAATGAACTTGTTTTTCTTGTTTTTTTTTTTTTATTTTTATCTCAAGTTCACACAGAGCACAGAGCCATTTACTCCCTCTTTGATTCTACCTTCCACACCTGCTTGCTCACCATCCTTTCATCTTCCGCACCTCTGCTCTCCTCTCTCTCCTACTCCCCTCTCCTCCTTCTGTCCTATTGGTCTGTGGCCAACAGCATCAAGCGTTATCTATCAATAGCTAGGCTATTAGGTAGTATCAACACAAGAACCTCCCTGAATTAACCATAATGCCCAGTAAAGCCTGCTATTGATCCCTTAACTAATGATGGTGTGGAGGATAAGGGTGAGGAGAGCAGGGGGGGAGGAAAGGACGGGGGAGGCAGGGATGACTGTGGGGGACTGTAGAACAGAGGAGAGCACTGGGACAAGCCTGAGGAGGGGGTTTCTGTGGGGATGCCATCGGCTGATCAACATATACTGCACATAAAAACAAACAGCTCATCAGTGTAAATAAAAACCTTCACACACAAAAGCAATGAGTGTCTTACCTCCCAATCATGGTAGAGTGCTGCTGGACAGCCGCCTCGAGCAGCCTCTCCAAGATGGTCCATTCTCCCATGGTGATGGAAAGGTGGCAGACCTCTCAGAAGAAACAGGACTTAGGGAGCCGACCCCTCTTCCTCCAGCGGACTCCTTCTTCTACCTTGCAGGACCGGCCTGCGCTCTTGTGGACCTGCCGGTCAGCGGTGGGGTACACCCTACCCCCGTCCCGCACCAGCTCCCTTTTGACCTCTACACGTTGACCTGGCCGCTCGTCAGTGCGCCTTTGACTGTGTATGTGTGTGTTTGTGAGTGAGTGTCTTCTTCTGGGCCTGTCCCACTGTGCTTCTCTCCCCACTGGAGGTGAGGTGCTGAGCTGATTGCCTCCCCCTCCTCTCTCCCTCTTTCTTTCAGTCTCTCCCCTTCTCCCCCTCCCTTGTGCAGTGATGCCTGTCCTCCCCCTGCCGCACCACTCTGCTCTGCGCTACAGCATATGCTATAGCTCACTGTGTGACAGCCATGATCACCCTCTCTGTTCCACTTCCCTCTCTCTGCGCCCTTGCTCTTTTCTCCTTCTCCTCTCCCTCGTCCTCCTCTGTCCCTGCCTTCGTCCTCCACCCTACCTCCAGGGCACTCCTTGTACTTTAGCTGCACTCCTTGCCATCAGCTCTGCGCTCGTCCTTGCATTGTGTAGGATCTTTGCCTTTGCTGCACCCTCACTCTAAACCTAAAGACACACACGCTGCATATAGCCGATCCTCCCTGGCTCACCTCAGCACACAACGCCGTAAACACAGGCTCGCACACACTTGCACTCGATGACAGCTCTGAATCCCACTCTCCCACTTCCTACTGAAGACTGCAGATCCACACCAGCACACAAAGCTCCTGCCTGCTGAATGTCATTTTACGACTGGAGGAATGGTCGCTCCCACAGCTCCGAGCACTACAGGGACCCATAAAAACCTGCACACACACACACACATACACACTGAGAGCCGCACACGCAAACACGCTGCCACCCAGCCCCTCAGTAATAAATCAGCTGCCTTGCTGCATCCAGTGAGGCTAAACCAAGGCAGTGTGCTGCAGACCTGCTGTCCCGTGTTGTCCCCCTGGCTAATTTCAGCACAGTCCAGTGCCCAGAGTCATGTCTGCCGCAGAGAGCGGGGATGAAAAGCTGTCCTGTGAAGCCTATTTCTGGGCTCCATCATCTCGCATCCCTGTCTCCCCCTCCTACTGCTCTCCTTCAACCTCCACTCTCTTCCTCCTTCCCCTCCTTTGCTCACGTTTGTGTGCAGATCTCAGTCTTGCCAACTACCTCTATCTCAGTGTTCGGTCCCCCATCCCTGCTTTGTGTTCTCCCTCTCTGTCTCTGTGTCTCTTCCTCGCTCATGGAATCGCTCTATCTCTGTCACACACTGTGAGCATGCAACAACCACCCCCCTCCTCCTCCTCTTCCTCTCATAGATCTGCTCTCTCTCCTCCCTCCTTCCCTCCCTCTACCTCCCTCCCTCCCCTAGTAAATTTGCTTGGATTGCTACCCTGATCGCTGTTTCACTTATGCTTGCAAGAATGCCTCCCACCGTACGGCTGTGTCTGTTCCTGCCTGATGTTTGTACAGAAAAGAGGGATTCAAGATCTCACGGTGTCTTCTGCCCTCTCCTCATTGCAATCCTTTGTTCCAGTCTGGAGGCTCGGCGGTGTTTCCTATGCTCTTCAAATGCTCTTCTTCTCTCTTTTTTCCCCACTCTCTGTTATACATCATCCAGCCCATGCTTCCAGAGAGAGGATTACAGGGGAATTGTGGCTCTGCTCCTCCCCATCCCCCCATCTATCTCCTCCCTTTCTCCATCTTACTGTATTGGGGATGACAACACACCTATTTCACCCTGACCCAACCCTCGTGCCCTTTCCGTATTTCCTCTCCTCATCTTTTCTTTCTACTCCTCATTCTGTCCATCCCCCCCCCCCCCCTCTTCCATTACAACCCCTGTGCTCTCTCTCCCTCTCAGGAGAGATGAGCGCCGTATTGTACTTTGCTGTGACATTGAAAGCTGCATTCATTAGATTTATATTAAGGTGGTGTGCAGATGGAATGGTCTCCCTCTGTTATAAACACAACAATAGAGGCAGATGTACTGTATGGGGTGTCATTAACGTGCTCACACACACATACAGTAGCACAAACACAAGAAACCCAGAATACACATGTGTATCTTCATCCTCAAGACAATGAAAAAAAGAGGATAAATAACAAGAGGAATGAAAGACCCACACGTTTGTTTGCTTATTCAAGAGGTGAGTCATACTGTAGCAACGTTTCCCCATCTAGAAGACTGAAATGATGCAGTGGCATGACATGAGACCAGCTCACCAGGATGAAGTCATGGCTTGAGGTGACAAGTTCAATTCATTTGTGCTGTGCATCCTTTTAGTTATGCTTCGTTGATTTGGGATGGCATGCTTCTCTAGATGACAGTTTATTTGCTCCAGAATGAGGTGTGTGTCCTTTGAGGTGATTTGGAAATCTTTGATATCAACATCTTTAAATCCTGCACTGTTGTATTTCTCAAAAGAAAAAACAAATTCACAATCACAGTCCTTACAGAACCACCTCTACAGTGCATTAGTGATCGATCTATCTTGTATACATGCATGTACACATGCAAAATCCCTCTGTGTGTGTGTGTGTGTGTGTGTGTGTGAAATAGAAAGATGGAGTGGGGGAGACAGAGAGCGAAAGAGGATTTTGTTTGTTCAGCATCTTCAGTGGGGGACTTGGGGTCTTTCCCTTTACCAAGGACATTGTCAGCAGCCATACTAATATGTACCACGTTTCTCCTGAATGACTGAAACTAAGCGGGTGTGGGCTTGGCTAGTACTTGGATGGGAGACCTCTTGGGAAACACTAAGGTGCTGCTGGAAGTGGTGTTGTTGGGCTAGTGGGGGGCAGTCTTTCCTCTGGTCCTAATAAATCCCAGTGCTCCAGTGCAGTGATGGGGACACTGTGCTGTAAGTGCCATCCTTAGGACTGTAAAAAAAATTTTTTAAAAATGGACGTAGCCACTGTGATGTCACCCACTGGTTTGTGGACTCCCGTTTTGAAGCCTCGAGTTTGGCATTTTGACCGTCACCATCTTGGAGCCAGAAGTGACCATATTTGGACAAGAGACTCTAAGGCTAGCTGCTAGCTTGGTTAGCACGGTGCATTTTACAGTCTATGGTTAACTCTGATAATGCTAATGCTAATTTTCACTAGCAAAAAACAGGCTTAAAACCATTACATAAAATAAAATGTACTTACCAGAAAAACTGAACATCCTACTCCTTAGAGGGTCTTTTAGTATGACCAAACGCTGAACAAGACTTTTTTAGGTGACCAAAATGTTACAATTAACTGCCCTGAACTGAAACACACTGAAATAACGACGGCTACGGCTACACCTATACTCTGTGAATCTGGGGTTATGCCATGGTTGTTATGTTGTTGCCGTGGTAGTCACCTGTCAATCACAACGTAGCTGTGCCCCAAAGCATATCCTGCTTTATCATCTATTTTACTCTAAATGGAACCATAGTTTACAAAATGAACATCATGCCGTTTTGAAGAAGACTTCACTAGCGATTGAGACCATAAACTCATTAGGAAATTGGACTTGCCCCCCCCCCCCCCCCCCCCCCCCACTGGCCATTAGAGAAAATGCAGGTTTAAGTCACTTCCGTATTGGCTTCACTTTTCAGACCCGGAACTACCCACTTGGTCCTGACTCAATGTGGTCACTGAAGATCCCATGGCATTTATCTTAAAGAGTAGGGGGTTCCCCAATGTCCTGGCAAAATTCCCAGTCTGGCTTTCTCCAGCTGGTAATTCAATCGTCCCCCCAGTATAACTGGCTCAATGATTCCCTCCCTCTCCACCTCAAGCTGATGTGTGGTGAGCGTTCTGGTGCAAAATGGCTGCCGTGCATCACCCAAGTGAGTGCTACACATTGGTGGTGGTTGAGGTGAGTTTTCCCTTGTCACTGTGGAGGTATCAAGATAAAGCGCTAAATAAATGTAATCCATTATTATTATTATTAATATTATTATTATGGAGTAGGAGTGCTGTTGAGGAGAGCAGGGAGGAGAGGTGGGACAGTGTTTGTGTGATGGCTCCAGTTCAGTGAGGCTTGGGTGCAAAACAGAGCAGCTGAAGCGCTGGCATCAGCCGGCCGGCGCCTCCGAGAAGAGGGTTCAGAGCTAGATGGCACATGAATGAGAGAGGGGCGCAGGTGTGTCTTCAGTGACCTAGAACAGCCAGCTCAAGCATGCATAAACACACATACTGTACTCACACACCTCTAATGCGTCACCATACACTTAAATCAGTGATGATGACACAAATGTGATTCATGATAGTTGGATCCTAATGCAGGAAACGCCAGCTGTTTGTTTCTTTTACAGTACATACTTTGCAAATGTAAAATCTGACATGCTTATATATTCTGTAGGGATTCAACATTTTACAGTATTTCTTTTCACTTTAAGGGTGTGTTCAATCTCATAAAGATGCTTGTGTAAACATACCCTATCTATGCCCCCATATAGGCCTATATATCTTGCAGGGATAATAAATATTTAAGTCCATGTAATGTTTATAAGCGTTGTGTAAGAGTGAAATTATCCACAAGGGCATTCAGTGAAATGTAGAAATCAGAGGTAACTATGAATAAATTTGACTATGATTATATTGAATCATGGTTTGGTCTTCAAATGGATGCAGGTAGAAGAGGCAGACCCAAGCTGCCTCAGCAAGATCTCTACGATTTTAATTCATGAATATATTATTTCTGTCTTGATTTGAGGAACAAATTGGAGACATATGTAATGCCAGTATAAGTATGCAAAGTATTAGGGAAACCATAAAAATGACATTTTAACTCTCATCAATTTATCAGTTTCTCCCATTATAGACTGAGGAAGATTTATCAGATGAAATCAATAAAGGATCAAACCACTTGAATCTATTTGGCCACATTAATATGTGAAGAAATGAGCAAGACGTATCTCTGATACATTGTTTAATATTTTCTCTTGACACTTTCAACCTTTGTGAAACAGTAGACCTACACTGAGTGACGATAATAAATGTCTGTAGGCTTTCATTTGAAAATGTTTTGAACATTTTGTTGGTCTGTTGTGATAGAGACAGTACACAAATATATTTTAAACTCTTTTGGTTTTTGGTTATTGCTATTGTAGATTAAAATTTTGATAAGATTGAAGATTTAGATAAATGGTTGATGCAACTGTCAGTTGTTTTTCAGTCCCTATTATATGAAATGTGTTAATACAAAAAATAAAATCTAAATAAATCTTTTTACAGGTTGTTACTGATCAGCAAAACAGCACAAGTGATTATTTATTGACCATAAACAAAGACAATATATTTAACTCATGAACTCTTTATACAACATTTTGATTGTTTGTTTGTCTTTGGGTAAAGCAAGTGAACCAAGCGACCTTGTATGTTGTCACAGGGCTTCAATCTTCTGGACAGCAGCTGGAGGTCAAAAGCAATCAAATAAGAGCTGCAGTTGGTCCTGTAAACATTGCAATGTGACACCAATTTTAAAAAGTGTGTGATCTAATAGACCTAACAAGTTAGACTTCCACTTTCACATCTATGTACTGCTACCCATAAGTGTGATTTGATTTTGTTCACAAAGATAATAAATGCCAGTTGGCTAGATGTTGAAAGGTTGCAAACAAACAATTGGCAATAATATAGTGAATATAAAACTGTGCATGTGCATATTCGCAGCAATATCTCAAAATAGTTTGCCCTGAACTAGGAGAGGTGTGATTATTTCAACACAAGCAAAGTGGCTTAATTTTGTCCAGGGAGGGAGGGTGCTTCAACTCATGTTTTATGAAAAGAAACCTAACGTTCCTATCCGATATTAAGTGTTATATAGAAGTGTTATATAACTATTACTTTAACATTATTAGTATTATAATACACAGATATTATATAAGAATACACGGACTAACTGTGCCTTGTGTGATCCCTTTCCCCCTCTTGTTTTAATAATTTTGAGGTGAATTTAATAAAGAAAGAAAGAAAGAAAGAAAAAAAGAAAGAAAGAAAGAAAGAAAGATAGATAGTTAGATAGATAGATAGATAGATAGATAGATAGATTACGTGATTGCAATAAACACATATTCATATCTATTGATATAACACAGTACAAATGTAAAAACACATGTCATTTATATAGGAATTAATTTCCCTTCACAGTTAACAGGAAAAATAAAGCGAACCATTTGTGGCTGTGTACTTTATGTTGTTATGTTGTTAATTCAATAAGAAATGTGATACTCACAAATGTTATATTGTCATTTCAATATCAGTACAGGCCAGTGTCAGATGATACTATAGGGGACTACATACTCAGAATAACTCATTATTGAAATGATCATAAAGGTTGTATAGCAGGTAACGTTGGCAGCAAGGTGAGTCCGCCCTCTTTTGTCCATATAAAGATACACCGATGCTTCATAGGTTGTTTCTTGTAGTTTTCACTTTATTTAGCCTTCTGTTGTACAATATAAATCCGACTAATGAATGAATATGATATATCTTTAAGCTTTGCTCTGCCACGATGCGTTTTTTATCACACATGATGTGTTTGTCGCCACCAGTAGAAGGCAGCACGACGATCTGCCTGAGATGTAAACAGGGTTTCTGTCCGAAGAAGAAGAAGAAGAAGAAGAAGAAGTAGCTGTGGACATGTCAGAAAACTGACAGTAATGCTAACTGCTAACTTGGTCGCAGTAGTTCGTGAGTTATCAAAAAAGTGTCTGGGAGCTTAAAGGAGTGATTGTACAACACGAACCCTCGCCAGGCTCGTGTGGAGGGTTTGTAAAGCGGTAAAACCTCACGGATCCCCGGACCTTTGATAACTGACATCAGCTGGTTAGCTAGCGTTAGCTCCTGAAAAGTAACGTCGGAGCTTGTTTCATACAGTCATGTCTGCGGCCGGAGACTTCGGAAACCCTTTAAGAAAATTTAAATTGGTCTTTCTCGGGGAGCAGAGTGGTAAGTCTAACGCTACAATCAAATATTGTGCGTAATTATGATCTACAGGACATGCTGCTGATTAACCAATATAACGTTAGTCGTAGCTTGCTAACATTAGCGGCGTAACGTTAAACTTGGCAGACTGAAAGCATTACGACACAAACAAAAACTTGTTACTACCTGCTTGTCCACTCTGGCTTCATGAAAAGACAATTAACTTTCTTACTATTAAGTCTTGTTTGTGCAAACTGACCTGTGCGCTTGTTAACAAACTTCAATGGCGAGACAACACAACTTAAACAGAGGCTGTGCAGCTAACTTAGAAGAACATCACAAATGTTAAAGAAGTGATGACCATCGTGGATACTAACTACTTTTTATATAATAATAACAGTTGCATTTTGTCTTTACATTACTTCCAAAGCAGATGCTACAGTTACAAGCTGACAACAGGTGACATGCTGTGTTAAGAAGATAGCAGTCAATCTCGGTTTAAGCTCACAATTTATCTTGCAGTGATTTGTCAGATCAGTTCGTCTGTCCTGGGGGCTCCTCAGCAGAAAAATGAAGCATCCCAATTATCAAACCTGCCCGGTAGCATTCCTGCTCTCTCCCTGCTCATTTTCCCTCTTTTCTAGTCAAACTGAACACAGGGTGTACTTGTACTGGAAGAGAGAGAGGGAAGGGGAGGGGGCAAGTGTAGATCTATACTTAACAATCATGTAATTGTTATAAAAGGCAAAGGTGAGATGTTGGTAATGAAGTAGTGAAGTAGTACTTCCACAGCTGTGTGTCTTAGTGTGCCAACGCAAAGCACACAGTGAAAGCTGAATTTGGAGTTTTATGTTGACTTTGGATGCACTAAACCAACTTTTTCTCCTCCTACTTCCATGATACCACTTCTGTCTTTATCCCAAATTCAAAATCTGGATACCTTACTGCATGTAGCTCATTGTGATCTTTTTGTGTGTGTGTTGAAATGAAGCCAGGCATTGCTGCAGTGCTGAATTGTTAGTGTGACTCAATTAATGAAACTTATAGTAGAAACAGTGAATTTTATGACATTAACAAAGAAACCGTGTGTATCAATTATATCTGATAATGTCTTATTTGCTTAATAAAGTCAATATCAGCACCAATACTGATCTGAGAGGGTTGGTTAATGCCTAGCCTAGAAACCGGATAAGAAAGTGTCGAAAAGGTTTGCCAGTAATTATTTTTCAACAGGTATTGTGTAATGTTACTCTCCACTCCCGGCAAGATAAGACAAGCAGGCCTTGAGTTAGTCAGACAGTCTGTGATCAGCTGTGTGTGTTCCTTGTAAACAGCCATGTTGGCTTTGGTGACATCATCACTTGATGCACAATGTAACTGATAATGTAACTCGAGCTCAGCAAAACAGTCCACAGCGAACTCTGTCCGGGTGCTAAAAGCACCCGTATGAGTGTCTCTCTATTTACTGATGTGCTAAAAGGGATGTTTTGCCAATAAATATCAACAATGTTGAAATGACGTTACGGATTTTCACCAAAAATCCTCAAAGTTGGTCAGTTCAGGGCTGGACACACGGCTAAAACTTGTATTTCCACAGCTAGGAAATAAATGGGGAGCCTGATTCACAATCCCAATCCTATTTGTCTCTCAACATTCCTCAACACTCCAACTGTTCATCAGATGCTTTTATGATTGTGCACCACACCCTGTAATGGATAAAAACTTTCACAAGGGAGGGGGAGTTGCATGCTGTCAGCTTCAGTCCATTATGAGACTTCTTCATCTGCGGCTCATAGACTGCACACAACTTTGACGTTAATGTCGTTTCTTATTTATAACTCTGTATCTTGCAGAAGATAATGTTATTTATGAATGATGAATCAATAATTGAAATGACTGTGAGTTGCAGCCATACTCATTATAGCCACAAGTTTTTTTTTTGTTTTTTTTTTTCAAGAAGAGCTGATTAACCTACAAAACTGAAGTGTTTAATTTTTTTTTTTTGTTTGTTTGTTTTTTTAGTGGGAAAGACGTCGCTGATCACCAGGTTCATGTATGACAGCTTCGACAACACTTACCAAGTGAGACGAACACCTCCACCTGATCTGATCATCATCAATAATGTCCAAATTAAATGTTGATGGATTGAAGAACGTTATGCCTAATTAACAACTTGTTATCAATTTTCAGGCCACAATAGGAATCGATTTTCTGTCGAAAACCATGTACCTTGAAGACAGAACAGTAAGTTTTATGTTTTTAGTACAAGTGTTGAATCTGTCCTTTTGATTGTTGGTTGTTTTTGTCCAGATTCTCGTAGTGACTGTAAGGTTTTGGTGCAGGTATTTAAGGGCACACAGTTACTGATTTCTGACATAACTTTGCAGTGTTGTTTGTTTGTTTGTTTATGTTAAGAATTCAGTGTCAGGTGTGAGCTGGGTGCTTTACCCTCCTGGACCGTCTTCCTTTTCTCTGTTTGTTTCTTCCCTCAACAAAAGTTTTCTTCTTCTCTTTCCTACCCCTCCATCTATTCTCTTCACCCCTGTTTTGAAATTAAACACCTTACTTGATCAAGAGAGGAGGGTTGACGTCAAGTGAAGGGTGATTATTTATTTTTTTCTCCCCAGGCGCAGACAGCTTGCTCTCTCTCTGGTGGTCATTCACTACCTGCATGCACTACGCTCTCTCTGTCTTGTCTCTCTCTCGTTTCCCCATTCGTCTGACTTGATTTAGTTTTCTTTCAATTTGCTTTTTTGTCACCATAACTTACCTCATTTCTGACCTGGGTTTTTCTTGTTTTATTTCCATCCCTTCTGTTTTTTTTTGTTTTTTTTTCTTTTTGTGTTTTATTTCTCCTCCCATCCCCTTCTCCATCTTGCCTCACAGATCAGGTTGCAGCTGTGGGACACGGCAGGGCAGGAGCGATTTCGTAGCCTCATACCAAGTTACATCAGAGACTCTGCTGCTGCTGTCGTAGTTTACGACATCACAAGTAGGTGGATTATTTGTGTGCTCAGATGTCCTATAAACATGCCACATCTACCTCGTTCTCCGTTATGTGTAGTGTATTTTATTTTGTGTCAAATCCACTTACATGCTAGGAGCTTTTTCTTTCTTTTTTACTTTCATAATTATTTGTAATTTAATGATTATTGTAATTCCTAATCAGAATTGCTTAATGTTATTTTACAAGTCTTTTAATTGTATACTAGTTTGTAATTTGCAGGTATTTAACAAAAGAAAAAACAGAAAAAGTGTTAATTTGGTTTAGTTGTAAGTGCCGATTCATTATATTTGGGTTCATACATAGTTGTTAATTTCCTAAAATTTTAAATAATGTAGACTCTTTACAATCCTTTAACTGACAGATAATACTTATTTTCAGGGTGTAGTTTTATGGGTCAAAGTACATATTTAGTATATTGGGTTGTTTCTCAAAAACTCAACAACGAGCACATTTTGTATATACTACACAACAGCTACTTTTAGGAAAGACTGTACTTCCTCAGATGACTGAGGAAGTATTGTGTCAAAAAACACCTGTTGGTCCACTTTTATTAAGCCATCGTAGAAAACATCCTCACATCATCTCTCACTGTTTGGTGTGACAGCTCAGCCAGTCACACAAAGAGGAAACTGGAGCATGTTGTCATGAAAGCCTCCAATGTAATTTGTTGTGTTTTTCCTCCAGTGAACTCACTGTATATAAAGCACACCTTCAACCAGGCAGCTAAAATAACCAACGACCCCTCCCACCCAGCTTCTCCCCTCTGGACGGCACTACAAATCCATAGTCACAACACTTAACACCCCTTGCTAGCCTCCCGTGCCATAAGATCTCATATACTGACCTGAATGCTCTGAATGCTCTGGACTGAACTCAGGCTGGATTTCGTGTACTGGTACATCAATCATTGTACTGTCTGTCTATTGGACTACTTGACATGCTAGGGAACTGAACTGTACATTTCATATATATTCACTGTACATACGCTCACATTCATGTGTTTCCTTTCTGTGTGTGTTGTAATGGTTTATGGTGCCTGTTTGCTTGTTTTGCTCTTGCATTTGCAAGGGAACTGAGCTACCATTTTGTACCAAACAACATCTATTATTGAAAAAAACTAATATGCTAATATATTGTAACTACGCACTGAAAAGTTGTGTTTCTTTCTAAGAATTGTTCATCTAATTTCTTAAGAGGTTTTGCAAATTAACAACCACATATGATCCCAAAGTGTAGGTACTTAGCAACTAAACCAACATTTTTTTTTCTGTTTTTTCTTATAATTTGTACCAAATTGCACCACCCTTTCTGTAAAATGTCCTAAAAATTAACAGTTTAATACCTGCAACTTACTACTGAAAATTTCCAGGAAATTAGTATAAAATTAAGCAATCTGTAAAATAGAGCGTTACCCAGACTTGGGCCAAGATGTGGACGACTTGTACGCCCACTTCCTTATTGTCTCGTCCTGTCACAAACTCGCCTGTTTTCACAGATGAGCCTTTTCATCTCCTGAACACTGATGCTCTGTTTCCTGTTTCCCCCTTGGTCTCTCTCACAGATGTCAACTCCTTCCAGCAAACCACAAAATGGATTGATGATGTGAGAACGGAGAGAGGAAGTGATGTCATTATCATGTTGGTGGGAAACAAGACAGACCTTGCAGACAAAAGGTAATCTGTTCTTCCCTCCTCCTGCTTCTGTGCAAGTCAGCTCTCTCTATTGAGAGCATGCTAATGAAGTCATTGATCGCTGCTGCTGGCCTGTCAATACCGAGTGCCTCAGTCCTTCCTGAGGCAGCAATAGGTCAGAGCAAGTTATCTCTGCCCTTTCTGGATGTCAAAGCTGTGATTTCTTTTCATGCTAAATGCCCTCTCACATTATTTGAATATATCAATTATTTATTCCTTAATAGATCAAGCTGTTAAGTAAATGAATGTGTAATATTTCCTCTGAAAGTAAAGTATGCACTGTCTTTCTCCCCGCATCTTTTTAACTCCTTTATCTACCACAGGCAAGTATCTATTGAAGAGGGTGAGCGGAAAGCCAAAGAACTAAATGTAATGTTTATTGAGACTAGTGCGAAAGCAGGCTACAACGTAAAGCAGGTAAGAGTGTGTGTGAGTCGTGCTCTGTAGTCCTGCTGCAGACGCTGCCGTCTGGGCTCCACGTCCAAAGGTCATCCACCAAATTCAGAGGTCAGATGCCAACAAAGGATATTTAAGATTAGTCCAAGATTCACTTCTAAAAGAGGCATTTAAAATGTCCCAGCACCTTAGATTCATTGTTCTTGTTCCGTCCAATCACAAAACCTTCTCTCCCTGTTGTGGAAATCAGCTGACGCTCTGAACGGCCTGAAGGTCAACTGGTCAACTTTTGGTCTTGAGCAAAGGTGGCAGCAACAGCAGGAAGGGGCACGGCTTGTTCTTCCACTTCAACATAATTACAGTCTGTATTTTTTCCCCCCCTTTGTCTTCTTGTAAATGTCTGTGGTGGTATGTGCGTGTTCCCCCTGGATGTTTGTGTGTTGTGCGCGCTGACTCGTGGCTCATCGCAGACAGATAACCACAGAGGAGGGAGAACAGAGAGCGAAAGACATGAATGTTCTGTTTATTGAGACAAGTGCAAAGACAGGCTACAATGTCAAACAGGTAGAGCGTGTGCACCTTTGTGTGTGTGTTCATAATGCTCATGCTCTCTTCTGATTGGCTTCTATTTCACACACGCATGCGTGCATAAAGATGTGCTTTGAACAATGGCTTCCTCTGGTCATAAATGAGGTGTGTTGATTTGTTTTTCAAGCTCTCTCCCACCTGCTATAAGTAATGATTTGTACTGGCCAACATTTGTTCTTAAAGCTCTAGAGGTGGGTCGGAGTTTGCAAACAAATACTTCAACACTCTACTGATTAGCACAGTAACTGATTTTGTTGCTGTTAAATCTGCATGTAATCAAGTCTAGTTTCTACGTGATGCTTGTAACTTGCTTGTTTAATGGCGGGCGAGACATGTTGAGCATCATCGTACACACAACACTGTTTCTTTTAAATTCATGTGAATTCATCAGTCACTTTAATTCTCCAAGCTCCATCAATGGAAGGTCTCAGTAAGGCACAATTACATCCTCTTTTCAAGCCAAATTACCTTGCATTAGCTCAAACACATGCTGCTAAATCCGAATCAAATTAGGAAAAGCTCTGTTGGGCCTCTTCCTCTGTGCGAGCTTCAAGTGGACCTTCTGCCAGATCATGTAATGGGTCTATGCAAGGCACGCTGGCTTGACGTAATCTTGTTTTTTGTTTTTTTGTCATGCTTTGTGAGTATATTTCCTTGTCTGACAGAACACATCTGGTTTTCTTTCCCTCCAGCTTTTCCGTCGTGTGGCAGCCGCCCTCCCTGGCATGGACACTACGCAGGACAAGAGTAGAGAGGACAGTATCCTTTTTGTGTACATGTCAGTGTGTGACATGACAGGAAAGAGTCCGGAGGTCTCCTCGCTCTCTTCTGTTGTGTCATACGGATAGTCACCTGCCAGGAGGAAAGTCTAGTGTAGCACTGTGACAGCTCGCTATTGTTGTTTAACCCACGTGTCCTTTCAGATTTATGTTACCAGTTAAGCAAACCTAAAGAGGCCTTTTTCACAAGAAAAAATGTTCACATATAACAATAAGAAAGGTGCAAATATTAAAGTTAATGATGGCTGAATTCCATTTAGCTGCTTCAGTTTCAGGGTCCTGGTATTGTGCATGCTGACTCACTGTCACAGCTTTTAGAATACTTTGTTTAGGAAAAGTTCCTGTTTGGTTCTTCTTTGGTTTTTTTGCTAAATTGGAAAAAAGGTTTTTATATAAAAACATGTTGGCATTTCCATAACTTAAGTGTCAAAAAAGTATTTTTGTTTATTATTGGTACAAAAACTATGGTATCTGGTACTAATGTCAAAAATTTTCAAACAATACTCAAACTAACGATGGTGTTCACAACAATCAATCAATAGTCAAGCTAGCAGTCACTGATATTAAAACAAATCTACATTATTATCTCAGTTCTGATAAAAGTCTGTTAAATAGTGTGGCCTAAAAGTTGTAAATCACTGTGTATATCCACAAGAAAAAGCAAGATTTTCTGTGGTAAGTTAAAAATTTAAGGTTTACTATTTTTACAGCTTGTACAAATAACTCCGTGTGGCTTTAAATATCACATGAAAGATGAGCTCACAAGGGCTGTTTACAAGTATATTAAAAAGGAGCATTAAATTCACATTGACATTATCATTTAATGCTGAACTATGTGACATCTCAAAGCAGACAACAAATGTGAGCAAATTTTTCTACGAGTTTTATGTCTAATAACTTGTATTTACAGAAGAGTTGTCTAGTTTTGTTGATTTTCATGGTTCTCTTGTGTATTTCAGTTACATTTTTCCTGTTCTGTGATGTTCCTTAACTCCTCCACCCTTCAGTGATTGACATTAAACTGGAGAAGCCACCAGAGCAACCTGTCAGTGAAGGAGGCTGTGCCTGCTAATGCTGGCCTGTGTCACTAAATAATTTCTCTTACTGGCTTTTTCTCAACCCCAGTCGTTTTTCTGTATCCGTACCCTTCACTACACCCGCCTCTTTCAGCAGCCTGAAAGAGAACACTACATCCGTTATCTTCGCCATTGTGGAAACCTGCTCTCTCATCGGGTTGCTCTGAAAGTCATAAATCATTTAAATTGAATATTTGTACTGTAAAACACGTACATTGAAACAGTATTCAGAGCTGGAAGCTCAGCTCATCTTTACTGAGCTCCTCCTCCATAGTTTGCATCTAAAGATGACTTTTTGAACCAAACTGAAAGAAAGAAATGTGTGTGTAAGACATCAAGTCAAAGTATGTGTTAAAGAGTGAGAATATTCTTTATAAAGTTATATATTGCTTTAAGCCTAACAAGCGCAATGTGGATGTTTTTGTGCATTTGTCAGTTAACAAAATGTGTGCAGTTGAAATTGATTGGCAAGGATTCATTAATGAATTATGTTAACAAACTTTTATTTTTATTATTTTTTTAACGGTCTGGAATGATATGTGGGAAAGGCTGCAAAGTTGTGTTGAAGTAAACTAATAAATTTGGGAGATGTCAGTGTCGACACTCGTACTGTAAACCCACAATTGAGCAGAAGTTGGAAGTGGCAGCCATGTCAGATCCATACCAGCAAACTACACCGTTCTCCCAACATATACCAGCATGATGTCCGCCACATGGTCTCAGAACCAGCACAAACACATGACACCTACTACAAGGGCAACACTACACCACCCACATACCGTCCTTCCTCTCTTCCCACACTTGTCCCTTGAGATGGGTTATTTTTACTTTGGCTTCCGTTTTCTATTACCTTTTTATTTGGATAGATCTTTTTTTTTTCTTTTCTTTTTCTCAAGAGTACAACATAGATTAAAACTATTTCTTTAATGATAGTGTTTGAGGAGGATTTTCTCATATATTAAGATTCAGAATCATAAAAACCAACCATAAACATTAGAGATGGAGATACAGTATATGCCTTTTGGAGTTATATTGTAGAGGGCTTCCTTGGCTTTGGGTCTATCTAGTTAAGTTTGGTATGACGTTTTATGAACACACGTTTTCTTTTGCTTGTTTTTATTTTTTGGCATTGATCTTTTGTTAGTGATTATTCTACATGTGTATTTAATCCACAATGACTTGTAATATTTATTTCTATTGGATTCATATTTCTTTTTTTATGGCTGTTAATATCTTAACTTTTTGGTATGATTCCTGAATCGCTAAATAAAATATGCATCCATCTAGACCATCTCTAACAGAATCGGTGGGGAGCGTGTGCTGTTCCCTCTGCCACCTCTAAATGATAATTTGATCATACTGATTATACCGTGCAATTTTTTTTGTTTTGTGTGAAATTATGAAAGAGAGTCTGATTTGTATGGCATAGTAGTCCTTAACGTTTCTGTCTGGAATGGTTTTAAATGAGAAAATAAAATAGAATACACTTGTCACTGCTGCAGGAGTTCATCTGTGTCTTATTTATAGCTTTAACAGTAGTTTATCAATGTTAATTGTACATCAAAGATTTGCAAAAGTATTGCATAGTTGTTGATCTGTTTCTGTCAAGTCTTCTGTTAAGTCAGTCAGTGGAAACCATGTGTGAAGCACAGGATCAGATTTACACTACCAGTCACTGTACCATGAAGAGGAAGGCCATTCCAGCCATTAGCCATGCCTGATGGTCTGCTATGGTCTGTTGTGGCACAAGTCTTCATGGGAACTTATTTTATTAAGGGAGACATTACTGCAATCATAGCAACCTGTAGGCTAACGATAAGCAAGGCCAGATTGCAAGGTGGACAACTGCCCAGACTTTAAGGGCCTAAAAGTCCCAGGTTCACTGTGTCAGTAGTTGCATATAATTGATTAATTGTTAAATGTCTTTTAGAGGAGAACTGTTTCAAAACAGTAGTTCTTAGGCTATTCTTATTGTAATTGATATTCTGCTTACATGGTGCATATTCTGAAATAAAAGACTTTAAGAAAGGCTTTAAAACCTAAAGCCTGCAATAACAGTATTTTTCCCTGGGGCCCATCAGACAGGTTCATTCTAACTTACAATAGCCAGTAATATGACACCAATGAATTAGCTTTCTGTATTTTTGTCAAACATGAACGAAACAGCTAAGTATTTTGTCAGGTTTTCTCTTTACCACTGAACGGTATGCGGTTTTTTTCCTAGGATGGCGAAGTCATGACCCGACCCTACCCTGTCTTTGATTGGTTTACCCTGATATTCTTACCCTAATCCTAACCAATCATACTCCTCATGCCTAAACCTAACCAACCCAATCAACGAAGGTAACGAGTCCTAGCCAATCAGAGCAGAGTAGGGCGAGTCATGACTTTGCCATCCTAGGGGGAAAAAAGGCGAACGGCACTGTTGCAAATCCCGCGAGAGACTCCTAAACAGCCGTTTCCCTGGAAACCAAGTTAAACAACTGCTGCCGGAGCGGACTGAAACACTGAACTGTCTTTTGATTTTTAAATCTGAAGCATTTAAGCCTAAAATGGGCAGCGATTACTACGAGACGCTAGAAGTAAACAAAAATGCAACAGACGCAGATATCAAAAAGGCGTAAGTCTTGTTAAGTCATTTGATAGAAACATGCAGCCACGCAGAGGCAGTTTTACCAGACGTTTTGTGTTTATAATTATCACAGTTTTCCTCTTCTATCGTCCTAGATATCGACGTCTTGCACTGAAGTTTCACCCGAGCAGCAACAGAGAAGCTGGAGCCACCGAGAAATTCAGTCAGCTGGGTGAAGCCTACGATGTCCTGAGCGAACGTGAGTTGAGCAACCCATAACATATGTCAATGAAATGTATCATTCCATAAGTATATCCACCTAAAATACCATTATTTTACCAATAGCAGTCTTTTTTTGTACAGTATTTTTTTTTTTTTTACCAGAAATGTGCAAAGTAATGTTTGCCCCAATGTTTGTATCCTTTGTGTGTTTTGTCCTGATATGATTTGAGCTATATGCCAATGCAAAAATATAAATATCTATTACATATCAACTGAATCATCAATAAGGATTTCTGAATCTCAAAACAAATAGTTACTTGCATCTTATTTCCTAAGGACAATAATCACAGCAACTTTTACCCAATCATATTTACAGTATGTCTGAGTGTGTATCTATAACATTTATCTATTTTCTTTGTGACAGCTCGCAAAAAGGCAACCTATGACAAGTTTGGTGTGGAGGGTCTAAAAGGTGGTATCCCACCTGAGTTTGGCAGCGGCGGGGCCTGGTCATCTAAATATGTCTACCATGGTAATCCAGACAAAACATTCAGGCAGTTTTTCGGAGGCGACAACCCATTTGCAGGTAAGAGAAACAAAGACTAATATACTTCTTTCAGATTTCATATGATTTACACTGATATTAATTTGTTTTTTTACAGACTTCTATACAAATGATGCACCAGTCCAGTTCGGTGGCCTGCAACCAGGAGTGGTGAAGGTCCAGGATTCCCCAATAGAGAGAGACCTTCATTTGTCCCTGGATGATCTCTTTCATGGATGCACGAAAAAAATTAAGATCTCTCGTAGGGTAAGAGCTACTGTGTTAAGTAAGTATCTTTTATCATCCCACAGCCTTTGAGTGGTCAAATCATTCATACTTCAAATTACTTTACATTAAAAAAAACAGTTAGATTTGACTAATCAACAATCAATCACAACAAGGCCTAAGGAAACACACTGAAAAAAAATATGTGTATTTATTTTTGCCTTATTTGTTTAATAGGTTATGAATGAGGATGGATTCACATCCAGTATAAGAGACAAGATATTGTCTATAGATGTAAAACCTGGATGGAAAGAAGGCACAAGAATCATTTTCTCCAAAGAGGGAGATCAGGTGAGAGAGTTATACAACCATTGTCCATTGTCAAGAATTATGAATCATAAGGGAATAATTAATTTTCTTTATACTAAAATTTCATCTTTTTCCAGCAAGTCAGCGTTTAAATGCATTATTTTGTATTAGATTTTTCATTTTCACTCTTTATGTCATATTCTGATAATATATTATGAATGTGAAGTGTTTGAGATTTTATAAACATAACTGCAGACATGCTTAGGCTCTTGACCACAGATAGCCTGGATAGTTTTTAATCAAATAAAATTAATAGAAAATAGGAATAGCTAAGTAAATATTTGGAAATTTTCCAATTTAATTTAATTATTCAGTTTTTGAGCATCATACTGGATCTGCTTCATTGCCACCACTAGATGGCCTCAGCAGATCTCTCTCAAAGTAGATCTCTTTCAAGCTGCTCACAACTCTACTATATATGAAAAATGAACACTTAGTTACTGTTCTTAGTCTAGAAATGCGTATAACTAAAGCTGATGTACAGTCTGCGTATATTTTCTATAATGAAAAACCTACAGGGCACATACATTTTATTTATCTAACTTGAGTCTTTAAAATGATCAACCTTTTACCAAAATACCAATATTTTACCAATAAGCCATTTTTAGGGAAAGAGCCTGACTACCTGGTAATCATATTGCTACATTTCACCTTTTAGGGACCAAACAGCATCCCTGCAGATATTGTGTTCATAGTGCGACAGAAGAGTCATCATCTGTTCGTAAGACAACACAATGACCTGATCTACAAGACCCAGATCTCTCTGGAAATGGTGAGTCATGTTGAGAGCCAGAATAATGGGTTTAATTATTAGTCACACATAGAAACCGATTGGGTTCAAGTACAATAAAGACTCAAGCAGTGTGTTGATGCCCTTTCCCACAGGCCTTGATTGGGTTCTCTGTGGATGTGGAGACACTAGATGGCAGGCTACTCAATATTCCCATCAATGACATTGTGCAGTAAGTGTTTCCTTATACTGGGGACAAAATAACATTTATGTAAAATACTGTTTATTTGACATTAATCACAGATATTCTGATTTAAACATTAATATCAGAACAGAGAAAGGTGATCACGAGGAATTCAAGCACTTTACATAAACTGTACACTTACACAAGAGTATTTCTAGAGCGAAAATAAGGATAATATGTTTTGGGTTTGTGCATCATCTGCATCAATTAACCTTTTCCTGTCTCTGATTTGTTTCTTATAACCCATCAGCCCTGCATACAAAAAAGTGGTGACTGGAGAGGGAATGCCGCTGTCCCAGGATCCTTCACAGAGAGGAAACCTCATCATCACTTTTGACATCCAGTTTCCTGAGAAGCTCTCCGCTGAGAGGAAATATCTGATCAAACAAGCTCTAGCGTTTAAAGATTGATCACATTTTTAATAAATGCGTTGCCGTCATAGGACTATGAAGACAAATGTGGTTACATTTCTGTCATTATCGGTGTAAACACAATTTATATAACTTTGACACTATTTGTTGAAATATACACTATGAGGCAACCAGAAGTAAAGACACTTGTAAACAAGACAACTGTGGTACAACATCAGCCCTCTGTCAGATGATAATGATTACAGGATAGTTGTGCGGTTGTGATTCGCCATCATCATGGCCCGTTTCAGCTGCTCGTATGTCACAAACATCACCACATTCCAGGAGCCCAGACGTAAGAACGACGGCATGAACCTGAAGAGCACAAACTTTTTTGAGATTTGAGATTTTTTGCAATCCATTCAAAATAACAGCAGTCATTTTGTTTACACACATTAGCTCTCCTTCCCCTCCTCTATAAATATTTCATTTATAACCTCATTAAATGTCTCAGTTAATGCTTACCCCTTATAAAAGGCAAATGGTCCCTCTTTGGTCATCATGGCAACAGCACAGTTGAGGACGCTGCTGTACTGGCCGAGGGCCGAGTTCATGTATCTTGTCTTGACCACGTCGACTGGAGAGGCAATCACTGTTGTGCATAACCCTGCACCGAAGGCTGATACAAAGTGGCAGGGCAGATTGTCTGTGGAGTAAAGGCGTTTGAGTTGAGTTACTGCTCCAAAGTGAGAGACAGTGTAGCTATATATCAAGCCTCTGGATCTTGTTGTACTGAAGCCATTGTTTTACCTGTCAGGGGAGTGGACTTAAGAAGTGTATCCTTGATGAAGTCATATGTCACCAGTTCAGTGCAGTTAACAATTGCATTACGTGCAATGTTTGGACCTGTACCTGCATGACAGTGATATAAGTACATAAACATATTTACTACAAGAAATTAAAAGGATATGCTTCAAGAGATGCATATTCTTGTTAAACTCAAACTACCTCTCCACAGGCCATGAATGCCCTCTTCCTTAGCAATGGTCTTGTAAGCCTCAATGGTGCTACAATAGCGTCTGGCGCACCCAGGAGACCTCGCCTGGGCCTGGAAGCGGACTTTCACCACATCTGTAGGCTGAGCAAAAGCAACCGCCATGGCACCAGTGGTACATCCAGCAAGCAGCCGACTGCCAATACCTACATCTGAACAAAAGAGGAGAGAGATGTCAGACCTGATAGGTGCAGCTAGATAAACAACTAGATAAACAATTAGGATACATTCATAGAGACTCACGATCAGAGCCTTTGGTGTAGAACTGTTTTACAGAGTCGTAGAGACCGATGCGGACAGAGGCAAAGCTCATCTGCCTCTGGAGTCCTGCCACCAGTCCACTGTAAAGGCTTCTGGGCCCTTCTGTACGCACCATGGTGGTGATGGTGCCAAACACTCCACGATATTTCACTGTAGACCCTCTGTCTGCAGCTGCAGAGCCCACAGCCTCCCCTTGGATCTATGTGGGTTAAAATAATGTAATGGAGATCAGTTAAGGATAAGAAAGTGATACATAACATGTTTTAAAGATACACGTTTGTTTAATGAATATGAAATGTATGTTATGAATATTTCACATGCAGTATATTTGAATATGTGCACATACAGTATCAGAAGTTGTTGATGGGAAATAATTTTTAATATCTGAATCTGCAAAGAGCTTGGATACCTGCAGCCGCACTTTGGCTGTGTCCAGAGGAAAAGTGAGCAGGTCAGCAAAGCATGCTGCAGTTCCTGCTCCTACAAACTTCACAGCTGCTGATGGAGGCACATCTGCGGGTCCAAATCCAACCATTTTCCAGAATTATTTTAATTTATATAAAAACTGAAGAGTGTAGCCTATTAACAGGACAAGAAGCTCCTCAAAAATCTGAAAAAGATAGACCCCAAAACACATTCCATGAAATCTATGTAATGTGAAATGGCATCTCTGCAAAGTCAGCACACAAGAATCATAACCTGCAAGGCAGGAGAACATAGTTTATTCTATGGATCTGATTTTTTTACTTGATCCTAACTAGTGATGTTAGTGATGCTAAATGAAAGGCAGCTGTTCAGTATATTCTGTGCAGACAGGGAAGGGCTGCCAGACCTCACAGTCACATGAATGAAAAAAATCTGAACATTGATTATTCATTCTCACCTTTATTGGAGGAGTTTAGGACCAAAAACATTCAAGATCAGGATTCTCTAAAGGCGTCCCTCTGGCTGAATATTGTCCCGGCTGTGAATTGGTTTCCTTTTTTTTCCATAGAAAATGTTTCAAAAATGAGCCTTAAAATCATGCTCCAAATCCTGAAAAAGAGAGAAATACGGTCAAAAACAACACTACAGTCGAACAGTATCGACAATAATAAAAACATCCAAAGAAACGTAATTACAAAGAGTTTGGTTGAACCGTGATTTGATGTGTGGAAGTTGAGATGCCTGGTAAAATGCCTCTGGAAGTGACAATACCCAAATGAACCAGTGAGAGGAAAGGATACAGTAGTGTGTGGAAGAGCAGCCTCTTTAAATACTGCCATGACGTTGTTACATCATGGCATGGCATGTGTTGCTAGTGGGGCCCCACCTCCACTATATCTATAAGGGTTGTCAACTGGTCTGATGGGCAGAACATTATAAACCTGCTTGTGTGTTTGCAATTTTTTGATGAAGAAATTGTAGAACATGATGTCTTATCTTGACTTCGTAATCAAGCCCCCTCCCGCTTTTGTCCTCAAGATTTACAACAATGTCAAAACAGACATAAAAAACAGCATTGTCATAGAATATACTGTCTACTGAGAGTGGACTAAATGTTCCATTACAAAACTATATTATCTAGTTTGCTGAAACTCTACTTATCTTCCTATATGGTACAGATAGCACAGACTTGAGCAAATGCTGAGTCATGCTGAAAATACAAGAACACCGTACACCCCACGTGAAATTAGATCCGTATGTTCAGACCCATTAACATCCCCCTGCTGGTTTTTGTTCAAAACGATGTGTTCTCACAACATGTTGTTCCTGTGCTCACTGATGGGGTGCTAGTTTGAAAATTACTGTTAATGAAGTCTCTGTACAGCTAACAAAAACAGATAAGTTTTCGGGATAAATTCACAAACAGTATTATATATATATATCTGAACAGTAGTGTGTTTCCTTGATGGGGTTCTGTAAAGCAATTATCGGTTAAAGGATGGTGTATTTGTTGAGTCATATATACATAGAATATCAAAACATGGAATGTAAGCTGCAAAGTTATGAGTGAGCTCTTGGGTACATGTTGGCCTACATGCAGTATCTGTATGATGGCCTGTGTAATGCCTGTGTCACGGTTTATCTGACTGACCCAAGTGTGAAACTGCAGCATCAGGAGCAAGTGATTCTGGAAATATTCCAGGCATGGGGAAGGCCTTCTAAACAAAACTATATTTATTCAGAGGCCCAATGCAAGAGGAGAACTCTACTTTCTTTCAGTCAGAAGCTCATTTCACAGCTCTGCTCTCAGGCTACTGTTTGCTGAGGTGTTTGGATGTGTGGGATTTTTGCTTGACAAATGCACATTTTACAATCATATCTTGCTGTCCACTGTATTTCCAAAATCAAAAGGTCAGAAAAATTATATTTTTCAAAAAATATGAATATGAAATATGAATAGAAAGCGTTTACTCGTTGGGGACAAACTGGGTTCACCATCTTACCTTAATCATCAAATTATAAGATGTGAAATAAATCCTGTCACATTTGCCCCGAACACTTTAAGATGGTATATATACACAATTAATTTCTGCCAAGTAAACTTAATACTACACCTTATAAAAAACTACTCTCCAGAGACTGAAAATTTTCATTTCTAAACAAACAACAGTAGCCATTGCCCTCAGGACGAAGCACTCATATCAGGCTGAGGATACACACACATAACACTGAGATGAGATTTGTTGACAATAACAAAAATGTAATCGCCAGACTTATCCTTTAAACACTGAACATGTCCCAACAACCAAGGTGTTCAACTTGCTGTAAACAGCTAATTTATTGCTCCACTTCAGTAACTCTCTGATCTTTTGATTCTTTTCAGTCACACTATATAAACTGTAGGTTGGTTGATGTAACATGTTCTATCAAAGGTACAGCAAGATTCAATAATGGACAAATATAAAGAATTGTTGCAGTCATTCATTTTGGCATTTATTTATCATTATGTACAGCATATTTACAGCTTATCGACCAGCAATAAATCATACTATTTACATACACAGACACATGTTATCCTATAAACTTCTGGCCATATGCACCACAAACACTGGTAAACTAAATTGCAAATTGTAAACAGTCTACAATAAAATGGTCACTATTTAAGCCTGTGTTGCCAGACTCAATCTGTCCACTGCTTTCATGGAAACATACCCTAAATAACAAATAACATTATGCTATCACATTATCCATACAGTCCAGTTCAGTCTTGTAAACATGAACATCCATCTTCAAAGCTCAGAGCCAGCTGATCAAGATTTTTGATATACATATGTGAATAAGCAATAAAGCATGACTTTCTGGAATTACCCTTTCACCTCCATTTCACATCCATCATTTAAGCCTGAAGGAGCATTTCTTTATAGAAGTGCACAACATTAGAGAGTTTAAAATGCCCCTTTACACTTGAATACTCCTGCCAGCATTGTAACAATACCAACAGAGTCAATGTACATTTAGGAATCAGTAGACAAACTCCCGTCACGATGAAGAGTCTTTGTAAATAACATGTGAGCTCTCTCCACCTCTGAGCTGCTACACTGATAGTGTGACCAAAGGCCTCTCAAACCTTTTGAAGCTCTCCTTTGGGCCTCCACTTGCGGGTGTCATATTCCAACCTATAAAAGCATGGGTCATCACTGGTCATCACTGCACCATAGTGAAGGCTATTTTCTTGTGTCTGTGCATTTCTGTCTGAAAAGCTGCGGTCAAAACGGCGACTCCCAGTACTGTGTTGCCCTGGTCATACCCCGTTTGATTTGTTCGTATGTCACAAACATCACAATGTTCCAGGAGCCCAGTCGCAGGAAAGAGGGCATGAACCTAAAGCAGAAAAATGATATAAAAGTAAAGAAGGGTCCCAAACAAGTTATTTTATTTGGTATTTGTTTGGTTCAGTGTCATGTGGCTAACAAGACATGTGTTTACCCTTTATAGAAGGCTGTGGGTCCTTCATGCCTCAGCATGTTGAGTGCACAGTTGATAGCGCTGTTGTACTGGCCAGAATGTGAATTCATGTACCGTGTTTTGACTACATCCACAGGGGAAGCCACAATTGTTGTGCAGAAGCCTGCACTAAAGGCAGCAGTGAAGTGGCACGGCAGGTTGTCTGGAGGGGAACAGAAGCAACGTCACATCCTTCTACAATAATTCATATTTTGGAATCTCTGCAATCATTTGTTTGCTTTTAAACCTCACCTGTCATTATGTCATACTTCAAGATGACTTCTTTGATCAAGTCATAGGTCACCAGCTCTGCACAGTTTACAATGGCATTACGGGTGATGTTGGGCATGCAACCTGGAAGAAAAGCAACAAGGGGAGAGGATGGTTACTTCAAAACCGGGGGAGGGATTTTTTATGATAAGTGATAAAATGTATGTAAATATTTGAAGTAAAAATGGCAAGCACCTTTCCAAAGGCCCCGTACCCCTTCATCTCGGGCAATTGTCTTGTAGGCATCCAAGGTGCCGTTGTATCTCCTCACACCATCAGCCAGTCGTACCTGGGCTTGGAAACGTACCTTCACCACATCTGTTGGTTGTGCAAAAGCCACAGCCATGGCTCCAGTTGTACAACCCGCCATGAGCCGAGTAACAATCCCAGCACCTGTGCAACATGTATATTTGTCACAATGAGGAAGTTGGAGAGAAACCACGTTGTTCATGTAAGACAATGAGGTTATGCAACTCACTATCAGTGCCTCGAGTGTAGAATTGCTTCATAGAGTCATAAAGTCCAATTCGGACAGAGGCAAAGCTCATCTGTCTCTGGAGTCCTGCCACCAGTCCATTGTAAAGACTCCGGGGCCCCTCTGTGCGCACCATAGTGGCAATGGTGCCAAACACTCCACGATACTTCTTTGCACTCGCCCCTTTCTCAGCCTCTCCCTGAATCTGGGCAACAAGATGATATTCAAAGATTCTTAGCAGCAGGTTAAAAAGAGGCTCAAGACTAAAATCGGATTTGAAAGATAAAATGTGCCAAGTCTTCTAAAACAATGCGCATCTAACCTGTAGTCTAACTTTGGCAGTGTCCAGTGGAAAAGTGACGAGGTCAGCAATGCAAGCTGCGGTGCCCGCTCCGAAGAACTTAACTGCTGCGGAGGGCACCAAGTCTTTGGGTTTCATGCCAGCCATTGCTACACCTGAGCTGATGACACAAATGGAAAAGTCTGCACTTAATGCTCTTTGCCCGGGACTGCTGTGCACCATATATAGCACCACACACACCAAAGAAGACCATCACTCAACTCAACAAGACAAACACTCAAAATATAATTTTATTTTTCCATGATGACACTTAAGCATTTTTGTTTGAACTGATTATAACATCCAACTGTGGTAAAAATTTAAAAAATCTAAGTGTATAAGTAGTGTTGAGTGTACTAGATGTATTAATAACATTTGTGGTGCTCATACTGAACATTCAGCATACCTGCAAGAGAGGATTTAAAAAGAGCTTCAAGTTTTCTCGGGAAGCAAACTATTCTTTGTAAGTAGCTCTGCTGTGGGAATGTCTTGGGCCATAAACTGTGTTCGAAGTGAGCCAGCCAGCACAACACCTCTCCCTGAAAAAAACAAGCATTTATCATTTACTTGTGATCCCAAAAGAATCTGTATTATAGGTTTCATTTATTTCATAGTGGTTTTATTTGTATAATGGCTGACTGATATATTACGCTTGAATGAAAAGGTACAAGAAACAATCATCAAAACATTTTAAATATTTTAAACATTTAGATATTTATTGTTAATATTTTAATCAACTACTTCAATATAAAATAACATAGTTTGAGTCTAAAACACATGAAAAAACACACTTTTGTTTTGATGTAAAAGTTTACCTAAATGTTCTCCAGGAAAGTTATAATCCAGGACAGTGAAGAGTATTTACAATCCTTTAAGTCATCCCGTTAGTGTCCTCGTCTCATGCTGTGTGCTCACTGCGTTACTGTTGAAGAGGCTCCTAAATTTATAGGCACCTTTTGCACATGACTACAGTGTAGGCTGACAAGTTTTACACACCTGTCATGTGAACCTCATCATGTTTACCAGAGTCTGTGAGACACAGACTGATATTTGAGCCCTTGTTGATGTGCGCCTATCAGTGTCCTTATGGCAGCCTGGTGTGCACTCATGTAAACATTTTGAATATTTTCTTGTCATTTTAAAGTTATTTTAACTTACACTTATTTGCTCAGATTATCATAAATACATTTATGTCAAGGTTAAATCTTAACGTTTTGAGTTCACATAAAAATTCATATTTAACCGGCTCATATTTCTACACTGACTTCCAGGAGCATGCCTCATGTTTCTAGTGGTTGATACTGTGTCCACAGCCAATCAGAGTGAGAGGCCTGTCTGGATTCCAGGGGTGTTTTCATGGGGCATTGGCTGTGGTGAATAACATTTGCTCTATATCCGTTTTTCAATGTTAGCGCCCCACAACAAAATGCAAAACTAGTTCAGGAGTTTTAGGAATTCCCTCACACCCCTCCTCCCTGCAAGTAATAAAGTTTGAAATGTTCTGGGCCTAGGAACCGCCATGCTTTTCAGCCAATCCATACGATGAACAAGGGTGGGTGGATGCACATAGCATCTGTAAGCAATCAGTCAAGCCATTAGCATCTGTACAGGCAATCACCCAAAGAACCGGACACTGAATGGAAAGTGTTAAGAGAGGGGCGTCACTTTATTGGCAGAGTGTTGGAGTCTTGAGTGGACATGCCTCCATACATGTGACTTTCCACATCAGCTCCAGGTCATGGCCCCAGAAAACTTACGTCACGTCACGCGGTTGACTCTGCAAAATGTTCTCTCTAAATATCAACTATTTCACCTGCTGATACATGTGCCAAGATGTTACATTCCAAAAACTGTACTTCTTATCCTTTACTTGTTAACATTCGCCTCCAGTTTTTTTTGTTGTTTTTGTTTGTTTGTTTTTTACCGTAAATGGACTGCACTTAAATTGTGCCTTTCTAGTCTTCCGACCACTCAAAGCGCTTTTACTCTACAAGTCACATTCACCCATTCACACATATATTCGTACCTTGATGGCAGGCTGCCATGCAAGTTGCCATCCTGCACATCAGTAGGACTGTATACTGCTGTTTTATCTTTTTGTCTTTATATTGTACTGTGCATATCTTCAATAATGGATAGACTTATGACATGTTTCCCAAAACTCTTGAGGTTTGGCCTATGACACATTTCCACAATTTACAGTATTTCCAACAATGAAGTGGCCATTAATTGAATGTATATGTTGACTGAGAAGGTCGGCTGCTGGTTGTGATTTTGGCACATGTGAGGACTGCAGGTGTCCAAGAGTCCAGCACCTTGCCTACATATAGTGCAACTGTGCAACTTACTGAAAAAATGAATGAATAGTGTGCTTTTATTGGGATAAATAGACTATTCTAATTATTAAGCTTTGTTACTATTATTATTATTATTATTATTATTATTATTATTAGTAGTAGTAGTAGTAGTAGTAGTAGTAGTAGTAGTAGTAGTAGTAGTAGTTGTACTACGTTCTAAGAACTTATTTGCATGTAAATACTTTGGTGACAGACAAAGAAAAGTTGATTACTGTGGTCACAGTGCTCAGATGTTTGGGCAAAGTAATCAATTGTATATTATTACTGCCTTTAAAAGGTTGGATTCATGCATTTTCTTTTCTTTAATTTGCTTTTGGATGTGTTTCAAGGCAAAGATGGAAAATTGCTAAACCTTAAACCCATCAACCCCAAGAATGATATGTAAAAAAGGGGAGCTGCTTTCCCCACCTGCTTCCTTCACCCCTAGCTAAATAAGGTTCCTGTGTGAGCCTGCAGCCAGACCAGTAAACAACCTGCCGGTCTGGCTTCAACCAGTCAGCGGTGACCTCCCCTACATTGCCTGAAAATGAAACTGAGCAGGCACACTCCCGTCACCACTATGTTCTCCCGCACTTTGAATACCATGAACTCTGAATCAGTACTGTGAGACAGCTAATCTCCACTATAAATAAAGACCATTACACTATAAATAAGGTCAGCCGCTGCGTCACTTAAAGGTTAATAGAGCACTCAGGAATGTTTTTTCCGTTTACAGACCCATTCGTCTGTGAACTTTTGCCTTAGTTTTAGTTGAACTAAATATTAGGGAAGAGATGAAGGGAGAGAAACTGAAAAACCATGAATATTGATTAATTTCTCAATTTAAAATCAAGTTCATTTACCAAAACTGAGCCATTTGCACTTGACTCCAGCTATAGAGTAATTTATCTTTACAATTGTCAGAGCTTTTGGAATTCATTTTGACATGCAGTATTTCACAGCACACATGAAGAGAATATTTCACCAGGGCAGCAAATGGCCGCACATACCAGGAATAACTTAGCTGTTTGCTAATTGTCTACACTTAGCTTTGACTGGCACTGTTGTTCTCATAGCTTTGTTTTATGTTTCAGCTTTCTGCACACTGTGTCTGTGGCTCTCAGTACATTTTAATAACACAACATGTCGGTGTTAAATGTTTCAAGATATTTCTCTATATATGAAAATATTGCACTCTGCATATCAGGCTGATATACTGTACCTCTAGTCTGTCAGAACAGGAGGTTTAGGTGTATATTGTTTTCTGAAGACATAAATGTGCTTCTAACATTAAGCTACATAAAGAATCAAACAAACAAACAACAGTTAAACCTTTGAGTCAGTGCATAATACCCAAATATTTAAGAGTGGGTTTGGATCTGCATCATCATAAACATGTTATCTTAATAATCTTTTGCCTGAAAGGAAAGCCAACACTGTCATAGAATGAAGTCAACATAAAGATGGCAAAAAAGAGATATGAATGAAATATATTTTAAACATGAACGTAGAGAAAAACTATTAATTTCAAAAAGAGCACAGGGAGCAAATATCCCATCAACCCTTAATTTGGGCAGACTGGTGACCACCATGGCTTAAGTTAGACAAAGTGCCTTAAAGCAACTGTCCATGAGATGTTCTGCAGCCTACCAACAAAGAAGGCACATGTTCCGCCTCATGAATGTGCTCCATGTAGTACAGGCCACATGTTGTACATGTGAATAGATGATGTCTGTGCTCTGTTGGCCTCAACTCCATCCATTAACTCTGGCTGCACAGAAAAGATGTGCGATTTCAGCTGAAGGTTTTACAATAGTCAATAAACCTTTGTCACAAGTAGTTATTTTTCCTAATGCATCTTGGTGGTATTTTTGGAAATTATTGTTAATTATTAAGGGAAGATTGTTTGTGACCAGTTATGTCTATTCACCTTCGCCTCTTCGTGTCCTCTCTTGTTCCTCACACAATTAAATTAGCAAGTCTGCAATTATAGACAATCAGCTGTCATAACATCATTCTCTTTATGTAACTATCTTTGCAAGTCTCTCAAATGCCTTCAGTTGCATAACAATGACTCAGAATACTCGACCGAAACTGCAGCTTGAGTGTTCATAAAGTTTACCGTCATTACAATCACATGCAGAACTTTTCTTCTTCTTCTTGTCCTTTTTATTATTCTTGTTTATTGTTATTATTACTATTGTTGGATATTTCTCAAGAAGTTATTAACAGCGAACACAATCTTCTACACTTCCCCAAATGCAACATGATAGTATGTTTCATTATACCCTCCCTGCCCTTTTTATTCACAGGATGAGTCATACTAACCATGATGAATGAATGTGTGAATTTAAATTCAGGTGTAAAATTGGTGATGCCCTTTTTAAGTAAATAGTTACATGGGTAAAGTGTGTATTGCTGCCACCTTGTGTTCAAGGGTTCATCACACATCTACATACAGTATTAATTTACTGTATGAAGAGTATTCACAGTACTTTGAAACTATGGCCCTGATGTACAATTAAATTTACATATCTTAAACATTTACTATGTTAAAGATTTGGAGTAAGAACCTGTAGAAAGCTTGAATTTTAGAGGACAGGGCAGCTGGGTGTCAGGTGAATTATTAACGTCATTAAGCAGATGTAATAATTTAGATCATTCCCATACGCAACTGAAATCTGATCAATATGGTACTGGGACATTATTACTGAAGCTAAAGGGCAATTACCCAGTTTTATTGTTATGTAGTAAAAAAGGGAATAATTCCTTAAAACTACTGTAAATTCAAACCACGATAACCTGAATATGACACATTTGTCTCTAATCAATAAACACATCTGTCTCAATCTTCAATGGGCTTCTCTTAACTTCTCTTAACTGATATTTGCTATGTTAAAGTTAATAACATTGTAAATCCGAGCAAAGTTAAGGTTATTAAAGGTTTTCCTATTAAAGCATTCTAAATTAAAAATCAAAAAAAGAAGGAAAAAAAAACAGAATTTGTAGATTGAAACATTTTGTTCAAAACTTAAATCTACAGTGGGCGTGTTTTATTTTTACTTTGTCTGCTTTGTTCATTTTAAAGGGCAAGTTTTCATAAGACTTTTAAGACTTTTGTGACTCCAAAATGACAAAATTTACAGATAGGTTACTTTGGAGAAAGGTCTTAAATCTAACATGACTCGCATGAAAAACGTTTTTTATTTTTATTTTGTTTTTAGTTTTTGTTTTCAGTCCAGTTTAGTTTCAGTTTCCAGAGGGGGTTTGCTCGTTTCAGTTTAGTGTTTTTATATTGCTTAAAAATGTTTAGTTTTAGTTTAGATTTTATTAGTTTCAGCATCAGTTTTAGTTGTATTTATTTATTTTATAATATGGGGGTTATTTGTCAGGGGAAAGATTTAAGAAGTTCAGAGTAGGTATTACAATACAAACACAACACTTTGTGACTCAATAAACATATACACCAGTGCTTCCTCATGCTTGTTGGATTGACAAATGTTTGTTTTTTCTGAAGTCAGTTTTTATTTTTCATTTCAATACACTGAAATGTTTTTCCACACCTAGTTTAGATTTAACTATAATAACCTTGCTGGTTACCAATGTTCACATACGTGATGAGGGGTCACAAGGTGGAAAAATGGGTCATGTTTTTTACAGACAGTAGAGGGCGGTAGTGCTTTAACCTGCCAGGAAACAAAATCAGAGAAGAAGAAGAAGGCCGACCCAAAATAATCACAGCAGCCGCAGAAGAAGAGCGATTAGCCTTTTATTAGCCTTTAGCTTGTCAGATAAACGTAGTAACGGAGCAGAGGAAATTCATCCAATGTCTGGCTAGCGTCGGTGCTGGTGTCGGAGAAAAATCTTATGCTGCGAAAGAGAAGGACAGTTCCTGACAGAGACCGACCCCGACTGTCGACAACATGGAGAAACGGCTGCATTTAAACCTGCTAGCTTCCAGACCTCCTATGGCAGGTGGTTTTCAGTCCAGCTCCAAAATGAAAATGGGGTGAGTTTAGCCAGCTCAGTCTTAATAGCATGTTGTTTTGGCTTGATAACGTGATATTTAATCACATCTGCAGTCACATTAGCTGATCTCTGATTCGTCTGCGCCATCAACACAGCTGCTATGATGCTAACCTGAACAAACATCACATTTATGACAGGCAGCTAATGACAGAACAGCTGAACTGATAGCCTTAGCTACTGCTGCTACCATCAGTGGTGAATAAAACGCCATATAAACATTAATATGAGTATTTACATTAGCTGGCGGCTCTGCCATTCAGGTACACTGATCCTATCCATCATTAGCTAAGATAAGCTAATATTTTTCACTGTGGATAAAGAAAATTCGTCACTCTAAAGCAGTTTCTTAAGATGGTGATGTCAGTGAGGTTTTGGCCCATTTTCTTGTTAATATCAACTTATACAACCTGTGTAGTGAAGGTCAAGACTTGTTTCCGGCTTGTTTACATCACCATGATACAGGGATTTTTAGCAGAGATGCACATTCATGTTGACACTGCATGTGCTGACTCAGGTTTTAACAAACAAACACTTCATTTATTCAGTATTAAGAGCTGTGTTTGTAGGTTAGCAATTTAAACACTTTTATGTTTGGTCATTTTGGTATGATCTCAAAAGATGACCTCAGTAAAGGTAAGATGGACTTTAGACATATCATTTAATCTAAATGGGCCATTAAGGGTTTTGGTGTGGCAGCATTTGATCATGTATAGTTATCAGGGAGTAGTCACCCTCATTAAAACACACACCTAATGTCTATGTCTTGCTCCTGAACGTTAATGCTTCTGTGTATTTTAATAATCCTGTTTCCCTTGTAGATAATAACAGTCACAGCTTTGTTTACACTGTGCTTATCTTTTATTTTATGCAGACCTGGACGGAAGAGAGATTTCACACCGCTGCCCTGGAGTCATTACTTTGAAACCATGGAGGATGTTGAGGTGGAAAATGAAAATGGCAAAGATATATCCTTGCAGATTGCTGCTTCTGTTTGTCTGCAGGAAATTCAGCATGAGTGATTTATACTACAAATCCAGTTACAAATAGTTGCACATTTTCACATTATTAGGTGCATTAAGTAATGTTCAGTGTATGTCATGTATGCACTGGCATGTATTTCCTTGACTTCCTTGAACATTTTCAGACTTTACTGCAGTGGCTCCCATGGTCCTGTGCTGCTCCTGCTCCACGGAGGAGGCCACTCTGCTCTGTCCTGGGCGGTGTTCACTGTGAGCATGATTACACAAACTCTGTAGCCTCTCAAGTCTGAAAACCATGTGTTAAAATACCCGCAACACAACATATAATATTTTTGAAACTGTTCGTTTTTCTTCCATGTTTGTGTCTTTACAGGCCGTCATATACAGCAGGATCAACTGCAGGGTGGTGGCAATGGACCTTCGAGCTCATGGTAAATGGTATAGGTAGTCACAGGACACAAAATTAGTTACTAGACATGTTTGATACGTAGTTGAGGAAAATTTAGGAGTTTGTCTGAGTCCATCTCAGGACACCTTGATAACACCTGTTCTAATATGCAGGAAAATTGAGGTCTTGAATGATATTTGTCAGTTCAGTTAGGTAGTAATAGCAATCCTCTTTGAATAACGATGAGTGATTTACAATCTTCTAGGTCACCTACTATCCTATCCTATCCTATCCTATCCTATCCTTACCACTCTTTGTGTCTTTCCAATTGCAGTGATGAAATAAAGCAGTGATCACTTAATCTTTCATACTGACAGCATAATAACAAAGGTCCTTTATCAGATTTTGCTGCTCAAATAGCAGCTACAGTGCCATTAGTGTCATTAGAGGTCAACTTTCCCCACATCCTGTGATCACAACCCTCCCTACTTCATTTGGCAGGTCATTCTTCATATTCATGGGCTCAGATGGAAGAAATGGTTAAATTTGCTTATGTCTTTTCCTGCAGGTGACACTAAGGTGAAAAATCCTGAAGATCTCTCTGCAGATACAATGGCCAAGTAAGTAGTGTGTGGGTGTGTGTGTGTGTGTGTGTGTGTGTGGGTTGTTGGGTGGGGCAAAGGCTGACAAATATTTTGTGAAAAGCACTTACACACTCAAATTAATCAGAGTAGCAATGAACCACTAGTGTCTTAATTCATTATTAAATACAGTCTCAGTCCTGAGGTTTCTGTCTGAATATTTAGAAACACTGAAACAAATGATGGAAATGTAACATGGTTAACAGGTTATCTCTTGCTTTTTCTTTCTAAAGGGATATTGGCAAAGTGGTTGAGGCGCTCTATGGAGATAACCCACCACCAATCATGATTATTGGACACAGCATGGGTGGGGCCATTGCAGTTCACACAGCTGCTGCCAACCATATACCATCCCTGCTCGGTCTCTGTGTCATTGACGTTGTAGAGGGTAAGTGCTCCCTTGTTGTCTTATAGGAGCATAACTTCGTTTATCAAATCAAAAGGTGTTGATGTTATTCTTTTAGTCCACAGCTCTAGAGTTTTTCAGGCTTAAACTGATTACATCTGCAGTGTATTTAAATTAGAAATACTCATAATTCTTTCAAATGATGTTCTCACTATCGTATTACCAGGTATAATAATGACAAATCATCGTGTTTGCATTCAGGTACAGCAATGGATGCTTTGAACAGTATGCAGAATTTCCTCAGAAGTCGGCCAAAGACATTTAAATCTCTGGAAAATGCCATTGAGTGGAGGTAAACATACAAACACTGACACTGCTACATCTTGGAAGTATGATTGTGCAAATTATTTGGTTAATGTTAGCAAATAGTGTCATAAACATTATTTACTAAAACTAATAGGAGCCTTGTTTTAAGCATTTGCAATATTTTGGGCTTGAAAAGGGTGTATTTTGATTGTCAAGTTTTCACTTGGTTGAACGGCCTCCATCCTGAGAGTTTGGATTAGTAAGATTTCATTAAATTTCATCCAGTTATGATTCTTGTACACAAGACATTTCTTTTCCTTTCCTTTTAGTGTGAAGAGTGGCCAGATCCGAAACATAGAGTCAGCTCGGGTGTCAATGGGAGGCCAGGTGAAAAAGTACGTCTGCTACGATTCTCATCTGTACATTTAGTGCTGTGCAGGTTTGCAGGTTTCATTTACTGTATGTTACTTTTCCTCTTATGACATTCGCAGATGTGAGGAATCCACGAGCAGTCCAGGTGTCTCTAATAGCATTGAAGGTATAATAGAAGAGGAAGAGGAGGAAGAAGTGGAAGAAGAATCCAACAAGAAAAGAATGAAGGAAGATGATCAAGAGGTTCTGTCTGTCTTAATCCTCGTCTTACTCATGTATCGTGTGTGTGTGTATGTATATATAATGTATATGTCTGTGTGTTGGAGAGAGGTTAAAAAATATCTTATACAGTTGATTTCTTTCATACAGATAAAAAAGGAAAGTGTCTTCACCTGGCGAGTGGAGTTGTCAAAGACAGAAAAATACTGGGAGGGCTGGTTCAGAGGCCTGTCTGCCCTCTTTCTCACCTGCCCTGTGCCAAAACTGCTCCTGCTCGCAGGTTAGATCAGTCAAATCACCAAAGTGATCACAGTGAACTTACATTATTATTATTGGTACTTCATACACGAACATAAATAAGATCAAGGATGGGCAGATTTGATGGAATTTCAGCGCAGTCTCACTAGATTGGATGAATGCAGATAATATAAAGCTTTTTCCTAAGAAATGTTGCCATTGACTGCACCGTTAACACCCCTGACTTGTTCCATTGTACAGGAGTGGACAGGCTTGACAAAGACTTAACTATTGGACAGATGCAAGGTAAGGAGTACAAACTGAGATTTTCGGAATCGTTTCCGATGATTGTCTGAGTTGGACTGTCACTATATACTTCAGTACACAATCTTAAATCATAAGTGTAGTCACAGAGTGATCAATAATCTCACTGTTTGTCCTCAGGGAAGTTTCAGATGCAGGTCCTCCCACAGTGTGGTCATGCTGTCCATGAGGACGCACCTGAAAAAGTAAGTGGTGTTTACCTGATCATATGAGCTGTATGTATTATTGAATATGATGTTTTATGTGTGTGTTCAGCTGCTGCTCTTTGATCCAGATTCAGTTTGTTGCTATCTTTCTCGTCATCTGTCACCAGGTAGCAGATGCTCTAGCAACATTTATGGTCCGGCACAAATTCACAGAGTTTAAGGAAGGATATCTGTGGTAAGTGAACTTCCTACCAGTAAGGATGTATACACTATAAAAGATTTGTTAGATATTCAAGCAGTTCATTGATTGTATATAATTAAGGATAATAATCATTCCAAATAGGTTTTGTATAGAATAAAGACTGAAATGTTGAACAAAAAGTAAAAATTACATTAAACGGTTGAATGTTTCACAGGATTTCACAGAATATAGCTGCAATGTGTCAGCTGTTTGAGGACATACTGTGGTCCTTTTTAAAAGAATTTACAATTAAATTACATTGTTTTCTTTAAAAAATGAATAATTGCAAAAACAGAGATGTAATGTCCACATTGTCTGATTTTGTGTAATCATCTTTCTGCAGCTAATTTCCAGTTTTCAGCCTAAATATAGCCAGCAGCCATAGAAGAAATGTTACGACTCATCGGCATCAACATACAATTTAACAGCAAATTAAGGAAAATATAATAAGCATTATTATTATTATTATTATTTTATTATTGTTATTATTATGTTGCTTTTGTTATGTAGATACTTTGCCTTTCAGCTTTGCCTTATTTTTATTTTAAAACACTGGGATTTGATTGTATTTTTCCTTTACAGTATTTTTTTTTTTTTTAATCTCTGAAATGTAATGCTACCCTTGTTTTAATGTTTTATTTTGGGTGATTGCATCACTGTTATAATACCTGTTTGTAATGTTTGAATCCAAACAACGATTAAAGATGGATGCAGCAAAAAATGTCACCCATGCTTGTACGTATATTTGGAATGTGTATTAAAAGGACGTCATGATCATTTTAAATGTGGTAGTTCATCATTACATTATGTTGCAAGATACACGTAATTGGTGTTTGAAATAAGTGACAAATACATCTTCTATAATTATACTTCATTATATGAAGTAATAATAACCAAAAGTCTTCACACCGTAGCTGTAAATGATGATTGTGTACACTTCTCAACCCTCTTCATTTTTTATGTTTTGAGTTCTCAAGTCAACGTCTGAAGGAAAATTTTTGGATTTTTGTGAAGGAAATATTTTACATACTTGTCCAGAATTCTGGCTTTATGGACCACTTTAGCGTTAGCAACATTAGCAACAAGCAGCTCTATTAAGCATCTCTTTTTACGAGTTCTTCTTTCAAAGCATCCTAAAACAGAAGAAACAAATCCTGTATATCTTCCTGCAGTATCTTAAAAGTTCAGGATGCTGCAGAAACAGAAGTAGAAAACAACATCACAGTTTTTTAAACTTTGATGGAAGTGACATGTTTTTCTTCATGTGCCTGATTTACTCAAGGGAAAGAAATGCAGGCTTTAATTGTCCCTCCACAGACTAACACACTCAGAAATATCTTGTAATGATGTGCAATATAAACATTTGAATTATTAATGAACTGTAATGACTGTCCTCCAAAGAGCTAAAGCCACTGAGACCATTATGTGACTAGAGTCTAAACAATTTGTGTCCTAAACAGAAGTTCTTTGGTTGCATCATTTTAGGCCTAAAACACATTTTCAACAAAACTTTAAAAACATGGGTTGAAGCTAAGGCAGGAAAGTGTATTTTTTCCTGTTTAGTAAATATATCTTTGTTACCTTGTGACTCTACGTTCAATAGAAATACTGTAGGATTGACTTACATTGGAGAGATTTTAGTGTGTGAGGCAAGAAACACTGTTGACCCCTACTACTGATTCCACCTGGCATTGAGTCTTTAAACCTTATTTTTCTTGCAACAAATGAAAACAAATCTGTCAATAAGGATCTGTCCACAGTGACTAGACATGATGATGAATCACAACATGTTTCAACACTCATTTGGGCACCTGACTGATGTTTTAAGACAGACTTTAAGTATCGCTTAAGTTCAACAATGTGAAACAACAATATAACACATACAATATATTTTAATACAACTGTAAATAAGCTGTGCTTCAGTAGCACACAACTTCTCCGACTCTTACTCATTCAAAGAAACCATGAGCAATGCTGAACTTTGACTGGCTGTTCAACTGAAGGTTGGGGAGATGATGTCAAGAAGACACAGATGACTTATAAAAAGGATGTGATGGAGGTTAATTCACTCCTCAGCCCTGTTCACCAAAACGTCATTGTCAAATGAAGACAGACCAAACCAGTAACATGTAAGTAATGTGTCTCGTACATACTGATGAGACAATACATATAATTTCATAGATTGTATTTATTTCTGAAGTATTTTTATTTATTGTGAGACTTTGCAATTGTTGATGTTTTTGTATAATTTTTTACCCCTGAATTTGTGACTTTGTTTCAGACCAACATGCTTATTTAAGATATTGTGTGACAGAATCATCCTGAACAGGCTTTTAATATCTAGGAATGATTATTAAAAATGAATGTTCATAATATTTACTGTTGATTACAAAAACATGATATGTTTTTTTGTGTATGCCCTGTCTTTACAAATGCTGCATGAAGCTGTGGTCATGAATAACACAACAGAAGTAACCCAGGTGATGCTGTTTCAGACACCTATCAAAGCTTTGCTGTCCATGCTGCCGTGTCTCCTTTTCCTGTATGTAAATGCAGTCATGCTGTTCGCCTTGTTGAGGAAGCCCCTCTTACTGGAGTCCTCTCGCTACATCCTGTTCGGTCATTTACTCATCATCGACACTCTCCAACTTCTAGTGACTATGTTGCTTTACCTCTTTGCTGAGACCATGGTCAGAATGATCAGCTACGTTTGTGTAACTGTCACGCTGCTTGCAGTCGCCACTTACAAAATGTCACCCATCAACCTGGCTGTGATGTCTTTGGAGAGGTATGTTGCTATTTGTTTTCCACTGAGGCACACGGACATTACCACCAACAGGACGACGGGCACAGCCATCACTGTTATGTGGATAGTGGGCTCTTTGGACTCACTCACCCAGTTTTTCCTGTTTATCAGTCTGGAGAACACAGGTTTCATTCTGCAAAGTTTCTGCACTAAAAGCAATGTCTTCCAGCTAAAGATTTATTCAACTGTATATAATGCCTTCACCGCTATATATTTTGCGTTGGTGAGTCTGATTATCATCTATACATATATTGCTATCATGATTGTTGTAAAGTCAGCCTCGGGTAATGTTAATAAAGCCATGAAGGCCTGCAAGACAGTGTTATTGCATCTGTTTCAGTTGTGCCTTTGTCTCACCTCCACTCTGTTTAATATGATATCCCCCAATAAGATGACGACCATAAATACTGCAATGGCTGTTAATATTCGGTATGCCCTCTTTGTAAGTCTTATTGTCTTTCCTAAGTGTTTGAGCCCACTCATATACGGCCTCAGAGATGACACCCTCAGACATATCTTCAGATACTATTTCACCTTTGGTTTCAAAGTCACTATTAAGCCATCTCCAAAGTCTTGATAAATAAATAAGAATTAAAAATATGGTTTAAATGTTTTTTGTCCGTTTCTTAAAGGTAGTGTTCACTGATATGCTGATTTTAAACTTAAAGTAGTGTTTGCATTTACTCCTATACAAGACAACTACAATGCTGTATAAAGCAGGTATTTTGTCAAGCAGCTGTAAAGTCTGAGAATTATTGTCTAAAATCATGTCTCCTCAATGAACCATGTCTATTTTCAGGGTAAAAGCTTGACTGTAATTAACATAGTGCATACAAATAAATGTCACCCTCAATACACCTTTTTTGGTGAAATGTGTGTTAATAAAAGACCTCATTTGTACACAGTAATGATGTGACAAAGATATTTGATAATACACTGTAAAAAAAAAAAAAAAAAAGATGACAAATTGTGTTAAATATCTAGTCTTGACTGTTGGACAAGTTTGTAATGAGACAAAACCCATTAAGGTGTCAGAAGTGCACGATGCACTAAACAATTGAATGTTTCAATCTGTAGTATCTTTAATTTTCTTTCATATATACAATTACCTGTTTTTACAGTATATTACACATAGTGAGAAACAATATCTATAAAAAAGAAATAATGATCGATGTATGATTGTGTGCATTTATATAATATCAATGATAACTCTACTGACAATAAAAGAAAAATGTGCATATTGTAACTTCCTTTAAAGTTACCATTAGAAGAGAAAATCATTCAAATATCTTACAATAGTTTGTTGGTTGATGAGGTTTATTGATGTTTTATTCACATCATTTTGCTTTAGTGCAATGTTTTTGCAGCCCTTTTTTAACTTTTACACTCAACTATTTTCTGCCTCTTCTCCTTTGTATAAATATAATGCTGTCCACAGTGACTAGACATGATGATGATAGGATATGACGTGTCGATCAGAACAAACAAGACGAGCTTCAGGTTTGTTTATTCTAGTAAAAGTAGAATCAGGTACAGCTACAATTTAATCAGAACAATGTCCATCACTGTCCGTGTTGTTGGCATATTGGTTCATGGTGAAATACTGTATCAACAACCTGGATTGCAATGAAATTTAGCATGTATGGTCACCCGAGGATGAAACTGGTTTTGGTCCAAACTACACTTAAAGGTACCCTGTGGGATTTTTGACCACCAGTGGAACTATGTTTTTATGAGTGGGCCCCCATTTTGCGGGCGACACGATACACATTCCTGCCAATGGTTGCACATTATTCCTCTGATGTACAAAAATCACAGCCATTCACCCATAAGCCAGGGAAGAAGACTGCAAGCAAGTAAACAATGATGTAAACAATGTGTAATGCTTTATGAGGAACGAAATAATTTAACATGTTTTTAGACCTCAAGGAGACACTGACAATGTGTTTTGGTGAGAAAATCAGAAACTTAGTTTACAAAAAACTCCATAAGAAGGCAGCTTTAAGTTTGTGACGGTATACCTTTAATACTAATGATGGAAAAGGTTTGATGCTAACATAGCATGCTAATGCTATTCTAATTCTACAGTAAGAAATGTTAGCATAATGTTAACAAATGGTTTTATGTTTCCTGCATCTCTGTGTCATGTTAATAACAAGACATGGGTAGACAAAAGAAGTAGCTCATACAAATGTAGAACATTATTTGGACATTATTAAAAACACATATGTCATAACTACTGAAGAAGGAGCTTTCAGAAAATTTCCACTCACAAAGTCAAGAATACATCAGCAGGTTGTTCAATTTTTACTTGTGAACAACCACGTAAAGGCACTGTAAGTCCAGCTGAGGTTGAGAACAGCTCAGACATTAATGTGATTCAAAGACTAACAACATAGAGCAGAGCCTCTAACAAGGTCAATGGGAGCATTCAGTTTTTAGGAGCATTTAAGGCTTAAGGTTTTCCTTTGACACTACCCTCAAGCCAACTGAAATTCACATTTTCATCAGTCAGTGTTTTTGCCAACGATATCTCAAGCTGAACCTGCACCAGTCTGCTGATGGTGAAGAGTAATTATGGGAATGATTTTATGGCTTGACAACCAATATGTGGTCAATATGTTGCCATATTCAAACTAAAAGTAACTATATAAAAATGCACACTTCTTGCGCATCTCTGCTGTTGAAGTATTGTCTAAACACATCTGAACAGGCTGTTTTAATAGGCTGTATATGCTGTTGTTTAAATATTGATGACACAGTGCAACACAATGATTTGAATTTCCCTTTTAGTTTATAGCTCATCAGCTTGTCAGTTAACCATTTAGAAATCCTCTCACCAATTTTTTATGGATTTTGGCAAATTTTGCACCTAAAGGACAGACTCACATTTTTTCAAGTCCATCTTAAAACAATAGTCAGGTGCCAAAATGAACACTGACACATGTTTTTCTTGCTGTAATCATTCATCCTGTTCATACTGACCATGAAGACATCCCTTCATTATGCACTTTCACTAGAAGTGGTGGGGGTAAATTCCAAATCCCTCCTTCCATGCAAAAATGTATTTAAAAGTTTATTTGAAGCTAATATGAAGCTTCAGCAGTCTGAATTAGTCAAATCAAGTCAATATACCTTTTAATGTAACAGTCTTTTTAGTGCCAAATTCCTTTTTTTGTTACTATCCTTCTACTGCAGCTGAAAAGGAAAACACTGTCTGTTGAGACACAAGGGAATTTTTACTAAAAAGACAAACTGTGGAAGATATCCACTTTATTTGACTAACTCAAACAGCTGAAGCTTCATATTATCCTAAGATAAACTTTTAAATTCATTTTTGTTCAAAATGAGGAGTGTCGATTTTGTCCCTCATCACTTACATTGAAATCACATAATGAAGGGATCTTCTAATAGTCAGTATGAACAGGAGGAATAATTACAGCAAGAAAAACATGTTTTAACACTCATTTGGGCACCTGACTGATGTTTTAAAACAGACTTTAAGTATCGCTTAAGTTCAACAATGTGAAACAACAATATAACGCATACAATATATTTTAATACAACTGTAAATAAGCTGTGCTTCAGTAGCACACAACTTCTCCGACTCTTACTCATTCAAAGAAACCACGAGCAATGCTGAGCTTTGACTGGCTGTTCAACTGAAGGTTGGGGAGATGATGTCAAGAAGACACAGATGACTTATAAAAAGGATGTGATGGAGGTTAATTCACTCCTCAGCCCTGTTCACCAAAACCTCATTGTCAAATGAAGACAGACCAAACCAGTAACATGTAAGTAATGTGTCTCGTACATACTGATGAGACAATACATATGATTTCATAGATTGTATTTAGTTCTGAAGTATTTTTATTTATTGTGAGACTTTGCAATTGTTGATGTTTTTGTATAATTTTTTACCCCTGAATTTATGACTTTGTTTCAGACCAACATGCTTATTTAAGATATTGTGTGACAGAATCATCCTGAACAGGCTTTTAACATCCAGGAATGGTTATTAAAAATGAATGTTCATAATATTTACTGTTGATTACAAAAACATGATATGTTTTTTTGTGTATGCCCTGTCTTTACAAATGCTGCATGAAGCTGTGATCATGAATAACACAACAGAAGTAAGCCAGGTGATGCTGTTTCAGACACCTATCAAAGCTTTGCTGTCCATGCTGCCGTGTCTCCTTTTCCTGTATGTAAATGCGGTCATGCTGTTCGCCTTGTTGAGGAAGCCCCTCTTACTGGAGTCCTCTCGCTACATCCTTTTTGGTCATTTACTCTTCATCGACTCTCTCCAACTTCTAGTGACTATGTTGCTTTACCTCTTTGCTGTGACCATGGTCAGAATGATCAGCTACGTTTGTGTAACTGTCACGCTACTTGCAGTCGTCACTGTTAAAATGTCACCCATCAACCTGGCTGTGATGTCTTTGGAGAGGTATGTTGCTATTTGTTTTCCACTGAGGCACACGGACATTACCACCACCAGGACAACGGGCATAGCCATCACAGTTATGTGGATAGTGGCCTCTTTGGACTCACTCACCCAGTTTTTCCTGTTTATCAGTCTGGAGAACACAGGTTTCACTCTGCAAAGTTTCTGCACTAAAAACGATGTCTTCCGTCTAAAGATTTATTCGACTGTATATAACGCCTTCACTGCTATATATTTTGTGTTGGTGAGTCTGATTATCATCTATACATATATTGCTATCATGATTGTTGTAAAGTCAGCCTCGGCTAATGTTCGTAAAGCTATTAAAGCTTGCAAGACAGTGTTGTTGCATCTGCTTCAGTTGTGCCTTTGTCTCACCTCCACTCTGTTTAATATGATTATCTCCAATAACATGTTGAACATAAATACTGCAATGGCTGTTAATATTCGGTATGCCCTCTTTGTAAGTCTTATTGTCTTTCCTAAGTGTTTGAGCCCACTCATATACGGCCTCAGAGATGACACCCTCAGACATGTCTTCAGATACTATTTCACCTTTGGTTTCAAAGTCACTATTAAGCCATCTCCAAAGTCTTGATAAATAAATAAGAATTAAAAATATGGTTTAAATGTTTTTTGTCCGTTTCTTAAAGGTAGTGTTCACTGATACGCTGATTTTAAACTTAAAGTAGTGTTTGCATTTACTCCTATACAAGACAACTACAATGCTGTATAAAGCAGGTATTTTGTCAAGCAGCTGTAAAGTCTGAGAATTATTGTCTAAAATCATGTCTCCTCAATGAACCATGTCTATTTTCAGGGTAAAAACTTGACTGTAATTAACATAGTGCATACAAATAAATGTCACCCTCAATACACCTTTTTTGGTGAAATGTGTGTTAATAAAAGACCTCATTTGTACACAGTAATGATGTGACAAAGATATTTGATAATACACTGTAAAAAAAAAAAAAAAAAGATGACAAATTGTGTTAAATATCTAGTCTTGACTGTTGGACAAGTTTGTAATGAGACAAAACCCATTAAGGTGCCAGAAGTGCACGATGCACTAAACGATTGAGTGTTTCAATCTGTAGTATCTTTAATTTTCTTTCATATATACAATTACCTGTTTTTACAGTATATTACACATAGTGAGAAACAATATCTATACAAAAGAAATAATGATCGATGTATGATTGTGTGCGTTTATATAATATCAATGATAACTCTACTGACAATAAAAGAAAAATGTGCATATTGTAACTTCCTTTAAAGTTACCATTAGAAGAGAAAATCATTCAAATATCTTACAATAGTTTGTTGGTTGATGAGGTTTATTGATGTTTTATTCACATCATTTTGCTTTAGTGCAATGTTTTTGCAGCCCTTTTTTAACTTTTACACTCAACTATTTTCTGCCTCTTCTCCTTTGTATAAATATAATGCTGTCCACAGTGACTAGACATGATGATGATAGGGTAATGATGTGTCGATCAGAACAAACAAGACGAGCTTCAGGTTTGTTTATTCTAGTAAAAGTAGAATCAGGTACAGCTACAATTTAATCAGAACAATGTCCGTCACTGTCCGTGTTGTTGTCATATTGGTTCATGGTGAAATACTGTATCAACAACCTGGATTGCAATGAAATTTGGCATGTATGGTCACCCGAGGATGAAACTGGTTTTGGTCCAAACTACACTTAAAGGTATCCTGTGGGTTTTTTGACCACTAGTGGAACTATGTTTTTATGAGTGGGCCCCCATTTTGCGGGCGACACGATACACATTCCTGCCAATGGTTGCACATTATTCCTCCGATGTACAAAAATCACAGCCATTCACCCATAAGCCAGGGAAGAAGACTGCAAGCAAGTAAACAATGATGTAAACAATGTGTAATGCTTTATGAGGAACTAAATAATTTAACATGTTTTTAGACCTCAAGGAGACACTGACAATGTGTTTTGGTGAGAAAATCAGAAACTTAGTTTACAAAAAACTCCATAAGAAGGCAGCTTTAAGTTTGTGACAGTATACCTTTAATACTAATGATGGAAAAGGTTTGATGCTAACATAGCATGCTAATGCTATTCTAATTCTACAGTAAGAAATGTTAGCATAATGTTAACAAATGGTTTTATGTTTCCTGCATCTCTGTGTCATGTTAATAACAAGACATGGGTAGACAAAAGTAGTAGCTCATACAAATGTAGAACATTATTTGGACATTATTAAAAACACATATGTCATAACTACTGAAGAAGGAGCTTTCAGAAAATTTCCACTTACAAAGTGAAGAATACATCAGCAGGTTGTTCAATTTTTACTTGTGAACAACCACGTAAAGGCACTGTAAGTCCAGCTGAGGTTGAGAACAGCTCAGACATTAATGTGATTCAAAGACAACATAGAGCAGAGCCTCTAACAAGGTCAATGGGAGCATTCAGTTTTTAGGAGCATTTAAGGCTTAAGGTTTTCCTTTGACACTACCCTCAAGCCAACTGAAATTCACATTTTCATCAGTCAGTGTTTTTGCCAACGATATCTCAAGCTGAACCTTCATCAGTCTGCTGATGGTGAAGAGTAATTATGGGAATGATATTATAGCTTGGTCAGTATGAACAGGAGGAATAATTGCAGCAAGAAAAACTGTCGGAGTCTGCTCTCCCCCTCACCTGTTGCTGTGGGAATTGTCCAGTCATTCAATCTCACTCTCTGCTCTGCCACACCCCTCATTAGTTCAGCCACTTTCACCTGGTGCTCCCACCTGCTCATCATCTCCAATCAAACCAGTATATAAGCTGCCTCAGTCCACTCCCTCTTTGTCAGATTGTCTATGCTGCTATGTTAAGTCGTCTTGCCTTCATCTCTGGACTGCCTTCCTGGTTCCTGATCGGCTCGTCTCCGACCATCGCTCCTCGTCTCTGCCCTGGTAAACCCACCAGCCTTCTGTCCCTGACTCTGAGTTCTGCCTGCCTGTTTCTTGGTCTTTGTCTGTTTGTGGTTGAGAGACTTTCCAATTCCTGCTCTGCCATCTTCTCTGGTTACATCTGCTCTGCTCCCTGTTTACCTGCTGCTGAAGCAGCCCAAAGCCACATCTCTGCCTCCGTACCGCCCCTAAGACTGCGCTATTGACCTCTTGCCTGGGACTTCACCCCCCAAGGGGTGCCTGTACTCCCTGTCTGAGCCCGAGAGAAAGGCCATGGAGACTTACATCAATGACTCAACGCCTTCGAGCTGCTCCAGGGGGCCACCATTTTCACCAAGCTCGACCTGCGCAACACCTACCACCTTGTCAGTATCAGAGAGGGAGACGAGTGGAAAACGGCCTTCAACACCCTGACAGGGCAATACGAGTACCTTGTCATGCCATTTGGCCTCACCAATGCCCCCGCTGTCTTCCAGGCCCTGGCAAACGATGTTTTCGAGACATGCTCAACTGGTTCGTCTTTGTCTACCTGGATGACATTCTCATCTTCTCCCAGTCCAGAGAGGAACACATTCACCATGTCCAAGCCATCCTCCAGTGCCTCCTTGAGAACTCCCTGTTCATCAAAGCTGAGAAGTGTGAGTTCCATGCCTTGTGAGTGTCCTTCCTGGGGAACATAGTTGCACAAGAGAGTGTACAGATGGACCCAGCTAAAGTCTCCGCCGTCACCTCCTGGCCTGTTCCTGAGACCCGCAAACAGCTTCAGTGCTTCCTGGATTTTGCCAATTTCTACCACCACTTCATCCACAATTACAGCTCTGTGGCAGCTCCTCTCACCTCCCTGACCTCCTCCAAGGTGCCTTTTCAGTGGTCACCCTCCACTGACAAAGCCTTCCAAACCCTCAAAACACGGTTCACCTCAGCACCCATCCTTCAGATGCCCGACCCTAATCACCAGTTTGTTGTGGAGGTGGGCGCCTCTGATGTGGGGGTAGGGGCCATCCTGTCCCAGCTCTGCCACTGACCAGAGGCTCCACCCATGTGCCTTCTTCTCTCGGCATTTGTCGCCTGCCGAGAGAAATTATGATATTGGCAACAAGGAGCTGCTGGCAGTGAAGATGGCCCTCGAAGAGTAGCGTCATTGGTTGGAGGGTACCAAAGAGCCTTTTCTTGTCTGGACTGACCACAAGAACTTGGAGTACATCTGATCTGCTAAAAGACTGAATTCCCGCCAAGCCCGTTGGTGCCTACTCTTTGCCCAGTTCAACTTTACCCTTTCCTACTGCCCTGGGTCACGTAATGCCAAACCCGACGCCCTGTCCCGGCAGTTCCAGAGAGCGGAGGAATCTGGAAAGAGGCCAGAGCCCATCCTCCCTGGGTCCTGTCTTGTCGCCGCAGTGACCTGGGACATTGAGGAGAGGGTGAGAGCAGCTGCTGAGGGACAGCCTGGTCCCAGCTCCTGCCCGCCAAACTGCTTGTTTGTCCCTCCAGCCTTGAGGTCAGAGGTGCTGCAGTGGGCCCACTCCTCCAAGCTCTCCTGCCACCCTGGTGCTCGACAGACACAGCACGCCCTCCTCCAGTGCTTCTGGTGGCCCAATTTGGAAGAGGACACCCAGGACTTCGTCAAAGCCTGCCCAGTCTGTAATCAACACAAGACCTCCCACCAGGCCCCGGCAGGACTTCTGCAGCCTCTTCCTGTTCCCCATCGCCCGTGGTCCCACATCTCCATGGACTTTGTGACGGGCCTTCCCTCTTCTGAAGGCCACACTGTCATCCTGACCATCGTGGACCACTTCAGTAAAATGCTCTGCCAAGCTCCCTTTAGCCAAGGGAACTGCTCAGTTGGTCCTGCTCTAGATATTCCGTCTTCTCATGGCCTCCCTGTCGATGTGGTGTCGGACCGTGGGCCTCAAGTTGCCTCAGTTTTTTGGAAAGAGTTTTGCAGTCTCCTGGGTGCCACCGCCAGTCTGTCCTCCGGCTTCCACCTTCAGACCAATGGGCAAACGGAGCACATGAACCAGGAGTTGGAAATGGCCCTGCGGTGCATGGCCTCCCAGAACCCCTCCTCCTGGACCTCATAACTGTTGTGGGTAGAATATGCCCACAACTCCCTCATCTGCTCTGTCACCGGCCTCTCTCCTTTCCAATGTGCCTACAACTATCAACCGCCGTTATTCTCCACCCAGGAGAAGGAGGTTTCCCGCCCGTCTGTCCAAGCCTTCATCTGCCACTGCTGCAGAACCTGGCTCCGGGCCCGTTCCGCCGCCAACCGCCGCCAACCGCTGCCACACCCCTGCACCTACTTACCAAGCAGGTCAGTGAGTGTGGCTCTCCACCGGAGACCTGCCCCTCCACATGGAATCCAGGGAGATGGCACCCAAACACATTGGACCCTTCACAATACAGAAGGTCATCAACCCCGTTGCCAGTCCATGACGCCCTGCCTACGGCCTTCCAGCAGTGAGTACTCCCCGCCCCTCTCTGCACACTGCTGCTTCTCCTGGAGCTCTGGACTAGAGACTGCTCTTGAGCAGTGTTGCGTCTTTCTGTTCTTTGTCACCGATCAAGCCTCCCGAGGAACTGTTGGACTGTTGCCAGCGCTGTGGTTTGTCTGCCTTTGGAGTGGAAGATCAGGGTTTGATTCCCGGTGGAGCCATACTCACCAGAACTGTGTTTCTCTGACCGTGCTACTATTGTCTTGACATTGTGTGGAATAAAGGCTGTAAAATATATACTGGTGTCGTTTGTGCTGCAATTGGGTCCATTCTATACCCGTTACAAAAACTTGTTTCAACGCTCATTTGGGCACCTGACTGATGTTTTAAGACAGACTTTAAGTATCCTTTAAGTTCAACAATGTGAAACAACAATATAACACATACAATATATTTTAATAGTGCTGTAAATAAACTGTGCTTCAGTAGCACACAACTTCTCCGACTCTTCCTCATTCAAAGAAACCACGAGCAAGGCTAAGCTTTGACTGGCTGTTCAACTGAAGGTTGGGGTGATGATGTCAAGAAGACACAGATGAGAGTGATAAGGTCTCCCATCTGCACTGAACCTCTTTTAACGCACTTAGACAATAGAAGGCACATATATGGAAGGACTAGTGGGGTGTGTGCGGATCTGACAACCCGGGCCGACAGTCATCTGAGCTGGTGGGGTTGATGTTGATTGGGGGGGGAGGCCTTGTGGGTCCAGGTTCACACACCCTGACATTCCATACAATCAAACATGCACACATCCATCATACACACACACACTCACACACATCGTACACATACACACGCACACACCCACACGCACGCACACACTCACCCTCACACCCCCCCACGCTTATTTTACTTCCTTTAACAAGAAATCATGTCTTTGTCAATAATGTTTCTGTCTTTGTAAGGTCTGTGTATTTCCTACAATATCTATGTATGTCTAATAATCAATAGTCTCTGAAATACATGTATATGTCACCTATTGCAAAAAGAAAAAAAAAATAGAAGTAAAAAAAAAAAAAGACACAGATGACTTATAAAAAGGATGTGATGGAGGTTAATTCACTCCTCAGCCCTGTTCACCAAAACCTCATTGTCAAATGAAGTCAGACCAAACCAGTAACATGTAAGTAATGTGTCTCGTACATACTGATGAGACAATACATATAATTTCATAGATTGTATTTATTTCTGAAGTATTTTTATTTATTGTGAGACTTTGCAATTGTTGATGTTTTTGTATAATTTTTTACCCCTGAATTTATGACTTTGTTTCAGACCAACATGCTTATTTAAGATATTGTGTGACAGAATCATCCTGAACAGGCTTTTAATATCTAGGAATGATTATTAAAAATTAATGTTCATAATATTTACTGTTGATTAAGGATGATATGTTTTTTTGTGTATGCCCTGTCTTTACAAATGCTGTATGAAGCTGTGATCATGAATAACACAACAGAAGTAACGCAGGTGATGCCGTTTCGGGAACCTGTGAAAGCTTTGCTGTCCATGCTGCCGTGTCTCCTTTTCCTGTATGTAAATGCAGTCATGCTGTTCGCCTTGTTGAGGAAGCCCTTCTTACTGGAGTCCTCTCGCTACATCCTGTTCGGTCATTTACTCATCATCGACACTCTCCAACTTCTAGTGACTATGTTGCTTTACCTCTTTGCTGAGACCATGGTCAGAATGATCAGCTACGTTTGTGTAACTGTCATTCTACTTTCAGTCGTCACTTACACAATTTCACCCATCAACCTGGCTGTGATGTCTTTGGAGAGGTATGTTGCTATTTGTTTTCCACTGAGGCACACGGACATTACCACCAACAGGACGACGGGCATAGCCATCACTGTTATGTGGATATTGGCCTCTTTGGACTCACTCACCCAGTTTTTCCTGTTTATCAGTCTGGAGAACACAGGTTTCATTCTGCAAAGTTTCTGCGCTAGAAACAATGTCTTCGGTCTAAAGATTTATTCAACTGTATATAACGCCTTCACCGCTATAAATTTTGTGTTGGTGAGTCTGATTATCATCTATACATATATTGCTATCATGATTGTTGTAAAGTCAGCCTCGGCTAATGTTCATGAAGCCATGAAGGCCTGCAAGACAGTGTTATTGCATCTGTTTCAGTTGTGCCTTTGTCTCATCTCGACTCTGTTTCATATGATATCCCCCAATAAGATGACGACCATAAATACTGCAATGGCTGTTACTACTCGGTATGTCCTCTTTGTAAGTCTTATTGTCTTTCCTAAGTGTTTGAGCCCACTCATATACGGCCTCAGAGATGACACCCTCAGACATATCTTCAGATACTATTTCACCTTTGGTTTCAAAGTCACTATTAAGCCATCTCCAAAGTCTTGATAAATAAATAAGAATTAAAAATATGGTTTAAATGTTTTTTGTCTGTTTCTTAAAGGTAGTGTTCACTGATACGCTGATTTTAAACTTAAATTAGTGTTTGCATTTACTCCCATACAAGACAACTACAATGCTGTATAAAGCAGGTATTTTGTCAAGCAGCTGTAAAGTCTGATGTGACAAAGATATTTGATAATACACTGTAAAAAAAAAAAAGATGACAAATTGTGTTAAATATCTAGTCTTGACTGTTGCACAAGTTTGTAATGAGACAAAACCCATTAAGGTGTCAGAAGTGCACGATGCACTAAAGGGTGTTTCAATCTGTAGTATCTTTTATTTTTCTTTCATATATACAATTACCTGTTTTTACAGTATATTACACATAGTGAGAAACAATATCTATACAAAATAAATAATGAAATGTAATATCAATGATAACTCTACTGAAAATAAAAGAAAAATGTGCTTCTTTTAACTTCCTTTAAAGTTACCATTAGAAGAGAAAATCATTCAAGTATCTATATATATAACTATCTATAACTATATGTAGTCTGCATCTAGAATCATTCATTCATTCTCTTTACACACTATAAACACTATATCAGCTGCCTTTAAACAAACTAGGACATGATGTCTTATTTTGCCATCAGCTGTTTATTTGTTGGCCATTGCTTGTTCACTAGTTTTTATGTTGCATTCTGGGATCATAGAGCTCTATACAGCACCACCTCAGGCTGTGAGACTCTTCAATTCGTCCTCCGCACTCCAATATAAAAAACAGTTTTATTTTTATGACTTACTATTAATTAATCTATGTATATAATTTATGTTTTTGTGAGTAGTATAGAGGAACTACAAACTACATTTCGTTATACAACATTTTGTTGTAAAATGAAAATAATAAATTAATCTTTAATCTTGAATTGTGAATATAGGATAAAATAAGCTTCACATAAAAATTCGGACAGCACTGCAAAATAGCAAACTCACCAATAGGACTATGCAGTGAATAGTGAATATTTATCATTTTCTCTCTGTTCTTTTGACAGTGTTACAAACAACAGCTTTTTGAATGATATCATGTGGTTTGACCAAAACAGTTTTACACATCTGCACGCAGACTGCATTTGGAGCACAAACATATTAATATTTGAACTAAATATTTAGTGTCATATGTCGACAGATAATTTTCCATAACAGTTAACATTTTTAAAGTAGTTGTCATTTGTCTAGCTTACTTCAACAACATTATAAATACACAATACCTTGTTTTATGATAATCGGGCTAAAAGTCATGACGAGTTATAGCCAATTACAAAGTGACACAAGATGCCAACAGAATGGTGTTACAAGATGAAAAGACATATGTAGAGTGGTGATGTGAAGTCTGAATCTGCATGTAAAGAGTTCATCCTTTAGCCAGCAGATGTCACCTTTGGTTTGTATATGCTGTGGTTCTACAGTACACACTGTGACTTTAACTGCAGCCTTTAACTTTAGTCTGTAGTCTGTAAGCATGTGGCACCTGAAAAAACTTGTATGAGGTTATGAAAAATAGGCATTCTCAGTAACTTATGTTATTATTGATGAAATTCCTGTCCCCTCCTCTTTCTCACAGTCCAGATGGACACTTATGTAGGAGAGAGGATAGAGGCAGAAAGCAGAGAGAAACCAATTTATGTGGGTAAACAGGGAGGGAGGTGCTGACCCGTGGAATAAAAGAAGCGTCTGAGCAGGAGGTGGACTAATTTAACCGATCTTTACTCTGCCACAATCCTCAAGCCCTCTCAATACCTCTCTGGTCTTCGTGAAAGAGCACTTGAAGAGTTGAAAAACATTCCAGAGAGAGAAAGTACCTGGTGACGGAGAGCAGCTTTAGAGCGAGAGCAGAAGAAAAAGGTTGTTATCACGATCACAAAAATCCTTCACATCCTCAACTGAGAAAATGGATTCTGTGGCCATTATTTGGTGTAATAATGGCTGATTTCATTAACACAGCTTCTGTTTTAGTTTTGGTCACACAGGTTTCCAGTGTGTTGTGGTGTTTTCATTGTACTGTGTTCACGATGAGCACACCAAGAAAAGATAATTCATTCTGAGCCAAATGCATGTCATGTGAAGGTAGAGAGAGACAGAGACAAAACACTTATCTCTGTGTTTGCTATTTACCTGAGATTAAATTTAAGGGAAAAACCCTGAGGTATTTTTTCACACAAAATTGTTTAAACAATGTTTATATATTTGGATCCTCATTAGCTGTTACCAAAGCAACAGCTACTGTGTAACTTGTGCCACTGGGCTAAATGCAGGTAATTTTGTAAGAGCAAAGACTCTTACAAAACCAACTTTTTACAAAAAATACAACAATACATAAGCAATATAATGCAAACCAGTAAAGACTAGCCCACGATAAACACTACCTTTGTGAAAGAAGTATTTGTATGTTTAGTACATTGAACTCTTTTGATACAGTGTCAGAGAGAAATTGAGTTCAAGTCAGTGGTGATTTGTGTTGCTCATCTATACATGAAGGAGATGGGCATAAACAGCTTACATTATAATACATCTATGTACAATAATAACAGAAGAAGTAAGAAATAGTTAAATGAACACCTCACTCCTTTATTACAGGGCTATATTGGATTGCACATGTGTTTCTGTTATTTCTATGTGTATTAGCTTAAAACACTGCTGGTTACAAAACATTTGACTCGGTTGACTTGGCAATTTCTACTCATGTTTATGAGACATTTGAAAGAAATGGAAGTTCAATTACAAAATAATAAGGTGCTGGTTAAAGTAAAAGGAAATATGATGCAAAGAGCAGAAAACATAATGACATACTAGCATAATAGTGGGGCTCATCATGGGCTAAATCATGTCTAATGGAAAAGTCTACGGCTGCATGAGGAGGGGTTGTGGAAAAGTCATGGGGAAACTTTATAACGTACAAATTCTGATGTGGCCGTGATTTGAAAAGAAACCCTTAAATTGAATTGTAGTCTTTAAGTCTCTCTCCCTCATCATAACTTCTTTGCTACAGCAACATACAGTATAGTTTTCATGCTGAAGCATTGCACTCAAGGCAGAATTTTCTGAATGAATTTAAGAACAATGAGAATATTCAATGCACTCATTTTATCCACTTCAAGATAGATTAAAAAAAAGACATGCTGTTATGCTCACATGCACATTCACGAGCACAAACGTTTGCACCATAGAGTAGCAGATGAATGGGATAGTGGGAGAGTAATTGTATCCCTTGTGGCTCTCCAGAGGACAGCACTGAGACTCAAATTAAAGCACTGACCTGGTTAGCTTTCTGTCAGCAGGAGGGGGTGCTGCCCCCAACCCCCACCCACCCTGACTTTGCAAGGATTAACTTGTTGACTGACTGAACTATGAGCGGCAACTTGAGCTACATATGTCTGTCTGTGACAGAGCCACACAGCCGTGACTGCCCACCAAAAGCAACAACCTTAATTTAGTGTCACTTCGACAATTCAGTGTCTGGTAGCCATCACCAATTCAAGTGTAAAAAAAATTATACATATATTCAGTATAATGGTAATTTTAGTAGTCTCCAAACATCACAGCAAAACACCAATTTAATGATACGATAGATTTGAAACCTACCACCATAAACGTCTGTACACCACAAACACGCATTTTAAATGATTTTTCATTAGGGACTGCCGTCAAATGAATAGACCACAGCCCGAGGTGACAACATTAACGATGGCTCAGTGTCCCAGGAAGCAGCAAACACTAACAAACCATCAGGTGCATCCCCTTAGAAGAGGCCAAATTAAATGGGACATGGCAATCATTGACGCTATTAATTACACCCGAGCCTTTTCTGCAATGACATGTCACCTGTAAGTCTGTTATGAGTCAGTTATTCTATATATATTCACTTATTGTACATTATTAATGTTGTCAAACAACATTGCACTTGGGAGGTTATCAATGTTTAAGATGTTTTTTTAAAAAGTAAACAAAGGTGATGAGTGATGAACGATATGCAAATTTGAGTTCCACAAAATGGGGCCTCTGTATCTAAATTAAACTTTATAATGACATTACTGTAACATAAAGGAAGATGAAAATGTTCAGACTGTGTAGTACAATATGAATGAATGCTTGAATTAACAACAAATATGAAAAAACTTAGTTACCATGAGAACTGAAATAAAATTTTAGAAAATAAACAAATGCGTCTGTAGTTTATTGATACTACTGATGTGAAATTATGACATTTGTGTCATCTGCACTGTGTTGGCAATACTGAGTCAGAAACATTTGGCAGATAATTCATGAAAATTAAAAAGAGCAATGGTCCAAGAATAGAAGTATCCACCATGGTAACGTTACTGTAGCTGTGTCTCTTTTCAGACTTTAATGATTCTCGGGGGTCACAGTGATGACTATGATATCATAGTTCTCTGTTTATTATGATATCAGCGAGTATTTATATACTGGAATATCAGTTCAGGCAGAATCAGTTCATTTCACACCTTTTAACCGGTTAGAAAGAGACAAAAGTGTTCATCACTGACAGAGAACGACAGGAACATGTCTGATAAAGTGAATCCATCAGTCCTGGACCCCGAAATGGAGGCCAGGCAGCTCATCGACTGCAAGATAAAAAACGAGGCTCTTTGGATACAGGTCGAGGTGCTGAAAGCTCACCTCCTTTCTGCAGAGCAACACATTGTCTGCAAGGAGCAAAAAGTTACTGAGCTCTCCGCCAGGCTGGAGGCAGAAACCAAAGAGAACAAGTTTCTGTGGAAAGAGGTGGTGCGCCTGAGCAATGAGATCCTGGGTGAAAAGGCCAGGAATCTAAAGCTCAGTGATCAGCTGCAGCAGGAGAGAAACATCCATCAGGATGTACTTGAGACAGAGAGGAATTCTCATGCTGAAAGGGTGAGCGAAGACCAGGAGATGCTCAATGAGCTGAGGGCTGAGCAGGAGGCCCTCCATCAAACCATGGAGCAGCAGTCAGAGAACCTGAAAACAAGACTTGAGCAACAGACCTCCACCAACCTTGAGCTTGCCACTCAGCTCCAGGCTGAGAAAGAGGCAAGTCAGGCCCTCCAGGCAGAAAATGCCCAGCTCAGGGAGAAGCTGAAGAAGCAGGAGGATAACAGCATTGTTGCTGTAATAGCCGTTGAAATGCTGGTAGAAGAAGAAGAAGTTTCTGAGGAGAAGGTCCCAAAGAAAAAAAAGAGGCGCTCAGTGTGGAAAAGAATCCGCCACTTCTTCGGTTTGAGGAGGAGAAAGAAGAACAAGCAGGAGAATGAGTCAACAATCAACTAAGACTCCTACACTGCAGTGACTCAGCACCCCTTGTTTTAATATAAATGTTCTGTATTATTGTATTTGATTGTGCTGTGGTTGTATTGTGGGAGGAGCAGGAGGAAAAGACCCTTGTTGCAATAAAAGCCATCAAAATGCTGCTAGAAGAGGATGTTTCTGAGGAGAAGATCCTAGAGACAAAAAAGAGGCGCTCAGCGTTGAAAAAGAATCCGCCACTTCTTCAGTTTGAGGAGGAGAAAGATGGACAAGCAGGAGAATGAGTCAACAATCAACTGAGACTCCTACACTGCTGTGACTCAGCACCCCCTGTTTTAATATAAATGCTCTGTATGATTGTATTTTATAGTTTTGTAGTTGTATTGATGTATTGTTGAGTTGTTCTGTTTTCTTTTCTGTCTGTTATCACCCTCTTCATGACATACAATGAAGTCATTTACAGAACAGAAAATGTTCTGATCTTTAATTGTTGTCCAAACAGGAATTTAGAATCTCCTATGCTGGTACACCATCAACATTTGAAGGATTGTTCAGAGTGAGTGACTGCACATTTTATCTAAATATTGCAGTTGAATGATGCCTTCAATCAAGGCATTATAGCAATTTTTGTCAAATGTGCATGCTTACAAGAATTTGGCCTGGTCATATCATAAAAGTAATAGGCTTGTGGAATGCCAAAAAATAAACCACTTACCTTTTAACAGGTTCAGTCAAATTGAGTTATGTACCTAATTTTAGAACATTAGATTAAATTTGTAGCCTACAAGTGGACAAGGAAAAAAAATGCTGCAAATACAAAATGGTGGAAAAGGTGGAGGTGGAAACTGGCGTGGCCAATATGACAGTCCATGGTTGGACCAAACAATCAAGAAAAAAAGTAGTCTCTATACTTCAAGGTTCAAGAGTTTTGAGATAAAATGTTAAATGCTAAGTGTATATATATGGTGGGCCCCAACTGCACCAAACATGTATCTTCTTCTTCCTCTTCCTGATTAATTGGCCTTAATGAACTTTCCATCAAATTTGACTGAAATCTGTTCAACAATTTAAAGATCCTCTCCAGCCATGATGTAAGATGTATATAAAATACACTACTTTGAATAATAATTGTGTCTGATATGGTTTTTCCACAAAAAAAGGGTCAATTAAGTGACATCTATCCTTCTCCCTCATTTAAGATTACAGAATCTATAAATATACAAAAATATTTCATTTCTGAAGTTTAACTGTTGGACACAAGATGTCTCATACATCACCGTAAAGTCCATTCTCAGTGTATGTGCACTGGAAGCTTCAAGTTTCCAAATCTCAATTGCATATTTGAATATTGGACCAGGATTGGCTCCAACCTAGTTGTGATGTCACAATTTGTGATGCTCCTTGGCTTGACCCTCAAAATTGGATTTTCAATCAACTCAGAGAAACTTTCCACTTTCAGCAGATGAATGTGAAAACAGCCTTCTAGTGTTAAACTATGCACATACACTGTACAGTGAAGCTCAAATATCCAACTGAAGGAACAAGAAGAAAAACACATTTTTGAGCAGGGGGGGACTTTAAACAATCCTGCCAACTGACACAGAGGGGAGAGAAAACACATGAAAGTGTATGAATGTATACACTTTTTGGCAGAAGTAAAAAAAAAAAAAAACCCAACATATAGATTTATTTCAGTGAGTAGCGGGCAGAGACAGCAAAGAATAAAGTGATTTGATAAATCAATTATGTGGGGTTATCAACAGAGGTGACGTAATGTGTATAGCAATGGATCATTCCTAAGGGGGGGTGTTGCTGTAAAACCTCGACAGATGACCGTTTACTTCCATTATCAGGTGAGCTCGCGGTGTCCCCGCTCTGTGCTGTGTAGATGGTACAGTCCAAAAGCAGTCCGGAGTTGTTGCTGAGGAGCTTCTTCTGTTCAGCACATACCGTCAAAGTGGCATGCAGCCTACGCTTTTGTGTCCTGTTGCAAGAGATTGCATTGTTTGTGAAAATGTTACCGTCTTCTCATCGGAGTTACCTCGGACAGCACGGCAAGGTCGCGTTACTTCACCTTTTTTTGTGCAATATTACAGGTGAGTCGGGAATATTTTGTATGGTAGTTTTTTTTTATCCGCTCCACAACCGTTACACAGAAGTTTTGTGATGGAGCCGACTGTCTCAGCACAACTAGCTACCACGGCGGGCTTTAAAGTGGGGGTTATTTGAAGTAGCAAGTTCTTGGCAAGTTGAGCAGGTGTCATTTAAAACACCAAAGGAAACTTGGTTACAAGTTGACTTCAATGCCTCGGAGTGGTTGCCAGCCAGCCAGCCAGCGCCGCCGCCGCCACCACCGCGGGTGATGGTGCGACCCGAGGCTGCCATAGAAACCCTCCATAGAAACCGGCGAGGAGCAGAGGCAGGGATATCCAGCTGTATATACACTCGGGTCACTGCAGATTCAGTGGCAGCCATATTAGCTCCAGAAACATTTTCTATTAATGTAACATGGTGCTGAATGTGCCACGCCAGCTGCTTTTGCAAAACTGTTTGAGAAACTTGGATTTCTGTTGTCAGACAAGATAATGCTGAATACCAGAGCCTCCCAGGTCAGGATGAGGGTCAGCTACCATGTGCCTGCAGTGGAGCCTGAACTCATTATGGTTTAATTAAGGGGTGGGCAATTTACTAACTCCACCCTAAAACATGGCAACTTTGTTCCCAGTGCTGAAGTGCCACTGTATTAAAAACTCAAAACTGAAAAAGCAAGGATATTACAGTTTATCTCCAACTCTGTATGGAAACTGTCTTCATATCTATTCTCAAGTTAGCACATTATGTGTTTAAAATGAACCAGTGAACGTGCATGGCTGAATATTGCAATATGTGATAAGATGTGTTGCTCACAGGCAGCTTTTCTAGACAAACTCCCTTCCCGTCTACAGAAAAGAACAAAGTGAGACGTCAATAATTGGGATTAATAATTAAGAAACGTGTTTGATAATAAAAAGCTTTTATCAAGTGTGACATGTGCATGAAACCAGGCTAAAGACTCCCTGAACTAAACCTCTGCTGTGCTCTGGTAGGGTCAATCAATAGTTTACTGTCCTGTCTTTGCAGCTAGGTGTAGCCTTGCTGACCAATGATTGAACCAATGACCATAATATTTCAGTTCCACACTGTTTATCTTACCATATCTGAAGGTAAGAAGAGCACGCTTGACTGACTATATTGCAAATACCATGATACTTACTTATACACGATAGCACTATTTCATGTTGGAGAGGCCGTCTTGCACTTGAGCCTCTTCACAGAAGTAGACGAGTGCTCACAAAGCTGTACAGTGTTCAGAGAAGAGGAGCTCTGGGCCACTGTACTAGGACTGAACTAGAGCTGCAACAACTAGTCAATTAATCAATTAGTTGATTGATAGAAAATAAATCTGCAACTATTTTGATTATCAAATAATGATTTTAGTTTTTTGGATTCTTTGGATGTTTGATCAGACAAGACATTTCAAGAAGTCACTATGGGCTCTAAGAAATGATAAGTATTTTTCATAGTTTTATGATATTTTATAGACAAAGTGATCAGGTCTGGTGCACCCTGGTAGCCTACTGGTTAAGACACATGCCACATAACCATAATGTCTGTGGTTCGATTCTGACAGCAGACCTTTGTTGTATATCACCACCCCATCTCTCTCTCCTTCATTTCTTCTTGACTGTCGTCACTGTCGCTATAATAAAGGCATAAAATACAACCAAAAATATTAAATAAAAACAAACAAAATGATTAGGTCTGCAACTAACAATTAATCTTCAGATTACTTAGTTGTTTGATCTAAAATGGTGAAAAATGTCTGTCACTGTTTCCCAAAGCCCAAGAAGCAACCTAAAATGTCTCGTTTTGTCCAAACCAACAGTCCACAACCTGAAGATAATCAGTTTACTATCATATAAAACTAAAGAAACCAGAAAATATTAACATTTAAGAAGCTGGAACCAAAGAAATTGGGTATTTTTCCTCAAAAATAACTCAATAATTAGTAGTTTATTAAAATTGTTGGCTAATTGTTGCAGACTTAAAAACAATGAATCAATTAATCTGCCAGTTATTTTCTTTATTAATCAAGAATGAAAATAATCATTAGTTGTAGCACTAGACTGAACCCAGAGAAGCATCTGAAGCTCTCTTGTTAAAGACTTGACTTGAGACAGAAGCCAGATTATGAATCGTGCAGCAAAATGTAATGTTCTGCGTGATCTGTCATGTTAACACCCTGATCCTTAAGTCAGTCCCTAAACAGACTGTTTACTTCCTTCAGAGTTCAGGTTAAGGAGCAGAGACAGGTGCCCATTTGTCCAGCTTCAGTTTAAGTCTGCTGTACATTTCAATAAGGGGTTTGACCTTGTGCCTTTGTAGAATGCAAAATAGATGCACACACCCTCTCACCTCATAATGTCCAGTCCTTAAAGGGGAACAAACACTGTTTCTCAACCAAACACATTCTTGTTTCATTAGTACTTCATTAATCACATTTCTGGCCACTAAGAGGCAGGAAAACACCAAAACGAGCTGACAATACAGATACAAAGCCACACCATATCTCCAGCTTCTAACACTGTCTACACAGAAAACGTTTCAGCTGTGTTTTTCAGTTGTCCATCTCACACGTGTTTGACGGAACAGATATGTTCCTATTTTAATCAATCCAGCTGTTAACACAGGCCATGTAACAGCTCAGGTTTCATCGCTCTATATTCTTGTTACTGCGACCCAAAGTGTATTTTTACACTGCAAATCTATTTTCTCACTCATGTAACTATAGTGATTTGTGTATTTGGCTCTGAGAGCTGCCAAAACACTAGTTACCTGCACTCAATACTGTGCCTGAACGCATCCTGTGTTCACACAGATGGAGGCGTAACGTTGTTATGGTTAGCCGGTTAGCAAACGGTTGCTTGCTCACACATCTATTCAGACATGGAGCAACATTAGCATCTATTTGCAGTCGTTTTTCATAGGGATTGGTAAGAACGGCCTTTAGCTTCTAGCTTTTTAAATGATTTGTGAAATTGTGTATCACTAAGAGACATCATATAGCTGATCTGGCCCTTTTCATGTAGTAGACACGATTAAGGTTTCTACACTTGTGCATTACTGCCCTCTGCAGTCGGCTATAAATGCGTATCGCATCACCCCCTGTACAAGAGAGTCTTTGTGCTGTAGATTATGAGACACAAATAAAATATACCCATTCAGCAAAACATTTCTCCACAGGCAGCGCCAGTAGTGCTCCAACACATTGTATCATTATGTGTGCACATACTTATAATGAATACAATGACAAGTTAGCTGAGAGTTTTTCTCGCAACAGAACTCAAACAAACAGGTCCTAATGAGATGCACCATTGATGGACAGCTTGAGAGAATCAAGCCATTGTAAAAATGTGTATGTGCATCATTTAAGTGCAAAAAGTTGAATTAAAGAGAATCGGATAAGACCAGACTGTCAGGCGACCATTCAGTTGTTTTTTGTCTCACTCTGCACAGCTGGCTCTGCCACTTCCATCCTAACACCATCACCATTTATGTTCTGATTTCCACTTTTAACGAGACATGCTGCCCTCTGGCAAGACACACATATTAATACACTTGCTGCCACATAAGTGGTGCAAGTGAAGGTAATATTGACTAAAGTGAGAACGAGCAGCAGAGTGTCCCCAGGGTGCAATGTGTCCTTGATGCCAGGGTATCTATAATCTGTTTTCTTCTGTGTGTGAATGAGACACATTGTGTTGCATTTGCAAACCAAACTGAAAGTGCCTACAGTAGCTGCTCTCTTTGAGGATACAAGGATTGCAAGAACTTGAAGCAGTTTATTTTCTTTGTCTCTGAAAGCACAAGAAGAAGAGAGAAGAAAGGCTTATTGCTATGTCAAGATAGGCTGCATATAAGATCAGATAGACTTTGCCCTTATTTTCATCACTTCTTTATTCCGAGTAGGAGAAAACGAGGGCACGCTTATGTAAGGTTGTCGTCATGTCACCAATAAAAATTTAATACAGTCGCTATACCTCTTCCATTACATATTCAGTGCAGGAGAAATACTGCTTTCTCTCCTCTTACCATGCTGGTATTCTTACTATCGAGCCATATCGTTGTCCCTGACAAATACAGCAGGTCGTAAGATCAGTTTTCTACCGAGGAAGAGGCTCAATTACAGTTTATGGTACAGTAGTGGCCATCTGCATTCAGGTGTGGCAGTTTTCCATTTTTATAGAAACCACTTACGTTTTTGTACGTTTTGTACGATGTAACGTTAAGTAGAAGGACAAATATTATGCATTCATTTGGAAATAATGAATATCTCACTATGCGTTTCCACAAAAATGTTATATATACACATTTTTAATGGGTGCATTTGTGTTGACATTAACTGTCAATGTGCAATTAAGCAACAGTTTATTTAAATGTGTTGTCAGCTCTCCGCCTTTGTACTTGATCACCTGACTGAGTCCCTTGTATGGAGGATTCTCTGTTTGGGTGACTTACTAATTAACTTCAGCAACTGAACCAAATGCAAACATTAGCTTGGGGCTACGTTCAGAACAGCTTCACTCCTCCTCGGAGGAAGTTGTGAAGTGTGTGTAGTGTAATTCATTGGATATGGGGGTATTCTCCAGGAAGGTAAGCTTCCATATCTTTTATCACAGCTGGGCGACTGGTGGCTCATTCAAACCACCCGTCATATCTGTCTAGGATTTTTACTACACCACTGAGTCCTGAACTGATCATCTGTTGGTTAAAAGCCACCACAATGTGTCCTTGATGGCAGCTGCCACAACTCTGCAAGCAATCTAACAGCAGTGATGAACTCCCAGTAATACTTGACATTAAAATGTAATTTGTGTGAACAAAGCCTTTAAAGAATGTAAGAGTCTGAATACTGCTGGCCAGCAGAATCAGATGTTATAGAATTTACAATGTTTTTTTTGTTTTTTAACCTAGATTGTTGAATTCATATTTAATGATGTAGGATTCCACAAGTAATCAGCATCCAGTTTTTCTCCTCAGTGTCTTTGTATTAAACAAGTTTTCATTTGTTTGTATCTGTATAGCAATTTCTCCTGCATTGTAGATGAACTGAGTGTACTGTAGTGGATTTAGCAGTGAGTGGAGTTTTTTTTGTTTTGTTTTTTTTTGTCAAGTTGTTATTTCTATACATTCAGAAACTGTGCTTCCACAGCTGAACATCTGCCTGTCCTGTGTCTGTATGAGCAAGACGATGACTCATGATCCTACTCTGCAAAAAACATGTTGAAAAAAGTTATCATGATTTAATATGAACAATTAAACATTTGGTTTATTCTTTAGATCTTTATTTACAGCCTAAACTGGGCCAACTTACAAAAAGTGTTAAAAGGTTAGAAGTGTCAATCATTAAATTTCTCAAGTGGATTAAAAAACACAATATTTATTCTCAAATCAGATACAATTATCATTGCTATAATTGGTCTAGCTGTCACACAGATTTTTAGTAATTATCCAGAAGCATTTATTAACTAAAATTGTAATTAACCTTTTAACCTTATAACAGTGCAAACCTGAAGCACAATAATGTCAAATAAGTACTGTGTTTTCATAAATTCAGCCTTTATTCAAATGGAATAAAAACTAAAAAAAGAATAAAAGACATTTGTACTTCATACTTGAAGGGAGGGAAATTTCTTTCTACAGTACTAATATTTGAGGACATGGACTTTTGGCCGGAATCAGAGCTGTTGTTGGCAAAACAACAATACAATATTTGGAGTCAGTTGCCAAGCAGCACAGCAGGTTTTGATTTATGATGATGTCTTCCTGCTCGCAGCTTGTTGCAATTAGTGATCTGGTTGAAGGCTTTGGCAGTCTAGCAGTGTTATAATTTCTTTTATGAAATTGTAATATAATTCTTTTTTGTTTGTTTACCAGGATCCTGGTGATACGTTTCCTCTCATTTGCGTTTCATACATGACTTTGCGTTCGCCTTTTTCTCACTCTCAGCCTTCTTTTTCTTCTCTCAGCGATGATGTCATCTTTGTGTTAGCATATCTCATCCACTCTTTTTTTTTTTTTTTTTTCCTGCCTGGCCTGTTCTCTCTTCATATCTCTTTGACTTTCCTCAATAAGATGTTGAGCTCTCCGCTTTTGAAAGGTGCCACATTTCTGACAAGTGCAGGTGACAGACAGAGCATGGGTTAGTTATATTTGGACAAAGGACGTACACACAGCCTGCTTTTAACTCCTGAATTCGGGTCAGGAGGAGGAAAGCTTTAGAGATGAAACAAATTCATCAATTGAATACTCCGTCACACAGTCAGCTGTGTATTATTTGTTGAAAAGCTGAGCGCCTGCTGTGGTGGTATCAAGCTCTGATTCTAGTCTGATCCCCACAGATGTCACATGGTACTGAACTTGTACAGATATGAAATTGTTTTCAACAATTTAGGTCAGAGGTAACACCAGAAATATTCTTTACTCCCTGATGCTCTCATGGTATTCTTAATTTGTCACCCAGTATTAGATTGACGACTCGTCCATTCTGATAATCCCATCTGACAGTATTAATTGGAAATGTAATATTCTGCATAATCTCTGTGTAGTGAGTAGCATAAAGCAATATACGTCTTGTCAGACAGCAACATTGTCTGCCATATCAACACGGCTGTAACTAACAATGTTTGTTATCAGTAAATCTTTCAATTATTTTTTTATTACTCAATTAATCACTGAGTCTATGAAAATGGCCAATACAAGTTCTGAGAGCCCAAAGTAACATCTTGAGATTTAGTCTGTTCAGTGAAACAAAAGAAAAGCAGCAAATCTTCACATTTGAGGAGCTTTTCTTTATTGTTGAAGACACAACAAATAGGTGCACATTTGAGAAGCCTGAACCAAGCAGTGTTTATAATTTCTATTTCACTCAGGTTCCTCCTATTTTTTGCTTGATTAAACAACCAAAACAATGACTTGATTATAAAAATGTTTGCACATAATTTTCTGGTGATTGACTAATCAATTAATTGACTAATTTTTTCAGCTCTAATATCAGCATGAACTGAATTTTATTTACTTGGAAATAATGGTTTAATTTTCATAACCTTTTCCATTTTCCAGAATAAAATTGCTACTCTACTGCTCAATATTTAACAAAAAGACTATCAATTATCTAGATTTTCAATTTCTCAAAGGTCTCAAGATGAGTAACGCTGTTAACATTCACAAGCGAATTCTTTTGAAATAACAATTACACCAAAACAAAAGATTACGCCTCAAAAAAGTGGACATAATATGTATAATATAGGATGTTTTAACAATCAAAGGGGCAGTGTAAGTGCTTTTTATTCCAAGAGTTTTGATTAATGATGGTAAATTATCCAAACCTGGTGGCTCATGAGTATGATTGTTTCTGTGTCTCCTTTGCAGGTATGTGGGGCAGTCAGGTGGTCGTGCCCCAGAGGGTGAGCGCTGTGTTGGGGAAGAATATGACACTGGAGTGCAGGGTGGAGGTGGGCACAAACCTTACTCTCACTCAGAGTTCCTGGGAGCGCCGTCTGCCTTCAGGCTCCGTCACCGTGGCTGTCTACAACCCACAGTTCGGCATTTCCATCCCGCCGGAGTTTAGCAATCGCTTATATTTTCGTTCACCCTCCTCTCACGATGCCACCATCGTCCTGGAGAATGTGGGCTTTTCTGACGTCGGGATATATACCTGTAAGGTTGCTACATTTCCACTGGGAAACACTCAAGCCTCCACTACCGTCACTGTACTCGGTAAGTATGTATGTTTACGTCAACACGTGTTTCGTTGTGCTGTGGGTTCCCGTAGGTAATGTCAGCTGAAACAATTACCAATTAATTGATTAGATGATTGTCAGAAATGTGCCAAAAATATGAATATTTATCAAAATTTATGTCAAATGTGAGTATTTTCTGGATTTTTTTGTTTTCTATGATAGTAAATTGAATATTTTTGGGTTTCAGATTGTTGGTAGGACAAAACAAGCGAATTGTTATGGGGATTTTTCACTATTCATAGACCAAATGGTTAACTATTAATAGAAATAATCATAAGTTGCAACCCTAACGTCAAGCTGTCAACACAATCCATTTTATTATTGTAAAAGGATTCCAGCAAGTCTGGATCAGATAGTGGTTGTTATTAGCTGCCAGATTGTTGGGTGTTTGCTGAATAAAAGAGGGCTCGATAATGTGGTTAAAATCAATATCACGGCATTAATATGAATATTTTTTTTGATAATGATATATCAAGATAACAACAAATGTTTACCAAGTCTCTCACAAAATTAGCAACTTGATATTCAGTGCAATTTCCGGTACTGTTGTTCCACTGGTTTGCGTTACATCAACACATGTAAAACAAACACTTCAATAACTCATTTTGATGGTTTTTCATTGCAACCTTTATGGATTTACTCATTTTGTTCAAGGATAACACCGTATCATATCATCATGATAACGTTACAATCGAAAGTCAATAAACAGTAATAATGGATTGTTGTCCAGCTCCGAGTCTCTAATGTGTTTGAAGTATAGCTTGACCTCCTCGGTGTGGTGGCTTTGAAAGTATGCCCTTCTGAAGCTTGGATTAGATTGTACTGCTCAGGTGTTCTTTATATTGTGTCCACCCTCTGCATGAACACACTGTACACTTTCAAGTCATCAGGGCTTTTGCTATCGTCAAGTATTAGTCTGCTCAATTTTGGAGCAATAGCAGTTTCTAATCCTGTGTTTTGAATTTTGCTGAAGGATTACCCTTTTCATTTGGATCACAGGTTGTCAGTGCTGGCACACGAACACAGTGTGTGTGTGTGTGCGTGTGTGTGTGTGTGTGTGTGTGTGTGTGTGTGTGTGTGTGTGTGTTTTCTCTCAATCCATTTTCACAGAACAGATCACAGGGCTGGCTAGAGCTGCTAATAATGGGTTGGACTGGGAGTGGAATGACATAAGTAGAGAGAATGCAAAACTGGTATTGATAAACTGAAATGTATTTGAGACTTTCAAACACTGTAATTAACTCAGTGAAATAAACTTACAGTTTAACATTATAATGTGGCAACTCTTTTCTTTCTCCTTTCTTATCTTTGCTCTGCTCTCTGAATCAAAGTGGAGCCGAAGGTCTACGTATCTGCAGGGTCAACTGCCCTGATTGATGGTGGCAATGAAACTGTGGTGGCCACCTGTATTGCTGAGCGGGCCCGGCCTCCCGCTGAGGTGTCCTGGGAATCCAACCTTTTCGGCCAGTCAGAAGTGCAACTATTTGATGACGTCAACGGCACCACAAGCACACAAGTGCGCTACCTCTGGCAGCCCACACGCCACGTCCAGGGCCACACACTTACCTGTGTTGTCCGCCACCCGGCTCTGCAGAATGACTTCAGGATCCCCTACCAGCTCAATGTGCAGTGTGGGTTTCTGTTATGTTATTTAATTTCCAAAAGCAGTCAGTTGATGATGCTTGGCCTTGTCAGTGTTGACATTTGATTTATTTGAAGCATTTCAACAACAATTCATTTTAGAAGACAGATGAAATCATTACAGGTATTAATTATGGTTTAAGAAAGGCTGTCCTTGGTGTTTTCCTTATTTTTTTTTTTTACAAAGTTTTTATTTCTTTAGGTTTTTCTATGTCAGTACATTTTTGTATTTGCCCCTAAACTGTCAGAAGGGAAAATGTTCTGTCTGAGTCCCCATAGATGTTAGAGCATATATTCGTACTTTGTGGGGCACAAATGGGTCTCTGCATACCATCTGCAAGTAGACCGGTGAAAAGAGGTAAAATGACCTCCTTGAAAAATCTTGTTTCTTTGCATTTAATTTTGGTTCTACTTAGCGTTTTGTGACAGCTGGCAATTACAAAGTATTTTTATGCTCATTCAGTGTATGGCACAGTGATGAAACAAAACTGACAGTTTCCTGCAATAAGTATAACAAACATTTTGCTACAGGACAATACCCTGAACTCTGTAATATAAGTAGGTGTCTGTAAAACAAATGCCAACTAACAGAGGAGTTGTAGACGGCTGTTAAAAACCATGTGATAGTTACTTGGCAATGAAGAATATTGGGCCCACAGAAGGGGAATAATGTTGATGATCTGCTTTTGAAATTATGCAAACCATCATAACATGCAATCATGAACGTGCCCCGTACGTTGTATTATCTTTTTATTTTATAGATTACAAAACACCTAAGTGCATATTTTGAGGACACTGGCTCATTTCTCTAGGCTGTAACCGACCTTGGTCTCCATATAATGCTGCACACAAGCTAGGCAAACGGTCATCTTACATGTATGCTTATATAAAGCGTAGTTTCCATGTGAGATTATGACCTTGTTATACTAGAAAGCTGTTAAACAGAGTCGTTCAGTGCAATTGAAGACTGTTTTCTAAGGTTGTAATTTGATTTTTTTTCTTTCTTCTTCTCTCTCTGTAGTTGCTCCTGATATTTCAGTCGTGGGGTATGATGGAGACTGGTATGTGGGCCGGGAAAACGTTCAAATGACGTGCAAAGCCAACGCAAATCCGCCAGCTCATCACTTCAGATGGATCAGGTGTGTTTATCTGTATAACTGTGTGTGTAAGACGTTTCTCTCATGAGTTAAAACTGACAAAACAAACAGGCCAAAAGCTGAAACGGCAATGGTGATTTGTTCCCAAGAGTATTTAAGTAAGATTAACTGTCTTCCCTTCAGTTAAGGCTCTGTCCCAAAACACTTCATTGTAGCTTGAGGAGAGTCTGTTCAGTACATCAAAAATGCGCATTTACCCTGCAGGGATTTTAATTTAAAAGTAATGTAGAGCGTCAGTGTGATTTCAATGCACAAGTCAGCACGGTCAGTCCGTCCTGAGCAGCACACACGCAACAGACAGCATCTTCTGTTGTGTGTTCACGTGGAAAAAAAAAATTGAAGCACAGTTCTGGCATTAAAGAGCTGTAGTGTGGTCAATTTCACAAATCAGGCACTGCAAAGTTTTTACAGGCTGCTGAAAGCTGAAGAGAAGATTAGCAACTGAAGAGTGATGTTTGCTTTGCTTTACTTTCAAATATTTACTCACACAAAACCTTCACGTCGTTTTTTAAACATTCAGAAAAAAAACCTTCCTCCAAATGTTCATGTTTACATCATCTGCATTTAGCTGTGGGTTTGTCTAAAAGTTTTTGTCTCTTGGGTTCCCAGATTGGACAGTGAAATGCCACAAGGAGTGGAAATGATGAACAGCACTTTGCTCTTCCTGCGTCCCCTCCAGCGGAATGACTCTGGAGTTTACAGGTGTGAGGTTGCCAATGACATCAACCTCCGCAGTCGGGATGTGCGCATTCTCATACAAGGTGAGCGGAGTATACACACCAGAACACAGCTGACTCCTATTGCCTTCTCTTCCCTTAGGAAGCATTGTGCATGCACGCACGTCATAGAGGGTATCGCTGCCTGTGACATTGTCCTTCAAGCTGAAATGTGACACTGTATCACTCTTGCCCGTTCTGTACGTACTGACAGTCTATCAAGCAGTCACCCATTTTTCTCTTCAGTTCTTTTCAATCTCAGGGTCTGTCTATGTTTTAAGTGAACGGTTCTGTGTTTTGACACTGATAATATTTGACCTTTTAGATCTAGTTTTATTGCATGTCGATTAGCCTTGATTAACATTAGGTCTCCAGATGTTCTGAAGAGGGAGTTCCTGGGCCAAACACATCTGCAAATGTTTAAGGGCTCTTCAGACCACAGTGCACTGCCTCTGCTGTGTCCTCTCTTAGCTTGGCATTAAAGTATGTCATGTCCCTCTGTTGTATATGATGAGCATGTTCCTCTGTTTTCGCCAAATCTGTCTTCTCTATGGAAACTGTCTTCCTGAATGAAGTTCTGATTATGATGTGATTTTCTTTTACGTCTCTCTCGCTTCTCCTCTTTCTTTTACTTCTGCATGTGTCATGCAGTAAGAGGCAAAAGCCTGCAGCCTGACTGTAGATGATGTCCCAGATTTATAAAACATTAACTAGTTCTTTTCAACTCCTATTTATTATTTATCATCCATATTTCATTTTCCTTTGAGAGGATCTGTACAGTTGTGCGCAAGCTTACACATGTTAGCGTACCTTCCGCTGTGTGTGTGTGTGTGTGTGTGTGTGCTTTGCTGTGGGTGTGTTCGCTGCCTCTGCATGAAGTTGTACAATTCATATACTTAGAGATTACAAACCTTGGGGTTCATGTTTCTCTTCTCTCAGATGTGAATATTTTCCTCACATCTGGCCTGGCACGGAGGTTAAAGTGGCAGAGCAATTTTGCAGCACTATTATAGCCTTTAGACTCAGATGCTTTCCATTACTTTAGTTCCTTCTGATCATGGCTTTTGGCTTTTCTGTTTTGTGGGCATCACCCCTGATCCAGTTCATTTTAAGGTTGGTGTTCTAATAGTGACATAGTGAAATAGTGGCAATGCATAATTATACTTTCAAAATAGGGCGTTAAAACATATTCTCATGCAATTTAAGCATATAGTACAAAATAATCCGGTTATTAAAATTGGCATCCTCAAACTTACTCTAGTCACAAAACCTGATATCATTATGTGTCCTATCAATGAGTCACCTCAGTAAGTCTCATAAGTGCTCAATAAATGTAATAAAAAATACTATGACTTGACATTATTTTTCAACATTTGCAAATACTTTTCAGGCTATAGGCTGTGTTCAGCCTAAAAAATACAAAATGTCAGTGTAGTTGAATCAACTTCTCTTTGAGTCAACAACAAAAAAACTGCAACAAGTTACCCAAAGGCAGTATTAATGTAATTACAACTGTTGTGCTGAATGGTATTACGGAGTTTTGATTCACCAGATGACTGATGCTGATATATTTTAATCCATTTTCTTTTTTATTTGTACAAATATGACAAACCCATATCAATATGTCAGTCTTATATCCGTTGACTCCATCAGCATATAAAGACCCCACTGAGGATCCTGACCACAAGATTGAGAAACTCTTGGATATGGGGTTTCAGTCCCCAACAGTTAGTTCTGTGATTTAAATTTGGACTATTTACTTTGGCAGTTGTAGAAATCAGTGTTTAATGGAGATAGTTACACAGCCAGAAGCTTCTCTGTCAACAAAGCAAGACATTTATTACACACCTTGTGTAAAAAAACACTTTATTAAACTGAATTAACATAAAACTAATTCTGAGGCAAAGTCAGCGTCTGAGCCAGTAATCTAAAATAAGACATGCCACCAAGGGAAACCTCTTCTAAACTAAAATACCAGTTGGAAATGATCAAGAAACTAGTGTTGTGTACCCGTAACCAAGTGACTTCCCCAACAAAGCCAGCTGAGAGCTGTTTGCAGCCTCAGGAAAACGAGCCTTCAACTGCAAAGTCATGAGACTACTGGAGAAGTCAACAGCCAACACACAGCTTCTGAGAGCTGTTAGCGACCTGGTGACAAGACCTGGTTGAGCAATTGTGACAAGTTTGAAAGGAAACTTTACCTGTGTGTTCAGGTCTTTATAGACACATTGGCATATGTCACCTTGGTTACAAGTGACTCTGTTGATTTAAGTACTTGAAAGTGTTCATGATTAGATATCCAGGTGCAAAGTACTCTGGCAGAATTTCAATTCAAGAATGATTTGTGTTATATCCTCCATCTTACTTTCCTGTTGTAGTTGCACCCAAATCCATTCACTCTAGTTGTAGTTTTATCGCCTGTGTACAATATGCTCTGTTCAGTAACCTTTTGGTTTGCTCTTTCTTATGTGTATTGATCTTAAATTAAGAAAAGTGACAGTAAAATCAGTACCTGAAACTGTACTTTACTAAGATTTTGTTAGCAAGAATCACAAATGCAGAAGAGTAGTCCATAAAAGGTTTGCAAAGACTTTTACCTTTACCTTTTTTTTTAAAAGATTGTATTTATATTTAGATGTTATTTGTTAAATTATTGAACAAATAACAGCCTGCTTTGACCAAAGTAAAAGAATACAAAAAAATTGATTTTAAAATGTATTTTTGTGTGTGTAAAATTCAAAGGGGACATTTCAGATCTGTAATTACTGTCACATGGCTTTCATCTTGGGAGAAAAATGAGAAACTACAATGTTATAACGACAGTTTGAGAACCTTGCCAGGAAAGTGGTGAAATATGGTGCTCTTTATTTTAATGGAAGCACTGTTTAGACCCCTTGTGACAAACCCTCTCATTCTGCCATCATCTAATATATCTACTATGTCAGCCCTTTATACCTAATCCTAAAATGTTGATGTTTAACTCACTTATTGTTTAGTAATGCACTCACAATTGACTTTGCAAACCTGAGGCTGCTGTGAGCATGTACAGTACTCTGTAGTTTAGTATGTGCAGTAGTTTAGTTGATGTTTTTGTCAGCCTGTCCCTACTTAGTAAAATGCTGATGTAGTTGGCATTGACATTCTCTGCTTTTCTGTCTGTTCATCTCTCCCTTCCACCCTCTGCTCCCCTCTCACCCTCCTTCCCTCCATTAGATCCTCCCACCATGCCTTCCACCATTACTGCTCCTGTCCTAACTGGTTCTGCCTCCTCCACCTTAGTGGATGATAAGCGCCATGTCCTTCTCAGCTCCCCCACCCTTGAAGCCCTACCTGAGAGTAATCTGGGTTCCATAGTGGGTGGGGCCGTGGGCGGGGCCTTGTTCCTGCTTCTGCTGCTGTGTCTGGTTGGTGTGTGTTACCTCCGGAAACAGCAGACCTTCCACGGGAACTACTACACCAAGCAGTACCTGGGCCCCAATGACCTCCAGAAAGCCCCCGCGCATCACGAGCTCCACCCAACCAAAGGTCGCGGCAGCTCCTACCATCAAGACCACGACCGAGAGGAGTGGGGCGACCGGGAGCTCAAACAAGAGCGTGACCGTCGTCACCATAGCAACTATAACGGAGAGGAATATCCCTCTAACGGCTACACTAGGGCAATGAGGGAGAGCAGTCACCACATCAATCAGCAGAATCACCACCACGAACACACACAGTATTCTAGTCCACGGCAGGCCAGATGTGCCAGATACCCTCATTCACCCAAGCCACTGGAAAATGGCTCCCCCTACATGTCAGACGACTGCTACGATAGCGGGCCCGAGGGCGATTACGTCTCTCACACAGACGGCTCGGTCATCTCTCGTAGGGAGTGGTACGTTTGACGAGCTACCTGGTCCCGCAGGAGCAGAAACACGACGGAAATTCAAGGGTTTCATTTATTAAATTTAGGAACACATTATTTCTCTTCTGTACGCACACTTCTACTAATCTCAGTTCTGTAGTTCCCTCGTTTTGTTCAAGCGCCCTGGTTGACACTTGAGATATGTGTCTGTTCTCGATATGGAGCGACTGTGGACTGCACGGCCACTTTGACAGTCAACTTCTACACGCCTGCAGAAGTGGGCGTGTTACGAGTTTGTGTGTGTAGAGACTAACTAAAGGTCATGATGTATGCGCTGTCTCTGCCTTACTACATGGACTGCCAATTTATTTAGAATTACTAATTTTTGTCAGTTAAAGAAGCCCTGGGGGCTTAAAGATCATGTGGTTGTCTTAGAGGAAAGTCATTGTTTATTTATACAAAATCAGCCTTCTTTGGCTATGTGATGCTCAATTGTATATGTTGATACTGATTACACTGATTTGTTTTAAAAGGCCTGTGACCACTGAATAGTGTTGGCTGATATTCAAGAATGGAATTAAAATGAATCCATGCAATTCAGATGGTCACAGGTCCTTTTCCCCAAACTCAGTAAGACAGCAAAGGCGTAAAGGCTAATTTAAAAAAAAAGGATTTGTCTCCCTGAGAAATCAGGATCCCTCCGTGATTGATGACCTCTCCACACTGATTCATGGTCATAAAATGAATTGCACTGCCGTATGCGAAACTTTAATGGACGACCACATTATTAGACCATTTGTTTTTCACTAAAATGTCTACAGTTTATGTAAATTACAATGATGGGAGACTTGGGAGTTTGAGGACTTGACCACTGATGTCTGAGCAGTGTCCTTGAAAAATGATGGCCTAGAGTGGGAACCTTAAGAGCATATCTACTGTACGTTCTCTGCTTGTGTTATCCCAGGAGGGAGGGACGGGGGGAGGGACGGGAGGAGGGAGGGCGAGCAGGGAGGCCTGCATGAATGAGGCTCAGTTCACTGTGCATATCACATATTCACTGACATATAGTGAAGATGTGATATGCACATTTGCTACAAAATCATGTCATCCAGTGCAAGTTTAAAAAGGTCCGAATATTATTACTTCTATTTAACTTTGTGTTTCTGGTTAGTTGTCCTCTTCAGTTAGCCACATACAGTCTCCTGTGTTTTTCTACACAATGATAATGGATGTGTTTGAGAAAATTTGCACTCTGGCACCAAACCAGGGCTCTTGGAAATTCAAGAGTGCTGTCAGCAGGGGCATTGTTTAAAGCAGGCTACAGTATGGCAGCCACCATACGCTGGCCTCCTAGTATTATGTTACACAAAGAAATCATTCAAAACTGCAGGCATTACACTCCACCACAAATAACCACCGATGGTCTAATTTCACTACTCAAGTAATCTGTAGAAACTAGACAACGTGACTGTGTCACAATTACAATCTGACGCATTAATAGGCTTATTGTCGGTTATCCATATACACAACTTCAAGCTCTAATCAGTTCTTTTCAAATTAAGCATTCATTATTACTACCAGTACAACAATAAAATGTACAGGACGTAGACAAATCAGGGTTTTTTGTGATAGATGTACTGTGGTTATCCAAGCATCCACTTTTTCATCCACAGCACAGCACATACTTGCCAGAAGGGACAGACAATAATTTTGTTGCACTGATCATTAAATCTTTCACTCGCAATTATACTTTGAGTAGCTATAAAAAAAAAAAATACCCTCTGTGCATTTTTTCAAGGATTTCAGGGTGAATTTACAATTAAATCTGCATTTATTTGTTAACCAGCCACATCAGTCAAGACACTTAAACGTTGCAGGACGCACCAAGTACTGTGATTGAACTGAGGAACATGTGTTTTACAAGTCAGTGTCATTGGGCTGAGGAGCCCCAGTAGTTCAGGAGTTAAACTTGGATAAAACTATTATGGATTTAAAGATAAAGTATTTTGGCACATGCACCTCTTTACCAGATAGCGTGGAGGAGATCCAGCAGTTTCCTTCATGTACACTAGTGTTTGTGAATACATGCCAACTTTAGTAGTTTGGTCACTATACAATATTTGCTTCAAGATGCCAAATATTTGTTTAACTTGTATGTATAAATATGATGATGACAGTGTCTCACATAAGTATTACAGACTAGCTAACAACTGATTAGTAGCTTCTATTAACGTATCACTGTTGTATACAGGGTCTTGTAGCCTGAAATAGAAATGAAAAGATGCTTTAGGCCACTTTAATATTACCGTAACAGTTGTCAAAATGGGAATTAGTTATATTGTTATGAACCCTCACTAATCATTTGTCAAGGTGTGAATTTTGTGCAGTGAATAGGCTGCAGTTCTCATAGTGAGATTTGATAATGTGAGAATATGATCCCTATACTGCAAACCATGATGTTTCAACTGTGAAATGCTGCAGTACAGGAAAACTAATTTATCTTTGTAGACAGAAACTCATCATTCCAATAATTACCTTAATGTTAATTTTCACATTACAAAAACATATTTTCTCACTCACTTCTAGTGATGTACAAAGGTTTTAGTTTTATGTGCCCAGGTTTTGAGATTTCCATCTCAGATTTCTGATTTCAGATTTCTAATACAAATGAAGGTGAATGGAACTGTGTGAGGTTCAAAATATTGAAATATTACAGAAGCATGCTGTCAAAAGTTTTCATATGAAGTATTTCTCTGGTAGAACATAGTTCCAATAAAAAAAAAAAACATTTAAAGTGCGGATTATCAAAAGTAACCAGGACACTTTCTGTAAAGAGATATTGCTGTAAAATGTTTTTTTGTTGTTTTGTTTTTTATTGGAGTGGAGGCAAATCAGTCCAAAACTATCTGTACCACTAGATACGACAAAGTGTGAACATATTTCAAGTGAGAACATATTTCTTTTTAATTCGGGTGAACTGACCTTTTAATGGGACTGTCTAACATGAATGGAAGTGCACAGTTGGCAGTTTGTAGGCTGTTGAATTAAAAGTAATGTTTTTGGGAGGTGTGCTGCTGCCACCTGTTCGTTCTGCCTCTCTGGTCACTTTCACATATATGCAGAGAAGAACAGGAAGCACGGCAGCCTAACCCCTTCTTATGTTTGCCTCTATGCACTAAGACAGAAGTTCCACTAATCAATACACTATTTTTGCTTGACTCGTCAATTTGCATCCCTGCACCTGGATTAATGGAGTTCTTTTGTACTGTGACATTTTGTATAGAGGTCAGTCATCGATATCTTTACCTTGAGAAAATGTCCTTCACTCCGGGTTGAGAAATACAACTAGTGCCTTAGATACCTAGAAGAAGAAATTTAAGTGTTTTCTTATTATTGTTTACTTATTGGTGTAAGAACCTGTTCTGTTGCTCTGTGGGATTTATTTGTTGCCTTTTTATGTTTTGATTTCCACTACATACAGTACTGTGTGTTAGGACTCCGTAGTGCCATATTCACTTTTCTGCCCATGTCACCGTGACAGTTAATGACGCAGTATACTTGCAAACCTAGAGGCATTAAAACACACGCAAAAAGACGAAAGCTTGAATGAATCTAGTCGAATCTTCTCTACTTCACAAGTATCACAGTAAACCATCAGACTCCGTGTCAGGGGTTTGGGTTTCTGTAGAATCACTACTGTTCAAAGGACTGAGGGGCTCACTTCAGTCTCACATTGTCATGAAAAGCACCTTGTGGTTTGTTTTTGTATATACAGAAGAAATGTAAGTTTCTTAAAGGGGGAGGCAAAAAAAAAAAAAGATATTTATGTCAGTGAGAACAGTGGAGCATTCATTTGTCAATCTTTTTGAGAATACTTTATTTCAATAAAGCACCTTAGCACCTGTGAGTTATTTTCTCTGGAGGTTTTGGAGCTCTCTGCTCAGTCTCAGCCTCTTTGTGCTTCTATAAATGACATCATCTCTAGCTCCCTAACGCATAATGCTGCATAAGCCCACCCCCACCCCCTCAAATCCAGCACGCGCATGTGGGACGCCGCACATGATGTAATTCATGTTTCCTCACTTCACCTTATCTTCATCTCTAGTATCCAAGGATGATTTATGTTGTTAATTTATTGTCGTTTGTGTTTTATGGTTAAAACGGGAATCTTAAGCTTTTTCTCTCCACTGGTATTTTTATAGTTGAGGGGGGGGGATCCAGCATCTCCTCTGCTCTCTCCGTGCCCCCTTCAGCAGTCCTAGTTTGCTTTGTTTCAGGACAGAAAGGCCCTCGCTCTCCCCTACAGCTCCTTTGTGAATCCCCCCCCCCTTCCTCCTCTCCTCTCCTCCTCCCCTTGTGTCTTTCTCCCACTGTCTACCAGCTGGTAAAATTAAACGCTGAGTGTTTATGTCTGGCCCAAAGTCCCCACTCTCCAGCCCATTGACTGTCCCCATGGCAACAAGCTCATCTGGAGCTGCTGATGGAGGCTGTCTTCCTGCAAGCTCTACCTGGCCACAGAAACCGGAGGGAGAAGGGATGCCGTGGGGTGCGCGGAGCAGAGAGGTTAACTGTGCTGCTGTGAGAGGCGGAGCAGAGAGAGAGAGAGAGAATTAACTACTGGAATTGAAAACGGCCCATTACGCCCCGCTGCACTACAGCGAGCTCCTCTCGCTGTAAGGACACATCACGCTGATGTGACCTTGACATTGTTTAGCTTGGAGGTCCTCAAGACACACTTCCGTTTAAAGTCTTTATTTCAGCTTGACCTCTCTTGTCTTCTACATCATGGTCACAGCAGTTGTTGTCACTGCGACCTTGAAGAGGGGCGTGCTCCGTCTGAGAATACACAGTGGAGCTTAGAAAAGTGAAGAAGCTCCACAGCGGTGATGATGTCAGCCAGCAATGCTTAAATTAGTTTAAGACACTTGTGTTAGAAGATCAGTGGATCTGCTTTTTGCCTGCGACACAACAGTTTCCAAGGATACTTTTCACAACACACAAAGGAGCGAGCAAATATCTCAGGCAGCGGGATGCAGAGCTGACGCCTGTGTGAGAGAGAGACTTTGATATTGACTCCCCACTTTAGGTGGGATCAAATTGTCACCATCAGTGAGCTGAAAATATTGAAATAGATGTCTGAGAGATAAATCACAGACCACCTACTGCTCTTCCTCACCCGATCTGTTAAACACACACACACACACACACACACATGCAGTGAGCATCTGCTGCCTGTTGTCTGGTCAACAGCGTGACCCTTGACCCTGCTGTTGAGGTTTTAGGATGAGAGGGGGGGCGGGGGTTGTTGTCTTGTCATCCCTCGCTCCCTCACTTCTTCTCTTCAGGTCACCCGAGTGTGTTGTGTTTAATTCATGACAAGCCCGTCTGCTATGCTGACCTGGCTGATGCACTTTTCTTGGCTTTGCAGCGATGATGTGTGTCGGATAAAGTGCTGAAGTAGGAGAGACATGCAAGAGAAAGAAAGATCCTTGCACCGGAGCCAGATCCCAGCAGGGACGGTTGAACTACCGCTAAAACAAGCCCCTCCAGGATGGATGATATTTGAAGCAAAGAAATGTTTAAACAGGAGAAATGAGTCAAAACACAACATGCATAAAATATTTATGCATATAATTGTCCCAAATCTTATTTTTAGCTAAATGACTTCTAAAAGCATGAAAGAAACACTGTGCATGATTTATTGATAATAACACATTTTCCCAAGCTGATACTTCCATTCACAATAAGATGTCCATTCAGTAGTCTAAATTTTATTTAATGAACATATTAAGTCATACTTTAAACCTCATGATGCTCCATGCATTTTGGGTTTAAAGCTTTTTTTTATTCCTTGTCACATTGTGAATGTCTGTCATCAGACATTAGAGCAGGCAGCTTGATGAACTGCATTTTTAAAGGTGTTTTGATCAACTCAAGAGGCTCTTGTCATAGTTCAGCAGCCATCAAAGGTAATCGAACGGCTATTAACTGTTAGAGGACACGAAGGGAGTAGAGGGGGAGGGGAAAAAAGGAGGAAGAAGTGGCTGTATCGCTTTCAGGAGCGAGCTCAAAAAGTCTCAGCTTGTCCAATCTGCATCACAATTGAACTGTTATTTAGGATTCTCATCTCAGCACATTATTGATTTTTTCCCCCCACCTCAACAGCTAAATCAACTGGAATTGACCACTTTACTTTGTTTTTTCCTATCCTGTCACCTTTTGTCCTCCAGTTCCTTCAGTGCCACACAATCACAGTTTTACACATTACTGCTGATTGGCCAAAGCTTGCTGTTCTGTGGGTTTAATGCATCTTAATCACAATTAATCCTAATCCCCTCAGTGGACAGCATGGAGCGTATGAAAGCATATGGTCTAACTGAGCTAATTCAGCAGACATTACAGCAGCATCTTGAACTCCACAGACACAAAAGACAAAGAAAGGACAATATAAAGATGGAGGGATGGAGGGACGGAGGTGAAGATGTAACATGGATGTTTAGTAAGTAATAGAGTTTGGAGATGCAGGACCTCCACTTGAACTCAGTTAAACTGCAGCCACTCTATCCTTTCATATATATTATTTATATCTGAACATACATATTATCGTCCTGGACATAAAAAACAAACACTGCAACCGTGGGAGAAGCACAAGTTTGGTGAAGATCACAGCTTTTTGTCGACACTGTTGGAAGTGTTGATTCAACTCATCAGTCTTAATGCTGTCCGTTAAATATGAAGCTATACATGATAGCTTCATATATCATATCATATCATATCATATACAGTGTATGTATATATATATATATATATACTGTATATGATATAACATTTATATTTGTATTATATAAGAATATCTAGTTAGTGTGATGTTAGTGTTATGAAGTGGTAGTTTACTTGTCTGTTGCTATTCAATGTGTAACCAACAGATATGTAAATGATTACAATAATAGCAAAGTTCATAGTTTTTTCTTTGGACATTTCAAACCTTGTTAGGACCTCCTCACCAGTCCTCTCCAGAGTAACCAGTTTGAGGAGAGAGGACACTTGATAACACTCAGAGCAGCTTGTACTCTTCAGAACAACATGTGCTCCAGTTAACAAAACTCTTAACATGTTGCAGGTTTAAAATCTCAGAAATGCACACAACCTCTCAAAAAGCAGCTACAAAATGAACAAACTTCAGTTGTAACACTCACTGACTTCAAATTGTGACACATCTCTGTTGTTTGTGTTGACTGTAATGTGTTTGTTCTAAAAGTCTCTCTCCACTCTCAGACCAGTCTCAGGCGGAGAGGTCAAACTCTATTGCCGTGGCCGGAGCTGTGATGGGCGCGGTCCTCGCTCTCTTTCTCATCGCAGTCTTCATCATCGTGATCCTCACTGCTCGCAAGGCCCCATCAGTGGCCGCCACTGACAAAGTGTAAGTCTGACAAATAATTCATGCTGCAGAATATGCTCTGCTCGTTAATTAATGACATGATAGCTGGCGAGGTTGACTGAAGCCTGTCGGTGGGTTCAGGGAGTTACTCCTGTGGAGATACTGCAGCAGTGCGCGGCCTGGAGCAGGGAGGCTGTGGGACAAGGTTGAGGGGTGGCAGATAATTGCAGTCTTGGCAGCAAGCCCTTGTCCTGTTTTGTTCAGTCTGTTCCTATAGTGCACCGGCACTCATGTTAATGTTAGAGCAAAGAAAAATAACTTTGAGGTTAAATTATTTACAGAAGGAGCTGGGTCACACTCTGCCACATTCCTGTGACTGACATGAAATACTTTGTGTGTGTGTGTGTTCTTTGTCTTGTCTGTCTCTGTCCTAAATAACTGTGACTAGTGTTCGAGTGCACAAAGATGAAACCTTGTGGGTTTGTTTTGATTAATCCTGCTTCTATTTAACATTAAAGTCTGCATAGCAACATTTAGGTGTTCTTTATGTGTCCGACTACCCCTTCCATACAAATCATTATTATGAGCCTGTGGGCCATATCTGCAAGGTTGCAGGTTGATCCCCTCATTCATCCTTATTAGTGTGTCATTGAGGATGCTCGCTCTGGGGAAACACAGTTATACGCTTCAAGCACGTCTCAAAGAAAGCAGCAAAATAACTATAATTCTCTGCGAAATCCTCCCAAAATACAAATTTCATGCCAATTACACAAATAAGTCAATGATGTATGAAAAGAGAATTGAAGCTGATTGGATATAGAAGTTGCAGCTTATAATTGAGGAGAACAAAGCTAAGAGTTGCTGAAACGCCCGACCAAAGAATGTTCATACATGGATTAATATTGTTCCACTCTAAAGGATTTTGGTTTATTTACTTTTTCTCAGCTACGATAACCCTTCTCTGACATCTCAAATTTTCTCTTATTGTCCCCAATAAAAGCAGTCTCATGAACCTCTGTAAAATTTTGCATTGTGATTCCATTGATAGCACCCTCTTCAAGTAAATTGTCTTATCACTAGCAGGAAACAGCACAAATTGATGGAATAAACACTCAACGTTTGTGTATTGTGGGTGTTGGCCCTGCATCACTACATTGACACTACAGGATGGTGTGTGTTGGTCTGTGGTCAGTGCCACGACAAACTTAGCATCTTAAGCATGACCGTGGCTGAGGCGTCCCAGTGGGATATGACAGAGGGGGTTGGACGCAGGCCTCGTCCCTCTCCTTCATCACACACCGATGAGAGTGTAGGACAGCAGGTCACTGAGAGCGCTAACTGTAATGTCCTACCGCTTCTCATCTCAAGTATGAAAGAGAGGCGCTGCATCGAGTGATATACAGTGTTAGAAAATCAATGTCTGTCATGACATCGTTTTATGAATGGCCAAGGTCAGTCTCTAGGTTTCGGTATAGTAATGGGCGGGGATTTCAATGAATGAGACAATTACTCTGATAGTCAGGAATTTTTAGAACAGCTGTCAAAAGATCTTCCAATTTACTGTTATGTATGAAAGTCCATCACTCTTAAACCCACGTTGTCAAATATCCTAAACCCCACTGATTTAGCTATGGTGCCATTAGTGTGATTGCAGTAATACCAGCGCTTAAAGGGATAGTCCAGCATTTTAGACTTGTGCTTCCATAAAACTGGGGGACATGAAAGAGACAGATTAAAAAAATAATGGTTCAAATCAATGCAGCAGAGGCTGAAAAACACAGACTTTTATTCCCTAGAATGGGTTCAAACTCCAAAAAGTGCTGGATCCTACATTTCCCACAATGCAGCTTGATGTAATCTTTCATTCAATCCTCCCTGCCTGGTGCACACAAATGTCTTTCAAACTCTAGGCCCTCATTTTATTGCAGGTTTTGTGATATACTTTTGGGGTCTCAGCCCTACCCAAAATAACCCCGATGACGTCACTATGACATCATCAGGATTATTTCCACAGAGATTACTTCCTCCTCCACAGCCACAGAAGACATTATACAACTGTTTTGTGTTCATGACAAATAAACTGACCTTCATATGTAAAATCTTCTAAATGTCTGTCCATTCTGAGAAACTAAAGTCTGAAATCAACGCCATTTCTCTCTCTTATTCTCTGAAGGATTGATCTTCCTCCAACACACAAGCCTCCCCCTCCCTACTCTGAGAGAGCTCCGGCCGTGCCTCTGGGTGTCCACGCGTCACAGGTGGCCTGGCTGTGTCAGGTGAGCCCCGCCCTCACCTCATAACCTATTTAATATCCTGTCAGTAAATTTTGGTTCATCTGAATCATCAAGTACTTGTACTACACCACAAGTTTATCACTTGGTTAGTGCTGAGTCAGGACAGGAAGTATCTGAGGTCATTATATGTGTGTATTAAGCAGGAAAGGTAATGTCTGTACTCATTTAATATGTAGGATTGTTTAAATTTTAATTTGTGTTCTCAGCTCAACTCAAGCCTTTACTTTTTTTTAGCCTCACCTACACAGAGGCGTAAAGGAAAAAACTTTTCCTATTTCTTGACTTTCTGACATTCAATTAAAACGACAATGAGAAGAGAAAACTGTTTTGTGTTTTGTGCCATGAAAGAAAAGCAGCTGGATGTGAATGACGTCACACTGTCTTTGTTTTTTTTCAACATGCAGACTCGCAGGGCCGAGCGCAGGTACGAAGGGACTGAGAGGCAGCATCCACACCCAATAAGACCAGGACCGCTGGGGACTCAAAGCCCCACCCAGCAGCTGTCAGGCCTGGAGTGGGTTTGTCATCAGAGTGGCACAGACCGGGTGTACATCAACCACCGTGAACACTATGTGTGACACAGTCCACCGAGCACCTAGTAGTCATTCACTCTGACCAACAGCGAGCTCACCAGCTTCACCTGATTCACTGAGCCATCAATCCAGAGGAGGAAACAGCTGGCAGCACTGGAGGACAACGTCAACATGCAAGCCATTTTCAAATGTTAATCAACATTGTACAAATGTTTTTTGTCTTAAAGGAATAGTTCAACATTCAGGGGAATATACTTGTTAGTTTTCTTATGTGGTATTAATTTTCTCATCTATTGCTCAGCAAGAAAGCAAATAAGCTTATTTCCCAAAATGTCAAACTATTATTGTACTTCAATTCTTTTTTCTCTTTGTTGTTTTGCAAATGTCCTGTATTTATCAGTATTTCATGTTTGCCATCATTTAGGATAAACAAATTATACTGAGAAAACAGATTATTAAGAGAGCAAAACTCAAGATATCTGCCCTCTAATCAACTACAGAGTAGCTGTGGAAAGAAAACAGTAAAGGGTTGTGGTTATCTACCAAATCCAAACACTATTTTCATGTTTTTATCATCAGAACCACAAAGCATAAATCTGACATGCTGTATCCTCACTCATATCACCAGACCAAACCAGATCCAAACTGCTGAGGTCCACTGAGACCGCATGTACTAACTGCAACACAGACCATGAAGGGATTAATTAAGGTATTTCTGTCCCAGTTCTGTGATTTGCTGCTGTAATGTTGTGACACTACGCTTTCTGGCGGCAGAAACTGCAGAATTGTAAATGTGTAAATGTAGCCTTTGTGTCAGGATAATTTTGTAGAGTTGTAATCTTCTACTTTACTAATCAGGGAATGATGTTGGTGTGTTTTATATATATACTGTAGAAAATGCATTTGTTAAGTGTTAACTGAAAGGTTGTGGCGAGGAGTTAACACTGCGACAGTCAGACTCCCAGTTTATTGAGCTGGATTTCATACAGCTGTAAAATAAACTGTGCCTGACTTTGATCATGAAGAAACAGAAATAACTGTTTTAAGTGCCATATTGACGTTTTGGGGGTATTCCCCCTGAGTATTGTATGCTGTAGCGACTGGACAGTCATGAGCTGTTGTCTTGTCTGATTCATGTATTAAAGTGTAAGTTGTTGCCATATTTGCACCAGTGACATGATGCTGTGGCCTTACAGTGACAGTGGATTAAAAAATCTGTTTCCCACTCCAAAGCATAAAAAATGACACAAAATTTTATAGATGTGAAAACAAAAGAAGCTGAAAGAAAGAGAAACAGAGGGAAGCAGTCTTCAAAACTGCTGTGTAAAATCAGATAGCTGCTGGCGTCCGATAAGCTTTTTAAAGTAAACAGTCTAAGAGGTGGAAGCTCTGAGTCACCACATGTGGAAACAAGAGGAGTCCTTGAAGGTTTGAGAGGGAGTTTGAATTGATGTGAGGAGGGTTTTTGAGGAAAATTTTTCATCTCAAGGTCACAGTCACATTGCTTCCACTGTGATTCTCACAGCAGAGGGAGAAGCTGTTTATATCACCAGGAACGTTCTGTGTAAATGATGATGTGTTTGTATGTGAAGAGGCGAAGCCCTCGTTGTAATGACACCACACTGATGGTGAGAATGTTTGTCAGGATTCGTTTATTTCTTTAAGCTCAGTCAGCTCTCGGTCTCTCCGTCCTGCTTATGAAGGGGCGTTGCTGACACTTTCCAAGAGCAACACCCAGTGTTCAAACATGTCAGTGCAGCATGTCCGTGTATCACCAGCACTCCGGATACAGTTTTAAAGTAAATATACAGTATGACTCTTGGCTTATTGTTGGCTTTTCAGTTAAAACTTGATAATGTGTCTGGTTTTAATGATAGAAGAGTTATATCAGTAGATTGCTGTGTTATTTCCAAGCTCCACACCATTAAGCCACAGTTGGATCTTTCACTTAAATATGTTATGTGGGATTTTCCAAAATTTCATATGGATATCTGTCATAATAGAAAATCACTTATTGATTACGTTGACATGTTGATGTGCGTCATATTGGACTTCGGGGGTTTAGAAAACCCCCTGAGAGAAATCCAACTGGGAATAATCGCTTTTGTAGTGTTAATTTAGACACAATTGTAAAGCATAACTGAAGATTTTACACATCGAAAAACAAAATACAATATAAAAGAATAAGAATAAATCATGGATGACACACTGTATGCTGGTCACATGTTACATTTTCCGTGATAACCTGCCGTTTATTGCTTTGCCAAATGTAAGCCTTTCAGTCTTTGGTTTATTTAGCTTTATTAACTTTAAAGGTTTGGTTTCCTGTACTGATGTACACAATAGAAGAGTAATTTAATTAGCTCTTTTCACTGAAGACATTGTAACATGTCACTGTTGGAAAAACACAGGTGTAAATAATTAAATTAATGATTTCATTTAGCTTCTTCAGTTTCAGGGTTCTGGTTGTTCATGCTGGTTCACTGTCACACTGTCATAGATTACTGGGAGCTGAACCATTATTAATGTTATTAATAAGACCTGCTTTTCCTATTATGTGGAGTGAACATGTCCTTTCATGTCATTGTTAATGAAGTTAACACAGGTAACTATGAGGATACAGAGAGCTGAGCACCTTCATTTTTAAGTAACATTTTTATTGGGGAGCAACATAACAGGAAACAACAATAGAAAAAATAATACATATCTATAGAAAGAAGTAAACCAAAAAGTCCATGATTACACTTTTATTTAGTTGCACATTTTTACAGTTGTATTTATTCCTAGAAAAAAAAAGATCACAGAGACGCCAGTTACATCAACAGCCCAAAATAGGCAGTAAAAATCATATTGTACTGATACCAATATTGCTTTTGAAAGGTGATATCAGCTGGTACCACAGTAAGCTGTTGCATAGGTGCATTGTAAAAGGGTCAGTTCACCCAAATTACAAAAAGACATATTTTCTCACTTACTTCTTGTAGTAGCAGTGGAGATAGTTTTGGTTTAATGCGTACAGGTTTTGAGATATTGTCTCTCTGCTGCCACCCCAAAAACAATGGAGGTCAATGGGATTTCATGTGTGGTGCTCAAATTATTGCAAAAATGACAACAACCTCACTTATCAGAGATGGTTACTCTGGAAATCTATAGACTTTGCTTTCAAAGGTGAGTGAGAAAATGTGTCTTTTCTGTTTTGTTTTTTTAATAATTTGGGTGTACCAACCCTTTAATTTTTTTTCATGCTGTTTCACCTGGGAACATAATATGAAATTACAGTAAATAACTTCAGCTCATTAAGACGTGTTAGTATGAGTGCAGCTGCGTTTTAAGTTCTGAAACATCGACCACTAGAGAGCACCACACAGTCACTGACATTAATCTGACGTACAAACAGCAGCTCACTGGCTAAACAGCTGCATTGAAATATCTGTTCTACAGCACTGTGGGCTCAAAAAATGAATACTTGGACACAGAGATGTTTCCTTAAAGGTTTTCCAACATTTTTCATCTCTGTGACAAAACAAAATGCAGCTACAGTATGTTGCATTACAACGACAGTAGAATTAGGCTTCATGAGACTGTGTTTTGTGTAATTTTATGGTGATGTCTTGGTCATTTTTGGTGCTAATGGACACATTTTTAAATTGTTTTGTTGATTTGGAAAATGTTGACATGCAGTTGTGGAATTAGATCCTTGCTGAAAAATTGTTATACTGTGGCCTGACAAAAATATCAAACAGAAAGTTCTTGAGTAATATAATTTTCTTGATGTTGTTGGAGCGATTTCCTTTATTCTGACTTTACATGATGTTGAGCCTTTCCAGGAAATCCCTGAAATAGAGCGGCTTGCTAAGATCAATATTTTTGTGTTTGCCAGTGACCTCCGCCCCCTTGTCAAACTGCCCCTCAAGCTCTTCACAAGCTGTCAGCGGCATGTAGCACTATTTGTTGGTTTGGCTTTAGAAGTAAGCAATGAGAGCCCAATGACTCTTTATTTGGGTAATAAGCTTCCAGTTTAATGTCTAATAATGAATATTTCACAAATAAATATAAAATCTGTAGTTGTATCTACTGAAATGTTCTCTGAAGGCAGTTTATGGTGCATCAGGTTCACACAAATATCCAGCTGAAACAGGGTGCACGAGCTGTATTCTCATGAGGATAGTTGTATAGTTGAGTAAGGTGTAAGACACAAATCATAAGTGTCCTAAGAACAAATGTAGGCAAATATAACAACAACCTAAACTTAAGTACTTATTCTTCCTTTGCTCCACAAGTGTTTGAATAAGAGACAAATAATCATTATTCTTATATCAACAATGGATAACATGACTACTTTTATTGATATTTCTACAAATCATGACTGGACTCTTGAGATTTAACTGAAGCCAATTGTTCTAGTTTTCTGGCCTGCAGCTTTATTTATGGTTCACTCCCACTGCTCTCATCAGCATCATTTTCAGCTGCTTTGAAAGAAAAAGCTCTAAAAAAACACATCTGTACATTATCAGCCGAGCACCAAACAGCAGACAGGCAAAGTTAACAACTAGCTGGTTAATGTAGCGGAACATTTAGCAGCTAAAGAGTCATATTTTTATCAGTAGTTGGTGGCGAGAACAACACAGCTAAGGAGAATGAATATTGAAAACACAACTCAAAATAAATGCAAATGTAGCTCATTATCTGCTGGATGTGTAAGGTCACTGTTTGCCATCAAATCTGCCCTATCAACTTTATAAGGTCAGTGTCAGTTATTGCAGGTTTAAGTATGAGAACAGAAGTCATCTCTTATCTGCAAAGTAAGAATTGTTGCTGTTTTGAGCCATAAAGCAGTGTCTTTGTGTTGTTATTCAATCTACATTCATTTGGAGTTGCTGAGGACATTTTAGGTCGCTCTCACTTGTGAAGAGCTGTTTTGTTGCTACACTTTCTACCTTTAATCAGCAGACTACCCCAAGAGAAGCAGGGAGTCACAGTTTGAACCTGATTAAACACAATTTACATGAAGAGCAGAGGACAATCAGCTCTCATTATTTCTTATATAAGTCTCATTTAAGTTGTAAGGAGGTGCTTAAGAGAAAGCTAATATTAATACATCAATATGGCAAGCACAAAGCTATTAATGTTAATTAATGGCTGGTGATGTTCATGTCAGTTTTATTCTACCAAGCTAACATTAAATGATGCTAAATAATGAAAGCAGCAATAATGCTTCATTGCTTCGTTATGAATGATTCTGCAGCTCAACAGGAACACGGCAATCGCTACTTGTGTAAAAAACAGACCTGTTGCCGCCAAAAACACAGTGATCTTCTGTGCTGTCCCTGCTCGGAGTAGATCTGTGAACCGGTTATATTAAACGCTGCCCACAGAAAGCATCTCAGTAAATAAAATTCCTCTCCTCATACAGCTCCCCTCCCTCCTCATGAGTGAATAGCAGCTTTGTTTCAGCTGTCAGGGTCGATTAAATCTTGCTCCCGTAAACAAACATCATGGCGGACAAATGGAAATGAGTGGCCCCTCCAGCGGCCCCACAGAGGATGTAGCATACCATTCCAACATTTTCCAAATCCCAAATCCTGGGTGCTTTCAACATGCCACCGACGTGTTACTTTGACTTCACTTTGTGTTTGGGGGCAGGCGCGGGTGCAGGGGCGGGGGCAGGTGAGGGACTCACTGTATCATACATACTGAAAAACCTGCAACAAAACAAAGGACATCACATGACACAAGATCATTTTAAATTATTCTCATATTTTGTTTGCATGATATTAAGAGCAGACATTATATAAAGAGCAGGATACTTACATGTTTCTGATTTTCTTTACAAAAGCTTTCACCGCTCTAACAAACCTCCTCATCCGCAGCTGTTGTCAAAATGACAGATGGGTCAGTGCATTCAGAGTCTATTTGTATCAAACTGCTCTTTCTCTGCTATCAGTAGATGGTTTAACAGATTATTTTCTGCTTGAGTAAATATATTCAGGTTTGTTTTGAATCTCACCTGCTGTTTTTTGTACAACAGAGGAAAGGAAAAAACAGTGATCACGGCTGTAAAACAAGGACACAGGAATAATTATTTTCATCACTTTACTATTGTACAAGTCCATTTTAATTTGTGAATTACCATTGAAATACATGCCATACAAAACCATTTCTCTAAGCAACATATCTCATCCCTATCTCTTAGGATAAAGTCTGTGTCGATGATTGGACACATGAACTGTGTGACTTTGGCACAGGAAACTGGCTCCTGTCAAAATTAGTTTCTTTTCACCATGACCACAATGTTTTACTGACTGTAACCAACAGGTTTCATTGGAAGGAACTGGCACATTTAAGTTTAGGAGACACAAATGCAGGAAATATGTTGTGTAAGTGTGAGGAGTGAAGATGCACAGTGAGCAAAACTCACCAGCTATCAGCAGAGTCAGTCCGTTGGCTATGATACCGACGTAGGTCAACAGATACAGAAGCACAACAAACTGAAAGAAAGAGCAGAGAAAATGTTTTGAAAATTGATTTTTAAGTTGTATAAGCAGTGATGTTAACAATTGATTAATAATTAAGTCATGTGAAGGGTTTGATTGTACTGTTGATCCCACTGAGAATCAACACCTGCGCAGCTCTGCTGATTTCAGGTCACTGTTTTCAATTGCTGGTCCACCCCAAACAAAAACCATAAGTTGATTTAAAACTGTGGGAAGATGCTCACAGCTACATACACTTGCCCTGTTCTGGGGCAGCATTGCTGGCAGCCACACTGTCTTTTTTAATACTATCACCAGATGGTGCCAGAGTCAGAAATTTTCAAACACACTGTACATGTTTTGGTTTTGTGACCTATGATTTATGGACTTTCAACACTGGACTTTTTTGATGTTCATATATCTGTCATTATTTTATCATCACACACAGACCTTAATAGAGTCAATCATGCTGTCGATGAAAAGAAGGCGTTTGATCTCTGTGACAGCAAACGCGACCAGTAACACCGTCTCCTCCACCAGCATCACTGTCTCCTTATCTGTCAGAGAGCTGTCGTAATCCAGATGGGACCTGAGAAAAGAGACGCACATACAGGCCCTTAAGTACATGAACAGCAATGTGCATCGACCACAAATGAGGCCCTGTATTTGTCCAGAAGTAGCCAGTTAGTGACATTATAGAGAGCAGTGCAGTGGCATATTTTTCTTCCATATAAGATTAATTGTGGGCTTAATGTCTAAATCAACATAAATGGACTCACTGGAAGGGGTGCTCCCCCCTGGGGTTCCAGCGCAGCAGCTCCAGCAGCTTATAGTAGAGGCGGAGGGGGAAGGTGACACACATGACACCCAGACAGATGTGGGAGATCACAGTGATGGCACTGAGCTGGAACATACTGGCCAGACCAATCACCAGCCCCGTAAACACCACACCAGTCTTCCTCACTTTCCGCCAATACACCAGATCTACAACTGTAAAAGAAGGTGGACACAAGTAAGAAACAGTTAATAATGTGTGATGACACACAGTAAGAGCTTGAACAGTTAGAAACAATTTTTTTTTCTCCTTATCAATATTGTTTGTTAATTTATCAGATGCTTCTGTTTTTGATTTTGGAGCAACCTTTGTTGATCGTTTCAAGGTTTCATTCTGCATCATCTGGCTGTGAAGCAGTCTCGCAAGTAAAAATAAACAGCTTTTTCTTTGCTTTCTTTGATTTTCTCTGCAACTTTGTTTTTCTATGGGGCTTTTTTATCATTATTTAGCCATAGTCATTATCACTAAGAGAGGAACAAAATAATCAAGACTCGATGGACACACTGGTGCCAGGTATAAATATTATTATACATATTATACACATGTTGTGGGCATATGAAACACACCATTAAGCTGCATCATGGCAGGTGTAGATCCAGTGTTTTAGGAGCTTGAATCATAGGAAGTAAGTCAGGATGACAGTTCTTCTTTACAATCTGTCTCTTGCAAGTTCCAGTTTTATGGAAGCGTAATGCTAAATGGATGGAGTACATCTCTCATTGTCGTATTAAAATAACACACACTGGCCACACAACAAACGAATAGCCATCTTGTCATCATATCAGAATGTCATCAATCTGTTACTGTGAGAATCAGTGTCATCAGCCATAACAACATACAATATAAGGCATAAAAATGGTCATTTGAGTTTAAATTTGCACAGATTGAATCATATGAAGCTTGTCCTTCCTTCACTGTAAGCATTGTTGCAGTTATATTTTTTCTTGGCCTAAATTTAAATGAGGGAGCACATGTTCATGTTAGATGTTCTTAGTTTTATAAACTACTGTGAAAGTTACACCACTTTACTCTGTGATTCTCAACACTCACTCCTCACTCAACGACCAAGATCATCTTCTTGTATTTATTACAAACAAACGTGCTGCTGCCGAGACGCACAACACTCCCTCTGTGCCAGAGAGTGTTCAGGTGTAAATGACAGAAAATGCAAAACCTGCCGTGAACTCACTATAGTTTGAATCACTGTTAAATGAATAGCAAAAAGTTAATTAAACACACTGCTTTTGTACTTTAAACATTAGAGATACCCCTCATTTGAAGAGTTAAGTGAAATGGTATGGACCAATATGAATCTCTCTGGCTGTATATCTCAAAAAATAAAAAATAAAAAACAAATAAAATGTCTATCTACAGAATTGCTTTTTTAATAAGTAAAGTAAGGGGCTGGAGAAAGGACAAAAACGAAATAAAACCAGTAAGAAAGCTCAGTACAGAAGGGCGAAAACATTAAAATAATCAATACTATCCAGAAAATCTATTCTCTGCCAGGTTTGCATACACAACACTGGTTTCTTTGTTACTCAAATCAATGACAGTAGCATATTTTTGTTCATATCTTTGTGCCAAAAGAGAAGATATTTCAGGAAACAAATATGTCTTAATGAACGCACTGCTTTTAGTAATGCACTTGTTACTGAACATTCAGAATCAATTACAAATAAATGAATAATAAAACTGTGAATCACTGTATGGTATTAGATCTTCAACTACCAAAACATCTAATTAGCCTACTAACTCCAGCGTTAATCTTGAGGCAATTATCTGATTAAAACAAACCCTCGGGCATCTTACACTTAAACATGTACACACACACAACTCTTTTTTTCGCAAAAGACAATGTGCAAGCAACAACAACCCTTCTTAATAATCAGGTTTCCAGACAAATCTGTAGGTGAACATTTTTCAAGTTTTCTTATTTAACAACAAATTTGGACAGAACAGAGACACTCATACTTATGCTTTTACACCTATGAAGTCATTTTCCTCAGCATGTCATAACCATAATCTAACTCAAATTCTCACCCCAATAACCAAAATATAACCAATTTTTTTTTTAAATAACCCTGACAAGAAAACACTTATCAGTCTCATTTTCTAATGAGACAAAGTGGACCTTTAGGAATGAAACAAACATTCAATCAGCAGCAGGGTCTCATTTAGCTGAGCCCCATTCTGACCACGAAATGAAAGACATGCTGGACTCGGTGTCGGACTGGTCACCCTGTCTGTAATCACATCTTCCCAGCAGAGAGAAAAAAAAATTAATTCTCTCTTCCTCCATCTGACAGCAGACCAATTCACTCCAATTCACTTAACTCAAAGCTGTCACTATTTATTTCCTTACGTTTGGTGGCCATTTCAGCGGCAGTCCAGCTTGCTCTCCTCTCTTTCTTGAGCTTGTTGGCTTGCACTCCAGGCTTTTTTTGGCCACCCCAGCTCCGTCAGCAATATAAGGCCTGGCTGGCCTAATTTTATCCTGTATTGGATATCCCCTGTTTGGATTCACACACTCACTCTCACACACACACAAATTGGGAACTTGAGACGTCAGCATACATGTACTTGTCCCTCGGCTTTCAGAGACTCTCAAGGTTCCTCTGCCTGTCAGTGGCTGACCTGCACCCAGAGGCCTTCAAAGTTAGTTAGGAACAGCTTTTAATGTAAAATTCATCACCAATCAGGATTAATAAGAACACAACCAGTGTTAGTAGGTCACTACAGTATCTCCTCCAGCTGAGTATGCAGCATTCATAACAAACTAATGAATTTATTATAGAGCTTGAATCATAACACGGCACACTGTAATAGAAAAACGATTGAGATGATTTACCAATCACATTTTAAATGCATGGAAGACATATTTCTCTGCAGAGCACATTATCTTCAGCACATTTCAGCTCCTTGCGACTGTCTCTGTTGACATCTTAGAGTCAGTCAGACCAAAATCTGGAACCACACACACCTCTCAACTCCGTAAGTCATTACTTAACCAAATAACTCACACCTTATAGTTGGAAAGATATTGATTAGTACTCTAATTTGTTTTTAGAAGCAGATATTCTCATGTTGCAGGCAGATAGCTATGTTTAAAATGTCTACTGTACATCACAGTATCATCCAAATTATTATTATTTTTAGCACCATGTGCTGTACTGTTATAGTTTGTCCCTCTGATCAGTTTTCTGTTGCCATTTCAGATTATTTTTGCTCATGTTTTGACAGATCATTCATTTTGCTGCAGTATGATGTGGCTGCTCAAGCTAATACACAGCTGTGTAATAGCACATTCTTGCAGCAGTGAATAGAAATGTCAATCTAAAAAAACATTTTTGCAAGAATGCACAATGCTCCAGGGGAATTTGGAGCACACACATATACTCACGGGTCTGTTTTCTATTGGTTTTACCTCTGAGACTGAGCTGTTTAAACACTATCATGACTAAGGAGTTATCCAACCTTTCCTGCTTGGTCGCAAGAGCATGACTGGCAGTGCGCGTCAGCCCCTTAAATCAAAGTATGTGGAGAATTACAGAGAGCGGTGATGTCATCCTGGCTGACTGCACAGATTTAAGCAGTTGTTTGGGGAACGGTACCAAACAAAAACTGCTGTAAGTCATGTTGTGGTGGCATGCATACTCAAGCAAAACCAAAATCAAATTTCTGCTTGTTCAAAATGAAGTAAACAGATAAGACATGAAGCAATCTTTGCCCCTTTATCTCTCTTTCACATTGTAGACACAAAAACAGTCCAATCTGACTCAACATTAAAGTCAGAGTGCCACTCTGATTTCAGGTCTTAATGGTCTGTCAGTGTTGTGGTGCAAGATCAGTTATGAAACCCTGCAGAGGTGCATACATGCACTGTGACCATGTTTAACACACAAAAGTGAAACATCAGTTGAAAGAGATCATCTGTGCGCATAATGAAAATAAGCCTTCTTTCCTTCCTCCACCCTCCACCGTCTCTGTGTCTCCTCTTGCCTCCGTCAGCCACACACTGTGTGCTAAATGGCTGACTGTCCTGTAATCCACAGCACTGCAAGCCTATAATCCAGACCGATCAAAGGTTGAGATTACCAGAGAGGGTGGGATAGTCCAGAGCTGCAGACAGGAGGACAGTGAGAGAGTGTCGATGCAAGACAGGCAGGGATTGGTGCACACAAATAGCCAGCCAATCACAGAGGAGGCAAGGAAAATAACAAGGCAAAGGGAGAGCTGGTGAAAGAGGGAAGAGCTATGAAAAAGCGAGGGAGAAGGTGAAATCACAGCAGCACAGAGACTAGAGACCAAACAAGGAGGAGAGGAAGGATGAGTGGAGGAAAGAGCGCTGATCAGTGAGGTCTCCAGAGGGGGAGAAGGAGATGAGCAGGGAGAGGAGGGTGAGCAGCCAGCACAGAAAACATCCATCAGCGCAGGCAGCCATGCTCTGAGCCCTGGAGCAGAAGGGCTACGCAGACACTGCACAGGCCCAGCATCAGGCCTAGCTCAGCCCTCCATCCCAGCCGTAAACACCGAGGCAGGGACAAAAGAAGATTCTCCACGTATCAGCTGTGCATAAGAGCCATGAGGACAGCCAGGAAGGGAAGTGTGGAGATGCCTGCGTTTGTGCGGCAGCTGGTGAAAGAGACTGAAAAGAGGGTCAGCTCTTTCTTCAAAGGGGGCCGTGGAGGAGCAGCAGAGGGAGAGCAGCAAGGGGAGGGGGAGAAGGAGGAGGTCATCCCCAGCCCCTATCTGGACCGGCCGGTCTTGGACAAGCTGACAGAGGAGGGCTGCGCCCGCTGGGGCCTCACCTACGCTCTGGGAAGCATGCAGGGCTGGAGGGCCAACATGGAGGACTTCCACAACTGTGTGCCACAGCTGGGTGGAGAGCTGGCCGACTGGAGCTTCTTCGCTGTGTTTGATGGTCATGCAGGCAGCACGGTGGCACAATACTGCTCCCAGCACCTCCTGGGTCACATGCTGGCAACAGGTGAAAAATATGGATTTAAAAATGAGTGAATGATATGAATGTAATATATAGAGATTTAATCAAAGATGCTTTAGTCTTTTAGAAGGGAATACACAGAGAAAAAGCTCTTCTTACAGTGGTTGATGTAAAGAAAGAGAGAGGAATGCTCCCTGTTATCAGATATCAATATCATGACTGATAATTTTTCATTGTATTCTGAAAATACAGAGTACATTGTATGTAATGATATGTTTTTATGGGATGCTTGGATTCTTAAAGTTTTCCATCATTGTATCTGTTTGTGCACACAGGTGGAATGGGACCAGAGGACGACCCCGAAAAGGTGAAAGGAGCCATCATAGAGGGCTTCCTGCAAACAGACAAGCACCTGCACTCTGTGGCACGTCGTGAAGGCTGGGAGAGAGGTGGCACCACCGTTGTGGCCACTCTCATCTCACCGTATTACATCTACTTCGCCAACTGTGGTGACTCGAGGGCCATGCTGTGTCGCTCTGGTCAGGTTTGCTTCTCCACTGAGGACCACAAACCTTACTGCCCTCTGGAGAAAGAGCGTATTGAGAGTGCAGGAGGTTCTGTCTCCATCCAACGGATCAATGGCTCCTTGGCAGTCTCCCGTGCCCTGGGAGACTTCAGCTACAAGGGCGCAGAGAACCGGACGCCCAGCCAGCAGATGGTCTCACCAGAGCCAGAGGTGTGTGTAGTGGAGCGCTCACCAGCAGATGAGTTCCTGGTGCTCGCCTGCGACGGGGTGTGGGACACCATCAGTAACGAGGAGCTGTGCGCCTTCATCCACAACCGGTTGCGTGTCTGCACTGACCTGAGGGATGTCTGCACTCAAGTCATTGACCTCTGTCTCTATAAGGTCAGAACCTGCTACTATCCCATTATATTACAAAGTGATTCAGCACTTTTACATAGTGTTCTGTAGTGAAACTGAAAATACTTTTAACTAATTGTAAACACGAAACACAATTTCAGTTTAAAACGAGTTACATAATTTTTAATGGGCTGTTGATTTTATGTAATAACATAATCCCTCCAACTGTGACTGTGTTAAGTTAGGTTGACTGGATGTGAAGGCTGCCAGGATCAGCCCACTTTTTAAAAAAAAAACAAATCCCAGCTTCCTTAAGATAATTCAATGACAGTTTCTGTTTAATTAATAGTACACAAACCAAATCAGGCGTAATTTATTTTCCTTATGAATTTCACTCAGGCTTTCAAAAAACTCACCTTTTCTCATATCTAACTTTTTTGTCCAACTGCTTTGAATGGACAGGTGATACATTTAGTGGGGTGAGAAATTTTCAAAACGTGTTTTACTTCATACTTTATATTTTCAGTATTGCTGTAATGGGCTGAGTTACATCTTTAAAAGATAAGACACATGTTGTGAGTACTGGGGATGTACAGAGCCCGGAGTCCCACAAGGGAATGAGCTGGATCCTCTCATTTTGCTTATAATAATCTGAAAACTTTCTTTCTACATACTGAATGCAAATGACTTGGTGGTGCTATCACCTTTAATAGTTGGCAGATTATTTAACACATAGTTGCTTAATTAGCAGATAAACAGTAATATTAGTTTTCCAACGGGCAAATTTAAGTCTAGTGTTCACTCTCCTTTCGCTTTAGTTTTTTTCCGGCTCTTAAGAATAACATCTGTCTCTTTAGCTAGGTGTTCCACTTTCTTCACCAGGTAGTTGCAACGTTATCTGCTGCTTGATGCTGGGCTGGTAGTGTACAATGGATTTTAAAGCTTTTTCACTGAACACAGCTTGCTGCTACGGTGGAAAAAGACAATGTGAGAGCAGTGAGAGAGTGAATCTAAAGTAAAAAAGTTAGCTAAAAGTTGCTATTAAGCAACCACTTTCACATACGAGTAGTCATGTGATCAATCATCAATATAAAATTATTAATTATAGCTGCTTTATACACATTTGTGGCCATATGGATGGGAAGGTCTAAAAGTAAATCAGAGAATAGTGTCTTTGGTCTTAACACCACAGATTTACACTGAAAACGCAGCAGTGACCTCTGCATGAGCTTTAGTTCGGTCTCAATTAGACTGTGGCTGCTGTTCATGATACAATAGTCAGACATACCACCTTAAAATAGACTGCAGAGGTGTCAGAACAGGTTAGAAAGGATTATTCTGGGTTCCAATGAGGACTCATTTCAGCACCTCTCACTTTGATAGTGTCAGACAGTTGAAGGTTGTTCAATAACATAGAATTGTTTGTTGTACCATCCTTATACATGAGGAATAATTTCAGACTAGTGAAGGAAAAAAAATATTGACAGCCAGCCCCGCTTTGTTTAGTGAAGGACATATTTCACCATACAGCAGAAAAGCTTCATCGCATTAAGTTGTGGCCTTTTAAATTAACTGAAAGGTAATTAATATATGAAATTGTATTTATAGTCTGTCTTGTGTTTTCTTTAAAAGCAAAGAAACACACCAGGATAAACATGGGCCACATGTGCACAGGCTAACAGCCGAGCTGCACTCTGTTTGGCCATCATGTCCGTCATATCACCCGGTTATGTAACAGGGCTGCAGCTTGGAGATGCACAATGACCTCAAAATGTCACAGCTTCCTCCACACTCCATTTACATTTTGCTGCTCCGCTGCATCTGTGTGACACTGGTGTGCAAACCTTGAGGTGAAAAAGATCTATTTCCAACATTGTTCACCCAGGATGAAATAATGTTTCATATGATGACCAGTGAGGTCTGCCATCATAACTCACCTCTGTTGATGCCGCTCTGGTCCACAGGGCAGCTTGGACAACATCAGTATCATCCTGCTGTGCTTCCCTGGAGCCCCCCAGCTGTCAGCAGAGGCACTACACCAGGAGGCCGAGCTGGAGGACCTGCTGGAGTCCAAAGTAGCAGGTGTGTGGTTATACATGATGTGCAAGAGAGGCTGTAGGTGCTATATTGTCAAGGATACCTTGTTTTTTCATAACTTAATGCTGAAATCTTTTATGGTTTGTAGTTGAAGCATATTGAGCTGAAACTCTTCTCTGTCCTGTTTTATGAGGACAGACAGCCTTGTGGTGACTGCAAGCCTTTAATTTTTATTTCTAATACAAAGATTAATCAATCAACATCTCTCTTACAAGCTCCCCATTTTAATCCTCCAAAGGATAATGCTGCACTATTCTATATTTTTCTTATTGTCAACAAATCCAATGAAAAGAGACCAAAACCAACAATGAATTGATCCTAGTAACAAGTATTTTACGTGTATCTGTAGTCTATATCTATATCTATATAATATAGATTAATCCTCTTTGCCATAGATCTCCAAAACTATTAAAAACACATCAGTGAGTCACACTGTTGTACTGGGTGAAGTTCTTTCATTATGATGAACACAGTCACTCTAGTTTATTTTGAGTCAATCCCACACACACCTTCCCATTGTCCTAAATAGTCCCTAACACCAAATGTGTATTGATCCTCTGCTGAAAATAGTTCCCAACAAGTGCACTATTTACTCCTGTTTGAGTAAATTTAGCTAAAAACTAGTCTCCAGCTGTTAAGGGAAATTACTTCACATTAGTAAAAATGAAAAACAAACAAAAAAAATACATATGTGACCCTTTATTAAACATGTTATTCTATAGGAACAAATGAGTGAGTAGGGAAGTCAGAAATTATTGATAGACGTAACACATTGTCGTTATTTGTTGACAATGAGAAAAATATCAAATAACACCAGCCTTCTTCTTTAAGCTGTCTGTAAAACTTCAAGAAAAACTATCCAAATGTGCTTGTATGCCTGTTTCTATGTTTGTGTTTTGATATTTGACAGAGATTTATGATGAGCTGTGTGCCAGAGGAGAGGAGCCTGACCTGTTGTCTGTCCTCACAATCCTCGCATCCACCGTCATCCCTGGATTACCACCAGGTGGAGGCATACAGAGCAAGTAAGAGACATAATGTGTGTTTATGTCTGTGTGTGTGTCTGTACACTGTTACTGGAAATTACATCATGCTACTTCTGTGTGTTACAGAAGGAACTGCATTATTTCTGCTTACTATCAACAAAGAGAGACGCACAAGCCCACAGTACCTAATGTAAGTACAAAGTAATCATCTGTCCCACTCTAACCATTAGAAGACATGTTATTTCCATCAGTATGCACAGTATATTTCTCACTCCTTTACCTGTCCATCCAGGGACTGGGAGGCTCCTGAGAAGCCCAGCTGGATTTTGCCACAAAGGATCCATGGAGGGACTGTAATTAATGTCAGTATTAAAACTGTTTTCTTCATGTGTGTAATTTGACAAAAAGGGAGATAACGAACAGACAGGGGTGTTTGTTTACATCATGCTAGCAAGCAGCATCTTGTCAGAACAAATACAATGCAAAAATAGAGGTAATAAAGCCTGATACATTTTATATTTATACAAGAAGGACATTTTGTAAAACTTACTCAGAGACACTGACCCAGCAACAAACCTCTGCCTCATATTCAGTGAAGAGAAGATACATGATGATCAAACGACAGCCTGTAAAACTCAACATCAACCAACTGTGAAATTGTACATTTTCATCAGATATAGTAAGAAATGTGAGTATATGTAAGGTTGTATTTTAAAGCTGAAATTAAAGGTTTTAAGAATGGTAATAATAATATAATGTATTCAGCTTGTTAACCAGCCTTTCCTCAATAGGAGGGGGAAGTGTGAAACATTGTCAGTGCTTGGCAAAAGTTAGCATGCAGCTAACATATATTCATTTAGTTTCAACAGGAAACAGCGCCATCTTAGGCAGTTGATGGGAATGCACAAATGTATCTTTTCCCCTCATGGTTGACAGGCAAATAAACGTTGATTAAATATTGAATTCAGCTAATTAAAGGTGCAGTGTGTGTAGGATTTAGTGGCATCTTGCAGTGAGGTTGCAGAAACATGTGGGAGAACCTACAGTGGGCTCATTCTAAGCTAACGAAAACACAACAATTCTTATTTTCAGGTGATTATATGATAATTAAAACATACTTATGAATATTATATTCCAATTCTCCATTCCGATAAATGCCACTAAATTCTACACAGTGCACCTTTAAATCTCAACACATACACACATTTGGTCAAGAAAAAATACATTTCACACATTGTCTAAAATCTCTCTGAAGAGGTGTTTACTTTTACATTTTGTGTATATTTTAAACAAGTAGAATCAGATCTACTTGGCTGAGTGATGTTTGGAAAATTTGTTAAAATAATTTGTTACACTGCAATCAAAAGAGCTATACAGCATGTTAAGGTTTGATTATTACTTAAAAAGCAAAATTAGTTTTGGAAAGCACATCTTTAAAAGTATCCGAATATATCTCTATATTTACTGACCAATCAAAATCTATTTATATTAAGAGATTCAACATATAAACATTTTTTGCAATTCTTTCTATGTATGAAACATATTTCTAAATCCATTCTTCAGTACAGAGCATGTGAAATGTATTTTTTCCATAAGTTGGATATGTACTGTGCTGCCTTATTCATCAATTATATATTTGATAAAACAAACAACAAGCATCAGAACGGGTCAGTTTCAGGATGGGTCAATTTATCAGCATCATGCTGCATTGTTGTATTATTTCAGTGAGTAATTTTCTGTGTATAGACATTACATGTTAAGAGTTATGATTGTTTTCAACCTAAATAAAGAATATTTGACTGACTACTTGCAGTATTTTTACCCACAGTAACTGACTAAACAATTTCTCTCATTGTTTTAAAATGAGTAACAGTGAAGACAATTGTCAAGCGTGGCCACTAAAGAAAAATGGAGGATTTTGTCTACTCTAAAGATCTCTCATTCATCATCTAAAGCACTGATGAAAATCTGCCATGTAGAAATGACAAAATGACACAAAACGGATTCAAATGGGTTTTCTTGCATAGTGAAGGATCTCCTCCAGCTACCCAAGGAGAGCCTGAATCTTGCCTTCCACTCCGTTGATGTGATCTGGTGACTGTCTGTACAGCACTTATTGACATAAGGATGTCCTCTACGGGCCTCGTTTGATTAGATGTGCTCTATTTAAAACCCTGGATCTCAGTGCACTCTTTCATGATTGTGAATTTCAATGACATGCATTGATGAAACAAGACGGGCGATTTGCAAGCAATCAACAAATTAAAATGTTTCTTTCTCGGTGCTCGTGAGCTCCTGTAGTGTGTTTGAGGAGCTCCTTTTCAAACACAAATCACAATCAACATGTTTTATACATGCAGATAGTTATCTAAGAGGAGACTGTAGATACTGTGTTCCTGTCTGCATGTTCACTAATACTGGCTGCCACCTCACATACAACCATATTTGTCGAGGAGCTAAGGGGACATGTGCGGCACTCTTAAATCAGCGGTCCCCTTTAAGTGGTCCTCCACTGCTTCTTTCATCTGATTGCTTTTGTATGAGCCAATCACTTCAGGACATCAGACCCCTCTTCACAGTGATGCTGAAATCTTTAAATTGCATTCGCCTTTTGGCTCTCTTTCTCCTCTCAGAGCAAAATGCGAACAATTATTTGATGTCCAGAATCCACACTGGAGGTCTGCTATTATCTGCATAGACTTCCACTGAAATTGCTCAGAGAGGCGCTGAACAGATGGTAATTGGAGGGGAATTATTCTATTGTGAGAATTTGGTTTTGTCATACTGAGAGGACAAATGATTTTCTCAGAATCAGTCAGTAAGGAAATAGTTGGATTAGGGCTCCAATATAGAGAACCCAAAGCATAAAAGAATACACATCTTGGTGTGTTATACAATGTGGTGCTACCTATCCACACTGGTTTCCTGTAGGCGATTATTCATGATGGCCAAGGCTCCCACACCGCCAGAGAATCCATTTTGATGACCATAGCTCTGCCGTGGGCCCTGATGAGCTGTTTCGCTCAGCTGCTTCTGCAGCAGCGCCAGAGACACCTTATTAGACACCATGAACTCATTGACAGAGATCATCTCTCCTGACAGCCGGCGGCCTACATAAACCCCATCAGTCACTGCACCGGCTTCTGTCTCGCTATCACACACTGTCTCTACTGAGCCCTCCGTGTAGCGGTGTCTTCCTGCAGGGCAGTGGGATGAGATGGGCTGCACGGTGTTGCGTTTTAAGCGTTTTTGCCTGAGGTGTGCAGTCGGACGCCTCTGGCTGCGATTTTTCTTATGGAGGCAGGGGCAGCAGAGCCACCAGCAGCCAGATGTAGAGCAGGAGCAGGACTGATGCTGCCCGGAACAGACAAGCTTACCCAGGATCCAGTTGAGAGTTTGCTTGATGATAATAGAAATGACATTAAAAAGTGAGTAGATGCAACATACTCCCATTAAGATGAAAAGGCAGTTCCCGAGCCGGTAAGCCTCCTGAGACTCGTACTGCTGTCTCTGGCTGCTTACTAGGTCCCCGAAGCCGATGGTGCTGAAGGCCACGAAGCAGAAGTAGAGGGAGTCCACATAGCTCCAGTTCTCCATGGAGCTGTACAGAGTAGATGCACTGCATGCAATCACAATCGAAGCCACTCCCAGGATCAGCATCACATAATAGACCGAAGGCTTCCAACCTTCTAAACTGTCCTCCTCCCGGGACTGCTCCTCCCCGCTCGACATAATCCCCACCCCAGCACATCGCAGCCGACGCTCATGACACCAGCGCATGATGTAAGCTAACATCGTGATGATCCTTTCTAGGAAGAGGTTAAAGAAGAGGATGGTGGCAGCACAACCAATGAGGCCGTAGAAGATTAGGAATATTTTCCCAGCTATGGTCGCTGGTGTGGTCATGCCAAAGCCTAGAAAGGAAAAATAAAAGTTTCAAAGGTCTTGGATGATATGTAATACAGTTCTGGAGTTGGTATCTCATAAGGAACATCTAAGAACTTCTGAATCAGCATCTCAGATAAACAAAAAAAAGCTGCAAGACTTACCAATAGTGGAGACCACCGTGCCCACAAAGTAGAAAGCTCCAGAAAAGTCCCAGCGGGGCCTCAACGCATCCACTCTGATCCCGGCTCCGTTTGCCTCCTCGTACTGGCGCAGCAGAGTGTGCAGGGCCCCCAGGTTGACCCTGTATCGCTGGGTGAAGTTGTCCAGCTGCTGCTTCCAGAGGCGGCGGGCACGGAGCTCGAAGGGGTGTTCCAGGGCTGAGAAGATGGCTGCCCCGCACAACAAGTAGAGCAGGATGAGCCCGGCCAGCAGGCAGAAACGGGCGTTGTCTTCATTCATGGGCGCCCTGGGGCAGCAGCAGCCACCAGCAGCCCTCCTCTGAGCCATGACCACAGCAGCAGCACAGATACACCACTGTAACAGCATGCAACGCCTCTGCCAGTGCTACCAAGTCACACACTCATTGTACGCGTTGCACGCATCACCCGCCACACAACATACATGCGCAAACTATATGAAACACACCTGGTTTACATACACAGTGATGCATTTGGCTCAGGATTGAAAGACATCTCTTGCAGGAGGGCTGAGGGCTGCTTTGATCATTTAGGAGAAAAATGATGCATCTGTGACAAAACAAAAAGGAAAATCTCTCAATATGAATATTATTAATACTAAAATGTACATATTTTATTATTTTATTTTGCATAACTGTATTGTTTATTCATGCAAAATGATTTTAAACCACAAAAATCTGACTGACAACATGCATGACTTTTGGTTAAATCAATATATTATAAAGTTCATAGTTAGTTAACACTGTAAATTAAGAAAAACTGTTTATTCAATAGCTGTTTATGATATGTAATGTACACACAGGTCATGTAGTCAAAGTTTAAAGTAAAAAGAAACACATAGTACCTGTTGTCGTTCCCTGAGCGCTGCTGGTCTGCTGTGTTCTTATGGATCTGCAGAACAATGATCAGCGAGAGGAAGCCCCTTGAGTTTTTTGTGCAAACCGAGAGGCTGTCTGATGTTTTGTCTGTCACATACTGACATCATCATCCCCTGCCCACCCCCCTCCGTCTTTGAGCACAACCCGATTGGTGCTGTCATCTCTTCATTTTCAAAGCACTACTCCTCTTTTCAAGCCTTCATCACACCTCAATTTGACTTCTGCTGAAAGAGCCACATGTGACAAAAGGTTTGCTTTCAAAAATTTGTCCAATCTCTGTTACATCTACCAAGCATGGATCAAGGAATTTCAAGTCCTAATTGAAGTCAATCTGGACTCCTCTCTGCAGCCATGTTAGAGACATTAAAGGAGCGCCACATAACCAGATGCTCGCCGGTCTAACAGGACAAAGTTGAGTGGGTACTCGACTCTAAACTGCTCCGGTGGGTTTTGATCAGTAGCAAATAGATCAGACTGTGGTTGTGCTGTGCAGCTTGCAGACCCTCTGAGAGGGTTTTTTGTTGTTGCTGCAGACTGTGTGGGAGGATTAGTTGAACATGGCTATCAGTTTCTCTGTCTGTTGTCATCCCTTTAATCTTGTGTGGTTCAGCAGGTAAGGGCAGGGGTTCCCTGTGCCTGCTGTCTGATGGCTGAATGACCGTAGAGGACAGGTGTGGACGACAGAGAGCACATCTGCCTTCATCTCACCAGTCAGCCCTCAATCAGGTGTTCAACTTCAGTTTGATTAATATTCTGATGTGTGTGATTCTGACAGTTTTGCACATCAATCTGTTTAACATGATAATTTAATGACTTTAAATGTTAGTGAAAGCACTGATGTAATTTGTTTCTCAACAGAATTACAGCATGTTTACCAATAACCAAACATTACAAGATATAATTACTTTATTAAGAATTTTATACGATGAGCTTAATTTTGTGCTTCATTTAACAAACCAAAAATGTTAATGTCCATGTACAAAAGATTCAACTTTGCATGTCAAAATTCAGTAAAGCCAGGATCTAAATATGACATTGGCACAAAATTAACAACGTACTTTTTCAAATATTCTCATCCTTAAGTAATTTACTCAAATACAAATATTTTTATTTGCTTATTTGTTGTCTATTGGTTTATTTATGGGTATTAAATTTAGCCTAAAGGGTAACTTTAATCCAAAGTCAGTCTGCAAATTGTTAATTATTTTGATTGATCTTGTATTAAGGCAGAAATGCAGAAATCACAATCTGCTTGATTGTTTTCAGTGATCCGAAACAGAGTAGAAACATTAAATATCATCGACCTTCATTCCTCAGAAGAGAATAAAAACACTGCGATTAATAACTGATACTGAGACAGATACACATTTCAACCAGATAGTTTCTGTCAAGGTGTCAGCAACAGAGAGAATAAATGAGGACAGTTTGTGTCCAAAAAATATCAAAATGCCAATGTGACATTGACAACAAACTAATCATAAGATTTTGTTAACAGCATATAAAAGCATAAATTCTACTCACTAGTAATTAAATCGATAAATGTAGAAATATTGTGTTGCAATATTACTCATCATGGTACTGAAATACATGTTTACCCACTGTTGCTACCTTTGGGTCTTAAGTTGGACTTTTAGGTGAAACACAAACATTCATTCCTCATAGTTAAAAGTACAAAGACAACCCGGAAAATAATATAAAACGTAATGTGAAAATTAAACCATCAACCCCATAAATCACTATAGTATATGCAAAAGTCTAATTTTGTTGGACTACAAGGAACACTAATACTGACGCATGAATGGTGAAATTATTTAACAATCTGATGTGAACATGTATGTGTCACTGTGTAATAAGCCACAATACCGACTTATCTCATTCCTACACAGCAAAATATCATATCTATGCAAATTATGCATTTAAACCTTAGCAAATACTGATGGTGAAATAGTAATGAAATAATGAAATATCAGTTCACTTTTTGGCATCATAGTTTTAGCACCATTTTAATGACACAGTGTGACATTTTAACTAGTGATCATCTTAAGCCAGAGGAGGCATCCATAGTTTTAGCTTATAATTGCAAGTTCCATATGTTTCCTGAAATAACAAGCAGGACATCTCAACGCAATAGGGTCGGACGTCTCCTGGTGAAGCTGTAAACTGAGACTGTGTTTGGCTCAGTGTCAGCGAGCGCAGCTGAGTGTAGGTCTAAGCAGTGGTCACACTGGATTTACTGTAAAGGCTCAGGTTGCTAAGGGATCTCATAAATTACTAATGATCATTTAATCAGAGTTGTGTGTCTGATTTACTGATAAAATCTGTTCATGCCAGCTTTCAGTTAATTTTTGCAATATTTCTTGTTATTGTAATCAACCACATCTTCCATTTTACACCCTCATTACTATATTTTCCTCTAAAGTTCATTTCCTCAATTCTGACAACACAATCATTTCAGAAACCAATCCATCTGCAGCAAGAGGTGAAGGAAGGATTGAGAGTAAATTTCCACATGTTTTTCATGTGGTCTTTTCAGGTCAGCGGCAGCATGTTGGCCAGTATATCAATGAGGTTGTCCAGACCCCACAGGTAGCCATCTTCTCGATTGCCCTCCACCCAGGGAGTGCGGTGGTCCAAGGTGAGGGGCGCCGGCAAGGCCACTGTCTTTCCAAAGTCAATCATCCAGATGCCTGTTTGGCCATTCCAGTCGTGCACAAACAGTAAGGAACTACCCACAACCTGCAGGGACACAGCTGTTAGGAAAAAGTTCCACCAGTGGACAAATGTAAGACAAAAAAATGGGCTCAAAAACACCACCATACATTTCCAATATAGCTCTTTATGAACAAGGTCAGTGGGCTTTTCTTCCCTTTACATTTTCAAAACATCTACTACATCCTACCTCATGTGTCCTGAAGAAGTGTGATGTCTCCAACGTCTGCCGCAACTGTTTCAGCCGTCTCAGATAGCCCCACTGAAGGGAATGACACAAGATTAACAAGAGAAGAGACAAACACAAATATACGAATGAATCAGTCATTGAAGGTCACACTTACCACAATGTGTGTATTGGACTCAACAAAGTTGTCAAGTGCTTCCGTCACTTGCTCTCTGCTTTTGGTCCTTTTGAAGTTTGTGTGACATTCTTCATTAGCTTTCTGCGCAGGACATTTATACATTTTGGAATTACAATGAAAAGAGACATTTATTGCTGCAAAAACCAAAAAATATTTTTTCAAAGGTTGTCAACCTAACAGCGTCTATGAATTCAATGACCATGACTCCACTTTGGAGCTTACCCTGAATCCTTCGATACGGAAACCCAGAGTTGCTGTGGAGCTCAGGGTCTCCCTCCACTGCATGTACCTGGTTTTCAGCACTGCCTGCTGGGCTCGTTCCTGGTCTGTTGGGGCCTCTGGGTCCACAGCCACCATCTTCTCGTACATGTCCTTACGAGGCTGGGGCCGCTCTTGGGCCATCAGCAGCTCCTCCTCCTGGTATGTGCTGTCAATAAACACACTGCCTTAGAAGCCGTGTTTCCATTAGATTAACAAGATAATTTTAAGCAAACTTTTGAAATGTCGCAAAAAGGAAAATGTGAATTAGGTGCGTTTCCATCAACTGGTTTAACGCGAATAAACTAGGCAGTAGATGGCGGTATAGCCTTAAATAATATGTCAGTAAACAGAGTAGAAGAAGTAGAGGTTGGCAACCAGAAACAAAACAAATAGTTGTCACTGTTCTTTCATGTCAGCTAGTATTGGCCATGCTTCATGCTATCTGGAGATGCTGGAAGACACAGAGAGCGGAAACAGCTGATCAGTCATATGAGTTAAACGTTCACTACGTCATTATTTATTCGACAAATGCATTTCCGTTACCCATTTTGTGCATAAACTCTTTTTCGACATTTCCAAAATCCACCTCAAGCCAGCGTAAAAACTTTTTTACGATATTGAGGAAGTTTTTTTGAATTTTGGCATTTCCATTAAGCTTTTTTAATGCGATACTTCAAAATGCGCATAAAAATAGGTCAATGGAAACACGGCTAGAGACTGGAGTCTGTCACTTACATATAAATTGTATTTAAGGCTTATACTAAAGCTTCAAAGAAAAACAAAACTTTCACATAAGACCCAGTGACATAATTTGTCTTTACAGATGCTCATTTGTTAAATATTGGGAAATAATCTGTTCTTTTTCTGCTGATTTTATCACTAAATTATTATTTTTTTGTGATGAAGTTATTCAGGATCTATCAAAAACTTAAAAAAAGCCCCTTTTAAGGATTAAGTGTTGCACTAAACATCTCCTCCTTCAATTAGCATTTGTTCAAACTTACCGGCTGCCCATCTTGCAGTCCATGATAGCAGGTGTGTTGAAGTGGGTCAGCAAGTTATCCATCATGTTGTAATCCTGCTCGTCCCGCTGCACAACACCGTGGTAGGCTGGAACAAAGGGCCTGAGAGTGTCCTCCATCAGCTTCAGGTAGCATTGTCGCTCCCCCTCACAAAACCTCTTCAGCAGCGTGCCATAATCCCCAACATGAAAGCACCCTGTGAAGAGGAGCAAGGAAAGGGAGACTCAGAGGAGAGGAGATGCAAAAAAAACATACTTATTCCATGAGTTACTTTGAGAATGTTTCACTAGGAAGCAAAAGGGAAGATAAACAAACCTGCATGTCCGACCACTTGCAGCCACTGCTGGGGATTCTTGGGGGTCATAGGAAGAAGAGATGAAGTCCCGCAATTTTTGTGTTTCTTCCATGCGGAGTTCTGCATGGGAAGACCGAAATCCTCAATCCTCATGAGATGACAGTCATTCTTCAGCACACACACACTCCAGGTCACACTTCCACACTGCACTGTGTTTTTCTGCTTCTCTACAGACAGACAGCGATGACCTCAGACTTCAGACTCGGTCAACTTTTTTTCCTTACGGGTGAACAACGTCTCCGTGGAAACAGCCTTTCACCAAGACTGAGTGAAGACATGCAATGGACAGGGTCGGCTCTGATCTTACGCAACAGGTTCAAACATTTATTAATCATTTACAGGAAGCACTTGTTTTCTGTAAATGTGCGATTAACCGCTTAACAAAACAGGCTGAGCACGATGATGTTGATAATGTCAACAGGGAAGTTTGTTCAGACACAATACTGTAAATTAACTGGTGGAAAATGTATCTTCTATTTTTATTTTGACATACCAAAAAAATGTGAAGAGTTGCTTGGTTCTGTCTGTTCACTAAAGCATTATACACAGTCTGTCAACACACAATTTGTCATTTCACACAATGGTGCAATGACAACTTACAAAACACAAGAACTAGTCATTAACACATTAAACACACCCCACACCGGACTGAACCCCACCTCCATCCAGAGCAAGACAGTAGAACAACCTCCGATATCTTGGACTCAATTTAGACAATAAACACAACTTTGATCAACACATCACTGATTTCTATAAACAATCCCAGCAGAGACTCAACGTCATCCACAAACTCAGAACACTTTCTGTTTTTGCTTTAGAAGCATAATCCAACCCTCCAAACTGTTTCTTTACCGTTCTAACCATCTCCAAAGAAAACAAACTAACCAGGATCACATATGCTGCCTCCCAAATCATCCACTCCCCTACGCCCAACCTCTCAGAAATAAACAACAGACCCATCACACGTCTCACACTCATAATAGCGAATGACACTGATCACCCCCTCAATCCACACTTCACACTACTGCCGTCAGGCCGTAGATACAGGACCCTAAAATGGACACAGTGTATAGATCAAGAATCACCTTTGGGAGTGCAGATAAATGTATATGTGTTGGGATACAGGTGGAGGAATGATTGTTTTGTGTTTATGTATAACAGTATGTTTGCAGTGTGGCTATCTGTACAATAAAGACTGTATCTATCTATTATAATTTAGACACTTTGGGTGTTTTGGCTGTAATTTGGAAATTACAGGGCACAACTTTGGGTCTGGGTCGTGATGGCAATTTGTCAAAATTTTTGACATTTTATGTAATCATGTTCGTAGGCCCACCTCTTAAAATCTGATTTTCAATGAGCACAGAGAAACTTTCCTCCTTCAGCAGATGAATGTGAAAATAGACTTCTAGTGTCAAACTGCATATACATCATTCTGCACAGTGAAACTCAAACATCCAACTGAAGGAACAAGAAGAAAAACATATTGTGCACATACACTGAGAATGGACTTTTTCAGTCAACAAGGAAACATTTTGTGTCCAACAGTTTAAAAACTTCTGATATTGAATATATTTGTATATTTATAGATTCTGTCATTTTAAATGAGGGAGAAAGAGTCATTTCAAGGGTTTTAACAAGATAATATGAATATCAGACATATAATATTATTCAAAGTAGAGTATTTTATATACATCTTAAAACATGTCTGGAGGGGACCTTTCAGTATCGGATACGTCTTCCATTTCCACTGTTACAGTATTTTTCAGCCTTATCTTGTACACCATAGACTGTATATGTTGTACCCTGCTGTACTGTGGAGGTTACTGTCTGTTTCTTACTGTCTGTTTGTTACTGTTTGTTAGTTACTTTCTGTCTGTTACTGTCTGTTTGGAGGTGGTGTTTGTTACTGTCTGTTAGTTACTGTCTGTTTGTTACTGTCTGTTAGTTACTGTCTGTTTGTTACTGTCTGTTAGTTACTGTCTGTTTGTTACTGTCTGTTAGTTACTGTCTGTTTGTTACTGTCTGTTAGTTACTGTCTGTTTGTTACTGTCTGTTAGTTACTGTCTGTTAGTTACTTTATGTCTGTTACTGTCTGTTAGTTACTGTCTGTTTGGAGGTGGTGTTTGTTACCTTCTGTTAGTTACTGTCTGTTAGTTACTTTATGTCTGTTACTGTCTGTTAGTTACTGTCTGTTAGTTACTTTATGTCTGTTACTGTCTGTTAGTTACTGTCTGTTAGTTACTGTCTGTTAGTTACTTTATGTCTGTTACTGTCTGTTAGTTACTGTCTGTTAGTTACTTTATGTCTGTTACTGTCTGTTAGTTACTGTCTGTTTGTAGGTGGTGTCCGTTACTGTTTGTTAGTTACTGTCTGTCTGTTACTGTCTGTTTGGAGGTGGTGTTTGTTACTGTCTGTTTGTTACTGTCTGTTTGTTAGTCTGTTTGGAGGTAGTGTCTCTTTGTTACCTGTGGAGGGCAGCGATAAGCCTGATAGGCATCGAGCCTCCGTCCAAATAGAAGCAGAAGAAGAGGCAGCTGAGGTAGAGCAAAGTGAAGAAGAAGAATTTAACGGTTCCCGGTTGTTGAACCGCTCCAGTGTCCGCTCTCCACAGTGCTGGTGTTTCACAAACTGTTTTTGAACTGGAGTGTATGGCATCAATGACGCTGCTTCATTTAACTTAACCGAGCTATGTCGCCGCAATGTTTTCCCAACGAGCAGCTCTGTCGTTGACAACTTAAACCCCATTAAAGGAGCATCGCTGCACCCAAAGGTAACGTTAACATCTTTTTTCTTTGACGGTTATCCGCACACTGAGAGACGTTATGTGCTTCACTTAACAGATAACTCGGTTGACTAGCTGCTCACTAACGGTAACGTCCATGCTAGCTAACCGTAGCTAACGACGAGTTAACGTTACCGGAGCGGGGATGTTATTGACTCCGGCTAGTCGACGTGTTCACGGAGAAGCAGAAAATAATCCGCATTTATCAGCTTCAAGAGCCTCAAACTTAACTAAGATAAGGTGAACAAGCTGAACAAGCAGGTCCGTGTGTGTTTATGTGCAGTGAAAGATAAAGACGACACTCTCTCTTTCACTCTGCACGGGAGAAAGTGAAGCTTAACCGCATTATAATGCAGCGAAACAGACACAATTCATAACTTACCTCGTAAAACATGACTGAAGACCTCTGCAGAGTCCTCGACATATGATCATTTATGACCCATCAACCCCAACTTTTCAATAAAAACGATGAGACCTTTTGAAATGGACTCGCTACCGCCCCCCGCGGTGTGTTTAGGACAAGACAGGCTGTATGAAAACAAGGTGAGCCAGGTAAGATGAGACAGAAAGACTCAATAATTATATGAATGTGTTAAAAAGGCTCATTTATGTAGAAATTTAAGATGAAAAACATCCATCTAGGGCTGCAACTGAAGATTATTTACCTAATCAATAATCTGCAGATCATTTTCTTGATTAATCGTTATTGTGACCTGTCAGAAAAAAAGTGAAAACTAGCAAATATTCATTTACATTTGAGGAGCTAGAAACGGCGTATCCTTGGCATTTTTAGTTATTTAATTAATCGATCATAATTGTTGCGTCAAAAATAAACTAGTCAATTAACCGACTAGCCGTTTCAGCTCAGTGCCTACACCCCCTCATGCTATATATTTTTTATATTACTGAGCAAAAAATCTTCAGGGCTGCAACTAATGATTATTTTCATTATCGATTAATTATTATTATATTGTTAATTATTTTCTCAATTAATCGATTAGCTGTTTGGTGCATAAAATGGCAGAAAATGGTGAAACATGCTGGTCATGGTTTATCAAAGCCCAGGGTGACGTCCTCAAATGTCTTGTTTTGTCCACAACACAAAGATATTCAGTTTACTGTCATAGAATATAGAGCTGCAATGATTAGTTGATTAATCGATTAGTTGCCAAATATTGAATTAATTGCAAGCTATCGTGGTAATTGATCAATTGTTTTTGAGTCACTTTTTTAAGAACAAAAAGTCCAAAGACTCTTGGTCAGGACAAAAGAAGACATTTGAGGACGTCACCCTGGGCTTTGAGAAACAGTGATCGACATTTTTCACCATTTTATGACATTTTATAAACCAAACAACTAATCGCTTAATCGTCAGATTAATTGATAATGAAAATAATCATTAGTTGCAGCCCTAATAGAATACTAGAAAAAACAGAAAATATTCACATTTAAGAAGATTTTGTTTCTTTAAAAAAATGACTCAAAACAATTAATCAATTATCAAAATAGTTGCCAATTAATTTAATAGTTGGCAACTAATCAACTAATCGTTGCAGCTCTAAAAACAGTCTGGTGACTAGAAACAGGACATGCAGTACCTAGTTTAATGTTGAACCCACTGGTGGACGTGTGAAATCTTTAGCAGACTTGGCAGGATGCTGAAAATTATGATGTTATGATCAGGCTTTAGAGCTTGTTGTTCGTTGCTGTCATCAGATGTATGCAGCTCATACATAAGCTTATAGCATGTTGTATGACATACAGAAGGTTGTAAAATCATCCACTAACATACCCAGCTATGTTTTTTTTTAAATAGTTGCCTTTAATTCATAGAAATAATTTATTTCCCCTCCACAGAGCCAGAGCGATGGAGGAGCGCTCTGAGGTGACGGAGGATATTGTGTTTCGTGGAGTGGAGTTTGCGGTGAAGATAGAGGTGGAGAAGGGTTTGCTGATAGTGGAAGTCTGCGACTCTATGACAGCGGATCAGTGGAGGGGGGAATTCGATCCAGCATGTAAGTAGCATCAATTTATCATAGATTAAATGTCATCACAGACACAAATAGTCCCACTTATGCTCTTTAATTCTTTTTTTTTTTTTTTTTTTCCAGACATTGAAGATCTCACCCGCAAAACTGGCAACTTCAAGCAGTTTCCAATTTTCTGTAGCATGTTGGAATCAGCTGTTAGAAAGGTATGTCTGAAGGTGAACTCACATAATGCAAAAAAAATAGAGGTAGCTAAAGTGCATACAAAGCCACTAGAAAGATGCGAGCAGACATGGAGTCGCTCCAGGCTGTGTGAGCTGAGGCAGAGACTCGTTCATTCGAGTTCAACGTTTCCACTTGAGCGAAAAATCCACAGTCATCCTGAGCTGTCTTATTGCCTTTCTCCTTTCCATTCACACACAGGAACAGAGGGTCAAAAGGAGAGGGGCTGGAGGAAAGTGAAAGAGACTATTGGAAATTTTGGTACATTAGTAATCTTAGTCTCAACTGGACTGGCATGTACATACAAACACAGGACACGCAGTACTGTCTGTCAGGAACATGTTCATTGGCTGAACCATGAATGACACAAACTATAAAAACACTTCAGCAGTTAAATTTGTGCAAAGACAATGAGACAAAAAACTGCTTCATGTTCTCTTAATATTGTAATATGATGCTTACTGAGAGACTTTTTCCTCTGAGGAAAAACACAAAATCTTTACTAATTTTGTGTATTTAAATGATTAACATTTTTTGTTGCTGTACATACATAAGTGTCAAGCCAACATGAAAAAGTAAAAACTATAATTAGGCCACCGTCATAAAAACATTAACAATCTTTTACAAGTTTTTTTTTTTTTCCTATGTTGATGGCCATGAAATCTATTTGATCTCCGATGATGCAAAGTTAACTTTAGCTTTTTCTGCAGACGAGTGATTCTGTTACGCTTGACCTCCTGACCTATGCCGACCTGGAGCTGCTTCGTAACAGAAAGGCCGGAGTGGTTAGTCGTCCTCGCGGCCATCAGCAGTCGTCTGCTCTCACTGCCAAAAGATATCTAATCCTCATCTACACCGTGGAGTTTGACAGGTTGGTCTCTTTGGCAAAGTTCACATAGTCACTTGTAAAACATGATTTAGATCTTTTTTTCTCTGTATTTTGATTGTGTCAGTGGTAATATCTCTCAATTTTCTTACTATTTTGTATTTGCAGGATACACTACCCCCTGCCCCTGCCCTATGTGGGTAAGCCTGACCCGGCTGTCCTGCAGAAGGAAATCAGAGCCCTGAGGGCTGAGCTCAGCGCTCTCACCTCTCATGGAGTTAATAAATCTGCAGAACTAGAAATACACCGGCTACGAGCAGAGTAGGTTGCATTTGAATCACCATGATCAATATGAAAGGATGTGGGACCTTTTTTTTCTTTTCTTTAGATGTCTCTACTTTCTTAAAGGCTGGCTCTGGTGAAAGAGGAGAAAGAGGCAATCGCCAAGGTTCTGGAGCGACTGCAGGTCAGCGGAAGTGGTTCCACGCCTGCACGAGAGGACTGGCGGGGCAGAGATGTGGTGAGGACGCTGGAGGAGCAGCTTGTCAAGGAGAGGGCCAAAAGCCAACGCTCAGCGAGCAAGAGATGCCAGGAGCAACGAATCCTATTGGAGCAGGTGGACACCTTCTGCTGTGTAGTAGTCCGTTGAAATAAATGTCCAATTGATTTTATTTGTTATTCTAGTGGTTTTAACTTTTTCTTTTCTTTTTTTTTCTCCCTCTGTCCTGGCTAGTTGGAGGAGTTGAGGTCATCAGAGTGCGCTCTCCGTGTCCGTGTCAAGAGTCTCACCAACGAACTGGCGATACTACGGAGAGGGTTAGACAATCTAAGCGTGTACTATATCCCTATTCTCTTCACTCTTTCAATCATTCACTTCCATTGTGGACCAAACATTTGAAATCTGAAATCTTATTTACTCACTTAGCACGTACCCTCTTTGTGTGTCTGCAGCAGAGTGACGCCTGTTTCCGGTCACACCAGCTCTCGAGTTGACGGGGAAATCTATCGCTCTCTCTCGCGCGAGAGGAGGTCCGGGTACGGGACCGTCAGGGCTCGCTCAGGATCCAGAGAACGGATGGAACAAAGGTCAGAGGAGAGAGGAAGAAGAGCGGACTCCTCGGGACCTCGCGCTCGAATACCGAGGGCGTCACCTTCTCCCACTGGTACCGGCTCTGGTCATGATGATGTTGATATGTAATGAAGTATTTGATGATTTTGATGATTTTTCCTCTTTAGTCATCACAAACCCAAAAAGATGCTTTTGTAGATCCGAATGAAATCATCAGTTATCAACCACATTGACTAAACTGAGTGATAATCTGTTTAGACCTCAATAATGCCACCTACTATCTCGCAGGGTCACGGGCAACACGCTTTGACCCGACCGCCTACATCCAGGACAGACAGCGCAGGCTGAAGGAAGCAGAGCTCAAAAAGTTGGTTTCCTTTTATATTTCCTCTGACATCTTCGATAGCACGTCCTTATTTGATGTTGTAGTTGTTTGGAACAATAGTTCAACCTTGTGTCATGTGTCAGACAGAGGAAAGTGCGGAGGGACATGCTGACGTCACCCATTGTCCCTGAGAGAGGGCGCTCACGTTCCAGAGAGGCCTATCCTCACATGACCCGATCTGGCAGCAGAGGCAGGAGTTTATCTCTGGAGCGGAGAGGCAGCAGGAACTCATCCGAAAGCTCGTTAGTGGATATGGACGAAATGGCCAAAACTCTGTTCAGGTGAAGTTCTGCGTGTGGGATTGTGTCTGTTGTTTGAAGTTTTGTTTTAGCAGCTTATTTTAACATGTTTTCTGTGTTTACAGAGGAAGAAAACAGACTTTCAATGGTCCCAGTGTGGTGAGTGACATGTTATTAATGTAACTCTGGTTCACTGATGATTGTTGGTCTCTTATATGTATATGTAATGTGTGATTTATCTGTTATATAGTCCAGAGGAGGCCTTTTGAGCAGGAAGCCATTATGCAGCACTCCAACACGCAGAATGAAGGATAAAGGTAACCCATCATAAGTCTTTATTATGTTTACTGGGTTTTAATGATTTGAATAATTCTACTTCTTTTAAAGAAAAAAAAGAATCCAGCATCTTAATATCATTTTACATCTCAAACCCCAGAGAGCTCCATGGATACGGGTGCTGAGCTGTCGGAGATAGATGCCAGGCTACAGGCTCTTCAGGAATACATGAGGGACCTGGATACAGGACACTAACGATGACCTGCTGCTCACACCACACGTGGATATGCTCCCTAATGACTGCGCAGCTTTTTTTTTTTTTTTTTTCTTTTTTCACTGTGCACCCACTGAAGGAACATCAACATCAAACATGAGCGATGGGTTAACCGGTGTGGACATGTGTTCATGTAAGAGACTAAAACTCCCTCTGGACAATCAGACTCCCAGGTTTTCAGGAACTATTGCCATCACTGTGAAGGTCATTGGACGACCTTTTGTGAACTGAAATGATTATTTTTTAATATAATATGTTTTTATTAACTTAAAAGATTATTGTGTCTAAATGTGGTGTTATTTCCTTTCCTTTTTTTCACCTCACCAACCCAAACAAGTGGATACATGGGTGTAAAATTTGTCCGTACCTGAGTATTTCCTTTTTTTTTTTTAAACTTTTTTAATGAGTAACAGTGTGGGTTGCGTTCTTTCACAGGGCTTAAAGATCAATTGTTGGTCATTTAAAAGCACAACATATCTGTTGTATGTCACATCTTCATTTCTGGACACATTTAAGTACTTAAACTAAAATACCCACAGGGTGAATGTGATGATGTGTGATAGTAAATAAACCTTGTGATGGACTGTTGTCTCTTCCACCCGCGGTGTGCTGGGATTGACTTCAGCTCCTGAACTGTGAAATGTGATTTATAAGTAGAGGAAATGACTGACTGCATGCTTGTCACCACAGGATTTGATGGTTTAATGTCATTCTAGCTGAAGCCTTTTTTTCCATCTGTATGTTTTAATGTTTGTTCTCTTTCCTGCTCGACTTCAGACTCAGCATTACCAGTGCTTTTTAAGCAGTATAGTTGTTCTAGTTGATCCACCTTGTGCATTAAAATTCAGCATTTTCTACTCTTTTAATGGACCTAATTCCATTTGAAGTTATATCCCAAACTCAAACTGTGAAAGATATTTAATCTTGGACAAAATACAAATGCTATTAATCAGCATTTGAGAAAGGAAATAAGACATAATGAAGGATGAACTATGGTCAACAAAGCTGGAGTTGTTTTAGACAGACTATGGATTTTATACACTTTCATGGTGATGAGTGTAAGCATGGATATACTGACACTATGTACGCCAGCACCTTTTTTTCATTTGATGAAATTGCCAAATTTTATGCATGAAACTGCTGTACATGTATGTGCACAAAGACTGTAACTCCCATTTTTACCTTGTTTTATACACCCTAAAATATAATTTATAAGAAATGTTTCCTCTGTGTAAAGACATTTTTGACATACATATGATCCAGTTTTGTACATACTGCTTCCCTTTGCACCAGCGTCAGTTGAGGTGGAGCCTGAGGGGAACCTTGAGGGGTTTCCACCACTGCAGCTGGCTCGGTTTCATTAATTAACAAATAAACTTGAGAGCATGGAGCCGTTCTCTCAGGGGAACACCTCAGCGTCTGAACAGCTGCGCTCTGTTTCTACTGATACTCGAGAGGGAGACATGAAGGCCTTCTGTTGGTTTATGTCACGAGGAAAGTTAACTCAGCACTAAACAGACTTTGAAACTGTGGCAAGGTGCACGAAAAATGCACAAGATCATATGTCAGACTGGTCAAGTTAAGGGTTTTTTTTTTGTAAAAACAGAGAAGAGATATAAAACTGCAAGCTAGTGCTAGGTGTTAGTACATTTTCAGCTCCCGAATCTTGTTGATGTAACAAAAACTTGGATACAAACAAAACTACAAGAATCATATTTAATTACATAATCTTAGCAACTGGTAGCAAAACATACTAATAGTAAGGCACGTACAGTAAATTTCCAGTGTGATATCCATCAAACTGATGGCTTGACACCAAACTATTATGTAGTATAGATAGTATGAAGCAGCTGGCGAAGTAGTCCAGTTTTTGCAAACTTTATAAGGTAACTTAACTTCACATCTGGTTTAAGTTAAAGTGCTCAGTGTTTAAAAAAACAAAACTATTGGTGCATCTGAACATCGCTCTTATAAATGACATTTAAAAATCCAAAAGGAATGAAAAAATTGTCCCTTAACATCGTTAACATACTGCTGTTATGTTGCTCTTGGTACTCAGTGCATCCTCGTTCTTATATAAACATGACTGGTAGAACAGTGGTAGAATAAGGTCACTATTATGTGATGAAGAACAAAAGGCATCACTTTCTTTTTCAACCACAACATGGTTTTCTTGTTCATGTCTGCCCTTGCTGGTTCGCAGTGGTCGCGGTCGTCTGCATCAGTTGAGTCCTGCGACTGTTCAGCATGGCCTGGATATGGAGGGTGAGCTGTCGAAGAATGTTATTGAAACATGAGAATGACTCTATACGCTACACAGACGCACACACACACACAGACACACTCACAAATGTGTAAAACCAGATCAGGACTCACTGAGTGTTGCTTTTCGAGGATGTCTTGATAAAAGGCCCGTCTGCGTCCCAGCTCCTTCTCATCAGACTGTCTCCACAGTTCGGCCTTCTGTCTAAGCTCTGGCTCGGGCAGGTTGGGATATTGTTGCCGCTGTAACATGAATAAATTAACGATTACATACATACATACACAGGATATTACGAACTATTAACTAATTAATTATTATCATTATTAACTGGTCCATTTGCATCTTCTGTTTTCTGTAATGTGTTATGATACATTTGACCAACTTCACTTCGAATTCTTGAATTCTCACATGCTCAATGAATTGATACTTATACTATATTGTACTATACTATACTAATACTATACTTATATTTAAACTATGGAGATGCTATTTGATTGCTATGGCTACTTTGAATTTGTTCTACTTTTTTCCATTAGTGGAGGTAGAGTTGAGTGATATGATGATGTTTACCATGAAATGATCTTATTTGAGAGATTTGCCCTTCTGTTTATTCCTTTATACCATGTTAGTGTTCCCTTTAATACCTCCGGTTGTATCAGACCACTGTGGGAAATGATTCAAATCAATGAGCAGAGCTACTTTATATTCCTGTCTGTTAATTTGATCCATTAATAAGCAACTCATTTATTTTCTATCACAGTAGCTATTTATCAGTATTGGCTAGTAAAGCAAGTAATCTGCTCAGTAACATTAATGCTGAATAATTTGGCTCTACTTCATCATGAAAAGCTGAGAAACACCAGTGCAAACGCTGCTGCTCTTCTCACCCGGTGAATGTGAGAAAATGTAAACATGATTATTTCACCTAAAGAATAACACGACTCTACAGTCTCTACACTGAAAACTCCTCATTGTAGTATAACAACATAATCCAGAAAACATCCATTCATGATTATCTATGCTGTATATTTAAAAAAAAAACATTTTGTTGGTGTCGGACTTAAATCTCCTTTTCCAAGTAGTTTTCAATACTTGTAGCTTCATTCACCATATTATCACGAGACCATCACGTCACTCACCAGCTGCAACATGTAGGCGTTGATGGTGTGAGTCGTGATCCTCTGCATTGACAGAAAGGCCACTGATACATCTGTTCTGGTCCTGTTAAGCAGTTTCTGCAAAGAACATTTATCATGTATCACAATTAAATACAAACAGCACCAGTAGCAATTCTTAGCAAAGATTTTAGAAAGTTATTTATTTATTTATACCAATAGCTCTTCATTGGTCTTTCCATCCAAGGCGTTCTGGCTTGAGCTCACCGAGGGGGTGGCTATGTTTGACTGAAAACACAAAAGACACATTTACATACGGTGAGCACATCACAATCATCATGTAAAACATCACTAGTAAGCCGTACATACTGCTGCTCATGATAATTTATTCTTTGCAGTGTTCAGCTCTTTACCTCGGCCTCGTACTCGGCCCAGGCAGCTTTGCGTTCTGCTTCGCTGAGCTCCTCCTCTTGTTTATGGTCCAGCAGAGATTCGTGCTCGTGGCAGCTCACTATCTGGTCTTTACAGGTTTCTAATAGCATCGCCAGGACGTTATCCTAAAAAGAAGGAAGGCACAAAAAGTCATGCCATATGTGAAAATTATACAGTATAAGCTTTTGCCAGACAGCTATGTGTCATATTTTGGTGGCATCAAAGCAAAAGAAAGTCTCACCTTTGGTAAAACAGAGGTGGTTCTCTTGCTTTTCTTTGAGTTGGGGTCATCCAGCAGGTCTGGCTCAAATATGTAAAGTTCAGTCAGTTCAGAAAGGGTGAAGTGCCTCTCAATCTGTTGCTGATCCACCACTCGGTACGACAAAGACTGCTTAGTCACCTGACGATCGTAGATCTTCTCCTCCATGGTGCCCTGGAGATGAAAATTAACAGCAATAAGGTTCAGTCAAGATCAGGAGATCAATGTCAGAACACCTTATTTTATGTTTCCTGTGAAAAACTGTTCATGAATTTAAATATTCAGGCAAATTATCAATCAGGATTCATTAAAAACATTAAAAACTTTCAGCAGTCATCCATCAATGTTAAACCTTCAGTCTTTTTTAATCATTATATTCTTAATATTAAGACCCAACATATGCAGAACTTAGTGGTTTCCAGTATGTGACCCCTTAAAATGAAGCACTTATGACTTCTCATCATAAGTTGCACGTCTCCACCAAAGAGTGATTTTCACTCCAAATATCTCGGATTGTTTCATTAGAATATTTACTGACAATAAAAACAAAACTATCCAGTATTTCTCAAGATAAAAAAACAAAGATTATAGGAAAGTCACAAAAAAATTAAAATAAATGTATGTAGCAGAATAGGAGTGTCTTTGTTCCTATTTCACTTATCAATAAAATAATCATCGAATATGTATCTTGTGACTTATTGATCTCGAGTTGAGAACCACAGATACATACTGCAGCTCAAGAAACCTGACATTGTGTCCCCAAAACACACATGACACTTCTGTGTATTCATCACATTGGAGGGCAGCACCAAAACATGTGTGCTACTGTACATGAGGTAATGTTTTTCACCAATACTGTTGACTTAACACATTTTAGGTGATACTGAATGAAGACCGGTGAACTCACCTGAGCCAAGAAGCGGTAAACAAACACTTGTTTGAGCTGACCAAAGCGATACACCCTGTATATGCTCTGTATGTCATATGAGGGATTCCACGAAGCGTCGAAGATAATCACCCTGTTGGCGGCAACCAGGTTGATGCCGAGTGAGCCCGCTCTTGTCGAGATGAGAAACAATCTGCCGCTAAGGATAGAGATCGATAAAATACAATCAGAGGAAAGACTTTCTTCTCCAACCTTACTGCAATATGATCAATATAGGAAGATGTAAAAGTAAGATCATCTGTACCGGACATTGGCAGGATTATTGAACTGATCTGCCCATTTCATCCTCAATACAGCGTTGGTGGAACCATCAAGACGAAAGTAATCGACATTTTTAATCCAGCTGCCCGCTGTGAGAACAAGGAAGCACAAAAATAAAAAATATAGTATCAACAGGGAAGTAAGACATATTTTTAATGAATAAATATTTCCGTATACCTTTGAGTGATGAATCTCTGGCATGGTGAGAAGCTGCGAGGAAATCCTCAATTAAGTCTAATGAGAGCAACGATTGACTGAACACAAGCCTAAGAATGCAAAAATGGATTTTGTTAGGAGTCCGGTCAGCATCTCAGTAGAAAACTCACAATGTTTCAGTGTTCAAACTAGCTTCAGTTGAGAAAAGACACATACACTTTGTCCTCCAGGTCTTCGGCCATTCTGAGGATCTCGAATAAGAGCACCATCTTCCCTGAGTGCTCCAGGATTTTGGCATCACTTGGAGACAGCAGATTCTTGAACCAGCCCTCACCTGGACTCTGAGGCCTCGAGCTGATGGACACTCTCTCCCCTGCAAAGAATGTAACATGGGACAAACTGCATGAGTTCATACTTTGCAAGCTTCAGTGTTGGATTAAAGACTGACGCACGGAGTCTCAGTACCTCCTGCTGCTGGAGCGTCTTTGACCACGTCAACAGTGAGTGCTGTACTGTTGTCAACATTCACTTCTTTGTCTTTGTTCTCGCTCAGTCCTCTACATCAGGCAAAAAAAGAAGAATAATAAAATAAGACTGGCAAAGCTGCAGTCTAAGTGGAGCACAGAAGGTCTCACAGTCTGAATATTTATATATATTTATTAGACACCAGCAGCACAAAAGCTTTAATAAGATACAAATAAAGCGACTGTGATTTGTTTAGGCAGAGTAGGATTACGGAGGCCTCACGTCTTAGTCACAGTGGATTCCTCATTTCTCAGCAGAGCAGCAGCTTTAACTTGATTCCTCTTTCCAAAGTAACCCTGTAATTAAAATCCAGTTAAGTGTTGATTCACATTTTAAAACACTAATGAGGAATCGACTCAGGATGATTTTGTCATTTTACTTTGTTTTCTTTGCTGATGTAGCTGAGCTGAAGGCACCAGGGATGAGTCCAAATTCTGCCGAGCACCTGAAAGTCCTTGAACAAGTTTGCTCCCGTTCTCATCTTTGCTCTGTTAGTCATGGAGCCCACACCTGGAAAAACAAACATCTGCTTGATGTAGTCGAACATTTCAATGAAACACACTGGCTGATGATGATCATATCTCAGCCTTTCATTAATTAATAGTCAAGTTATCACTGAGCAACTGTTCGCAGTGTGAGTTCACTATCATTTTCTATGAATAAACTACAAAATGGGAAAAAATGAGGAAGAGCAACACCTTTAATTCTGAGGAAAACACCATTTTCTCTTCAGCATATATGTTCTTCTATAATTACTGTATATCTACACTGCTTACAGAAATAAATGTGAAGATAGAGTCTTACCGGTAACGTGGTCGAGGTAGTAGCGGTACAACTTATACTGAAGCGGGGACACCCTCACTGCCACCACGTACTCGTGCTTTGGAGGTAGAAACTGAGTCAACTCTGAGTAATCTCTTCTCTGTGAAAAGACAAATCAGAATTTTTAGAGCTAAAATATAAAACCAAACTGTACATGAACATGAACAGACATCCTGCAACTGACATTAGTTTGTTTTGGGTTGTTTTTTTTTTACCTGCACACATCCACCCAGCATGGCATGAAGGACATGTGCACGCTTCTTCATGATTCGCACGTCTTTTGGTGTGGAGTCGGCACACTGGCCGTTCTGTATGGGGTTGATAAATCGGTTTCTGAATTCGCCCAGTGAGCCCAGAAGATTCTTCTTGATGAAATTGACCATGCAGTGGTCTGTGGGAACAAAATATGTTGTATTGATATGAAGAATTTCATTACAAACTGAAACGTCTGTCAAAACATTGTGTCAAAACTCACTTATATCTAAAAGTGAAGCAGATTTTATCATAGTACAGCGATGTTGGATTGTCTTTGACTTGTTTTTTTAAACATTTAGAAATACTGACTGATGTCTTCAAGTAGCCCTGTTGGTCCCATATATACTGTATGTCTAGACACCTAAACCTAAATAAACATACATCACTACAGTCAAACTGCTTCCACAAACCTAATCAACAAACAGTAAATATATGAACTGGGATAGTGGCGAAAGATCAAAACAATCTACAAATACTCTGGTTTCCGTCTCAGACTTACACTCAACCAGGTTGTTCTGCAGCGGTGTGCCCGTCAGCACGACTCTTCGTCGGGTCTTGATGGCATTCGATGCTTTGGAGATGTTGGACGCTTCATTGCGCAGGATGTGCCCTTCATCACAAACCACAAAGTCTGGACCTGAAAAAAGAAAAACACAGCTCACAACAGTTTCAATGAGGGAAGCAATGACACATAAAACTGAATTTTTTTAGTAGTATCTTGTTACTATTGTTACTATTACTGTACATTTACAGTACCTGGATCCACCAGCATGCTTTTAAACTCTTTCTTCCACTGCTCATTCTTGATTTTCTGGCCAAGTGACAGGTTGCGGTACATTTCGTATCCCATTATCATAACACCTCCAGCAGTCTGCCACCTCTGCAGAGCGCTGAGTCGTTCTGGAAGACTCTTTTTCGTAACCAGCTCTGTAACCTGAAATATATTCAGTGTGTTTACACAATAATCACATATGGACATGTGTTTGTACACATATGGTAAAGGATGAGACATATCTGAAGCAAAAAAAATACACATTACTTTGACTTTATCCTCTCCCATGTTGTCTTGCCATTTCTTGAACTCGCTGACCCAGTTGAGGACAGTGTTAAGAGGACACATGACCAGAGCCGTTCTGAATTTCAGGTTCTCTGACAGCAGCACCGTGTGGAGGAACGTTACCACCTATAAAATAACACTAACTATGACTAAGAAAGCGATAGAAGATAGACTGCAAACAATAAAGCCCCTCTCAAACAAAGAAAACAATAAAAACAGTCAAACACCAAGTTGAGGGGGAAACTGAACCAACGTTTCATCACACACATGGACAAAATGTTTGGTCTTGAAATGTTTTTAGTATGTCTTTGTCCAGGATAAATGGAAGCAGAAGTATGTCTCTCTATACCTGAAGAGTCTTTCCCAGGCCCATGCAGTGTGCAAGTATACAGCCTGATCCAAGAGAAGAGTTGGCCTTCTTCACAGACTCACAACAACTGTCCCAAATAAACTGGACACCTGTTGGATAATAAAGAGAAAGAAAACAGTAAGTTTTGTCTGAACAGAAAATGAAATGGAAATACAAAGCTAAGATGTGAGATTTGTAAAAACCTTCATCAGTTTCTGCTCAAAAAAACTGACCAATACTTGAGTCACAATTTTCTCATTGAAACCAGGCAGACAGCTTCACATTTTGTGGATTAATTGGTATCCAACAGTTCATAATTTCAGACTTTTTTTCTCAGATACTCGAGGTGTCACACAGTTTTTGAAGAAGCACAATCCAAACGTATTGAGCAACATCCGCCTCGGTGTAAGTGAAAAAGAGAGCGCATACTAACCGTCCACCTGGTGAGGCTTCAGTCTTGTCACCAGGTTCCTGTGCACCTGAAGAAAGGGCTCCTTAGTCTCCTCATCCTGATCCAGGACCAGCTTGGTGGTGACGGGACACGACTCATTCTCTACATCAATGATCTGGAAAACAATGCCATACAGTCAGTGTTTTTTCTGAATGCTCCTCCACTCAGAAAACTCCCAAACTGATGATGCTTTCCAAGATGTTTCACAACTTTTTAGTACCGAGCTTTTTGTCGTTAATTGTTTCACATTCTGTGTTAAACTAAACATCATCAAGGCAGTAAAGGTTTACGACCCATTTGATCTGCTGTGTATACAGTACCACTCTCCTGTCCTCCATCTGTTGCTCCCTGTCCGCCAACCGTTTGCACCTCTCCTCCTCCTCTCTCAGCGCTTCCTGGGTCTCGGCACGCAGATTCACATCTTCGATGATTTTGCGGATCTTTTTGCGTCCTTTGGGGGTGCCTTTACTGTCGCCGGTCTTGTCATCTGCATCCTCTCGATCGCTCTGCTCAAATATGGGAAGATACAACAAGCGGTGTGACCACTAGACAACGCAGCCCTTTTCCTCGCCAGATGAGCAGAACGATAAGAATAATAAACAAGTCATCAACTGCTACCTTTTCAATGCTGGAGTCAGACAACCAAATGCAAGGCACTTGTTTCTTTTTTTCGTAACTACGTAATGATTCCTTCGCTTTAGTGGATAATCTGGAGCTGAAAAGAGTATCAGAATTAAAAAATATTATTAATAATAATAAATATGTACATATACACACTTAAGTATGAAAACTGAAGTGCTGATACTGCAGTATTGATTTATACTGTCACCCCCACCTCATATAAGTAAATACTGCACTTAATAGTCCACAACATTCATTGTATCTGACAACTGTTCATGAGCTTTTATGTAGAAAATAAAAAACAAAAGACAGGCTAACAAAATGTGATGCATTATTAGAGTTTAAACTTGCTAGTTTGACAGACAGGAAGGTCTTTGCTTCAGACAAATTTTCTGTTTTTTGTAAAATATTTTCTAACCGCAGTATGAAGGTATCACAAAGTTAATTATTCAGTGTAAAAATGTGGTCCAATGCAAATCTGTGTTTAATTAAATGATTTCATGGTAATGCTCCTGGCCTCACACAATGCACATATACCAATATTATGAACATCTGAATCAATTAGATCAGTAATGCAATGAAAACTTTGAAAGTCAATCTTGAGTGAGTTTATATTATTTATGATGTATTTATTATCATTATTATTGTGGTACTGGTAGCTGTTCCTTAAGCAAGTCACATGAATACATTTCTCAGTGTATCCAGTCAAGTCTGGGTAGATTGACATTTATCTTATAGGCACAACAAACAAAAAATGAAGTAAAATTAGAATAAACTGGATTATTTTCCTAACTTTGTTGTTTTCGATGTTATCAACGGCAGCTTTAAATGACTCTACCTTTTAAGCTTTTCTTCATCGGCCTCATCCTCTGACCGACTCAGCTCCTCACTCATTCCGAGGTCCTCCAGCTCTAACTCACCATCACTTTCACTATCAGCTGGACAGGATGAAATCATACATTAGAGAAAGGTGCGTATTCCCTCTTCAGACCAATCAGTTTGTCACACCAGACGTATCCTTACTGCTCAGGTGTTTGCCGCCGGCCTTTTTCTTGCTCTCCAGCTTCCCTGCTTCACTCTCTGCTGCTGCTGCCTTGTCACCTGATGTTCCCTCATCTAGGGTGAGTTTGCGGCGGAGCAGGTGGTGCCTGGATTTGGGCCCTTCTGACCCAGAGTCAGACGACCCTGAAGCCAAGTCTTCCCCTGCAGCAGAATTTATAACTACTATGCATAACCCAGGGACAAATAGAAAAATTCCCCAACCCGTATCTTTTGTTTTAAATGAAAATATAAAATTCATGTTAATGATTAATTAGGATGCTTAAACTTGTGCTTATATAAAGATGCACAAGAAAAAAAGGGCTAAAAATGTGCTACTTTAAAAGTCTTACTTACCATTTTCATCAGTTCCATTATCCTCATTGGTTTGTTTAACCTCGTCACCCTCCGACTCAGATTCATCCTCCTGCGCTTCATCATCCGATGAGATATCATCACCCGAGGAGTAGTTGGCTTTGATTTGGGCCAAAAGTATTTTCTTAGCGATTCTTTCAGAAATAGAAGAGAAGGAAAAGGTGCCTGAAGTTCATTTTGTGATCAGTAACATCGTCTTCAGTCTGATATATTTTAAGCCAAAATCACATGAAAATGTAATGACAGTTGGACTAAATACTAATCTAATAGGTGCCAATAGTCTGTGAGCTCTCAGCCTTAAAAATAAATGAACTATAATTATGATCAAATATCTTTAGTGAGTCACTTCTGGTTAATCCACCCTATGTGTCAATACCAAACTCCAGATAAGGCAATATAAAGCTCCGTTAGTCAAGTCATAGACCAATTCAAGCGTACGGCCACAAACACCGGAAGACATACATTTAAAATAATAGTATAAAAAGATCAAATGAGACAGAGATGTTTGAAAGAGTAAAAATTTATTACAAACAACAAGTATTCTTCACAGATTCCAGTAAAAACAGAAAGATATTCAGAGTGTATTCCACTTTGTGTGGAGGGATTTTTTTCTCTTTTTTTTCCTACAATGTTTTTTTGCTTGCTTGAGTCTAACACAAACATTTTTGCAGCGGAAAAAAAAAAAAAAATACAGTTGATCTCTAGTTCATCCAAGAGTGTTAAGCCATGACAGTTAAGAGTTAAGGAGCTATGGATATTTGATCCAAAGATCGAAACGTTGTCTTTGATCAAGTAGGTCAAAATGTTTTGACCTGACAGATCCGATGGCTTAGAATAAGTGTGCAGGCGTTACTACTTTTTTTTTTCCATTTGTATTAAAACAAACGTTTCTACAATCCTACTCAGATCTTTGTCAGGTCATATTTTGTGGCATGAAGTGTGCAGGCATTACTACTCTTCTCACTGATGCTGCTTTTTTTTAATAGCCTCGCACCTACGTGATGTGCACAGAATGACTCTCCTTCAGATTTTGAACACAAACACAGAGTCTCCTCTGGTACTATCAGCAAATTAATCTTGTCTTAAAGTGGAGAAAAACATGTAGAACACATAAACAGCAAATTTCAAAGTCTGTACATACTTATTTACTAAGAATGAAAATGTTATTGCAACTGTTTTAAGCTGTTTATACTCTGGAGGAGTCAAATTTCAAAAGTGAGAATATCTGTAGTTCATTATGTACATAATCTGATACAGTTTGTGATAAACATGTTTTAAAATGTCTAATAGTTTATGGTTTTTAATACCATATAGTGTTTTGAACACTCATTATTACATACAATTAGTTGCCTTTTCTACATTAACTGTGTTCAACACGCTTTCTCCAACACGGGCTGACCAATAATTATCCACGATAAGATGCGTTCTCTCCAAAAACCGTGCAATGCGTGCACAGGTCCAACCTTGATCTAAGCGTGTCGCAGGGTCACTGGACACAGGACAGCTGTCATTCTCACTGCCATTAAATTCCACATCCAGCGAGAGTTTGTCAAAGAGGTATTACAGTATCTGCAGGCAGCGGCAGACAGCAGCAGCATCAACAGACCAGAGCCTCAGATCTCTCATGACATATTTTCAACTGGGAAGGACTAAACAGAAAAAAGCAGAAAAACACTGAAGAAAATTAAAATACTGCCACACAGCAGTTTGGCCACTGTTGATCACACGCTGAGTGGATTTCTAAGGAACAACAGTGAAAGTATTTTTCATGCTTTAGCCCACTAACCACAAACAACGTAAACTTTACATTTCCGCCGACCATTTTTCTAAAGATCGTAGTCTAAAAGTTGACCTATCGCTGCAGCTGAAAACAGACTTTCGAGACAAAAAAAAAACAAAAACAATTGGTGCTGGCTACAATATCCCAGATTTAAGAGTTTGTTGCCTAACAACACTGCAATCACTGCTGTGCTGTCAGAAAATCCAACCTGGAAAAAACATAAGAAACAAACATGGATTACATTAAAAGCATAAAGAGAATTTGTTGGCTTCTTGCATTTATAATGGTTGTTGTTTCACAGCCCACTCTCGATTCTCAGATATACGTTCTAATCGACAGTTTAAAAAAAAGCACTGACCTGCAATGTTTTTAACACAAATTGTTTTTATCTTTGAGGGAAAAAAAAAACGACCGCTTGTTCGCCTGTCAAGCAGGGTTCAAGTCTGCAAGTTTGAATAGAAGCTACAGTATGCTTTAGAAAATGGTCAGCGGTAATGTATACTCTGTGCATAGAAAGTGGGGTAAAACATACAAAAACACTGGTATGGTCCCGAAAATAAAAACTGTTAAGGTCTGTAAATGATTTTTGATTAACCAGGGACACTGTCTCTGGAAGGACGAGTTATTCAAATGTCATTCTTCAGTGCTTTTTGAGCATGAATGTACTATGAGAGCCGGATACTGTGCTCCAAAATGGTGACATTCACTGCTCACTGGGCGCATGCTGTGTACTGCAGCACCCGCAAAGCTGAGGCTTCCCCTGGCTGAGCTGGCCGACTGCCTGTACACACATGAAAGGCAAGAAAATAATATGTTGATACAGCTTTTCATGCCTTTTTTTTTTTTTTTTGGCACTAATGGTTTAAACTGTAAATTATACAGAGTAATTTCTTCACTGTTATACAGCTGCGTATTTTGTAATGGCTGCGTATGGGGAAAAGCCTTTCTGGGTCAGAGTACGTCACATGACTTCCAGTCTTGGCAATGGGTGCGCTGTTCCTCAGGGCTTGGCCTTGAACAGAAATAATGAAATGTCATTCACCTCCATTGTACCGGGGTGGTGTCAAACATCTCCCAGTCTGATATCTCAAAACCTCAGCACATAAAACAGAGATTGTGTGAATGGATAGATATCACTACAGGTACAGCAAGTGGAGAAATATGTCTTTGTAATTTGAGTGAGACAACATTTTAAAAGGAAATCTGTGTGAAAGCATAGGTATACAACTTTTTTTTGGTAGGGGACACATAACCTGAAAAAGACATCCCAGCTGTCTAAACACTATAATATAAAGTACATGTTCTCTAGCTCCAGCAGCACTTTGACCACATGTATCCGTATTTTAAATATAACATTAAGAGATACAGACAAGACCTGAGTCCACTGATGCACAGATGTGTAAAGAGAATAGCAGCAGCGATAATATCAACGACAGGAAAGCTGAACAGCTCCACCCATCAAGACTTACAACGGGACTAACGTCGTCTTAGTATTGAGATGATTCTGGGGAAAAACAGCAGCTGGGTCTTTTGTTTTTTTAACTTTTAACTTGAGACTCTTGAGACAGTCAATGAAGCCGGTAATACACTGAACGCTTCGGATGTTCTGACTTCATTTCAATGGCGCACATAAGCACTCAAAGCATCCAGCTGTCAATCTTGCATAGTGTCTGCTCTGATTGTTGTTTGATGTCACTTCTTGATGTAAATAAAATGTGTTGTAAAAAGGGAGGGCACAATAAGCTGTAGCTTCAGCCTACACCTAGGCTGGAGAAATCATTATATATATATATTATATATATTATATACATACATACATATACACGCACACACAATCTAACTGTCTGTTAATAATAACAAGCCAAAATAAATTTCAATAAAGTCAATAAATGTTAGTTGTTGGTGTGTCGGTGGCCAGCAGGGATGTTATTTGCATCCCTGCTGCAGTAAAACTTTTTTTTGAGAAGTAGCTTGTGTGTCAACTAGTTTTTTTAAAAAAGACAGACTAAATACCAGGTTATAAAGTATTATATCACAATAAAATTTATTATTCATCATGGTTTCAAGTGTCAAGTGCAAAATCCAGAGCCTTTATGTTGATGCCTTAAATCTATAACTACAAACTAAGCATAATTTAAACAATCAAATAAGGAATGTCAACTGACATGCACCACAAATTGCAACTATTGACTCTTTTGTCGACTATGATTTGCAGAAAACGTGTCAGCAATGGAAAATAATCTTCCGTTTTCTGTTTATAGTACTTAGTGATTAGTCACTAAAGATGCTTCAACACAATAAAAGCCCACTCATGAGAAGGCAGTTAAGCTCAAGTCATGTTTGGTAGAAGATAAAATATATATTATATAAAATATATTTGTGGCCAGAATTTAACAGGAAGGAAATTTAACTTTTTTTTTTAAGCCATCTTATCATATTTATAGAAAAAGGAAACTGTCATAACATAACTGTGACCCATTAAGGGTTAAATTACGACAGAAAATCAAAAAAAGATGGTTTCTGAAGGTGAAGCATTAAAGTTTTTAACAACGCTTGCAACTTGCAAGCCTTGCCTTCCATATGTAAACACAAAATGTTGCTCAGTTAATAGAGATTGAAAACAAATTACAAATTTGTTTTTTTTTTTAAATGTAAACGTGTGCAGATAAGGTGGCGGGCAAGTATCAAACTTTATACTTCACCTGTAAATAACAATATTCAATTTACTTCCATTATAAGTGCTACTCAACAGAGTACAACAAGTGTTTAGTTTGTGCATTCTGTAACAACACAGAACAGTAGACTGGACTTTCTTCATAGGTTAAAATATTATCACTCAAAATCTTAATACATTAACATTTTTTTTAAGGCAACATCACTTCCATTCGTACTCAGACCTCTTTTCAGACGGCCAACAAGGTTTTCCCTTTTGGATAAGCTTGGTATGCCAGGAAGAGAATACTAGTATGGTATAAGAAATAATAACATTTTTTATAAAAACGTATCTCTAGCATTTACATGTATACTGGTTGAACACTTAATAATAACAGAAAAGCTGAATATGCTGCTCATTATTCACAAGCCTGTTTTAAGCACAGTTCAGTCTCACTGCATCACCATGTGGGGCCCAGTGCCTCTAAAATGTGTATTTGATTGCTGGGGCTCTACTGCAGCTACGTTTTGGTCGTGTTTGAATAGATTGCAACTGAGTCTTGATGACATGGGTGTTGCTAGATTTTGCGCAGAGATCAGGGTTCGAAGTTGCAGCCTTTCTTCCACACCTATGGTGTTTTACAAATTCTACATCCGGGCTTTTAGAACCATACCTATTTTCTTGATCATCATCATCTTCTGCTGCCCACGAGGGCCCAGATTGCTCCTCATCTCCTGCAAAAACAAGACATTTGAAACATAAATTGTTTAATTAAGAACGTCTTGCTGTTTCAGCAGATACATAACATCTTTTCTAAAAGAACAGGTGCGCTGCAAGCTGCAGTATACTGACATGCCAAAAGAAATGACCTTGTATTTATTATCCCATGACAACCAATATGCAGACCGTTAGGTCACAGCATGTCCTCTGTGCAACTCATTAGCCACAAAAATCCCCCTGAGACAACCAGTGCTTGATGAGTACTTTACAGGTTATCTTGTGTTCTGAGTAAATCTTGCCAGTATCAGAGCACTCATTTCTTTTTTGTGAAAGTGGCAGCAATTATTGTATTGTAATGTGTGTTTATATCTTTTATTTCAAAGGTTTAACTATTTGACAGACTGTGTGTGTGTGTGTGTGTGTGTGGTTTAAATTTTCCACATCACACTTCTGCAAGTTGCTCATATGTAAATGTTCTAAACTCAGCTTTAAAGTTGTTTTCAGACAGAAAGCAAAGCAAATTTTCACCTGCGCCCATATTTGACCTCTGGATGGTTTGTTCATGTGCCCCAAACAGCCAAAGAAAACACAACAACTGTACATTAGCTGCAAACTAGCTAGTAACAGATCTGTGCTAGTCAAATGGGGTGTTTGTGTGTTTTTATTCATATCACACTCCGACTGAATTCACCAAAGATTGCACTTCTTCCTGTTATTTCCAGCCAGACATCTCTTTCCTTTAACTCTCATCTTTCTATGTAGAAGATTCACAAAGCTCCGGGATACACTCACATTTTTTGGCTGAACATTTGGCTGAACATTTTCATCTCGCATGGACGCATCATTGTTTCAATTTGCAAACCAAATTTGTGTCAAATCACGTCTTTCCTTTGACTTTGTCAATCGTGCCGTGTCTGAAATTCGTTTTGCGTTCTGTCTGAACAAACAGTAAGAAGAGAGAAACTTTCCCCCCTTCAGCAGATGAAAAAAAATCCTTCTAGTGTCAAACTCTGCACAGTAAATCATTCTGCACAGAGCGGGTCCAACGTCCATGTGACGCAATAAACAAAACACACTTTTGAGAGGAGAGGGACTTTTTCCAGCATTACAGAACAACCATTAACAAGATCATCTCACTCAAGCTGGAGGTTTTTTTAGTAAAAGCTGTGAAATACATAAACATCCAGTCCAAGACTCACCGGATGATTGGTGGAAGCCTGCCGCCCCCAGTAAGGCCACGTCTTCGGTGATTGGCTTCATCTTCTGATCATCTCCGTCACTCCCAGAGTCGTCATCGTGTTCGTCTTCGCTCGATGAGGACGACGACTCCGTTGCTTCCTGACGAGATTTAGTCTTCGTCTTCCTGGCCTGCATCCTCCCCTGCTTTCTGGCCGCACCTTCCTCCTCTCTTTTGACGAGGTGAGGCTTCCCCATCGACCTCAGCGTAACCAAGTGTTGTATTTTCTTCTGCGAGTCTTGATCGTCGCTAGAGGAATCTGTCTCGCTTTCCCTCCGAGCCTTGACTCTTCTGTCACTCGAGTCAGAGTCGGGGGAACGGTCCAGCATCTTTCGTTTACGGCGAATCTTCTCCGGTGAGATCGGGGTGTTCTTAGTGAGCCAAAAGAGACATTTCTTGGCCACCTTAGTTGACGCTTTGCCACCGTCCTCGTCGCTCTGGGGTTCGTCAGAGCTTTGCGTCATAGCCGCTCGCTCCAGCAGAGCTGCGGGGACTTCGTCTGAGTCCGAGTCGTCTCTTGCTCTGCTTAGACTTTGTTCTTCAGTGTTTTTGGCTGGTACTGTGCTGGGGGTTTCCTCGGGGTCCGAGTCACTGTCACTGTCCGCTGTTGAGAGAGAAGGTTTGGCCTTGACGTCGCTCGGTCGACGCAAAGGTGTGGTCTTCAAGCGAGGAGACCGTCTGTTACCTTGTTCCTCTTCTAGAGGCAGAGACGCATTCGAATTGTCGTTGCTCATCTTGCTGTCGGCTTTAGCACACGCCACACCTGACTCTTCATCTTCTGATAAATCTTTTCCCTCTAACTTCTTATCCTTGATATGCATGTCTGTCTCCGTCTTCGGCGCGTTGGAGGATGACTCCTGTTCCACAAGTACAGGTGTGAGCTTTACCACTAGTTTTTTAGTCATGTTGACCCCACTTTCAGACGGCTTCAGGCCAATCTTTTGCGCCCTCTTTCTGACTTTCCGTGAAGACGAATCCACACCTCTCCCGTCTCCGTAGCCCTTAGAGTCAGAATCGTCATCTTCCGAATGTTCGGCCGCCAACTTCTGCAGCTCGCTCAAGCATCTTTCATCAGCCATGTCCAGCTCGGCGTCTGCTTCCGTTACAGGCTGCGCGTCGAACTCGTCACAAAGTAACTTTTCCCAACAGTTCAAGACATCCAAGTCGTTAAATTCTTCCTTCAGGCTATCCTCGAGGGCCGCGAGAGATTTCCGCAAGCCCTTTACCACCGACAAAAAAGACTTCAGATACAGACTGCGAACACCGGGCGTTTGTTTGTTCCTCGTCACAGAATGAATGAAACTGACAAAAGTTCGGTTTAAGGTGTTTGTTGAGTCCACTAAATGTTTGGCCTTTTTGGTAGTATCCTTGGAAATCTGCAGTGTGTTATAGTTGAACACCACATTACCATCCATACCAGAGTGATCCCATTTATCCAAAGGAATGTTTTGTGGTAAGTGTGGCAGAATGTCATAAAGTTCAGATTTTTCCGGCTCTGCTCGGTTCCTCTTGCGCTGCTGATGCCACATACGCTCCATGCTCTCCAGGACGCTGTCACAGGCCATCACTAGGTCAAAAAGGGGCTCCGGGCTACAGACATAGCAGTACCATTTGCTTTCCAAGATGCCAGACAGCTCCTTCCTTCCCAGATTTCTGAGAATACATTTCTTGCAGAAAGCATTACTGCAGAAGTCACAACAGATCAAGTTGCCTCCTTCAGCACACCATCTGTATGAGGAAAGAATAATCAAGAGTAAATAAACGCTTATTACAAACTAAGTGAAAGAAAATGTTTGCATTTCAGTTTAAATATTAAATACAACAGATCCTACCTGCACTGCTCGTCCATTCCATCGCCATCCTTACTGATGTCATCACTTAAGTAATACTTGTAGCAAGACTGACAAAACAAAACATCAAACTGAGGAATTACAGACAGCTTGGATGTTAAGTATATTAGAAACACTCAAAGAATTACCCTGATGATGATGAAACATTAACTGCTGTGTAAATGATTGTTGTTTCTTTAAATCAAGCATTTAAATAATGTCAACCAGATTGATCCAAACAGCCAAACAGTTACCGACTTAGCGTGGTGCATATATATATATATATTATCTGTTTATGAAATGCCAATAACTTAGGCCCTGTTTACACCTGGTATTAACATCCGTCTCGGGTGATCCGATCACAAGTGGACAGCTCTAAGTACAGGTGTAAACACACTCAAGACGCATTGAAGACGGATTGAGATCCGATCACTCAGACCACATTCGGAGGTGGTCTGGGCCACATGTGGCCACATTCATTGAGCAGTGTAAACGCAATGCATCCTGGGCCACATTGAAGGACCGCCTCAACTGACGTCCTATTTTCTGGCAGACTAGACACAGGACCCGCCGTCCAAAGCTGTTCAACTTGTTTGATAACAGGATAAACTAATTATTTCGTTTTTCATGTGAATTAAAAACGTGACCCACGTCCTGATTTTTGCTGTTTTTCCCGTTCCCCTGACCGGTTTTCCTCTTCAAATCAACAATTAGAACAGATATTAAACCATTAATTTTTCGCTTGTCTGTCTAACAAAATATTTCAAACGCTAAACGTTGCTGGACGTTTCCTCTGTCCTGGTTGATAACTACAGTTGTTATTTTTGCTGCGCTGCTCAACATAATGAGCTCAGGATTTATCAGGAGGACGGCTGCTTTGGATGTGTAGAAGAACACAGAACATTAATTACGATTAGATCCTGACCGATGCTGTCAGTGTGTCGGTGATTTAAATAATCAATGAAGTTATGCTGTTGTGTCTTGTGCGTAAATGCGCACAGTGTCTCTGAATGGAGAGCTGCAGGGAGATCGCTGCATAACTCTCTCTCTCTCTTTCTCTCTGTTGAGCACAGCTTTGGACGGTAGCGGACCCTGGTCTGGTTAATAACGAACAAATTCACTTTTTGAAAATGGAAATGATGTCCATATTTATTTGCATATAGAGAGGGGAAGTGAGATTGGATCACAAGTGGTCACTCAGGACACATGTGGAGACGGATGTTAATACCAGGTGTAAACAGACGTAGTTAAAGCTGTCCACTTGTGATCGGATCACTCGAGACGGATGTTAATACCAGGTGTAAACAGGAGCTTAGTGGCTAAAGAGCCCACTTACTTTAGTTTACAGTCAGATACCTCTGAATTTTTACATTTGTTTGCATAACAATAATAATAATAATATTTTGCTTTTACGTTCCCACGCAAACTCAAGATTTTACATTTTGATTTCAACATGCATGTGAGGTAATGTTATAAGGTTTCTGACTGTTGGAGAGCTGTACATGTTCATAAATACTGACTTAAAGGTCACACATAATGGTGCAATAAATCTCAATAACCTTCTAAAGGTAGAGGAATCATTTCTGACATATCAATAAGTTGACTCACCTTGCAAATAAGTACTTTCAGAGCTGGATGCCGATACAAGGAATCTCTCTGGAAGTGGTTAACTTGTCGGCCACATGCGGTGCAACTGACAATCCCCATGTGTTCAACTCCTATGAAAGCACACCACTGTCATTAGCTACAAAATGGTTGTTAATATGGCTTGATGGATTGTTTAAAAAGTGTGAGAATCCCCCTTAAATCCACCACGTCCCCCTAGTAAGATTTCTATGAGCAATAGTACTGGTTGGAATACAAAAACTTGGCGTAATCAATACAGAGGGAGTGAAGCACTTGGAACAGCTTTTCGTCAGTGATCTCGCTCACAATTAAATACGTGAGCCAGCTGCATTTAGACACGAAGTGAGGTGAATGTTTTTTAGCTTGCTTTGACTGCTGGACTGGATTTGTCACTCTGTGCATCTTTTGGCCAAAAGTTCATCAACGGATGTGCCTCCTTTTTGTTTCATTTGTTGCTAAATTGGCCAAAAATGTGACCATTATTAGGTTCTATTATGTTGATAATTGAAGTAATGGCTGCCTAAATAATCATTGAGTGGTGTAAAATTTTACAATAATATCCGCCGGTGGTGACTGACCTCCACGTCTTCTTGAAAACTCTTTACGCAGTACACTGGATTTCCGGCTGCGAAACTCTGGACCCCTGAAGTCATCTCTTCCATTTTCGACAGGTTCAGGCCGGACGAGCACAGTGCCTTAGTATCACAAAGCATAACGCCATTATTATATTATTCTATCATTATTAAATGTGTAATTATAATGTAAATCTGAGGACAGACCGGAATACTTTTTATGTCAGATAGATAGTATAAGACAAAACACACATTTATAATGACTGCATCAACATACATGTATTCTTCAGTTTTGAAGTCAGCACATACAGATACTCAACAACTAAGCAAAGACAGTGGACAACACACATAGCAAAAGGTTGACAGATTTTAACCTGGAGCGAAAACTTCAACAGAAACATAAATTCTTCTGCAAGAGTAGACGCAACACAATGGACACCGATCAACAACTGACATGATATGCACTGCAGTTTGTTTGCTATGAGGGAAACTTTAAGACCCACCTTTTGGCAATCTATTGATATCAAGTTGACCATTTGCATTGACTGGTAACTCCATGTCCTCACTTCCATTTGAGTCCCCAGATTCATCCAGTCCAGAGTGCTTTATAACAACAGAGGGTTTTCTGTAATATCAGTGAAAGAGGAAAGATTTAAATCACAGATTATTAGTAACATTTCCCACAGTTTGGCAGCTTGCTTTGACATTGAAAGAGGAGGCAGGGATTACTGATTATCATTGCTACCAGTTATGGGTATTATAAACCTACTATAAACTAACGACATTGTAAAAGTCCTTTCAACTCATTATTGAGAGTTCTGTTTCAAGCTTTCTCTAGTTTTTGTGCCACCGCAGACACGCTGCAGCTTTAATTAGCAAAAATTATGTTTATCATTAGTCCAATGTATTACAGATGCTGTAGTAGGGCTGGGCAATATAAACAATATATACAATCATCGCAATATAAAATTTAAACAATAAGAAAATTAGAAACTAATAACTGTTGATAGGAAACATTGCCTGAAAATGCACAACAGCCTATCAAATCACAGGAACACAGCTACTTGTAACCAATCATATGGCAGTATTTTAAACAGCCCACAGCACGGTTGGTTGACTTAGCTGAACAAACCACATGCTACTGTTTTGATTATGCGAGAGAGTAATGAAAGACATGAGCGCTCCGTCAGAGGAAATTTCAAGTGTAGCCAAAGATAGCAACATCAACCGTTGATATTGTGGATAAACAAGGTAAAAAGACGGTTAGTGGCCTGGCGGTACTTAAAGACCAATCGCAACAGAGAGGAGCTTATATTGTAAACTACCAAAAACATTCACCAACTAAAACAGGAAATACTACAAACGTGTCCCATCACTCAAAACACTGTCACCCAATAGTGGACACAGAGTGTGTTTACAGTCACAACCACCGACAAACTCGTCACCTGGAACGAGCAGCGAGCTGCTGAGAGAAAAGTCCCGGCAACAAACTGAACTGTCCTGTCTGCATTTTCTAGCATTTCACCACAAAGCAAAGCAAAAAGACACACAAACATAACACACGCTGTTGCTTTTTTCTTTGCGAAAGACCTGATTCAAGAAGCTAATGAAAGTAATCGACCCGAGAGCAAAGTGTGTTCTGACTTTGCACTTTTGGAGACCAAGTTTGTGTAAGTGTCCTTTAGTGTGTAATGCTTGAAGGCTGTTGCACTACAGAGTTTACATTGAGAAGATTTAAGTTTATTTCTGTAAAATTTCTTTATTAGAATTAATTTGGTTTGCAGCTCAAACAATTCTTGGTAATTTTTCACATTCTGAATCCACTTAAAGGAAAAACCTAAAAGAATTTTAAGTTTAAAAAGAACTCTGAAGTTCAAAAACTTCATTCATATCATACGTATCAATATTAACGATATTGATAGCCATATCACCCAGCCCTACGCTGTAGTTCTAGATATTTTCAGCAACTGGCTCTGTTATATATTTAAACATTAAATCTGACTGTTAGAAAGCTGCATCACCCTCTAGTTTCATGCATTATTAGGACCCATCGGATTCCAGAAACTAAACTTTGCACAGTTGGGTTTCAATACATTGGCTGACCTCCAATTACTGACGCTAAATGGAAAACACTGATGTGTGACACTGAGGCGCTTTATTGATGCTCGCGGGGTATAAATGAAATGCCAACTCACCTCCTGGAGTATCTGGTATCCACTCCTGCCTGCAAAAGTAGATAATTAGTTTAGTTCTTCCTGGTAATCAGTGACACTTTGGATGTTGAAACCAACACAGTAATGTTCCAAAGAGGACAGCTAATATATTACTCATTTATGCAGGAATACCATTTCCCTAGAATACTAAATGATTTGAGCGTATGGATACTTACACTCCAGGGAGTTAAACTAATGTTCAGAAACTACTTGTTAATGCCAGAGACCAGGAGAGAATGACAAGACTGTAAGTCTACAAACGCTTATAGTGACATGCAAGAAGGAGCTATTGAAGCGAACGTCTGGTTGAATCTCTCAGCAGTGGGCTGGAACTTCAAAAGACAATGTTGGATTATATTTCTGTCAACTAAAAACATAAAGATGAGGCTAAAGTGGGAACATTTATCAAAACTGAAAGAATGAACTGAGTTAGAAAAAAAAAACGCTAAATCAAGACATGATGTGTTTCTGTTTTAACATGCTGCTGCCAATATTGGAACAAAGTAAGAACGTGAATCCATGGATCTTTCCGGCCTATTCTCCACAATCCAAGTTGCTAACAGCTGTGCAGTGGTGTTGATAATGATCATTTGGCATACATCAAAACACTGAGCAAGACTACTGAAATAATACAGCACATCTACATAGCCGGAAAAGGTGTACTGAGTCATCTACCCTCTATCAATGGATACTTTCAGGTGGAGAACAATTTCATTAAGGAAGCACTGACTTTAATTCACTCCGGAGGCAAATGCAAGAGCACCTTTTGGCACTTTTGTGACAAGACGTGCACGGGGCACATGGAAACGGGTTGGGACCGAATCTAAGCAACGGACATGATTCGGTTCTGCCATATCACGCAATTCATTACAGCTAGTCATCCTCTATTAAGAATGACATCATCTCCAACACTACTATTAATCTGTATACAACACCATAATATAACTAACTTGTGTAACATGCAAGAGAGCATAGATGTTACTGTAGTTATTCTGCAACAGTCTGGCACTTGTTGCGCTTTAATCCATGTGGACTATAGTGGATATAACATGTGTAATTACACATTGACAATGCACATCACTCAAATTAGATGGCAAAACATCCTGCTGCCTTTATGGCCGTGAAGAGAGCTAATCAGCTGAGAGGAATCAGATATTCATTTTTACTCTTCCTTCCTGTATTATTGCCATAAATTATGCACCTTTGATTCAAAGTCATTCAAAATTAAGCAGAGAAAGAAAACAATCATTAAGTGCATTTCTTTCAAACAATTTATAATGTATTTAATTATTTGCCCTTTGTTTTTTCTCATTCCCTTTGTTAAAACCGTAACCCAAAAAGTGGCAAAAATCTACCATCTTGGCAAGATGGAGGCTTTTTGAAGTTGACTTTTCACTAGTTTATAGGATAGGCAAGGACTTGAAATGAGGCTTTTTCAGTTTATAAATGCATTGTATTTATAAATGGACTTCAAAAGCATTGAAAACATAGGCCTGCGCAACTACTGCACCAGCAAAACCTCCTTGGCTCCCTACTGAACAGTGGTGAAAAAGAAATGTTAAATGGTCCAAACTAAAAACCAGCTGCAGCTGGAAAAAGCCTTACCAAGCTGGCAGATTTTTACTCATTATTGGAAAAAAACAAGAAAACTGCAAAAGGAAGATTATTGTTTTAAGACTGTTTAAGATGGCTTTTTCTTATATTTGAAGCAGTAATTTAACTTGCCTCTTACAGCTTCACATGGCTTCTTATAGACTTTTAGACATCATTACTGCATTAAAACTGAGACTACTGGGAATGTGTTATTCACTGGTATGTTTCTTTATGGGAGTTAGTCATCAGTTCACTACTAAACATTAAGAAAAGAAGTTATTCACTTATCTGATGCAAGTTTTGCATCAAACGAAGACTGTTTAATGTCATTTATGACTAAATCTCCTGTTTGGTTTGCTCCTGCTTTATTTTTAAGAGCTGTGACTAAACACCACATTGGACAGTAATGAAAAGAAGCAGAGCTAACTAGAAACACTGCCTTGTGGTTGTACGCCTCCACCAACCAGTCAAGTTGCAGGTTACATCCATGTCTGTTCAGACTCATATAATATTTGTAGTGAAGATTTTGAAGGAATTTAATAAAAAAAGGTATTAAGTGTATTTTTTGGCAAATGGAAGTTATCACTATACTGACATGTATGATTCCAGTGAATAATTTCCAGTGAGAAACATGCTGTCTTCACTTAGAGACTATTCCTAAAGGAGTGCAGAGGATTGATAGAGAGCTTCGTCACATAGTGTAACAATAATCACCTGAAACTCAATATCAGCAAAACCAATGAGCTCGTGTTGGACTACCAGAGGAACGGGAGGCCCCCTGTCCTGGTTGTCATCCAGAGGGGAAGTGAAGAGGAAGGACTCATAAGAGTACAAGCAAAATGCAAATAAGCTACAAATTCAAACATATGGATGCTTCACACATCTTCAACCCGGCAGCACAGAAGATCTAAACAATCACCACAGTTTCAAGCTGGGCACCAAGATTAGTGTCACCAGATCAGTATCCGACCAAATGTGAAATATGGTCACAATCTCCCCTTCTGTTCCTGAGTTACGGTGTTGAATAGCCAGAAAAGTGTTTTTGATGTCAGTCACCTCTGATGCAGGATGACCTGTTGAATTTCTCTCAGGAAACCCCGTGTTTGTAAGACCTGTGAAGAGAAGATCAATTCACCAAAATTCACACATTGAACAAAAATGCTGTAAATCATGTAAACATAATGTGCATTTTTTCAGTCACTCATTAATTAGATTAGTCAGAAACTGTACCATCAGCATCCACTGAGGATGGTGTGCCATTGCTGTCCTCGATGGTGGAATGAGCCAAGTACTCGTGCAGTTTGTTGACCAATACATTCAACTTGCTGCTAGTGGTGCTACAGTCAAGAGGGGAAAAAAAGCACAATTATGGCGAACTTGTCAGTTAGAAATTGCAACCTAATTTATCAATTTGGGGTTAAAAAGCTTTATTAATTCACTTTGTTTTGGTAACATAAGTAGTGCAAAGCCAATTTGGGAGAATCAACTGTTATCGCAGTAGACTTTTGCTGTCCATTACAATTTATTTACTTTAAGATATGGAAAGAAAGTATCATGTTTCAGCTCCCCAGAAAGACAGATGAATGAAACCCAACAAGACCATCTCATTTCAAAGGCTCCAAAAGCTGCAAAGAAATGTAGCTGCCTTTTGACCCAATTTGCAGGACACATCCTGCCCTTTGAAAGCCTCTGTATTCCACAGTCCGCTGTGCACTGATCAATTGTTTAAAGGAGCATTTGTGTGATTAAAAAATCTAGAAATACGTGATTTGTGTCCAGGTAGTTTATTCATCATCATATGAGTATGTAACATCAACTAGACCAATGAAAAAGCCACCGTAGGGCCAGTTGATCATGATGTCTTGTAGTGAAACATTACAACTCTGGTATCATGAGTTGTGGTACTTGGTTGACTTTTGAGGGCAACTTACTAATGGTGAACTTTTGAATCACTATCTTAGACATTGAGAAGACAAAACATGAACATATCTATGAGGCTGCAACATCTCAGTTTGGGAAAAAGTACTGGCTCAATCTAGCCTTCAGAGGAACCACCTACATAGGCTGCATGATGGCCAGGTGGGTTTTATTCATCCAAGCTTTGCAGCACTTACTGCAGCAGCTTGGGAGAAGAATACAGTACTTCTTTAACATCGTTTGTTGTCAACAGGTGGAGGATATTTGGGATTTGAGCTTAAACATCCATGCAGCCACACTTCAAAAACCAACTTCAGTTTTACACTCAGTTGCCAATTTATTAGGCAGCCCTTAGATCAAACTAATGCAATATAACACAACAGGCTTACAATAAATCCAATTTCCTTCAAGGTTATAATGTTCAGTTTTTGTTGAAGAGTGGTCTTGATTCACCTTTGTGGTCATTTTGGAGGCTGTAGTTTAATGCTAATCTGCAAAGCGTCATGATGTTGTATACGTGTTTATATAGTCTACACAAAGTAATATACACGGGATAGACAAAATATTAGAAACACCTCTCAGAATAAAGTATTACAAACTCAACAGCACTGCGAACTACAGCCTCCAAAATGACCACAAAGGTGAATATTACAACCTTCACGAAGGTGGGTTTTATTACAGGTCTGCTGAATAACATTGGATTCATTTAACAACATGTACCAAACTAAATGGCGATTTGTATCTAGGATATTGTGTACTGAATATGTGACCTGACAGCATATTATGATCTACGTTAGTCTGCGTTCAGCTCAGTAACGTTACATTATCTTTAATGTGTCGTTAGCAAAAGCTAGCTTCAATTAGCTCCGAGAAGTCATGGAAATATGATTTTCAAATCCACATAACCTTACATGCTATGGTAGCTCTGTAAACAATACTGAGTTTAAGTTAGTAGCTAACTTAAATATAATTATGTAATGGTTTAAATCTGTCTGCTGGCTGATGCAGCTAATCTAGCCTGTTGCTAAGCTAATAGCGAGCTGTTATACTTGCTAGTAAACAGCCGCAGTTCAGTCCACAGTTTTTACCTCAGCATCGCCGCAGACATATCGGGGAGAAGGTGAACAACCGAGGCCGTTCAAGTCTTTATCTTCTCATTAAAGCAAAATTATGTGGTAAAAAATGGCGCTCAAATTTGCGTTCAGCATCAGATCACAGGCAAAAGAGGCAAAACATAAACCACCAGACAGTCCGCTGTTCTTCTTCTTGTGTTCTTTGAGTCACGACGTCAACATACCGCACATTAACGCCACCTGCTGTCCCGGAGGGAGGATCAGCTGTTAAAAGATAGGTTCACAATTTTTCAAGTCAGTCTTAAAACAACAGTTATGTGCCCTTATAAACACTGAAAGAGGTTTTCCTCGCTGAAATCATTCCTCTTGTTCATACTGACTGTTAAAAGATCCCCTTCAGTGCTTTCAATGTAAGTGTAAATGGAGGCCAAAATCCAAATTTCATTTTGTGCAAAAATGTATTTAAAACTTTATCTGAAGCAGAAATTTCCCAGTGAACCCAGCACTTCACCGTCTTAATGACTTGTCACTCCTGGAAAAAGGCACACAAGATATGGTTGGCTGCTATGTCAGCAGCAAAGAAGCTTATTGCATGTTGGATACATTGGATATCCCCACAAACTTTGATAGTAAAACACTTGCTCAACACCCTTTTGGACATTATGTTTCATGAACTATCAGCTGCGAGAATAAACGCAGCCTCTCCCTCCACTGTAGGTCTGTGAGAAGATGGAATAGTGGCCATGAAAAACTTCCTATAAGCAACAACTAACCCACTTCTTAAGTTCTCTCTTGACCCATCATTATATTTTGCATAGATTTACCATTTAAAATCCTGTACTTTCTTTTTTTTTTAAACAAAATCAATAAACACTGAATTACAAAAAAAAAGTTTATCTGAACTTATATGAGGTTTCACCAGCCTGAGTTAGTCATATCAAGTGGATATCTGCCACATTTACAGTCTTTTTAGAATCAAATTCCCTCTTTGTGTTTTGTCGGACAGTGTTTACCTGTTGAGCTGTGTTGGAATTATAGTAACAAAAAGAGAGACTTTGGCACTAAAAAGAAAGACTGTAATGTTGAAAGATATCTACTTGGTTTGATTAATTTGTTTAATATTTTTATTAAGAAATATGGCACAAAAGAAAATCAAGCCATACTTTCTGCCTTTTTAAAGGTGTTTTTATACTATTCAAAGTTCAAACCCACAAAAACTAAACAAAACAAGAGACAAACAAAAGAAAAAAAAATTGGATGAAGCTTCATATTAACTTCAGATAAACTTTTATATAAATTCTTGCACAGAAGGAGGACTGCGGGTTTTGGCCTCCATCACTTGAATATTGTTTTCAGACAGATCTGTCCTTTAAAACATATTGTTTCTTTCATGAGAATAATTGTGTCAGTGTTCCTCTCCCCTCTCTCAAACAGCTCCTAGTACATTATGTCACTTATACTTACTTATACCATACTTATACTTATACTATACTTATTTTTTGTATATTCTTGCGTATTCTTCATTATCAGACAGTTTAGCTCTCATCTTCCTCCTCTGTGTCTCATATTTAAAGCAACACATTTACTGACTTCTCTTTCTTAGTACAACCTGTTGTCATTATGCCTTCCTTAACCTTCCTCTACTGCTATACAATTGTTGTGTCACACAGAATAGTAATAAGAAGAAAATTTTACATTTTATTCAGTTCAGTTGCTTCCACCCACTATCATCAACACTGTCTACATCTACAGTGTGTATACCACCATGTTTTGTGTTTACTGTACTACTTTCTTTCCTGGCATTGTGACAGTAAATCATATCATTTGCGAGCTACTGAACTATTTATGACACTCCAATTGTCAATAAACAGATCCTCATCACATGTATGTCTTTATTAAATATTTCTCCTTTGCTGATATGTTTTGACAATGAAAAAATGTAAAACCCCCTGGTAATATTCATGATAGAGATGACCATTTGTGTTTTTGAGCATCTAAATCACAATCACATGCCCTTTAATCCAACTCATCAATGGCTTCTTTTTGCTGATAGCGTGGTTTATATTTCTCCTAGTCTTAAAGGAGCCATATTAGCAGCAGACAGTGACCCTCTTGTAGGCTACTCTTCCAAGAAACATCACTGATGGATGGCTGGATATAAATTATTTAAAAGCCCACTACCAAGCCACTACACACTAATTTTGAGTGTAAACTGATTTCAATCTCATATTCTGACTTTATTGGTTCCAGGGCCAGCCTTTAGCTGTTTTAGGCCTTATATGAGATTTTTCTTTGAGAGTTCCACAAGCATCTTTATCTTTTTCTGTAATGTTAAAATGCCATCTAGATGGCAACAGTTAAAACTGGAAGTGTTTTGAGTACATTTTTGTCCTGTATGTGCATGGGGTGGTATTGCTACCGAAGATTTTGGGCCTCGTGAGGCTCAGTCTGTTTTGTGATGAAACTGTTTATTTGCTGTAATTACAAAAAGTTGAAACAGTAAACAGTATTATGTCTAATCTTTTTAGAAAAACTCATGAGATAAATCTGTCAATTCTCATGGGTCATAGGGAGGCTAGAGTCTATCTCAGCTCAAAAGTGAGCTTCTTCAGGCAATGATGTGGCACTGCTGGCCTTCTTCTGGCCTGGACAAAATGGATGTGAGCCTGAAATGGCCTGCATGTAAAATAGCAAATATGGCCCAAGTATCCCTGATCAAATGTGGGCTTTTTTTGGTAAAGATGCTGTGCTCTCAGGTATGTATATTCTGGATGTGGGCTGGTTCTGGTTTATCTGGTTTGTTCTTGGTTGACATATGGCTTGCTTGTGGCCCAGATCCGGGAAACAAGAGCGGACCGCCCAAGCGCCATCATTCCACGTGGTATGTGGGCCGGATGAAAGTGCCGAAAATGTTGGGTGTGGGCCGAATCTGGGCCACAGCAATTTTGCTATCTGGGAGGTTAAGTTCGGTTAGGTTGGGTTAGGTTAGACTTTATTGTCATTATATAATACAGCAGTGGTATGCAAATAGCAGTCCTTAGGTCAAAACCGGCCCTTAAGCAAAAATATTTGGCCCCCTGAAGTTTTGGTGTGTGAATTCTAACACTGCTTTAATTCCACAACTTTAGCCTATTGGAGCATAAAAGATTTGTTGTTCACAGACACAAATAGGTAGTGTTTATAACTCTTTTAGCCTTCAGTTACAAGTGGGAAAAATAAAAATAAATTAACAAAGAATAGAAGCTTTTGTTTCCACTTTGCCTGTTAATGGCCTCCCGATGTAAAATCCTGAAAAAACTGGCCCATGGTTGAACCTAATTGCTGACCCCTGCAATACACGATTTCATAATGAAATGCAGTTGTAACCACCTCAGTAATACACACACAGAAATGGTTAACATGAGACAAAGAAATTAAATTGGTCAAAATTATAAAGAACAAGATAGAATTTTAAAAAAAACTAAAGTAATAGTAGCACGGAGGGTAGAAACAACATGTAGCTACATGCAAACAATATGTACAATAACATACATATAATATCCATCCATTCATCCATCCTCTTTACCGCTTTCCTCTAGAGGGTCAATCTAAGCTGACATTGGGTGAGAGACGGGGTACACCAATCACAGGGCTAACATATAGTATAGATATATACACCTACGAGCAATTTAGAGTCACCAATTAACCTAACATGTTTTTGGTCTGTGGGAGGAAACTAGAGCATCCGGAGAGAATGGGGAGAACATGCAAACTCCACATAGAAAGGCGCCAGACGGCCAGTGGTTCAAACCCAAAACGTTCTTGCTGTGAGACGACAGTGCTAACCACAATGACCCCACATAAAATATGTACCCTACAAAATGTACAAAACCGTGACTGTTTAAAGTTCCCCTCCCCTCAAAAATGTGTTTTTTATTCTTGTTCCTTCAGTTGAATGTTTGAGCTTCACTGTGCAGATTGATGTATAAACGGAGTTTGACACTAGAAGGCTGTTTTCACATTAAACTGCTGAAAGTGGAAAGTTTGTCTGTGCTTTATGAAAATCAGATTTTAAGGGGCGGGTCTACAAGCATGATTTGTGACATCACAACTGTTTTGAAGCCAATCTTGCTCCAATATTCAACTTACACAAGTGTGATGTGGAAACTTGAGGCCTCCAGTGCACAAACACTGAGAATGAACTTTACAGTGAAGTAAGAGACATCTTGTGTCCAGCAGCTAAACTTCTGAAATGAAATATATTTACATATTTATAGATTCTGAAATTTCTAATAAGGGAGAAGGAGTAGATGTAATTTTTAAGGATTTTAACAAGATAATTGAACTTTTTTTGTGTGGAAAAAACATATCAGACACAAATTATCATTCAAAGCAAAATATTTTATATAGCCTACATCTTAAAACATGTCTGAATGGAATCTTTAATATTTATAAAACATCCTCAGTCTTTTATGAATATATATTTTTCTAACTTTAAGTTTTCTTTCTGTTTTTTATTTTGCCACAGATGAGACTCCATACCCAGACTCAACGTCTGGAGGTGACGTCACCGGCCGGGCGGGGCAAACATTCCTGCTGCTGTCTACTTTTGTCTCTACGTGGAGGAGGCAGGACCGCAAACTGGACGCTGTCTGGAATTTCAGGCGCACCGACAGTGAGTACCAATTTCCTGGCAACTTCTTAACCAAGAGCTACTTACAGACAGAGTTTGTCTCAGATGTATTTTTTGCTAAAATAGCACCTTTGTCCTAACCCTTCTCTTTGTTTGAGAGCCGTTATCCACTGTTTGGACGGTTGGATTTGCAGGAGTAAACGGATAGTTTCCTGCCTGTAAAACTTGCACGTCTGGCGCTAGCCGGGTAGCTTTAGCTACACCTTCACTGTAGCCTATTCATCCCATCAGGGCGCTGGATAGATACTAGAAATACTGAAATAAAGTAGCCTTTGAGCCCTACAATTTGACACCAGGTAACGTTTAGTAGATGTAACTCTAAGACATAATTAAAGTAACTTAAAATAAAAATAAAAAACTAGATATAAGTAGCTATAAATTCAGTATACGTTTTGAAAATTATACAGAAAGTGTATGCTCTCTTTTTTAAGTTTGGAAATATCAACATTTATGAACATGAGGCAGGTCGGTTCCGTTAGCATACCGGCGCCTACCGGAGGAAGTCGCATAGGTGGAGCCTTACATTTAAAAGATCTCCACATTAGCATTGAGCCATGTAAACACTGATTATAGTCAACTAAAGCCTTGTGTAAGAGTTCCCTTTCAGTGCTAGGCGTGTGTGTTTGCTCTTCTGATCTGTTTTCTTTCTTTTTCTTGTTGACACTTGAGGCAATATGATGCATGCATAGCTCTAGTAAATGATTTACCCTTTGTTTAATTGATCTTTCCCTCCCTCTCTGTGTGCCACATTTCTTAAAATTTATGGGACATAGAATTGCAAAGTGGAGTGTCCCTCACTGCACATCAACTGGTATATCTGGTACTTCAAAAGACTTAGTCTGGGTGTTGCAGTATATTGGGAAAGGCCAGTGATTGTTTTAACAGTGAAATGAAGCAGCCTCTTTTGTTACTCAGTTTATTTGTGCCTGTGTAAAACAGCGGCCTATGTAATGTTGTTTACTACTCTGAATGATTTACCAGATTTTTCCTGTGGATCCATCTGGGGCAGCAACACACTTACATCTGGGATCCCAATTGTGGATCACTGTTGAGAAATAGTTGAACGACTCTCTATCTGATGGTGTTGGAGAAACCCACATTTTAACTCGATAAATATTGTTACTTGGAACAAGAAGTGTGTTGTGAATACAGCTCCTCATCAGTGGTCATTTCCCTTCCAACAGTTCTTGCTGTCTGTCCTTGGTGAAAGTCATGTTTTCATTTGTATGGAGGCGTACTTTGATCATGAAAAATGTTTAATTATTAAAGAAAGTAACAGGACTCAGCGGACATAGTTTTGTTCAGGTGGAAAAAGTGTTGTGTGCACTTCCTTTTGTGGGAAAGAGGGAAAAAAGAAAAGTTAATTTGAACTCTGTCTGTCATTAACCTGATTGGTGTGTTCAAATCGCCCATGAATGTGCATGTGAGGTATGTATAGTATGTTTTACGATAGCTGGAGTAAAATGTGAGATTCCCTTGTTCATGCTGTGGAGAACCACATGAGAGCAGAGCATGTTGGTGTTTTAAATACAGACATTACGTGTCTGATGTTATCTCTGTAAAGACAAACCAGACAGTCAAGAAGGAGGAGGAGGGAGGGTGCTTATATTCGTGGTTCCGCCCTCGCACACGCTCACACCTGTGCGAGTGAACAGGTTGCTCCACTTTCTGCGCTGACGGGCTTTTAAAACAAGTGCCTCCACTTGTTTTTCAAAGGGCGTGAAAGTGATCGAGTTATTTATAAGCTGCACCTGTTTTCACCTGATTTGTTTTTTTACTCTTAGTTCTGTAACTGTTTTGTTTTTGGTTTTGTTTAAATCAGATTAGCTGCATCTGTTCTTAAAACTGAATCTAATCACAGTTAATTCCAGAAAGTACAATCTGAAAATGCACATTTTGAAAATAAAAAAATGTTTAGAAGTTTTTAATCTTGATCCACACTGAAACACAGATCGTGTTAGATAATCTGACTGTAATATTGGCTGTAAAAAAAACATGATCTCTGAGTCACCGAAATTCGGTGAAGGTTGGCTTTAGAAGTTATGAGAAAACACAACCTCCTCCGCGGATCACTTTTACAACAAAAAATAATAACGTAATGAGGCTCCAAATAGAAAGTCTCTCATTGTTTGCATCCTTTGTTTGGAAGTTCAAGTTCAGCTACATAACAATGGCCTCGGAACAAGGAGGGATACAGTGTCTTGCTCACAGGCACTTTGGCAAAAAGGGTGGTATTTTACAGTTAAATGTGCCTTGTACAGTCTGATTGCAGTGTTTAAAAGATAACACGTTACAGTATTTTTGTTGAGTAATGACAAACCTTTGTAGGTGTGTCTGCAGAAACGGCCTCAACTCAACTGATTCAGCAGGACCTCAGTAACCTGTCCAATGACATTTTTAAGTGATGGGTGGTAGTGATTGCAGTGTTAACACCTTTTCTAGCATGACCTGTTGCATCTACTCTCTATATCTTCCTTCCATTTGGTGAAAAGTAGTTTACTACGGAGAGCAAGTTGTTCCAGTGGTAAAGGTTAGCAGCTCACCATTTCATTTGAATATTTCCATGATGATTCACCATATTTGTACGCTTTTATAATACCCCTAAACCCTGGCCCAGGATGCTCTGCATGCAGCTGTACATGATGTTAGAGTTAGGTAAACTCTACATACAATATTCGTTGTCATCGCCTTTTCTTTTCCTGTCAGTATGGCTGCGCTTATCTTATCCACTCAGCAGTCACAGACTGTATGGTGTTTATGAGTCAGTGTGCTTCACATCTGCAGGCGATTGTCACTAAGTAAAAATGTCCATGTTCTTGCAGACTCTGTTGGGTGTGTGCATATGAACTTGACCACACTTGGGAAGGCTGCCCAAGCTATTTGTGTGCTTCACATTTCCCATGTAACTGTGTGGATAAAACACTGGCAGGGCGGGGTGTGTCGGCTCTACACATTTATTTCGGCCATCTGGGACCAGCCCTCCGCTTTAAATTGACTGAAAGATCCATCAAAGGCGATTGTAAAAAGGCGTAGATGTGCTGTTTTTGGCTTGACAATTAAAGCTGGTGTTTGGAAAGAAATACTTGTGTATGGGTGATATCCAGGCGTAAACTGGAGAGCAAGAGAACTGAGAGAGCCTTTTGGATGAGTGTTGAAACATTTTCAAGACTAAATATTGTTTTGCTGCTGCTAGATATCACATGACCTGGCTGATTGAAAACCTACACACACTACAGCACTTATATTTAATGAATCTCTTTCAAAAACGTCAAAGTCTTGGAATTTGGAAAATCTTTTCCCAAGATGTTTTGCTTTGTAATGAGTCCAATCATCTGTCAAAAGTATGAAAGCATTTTTCTTATCTATCGAACTCTTGCACTGCAGCCAAGCACTGAAATTTCAATAATGCGCTTGAACTCTATCACGAGTATTGATATGTTTTTAGGCAAACATGAGCCACTCCATTTAGGAGGTTGCTGTTGCGTTCAGAGGAGCGCAGGAATTGTCTCTGCTCTCAAAACACACAGTCCAGCTGTCAAAGACAGCAACTGTCTTTGGAGCCTGACACTCAGAATTCATTTTCTAGCGTTACACAGGATTTATGCGCCATGTTGTAAGGGTGATTACAAATGCTCTATTCTTCTGTACCACCAGTGATACGTCTCACATTTGTCCGCTGCCATCTGTGCCCTTGCTCCGTGTACTTAACCCCTCTTCTGTTTCCACTCTGCCTGTGTCGAGGGTGTGACAAGGGCTGGCAAATTAGGTAATGTTTGTCGGCCCTTATTGTAGACGGGCCGACTTCAGCGGCCACATTTCACATCCTTGTGGAGAAAAGTTAAATATAGCAACACACGCATCGTCATTTTCCTAATCGTTTAGTCAGGAGTTTGTGCTTGCCCTGATTTAGTAGCAGTTTGTGTAAGAAAAACACTCTGTACTCTCTGATTCATGCCACTGTATGAATCGGAGAACAGAGAGAACTTTGATCTCTGTTGCTGATTAAAGTGACAAATCTGACCTTATTATATTGTTATCTAGAACCAGTTTTCTACTCTATATTTTGCTTCTTTATTGTAAACAGAATGATTTCATCTGAATGGTTTCGGTCGGGGAAACTCATTCTTCATTACAAGGACAGGGAACTTAATTCCATCACTTTGTTTTGTTTGCCAGAATAGCATTATAGGAATTGAGTCACATCACGGAGACCACATGGCTACTGTTGATTCATCTTTCATGAATACTATTAATAGTTTCATTCAAGGAGGAGGATGCACGGTTACTGGACTTTTGTCTATTGTTTGTCTTCTTGAATGTGCATCTGTGAGGCTGCTGTGGCCTTCGAAGCCAATTCACCAGTCCAAGCAAGAATAAATACTTTGAATGTTACTAACAATCAGGTGGATAACAATCCATCTGACTAACCGGATATTCAACTATTCCCTAATATGGTTTTACACATGTAGCACTCTGAAACGAGAAATGGCCTTGCCCAGGATTTCTGAGTAATACGCTGTGAAAATCAACAATCTGTACTTAACATCAGGAAATGGGAACACTTTTCTGTCTGGAAAAATCTGTGATCTTTAGTCAACTGCAGCGTAAACCTCATCTTTGTTTTCTGAACACTTGTGTTAGAGAGGAATGCCATCACACCAGTTTAGCCTCGGAGAGCGAGGCAGCACTCCCTGCTTACCTCTCTGTAACTGAAGCACGATCTGCCCAGGCCTCATGCATTCCTCCGCCGCTACAGAACGGGAAGGAGGTACTCGGAGGAATTCCTTATTTTCAGATGGTGACTTTGTCTCGGAGGAGTTTTGGAACACAGTGTTTTTAGTCAAGCAAAATAATTCAGATAGTCTCACTCATTCTAGTCTTGTTATGTGATTTGTCTTGTACACATTCAAGTGAAACATTTTATACTCAGATTTAACAGCTTTATGATGAACTGGCATCAAATTTTTGACAAATAGTCCAAACACAAGGCTCACAAATACTCCAGATGTTATGTTCTCCCATAAAACTTCATCGCTTTTCATTACAGGTATTTCAGTTAGCATGAAAGTTCAACGCAAAAATACAACTCATTAAATTTGATTTGTAGCGCAGTTAAAAACTGTCAGTTTTAGAGGATTTGGAGGATGTGCTGTTGCAGTACGCAGATTTATAAGAAAACAGTTTTATGAAATCACCTACTGTAAACACTGAAGCGCTGTAGTTGCAGCACGTCTGGCAGTTATTTTACAGTACGGGCTCATTGCTATACAATGCAACAACAGGAAATTACTTTGATTATGGGAGAGAAAAGTGTTTGGAAAAGGAAAAGAGCTAAAGAAAGAAACCAGAGAGAGCAGTAGATACGATCAGTGGGGGTGGGGATCAGCCTGGATTAGCTAAGAGAACTACTAGTTTTTAGACCTGACAGAAGATGGGATGTGAATTGTGTCTTTGCCTGGGGATGAAAGGTCAAATCCGTGCTGGCAAAGAGGCAGTAGAGTTGAGACTGCTTGGCGAACCACGAGCAGCGAGGTTATTGACCGGAGTTAGCGGTGCTGGCTGAAGACGCAGAAGGTTGCGGCAGTCTGGATAGGTAACAGGGCTGAAAAGAGGTTTACGGAAGGCTGGTGAGGATGAAGTTACCTCTCGAGTCCTTCCTCCTGTCATTTAATGACTCGATGCTCTTCTTCTCTCTCTGCAGCCCCACCTTTCTCTGACTGACCACCTCAGGTCAATCACAGAAAAATGTCTGGAAAGATAACAAAAGAGGAGATGGAGGAAATGAGGGAGATCTTTGGGAAAATTGGTGAGTAAAAGCCATGTTAGATTAAATTAGCTTCAACTTTACCGTCAATGTGTAGAGTACGGACACAAAGCCAATGAAACGCAGTTAGCATCCAACCAGAAGTGCAAAAATATAGTATTATTTACAGATGAGTGCAGGAAGGTAAGTGCTACTGCATAAGTGATGCTGTATCTTCCCATATGTACAGTGATGTACATACAAATATTATATATGAAAATATTTTAAATATGTATAAACTAGAGCCTGACCAATGTATCAGTCAGCATATATATATATATATATGATTTTTTAAAAGTTAGATAGGCATTTTATGTATATTTGATCCTTTTTCTTAATTCAAGTTTAATATCTATGTACATGTTTTCTTGTGTTTTTTTATTTATAGTTATTTATAATTCTTAAATTCCCAGTGAGGTTTACTGTTTCAGTGCACTTATGTAATTTTACACAATAAAGTTTATTGTTTAACTGCAACATATCATGCCTCCATTACATATCTTTTCCACAAGAGTTTTGATAACCACATTTGAGGGATCATTGCAAAAAAAAAAGTACATTTATGTATATATTCTGTATAAGATTATCAGCCGATATATCGATATCGGAATTTTTTTACTCCCTAATATCAATATTGGTATCAGCATCAGCCCCAAATGTCCAGTATAGGTTGGGCCCAAGTATATACAGAAGAGAAGTGGATAGAGATAGATTGTATGAACAGCATGTCTACATTTGGTTAAGTATGTAGAATATAAACAATACATGTATAGGGTTCAGACTGTGCAAAATATGAATAGTTCAAATTATTATTATTTATTATTTGTTCATGAAAGTACTGTAAACAGTGCAGTAATGAGTGCAATGATGCTATTAGAGTGGTGGTGTGTATTTCAGTTTACCATAACAGGATGTTATTAATTAAACCATTTTAACAAACACAAAACATTTGCTGCTTGTTTTTTCACTGCAACAAAAAAGTGATTTTAAGATATCACAAGGCTCAATTAACTTCTGATGGGCATTTATTATTATTTCTGACTTTTTTTTTCTGACAAATGATTAATCAAAAATATAACTGACAGTATAGGTTGTGAAAATAAGTCCCCCTGGTGTCTAATGGTGCTTTTTGTGTTTCTGTAGATCTCGACAGCGATGGATACATCGTTGATTATGAACTCCATGAGCTCCTCAAAGAGGCCGGCCATGCCCTGCCCGGATACATGGTTCGAGAGATCATCCAGAAACTGGATCGCAACAAGGACAATAAGATCAGCTTTGAAGAGTTTTTGTCGGTACGTTAAATGGAGCTCAGAAAAACTTGCGCTGTTGATCTTTTTCATACTGTGAGTTTGTTTTCTGCTCTGCCTGAAGCACCTCGCCCTCCTCAGCTCAGCAAGGCAACTTTTAGCAACTACATGCTCAACAGAGTTGAAAGGCCTCTACACACACACACACACACACACACACACACACACACACAGACAGACTCAGGGAATGTGGAAGTGAGGTCAGCAAAGTGGTGTGGCTTCCAGTATTTTGTTTCAGTGGTGATGAGGGAGCAGTCATTTCCAGAGGCAGCTTCTGGTACAGAACTGCAGCAGGACTCAGACTGTTACGATCAGGAGGGTCGACCACAATGTAGCTGTTGTTCTTTGACAGTTTAAATGTGCTGCTTTAGGATATGTGACTGTTTATTTAGTCATTAGTGAACTTAAGGTATGAAATGACTATGAAAACGACCAAGTGAAACAAATGGAAGTGGATGGTCTTCTAACTGCGTTGTGTCTGAATCTCTGTGACTGAACGTGTTTTGGTCTTTGGACTTTGGGCGAGTTTAACTAACTGTAGACTCTGAAGTAGTTATAATGATAATGATCAACTTTATTTATACTGCTCCTTTTTAAAGCAAAGATTTACACATGTAAAGGCTACAAGGTCATTTACATGTGAAAATCAGGATTAAAATATTTCAGGACAATTAAATCATAAAGGGTGAAATAAATAAAGCAGATAAGACATATTAGAGCTGGAAAAACTAGAACTAGCATTAATAGAAGGTGTTTAAAAAAAAAGAAGATGTGAAATGATTATAATGTGACAAATCCTTTGTCTTTTAATTTTCTTTTACAGATATGGCATCTGATTAAAAATAAATAAGGGTATATTTGTGTCTTGTTACTTTCTGAAATGAATGAAAAATTAACAGCCCCACTGTATATGTAATGTGTGGAGATAATCACTCTTTGCTTAAGGATTACCTGATTGATCAGTTGATTATTGCGATGATGCGATACTGTTGACTGTTGCCATCTGTGATGTTGTGTTCATGTGCTGGCGGGAAGGGACGACATCCGGGACCTCTCAGTTGGCTGCTTGAAAGCATTGTGCCATTGTTTCAGAGAGGTGTGTGCTCCACCACAAGGCTTTGATAAAACTCCACTATACAAAACATGTTCCTACGGATGATAACAAACCAGTTTAAGTGCATGCAGAGTGAAAGTGAATATCCTCCTCAGTGCCCATACATGTGAATATTAAGCTTTAAAAAAAAAAAAAAGCTTTTAGCTGAGTTGTAGAATTGAGTGGAAATCCATATTGTGTGTGTAAGGTCACGATTGTCTTGTTGTGGTTACCTCTTTTACCTAGAGTGCACAAAAAAATGCAAGTTGGCACCCTGTGACCTTGTTTATGTTTGTGGTTAAGTGTGCTGCGCTTTTTAAACAGTGCCAGGCTGAATAGCTCATTGTGCTCGAACGCCACACAAGGGCCTGTTGGGCTGTGGTCACTGATGAAGCAGCAATAACTTGAGGTTCAGGAAGTGTCAGACGTATTACCATAGAATATGTATTGTCAAAGCGGCTTTGTCTGTAGCCGATCCGGTGCATCACTGATAAGCTTCATACAGTACGAACGCACATCATAAAGCTCTTTATGGTCCCATTAATTGTTGGTGAGCCTGATTTTAATGTTGGGATGTGGCCAAGTTTGAGGGCGGTGTCAGTGTGGAGGATGATAACGGCTGTGTCACTGTTGATAACCCTAATGACACAATAACACTTCAATACCTATTATTTATTTATTATATTTACTTATGAGTCAATGTGTAATGAAAGCACAATTTCGCTTTCAATAACTACAGTGTATTTAAATGCTCAACACAACATTAGTTACTATTATGAACCTGACTTCTTCTACTTGGACCTTTTTATTTTAATACACACAGGTTTTTTTTCTGCTTGTTTGTTTGTTTGTTTTTTAGTCCATATATATATATATATATATTGTTCAGAAACTCATTTACGAGTCCAGATGTTTTCTCAGGCCTGTAGCTGGTAGGTTGGCTTTATGTTTCATGTCATTGAGAAACTCCAGCTGCACTCCTGTGTCTGGCTGACCTTGGCTGTCATTACGGCTAACAGGAGCTCAATAAGACGACAAGGGATGCAAACAACAGTAAAAGGAGAGAAGATGAGTGAGGCTTTTAAAATTGCTTTTACAACTGTATGGTAATTACCCATCATAAGTTTTATGTGTGAAAGGTGACGGTTACAAATCAATTCACCAGAATCATAGTATAATAAATCACAACATGTAATTTATCTGGTTGTGAAGTTAGTGCTTACAGAGATATTTAGTCATAATCTCCTTGTTAAAACTAAAAAAACTGTAATGCTGACACAACAAACGTGCTATTAGTAAAATATTAGCCGATGAACACGTTTTAATTAGCCAGAGCAAGTTGTAGTGGTTAACCTGGACAACACAATCGTTCATCTACAAAGTTTCCATAAATATGTCTTTAAACAGTAATGTAGGATCTAAGAGGCTTAGTGGTAATTGGTTTCTGAGTATTCTTTGTTGTTGTTGCAGATCATCCAGGAGCTGAGGGGCAGTGAAATAGCAAAAACTTTCCGCAAGGCCATCAACAGAAAAGAAGGCATTCTGGCTATTGGAGGGACGTCGGAGCTGTCAAGCGAAGGCACACAACACTCGTTCTCTGGTACGTTGGTCTGTTTCCTCCCTCCAGCCGCTGCTAATGTTTGTCATAAACTGTTGACTTTGTACCCTCTTCAGGTACAGACGCTTCGTTTACCATTGAAGAAGCCCATAAAGGACAATATAGCCTACTTTAATGAGTCATTATGAGCAATACTGTGACATTAACTGATACCTGTATATGTTCACCTTTACAGAGGAGGAGCGATACGCTTTTGTAAACTGGATCAACACTGCTCTGGAAAAAGACCCTGACTGCCAACATGTCCTGCCCATGGATCCCAACACAGACTCTCTCTTCACGTCTGTCGGAGACGGTATAGTCCTCTGGTGAGTGTTCCTGTTTTCACTTTTTCACAGGCAGCAACTCCACTATCCCCTCCCTCACCTGCTGTAGCTACCTCTATGAAATAAATATCAAATACCTGCATCTGACTGCCCTCACTGTTGTGTTCACATTACGGCTGAATAAAAGAGCCTGTATTGGTCATCCACAGCAGTGTTTTACCTCACATGACAGTGGAGATAGTGATACTGCTACATTCATAAAAAATCTATCTATGTATATATGTCAGTAGAAACATTAGTGATTTTTTTTTTTTTTTGTACACAGCAAAATGATCAATCTGTCAGTGCCAGACACCATCGATGAGAGGACTATAAATAAGAAGAAGCTGACACCGTTCACAATACAGGTCAGTTAGAGATCAGTGCTGCTTTTTTTTCATACTTTTTTACCTCTCAGCTGACGCTTTATGTACCTTACAGGAGAATCTCAACCTGGCCCTGAACTCAGCTTCTGCCATTGGCTGCCATGTTGTGAACATCGGCGCTTTAGACCTGAAAGAGGGGAAGCCCCACCTGGTGCTGGGCCTGCTGTGGCAGATCATCAAGATCGGCCTGTTTGCTGACATCGAACTCAGCAGAAATGAAGGTACAGGGCATGGTTGAGATTTCCGTTTACATAACGCATGTTTGAGTCTGTGTTCCTATCACTAGGGTTCCCTGGTCTGTTGTCAGGTAGCTTTTAACTGATCATTAACACCCCTCGACAGCACTGGCAGCATTGCTGAGAGACGGGGAAACCCTGGAGGACCTGATGAAGCTGTCTCCAGAAGAACTGCTGCTACGCTGGGCAAACTTTCACCTGGAAAACGCTGGCTGGCAGAAGATCAATAACTTCAGCTCTGACATCAAGGTAGTGCTACTCACTAAAACTGAAAGCACTTTGTTCACACTGTGTATTTAAACACTAAATGAATGCACCTCCTCTGCAAATCATTTTCTAACATGTGGTTTTCTAACCTTATTTGACACTCATTTATTTTCATGCACTTCTTTAGTAACTAGGTCCACTAACACAGGTGTCTATCAGCACACTGGTCCAGGCAGTGTTTGCACAAACTCACTCAAATATCCGCCTCCACTGCTCCAAAAATAGGATTGAATTGTTAGTGTCTCTGTCAGCTAAGATTTCACAAACTGTCAAATGTGTATTTAAGCATTTAAGATATTATTTTGTCTCTCTGGCAAAATGCATCTTACTATAGAAGTTCTGATAGATAATGGTAACTATTACAGATTGAAAGTGTTAGTTGGTTGGAAAATGTCATTAAACTTTTCAGCCATAAATCAAGCAGGCAGGTATACGAGGAGTTACTGCACCTGTCCCTGTCTGATCATCCGTGTAATTATTTTCTCATGCTATTGCTTGCTTGACTGTTTTATAGAAATCAGACGTTTTCTGAGAAACCTTTCATTTTCATTCTTTTTATTCTTGTAAGTGTTCAACAAAATATTTCACATATTCTTCAACAGGACGCTACATTTTACAGATTAAATCTCTGAAATGTCATTTTAAGATTCATTATTTGTTTCTGCGTATAGTTTCATAGCTGATACTTTAATATATACCAAATGTTGTGTTCATAAAGCAAATCTAATGCTTACAGAAGACTACACACTTGAAGAAAACATTTAAATACCTCATATAACAGGTGATGGACAAATTACAAAACAATTTGCTCACTGCAAGTTAAGTTTAGGTTTATCAATACCTCAAAATGTTGCATTTATTAGACTGCAGCTATCGTAATGAGACAAAAGTTACAGTTATGTTACACAGTGGAATTTCTTTTTATCAATTAGTAATCTAATTGTTTTTGTTTATTGGTATTATCTTCCAGGACTCAAGGGCCTATTTCCACCTCCTGAATCAAATCTCTCCAAAAGGCACCGACGAGGAGCAGCCACGCATAGACATCAACATGGCAGGCTTCAGTGTAAGCGCATCGACGGTTGAGAATCTACACCACATGGTGACAGCTGTACAGCATCTCTGATCGTAGTGTTTGTTCTGTGTGTTGTTCAGGAGAAAGACGACATGAAGAGGGCAGAAGCCATGCTGCAGCAGGCGGACAGGCTCAGCTGTCGACAGTTTGTCACCCCAGCTGACGTCGTCAGTGGAAACCCCAAACTCAACCTTGCCTTTGTGGCTAATCTGTTTAACAAATATCCAGCTCTGACCAAACCTGAGAATGAGGACATTGACTGGGGACTGTTGGAAGGTGGGTATGGAGAGCAGGAGGAGTTTACTCAAATTTCAGATTAGAGCTTTGTAGACTTTTTAACAAATTATCCCATATATGTGTCAGCTGCTATCATGGAGGTCTACTGGAGAATTGGCTTTGATATTTATTTACATTACAACCTGGACAGAAAAAATCCTCTGTAACTTGCAAGTGAATTCAGTAATAATAAGAAATTTGTTTGATAAAGTGGATTTTTTTTAATGTAGACTAAATTGAAACAAGAAACTGTCTTGTCTTCCATCTTTGCCCCAAAGCTCAAACACCAAAGCAACAGAGTTGCAGCTTAAAAACAACCAGCTCTGAACAAACAACTGTTTTTTGTTAGCTACCTAACTGGCCTACAGGCTTTTTTTGCATAGAAACTCGTTTTCATATCAGGATGTGACAACAAAACACTCAACTTTGGTTCCCATTGTATACAGATCACATGTTTACAACAAGTCAGTAACAACCAGATAACTGTGATTTGAGCTAACAGAGTGATATCAGAGGCATCAGAAACGTAAATAAGAGCAATGTTTTAAACCACACTGACTATTACTGAGACCTCCAGTAAATCCCATGATCCTTTTCTGTCTAGGTGAGACACGAGAAGAGAGGACATTCCGAAACTGGATGAACTCCCTGGGGGTAAACCCACATGTCAATCATCTTTATGGGTACGTACCACTGACGAAATACGAGGAGACAGTTTGTTTCACTCCTGCATACACTGGCATCTGAATATTTATGTAATGTTAATAAATATCAAACACAATATTGTCTTGTAGAGACCTGCAGGATGCCATGGTCATCCTTCAACTCTACGAGAGGATTAAAGTGCCTGTTGACTGGAACAACAAGGTCAACAAGCCGCCTTACCCCAAGCTGGGAACCAACATGAAAAAGGTAAATTAAGATTTCCATTAAATATTATCCAAGAAAAAAATCCTTGATGGCTGTCTTTTGCCAATTATTTTATTTTTCTGCTCCAAGTTGGAGAATTGCAACTATGCAGTGGAACTGGGCAAAACAGCCAAGTTCTCCCTCGTTGGCATCGGCGGGCAGGACCTGAACGACGGCAACGCTACCCTGACTCTGGCACTGGTGTGGCAGCTAATGAGAAGGTGAAACATCACTTCACACTTCGTTTTTCCAAGTCTTTCAGTAAAAAAAACATAAGTTAACCAGAGTGTCCAGTTCACATGCATAATAAATACAGTGCCTCTCCTCTCTTTCAGGTATACATTGAATGTACTGGAGGAACTGGGCGATGGACAGAAAGTAAATGATGACATCATTGTAAAGTGGGTCAACGAAACATTGGCAGAGGCTGGAAAATCAACTAAGATTTCAAGCTTTAAGGTGAACCAGTCTTCCCACTTTTTGCTTACATTGCTGTGAAAATAACTGTAAATGTAGATTAACCAAAAACTGGGAGCAGATGTTAACTTGCTGTAAGGAGCTTTAACGTTTTCACTTCTTTAAACTGTAGATAAAGATCTTTATCTCTGAGTCTCAGTGCAAACCACTGAATTTTATCCTGCGTGTTTGATCCCTGATCTTTGTTTTGTGCGGTGATCAGGACAAGGAGATCAGCAGCAGCTTGGCAGTATTGGAACTGATCGACGCCATCCAGCCCGGCAGCATCAACTACGACCTGATAAAAACTGGCAGCCTTTCCGAAGACGACAAGCTGGAGAATGCCAAGTAAGATTTTTCTGTGACAAAACCAGAAAAACAACCAGCCATTTGTGATTTTATTTCGTTCACTACGTTTAAACAGTTTCATACAAGTAATCCTCTCTGTCCTTCCTTAGATACGCCGTCTCTATGGCGAGGAAGATCGGAGCTCGTGTCTACGCTCTCCCAGAAGACCTCGTGGAGGTCAAGCCCAAGATGGTGATGACAGTCTTTGCCTGCTTGATGGGTCGGGGGATGAAGAGAGTCTAAGAGACTGGCTGCGATCATTGTGACACTTACTATACTCGTACCCACAAACCATTAGTGTTTTGAAAGAGCCCCCAACTGAAGGAATGAAGAATGTTTTTTTGAATGAGTATAACATGAAGTCAAAATCAGAAATTTGCATGCACCCCCGCCTCTTTTGATTAACGGAGGTGTTACCTGAAGAATCATGTGCTGTCCTCTTATTTAAAAATGAGCCCACATTATAAATTTCAGAAGAGCTGGGCCTCCTGTTACAGGACAACTTGTTACTTTCAATATGCAGAACTCTTGATTAATGTATAAGAATGCTGTTTTTTAAAACGAGTATGCATATTTCCAGCTGCAAGGTTGTTTACATATTTTTACTCAGACTGATAAGTAAATTATATCCTTGACTAAGCATCACACATTCCTGAATACCATACTTATGAGTAAATGCTTGACAAGGCAAAAGAGAGGCAGGATGTTTAGGTGGAGCACATGTCATATAAACGCCTAAACATCCCTTCTCACTCAATGAAGTACAAGCATGTCTTAATAACTGGCACCATAAACTTCTACATATCTGTATACAGAAGCCATAAGGTCAAAATATAGTAATGACCAGCCTGTATGTGCTGTCTGTATTCCTGTACTCGTCATTTGTTTTGTTTCTTGGGATTATTACGCGAGGTAAAATGCTGTTTTTTTTTGTTTTTTTGGGGGGGGTGTCTGGTCTTTGTTGTATTGGGCTTCTGTTTTTGTCTGTTACGTTGGATAAGGAGCAGGCTGACTGGACTCTCCTGGCTTCTGCTGTGCCTTCTTGTCTCAAAGATGATTTGTACTTGTACTTTGAGGTTTTTCCCTTTTTTTTTCCCTTTTTGTATTCATCATTACCAAATATAAACAGTAACTTCATTCCAGGTAGCTTCATGATATTCTATGACAGTGGCCGAATTGTATTTGGTCTCGTTTTCATGTCTACTCTTAAAGCGCTTCACATGTAACAATAAATATGACTTTGAAAACGACTACAGTGTTATATCTTTGTCAGAGTCCACCACAATCTGTAAATCCACTGCTGTTATCTTGACTGAGCAATGACAGTGAATCAAATGTGCTTATATTATTTATCTCTCTGGTTTAGAACTATTTTTAAATGAAACCTCTTTAAATATCACAGTCAATATCCTCTGAAATTTAACACATATTTGCCACGAACAGTTTATGATAAGGGAATGTGTAGACTTTTAAACTACATTTTTCTTACATATGAAGTTGTATATCTTCACATGAATTTTTCCCCTTTTGAAATAATGCTACAGGTATGTCATGGAAAGAAAAAGTTCCCTTTTTTTTGTTTCACAACCCTGTTAAAATATCAATAATTAGATAAAAGTGGACTTTAAAGCCATGAAGATGCAAGACCAGAGCTCAACATCTGAGCTTAAATACTGTGTAGCATCCTTTTAGCATCATTCAGGCATCTGTTCAGGCTAATAAAGTCATGTACACACTTGCTTTTAAGTAAATGAAATGTTGAATTTGAAAGTTGTTGAGTTTGAGAGTTAATTCTTTACCTCTGAAACAAGTTGTCTAAAGAATCTCAACGCAGCGTCCATGTAGAAGTTGGAGCTTTCAGTCACATCACACTCATCCTCATCCTCAGCAGAAGGAGTTGTCATGGTATTGTAGATGTTCAAATAAACTACTAGATGGACCTTGTGGTGATATTGTTTTTGTCACCTGCTGTTTCCAAAGTCAAAAACAAACTTAAATCTCAATTTTTAAGCAAACGTGGACGAGACGTCCTTCAATTGTTCAAAAAGAAAGATCAAAAGATCAAATTTCTTCAAAAAATGTTCAAAGAAATTTTAACATTTGTATTTCCATTTCTCCATTTACTGAGAAACATCATGTCATATGATTAAAACCTTGTGGTGATATTTTATTAGCTGAATTAAATTTACCTCAAACAACAACAACCTGCCGGAGGAAAACAGCAGACACTAACTTCTTTTTTTATGATCTGAGCTTCACTTTTTACTGCTGTCTGCTTCTCCTTTCTCTTATCTAGCTTTTTGTTACTGCCATCATGCTTTTATGTTCTTCCCTCTTTTGCATTGTAAAACACACCTGTAAAATAGCACCTCATAAAAAAGATTTATCGTTATTTGTGTTTTTTTGTACCTGCTGCTATGTGATACTTATCCAAGAGGAACGGGGTACTCAATAATTCAAGATTTCTGCAAACACTTAAATGGAGTATAAGCGACAATAGTTAATACATTAGCTATTATTCTGGGGACAGTTTGAATGTTTTTGATAATTTATAACTATCATCTGTTGGCTCTTCTCTCTAGTTGACAAGCAGGATTTATTTACAGTCCATCAACAGTCTTGTAGCACAACAGGGGACAGTGGTGGCAGATTGTAGTTTACTGTTCACTGGCCTGAATCTCAGTCACATGTAAAGCTTCACTCCCTGAAGAGTTTCTCAGTAAGTTTCCAGCAGTCCCCACTTCTCAGGATCTGGTTAAAGCTGACAGACTCTGTCAGAGAGCTGGATGATGATGATGAGGACGAGGAGGAGGAGCAGGAGGAGGGGGAGGAGGCAGCGGTGTGTCTCCTGTGGCCTTCATCATCTGGATGTTCAAGCTCCATTTGCACCAGTGTGTTTGTGTGATATTGGAAGGAGAGTTTGGATTTTTAAAGGTAAGATTGGACAAAAAGGGAGTCAAATCACAAATACCTCAGACCATTAATAGAGTAGCAATGATTAACTGATTCATCAATTAGTCGTTGATCAACAGAAAAAGAATAGGCAACTATTTTGATAATTGAATAATTGTTTCAGTCATTTTTCAAGCAAAAATTCCCAACATTTACTGGTTCCAGCTTCTCATATGTGACAGTTTTTCTTTGTCGTACATGACAGTGAATTAAAATCTTAAGGTTCTGGACTGCAAGCAAATTGAAAATGTCCCTGTGGCCTCAAAGAAATTTTGAATGTAGTTCACTATTTTTTTTTACATTTTATAGACTAAATTATTAATCAAGAAAATTAATGACAGATTAATCGATAATGAAAATAATCGTTAGTTGCAGCCCTTAACATCAATAATTGATTTTTAAAAAACACATCCATATATATATTTTTTTTTTTTATCAACAAGAGAGGTTCAAATAGAGAGAAAAGAAAAGACAACCAGTTCAAGTCTTACAGTAAATCCAAACTGGAAACAATCTTCATCTTTTTAAAGAAAAACAAATAATACAAAAAGATATGTTTCAAATGTCTTCTAACAAAGACAGGACAATTGACTCAGTTATTATTAAAGACCTATGAAGTAAATAGTCTGATATCAAGCTAATAACTGAAGTAAAAACTTGAAGTAAACAGTCAGACAACATATCAGGGCAGTATTATGATGCACTACAAATGAAGGAAAATGTAAAAATAGTGGAAACAGATGGTTTTATGGAGATGTCACATACATAGCCTGACATGAAACAGTACAGTTCCCATAAAAAGTATTCACCCTCCTTGGTTTTACTGTAATACATACATACATATATTGAGGCAAAGTAGATTTAATGTGGCTTTTTGATACTGATCAACAACAACAAAAAAAAACCTTTACTCTCAAAGTGAAAATAGAGCTCTACAAAGTGACCTTAATCAATTACAAACAGAATACAAAACACTTGTTTGCAATGAGCTGTTGTATTGTGTTGTCTATAAAGATTCAAGCACAATTTTGGCACAATTTTATTTATTATAACACCAAATCACAATAAAAGTTATCTCAGGGCACATTTCACATAGAGCAGGACGAGACCGTACTCTTTAATTTGCCGAGACCCAAAATTCCTCCATGAGCAAACATTTGTCAACAGTGGCAAGGAAAAACTACAATTTAACGGAAAGAAATCTTGAGCAGAACCAGACTCTAGGTGGGCGGCGATCTGCCTTGACCAGTTAAGGCAGTCATCCAGGTCATGGTTATCCAAGGAAGGGTTGAATCGAGGGCAACTGGTCTTGATTGTAGATACCTGAAGACATTTTGCCACCTGTCCAAGGGGCTTCTTCAGTTCAACTGACTGAACTAGAACTAGAAGGTCATGAGACTGGAGGGATAGCTCAGGGCTTATGCCCTCTTCTATCCATAGTAGGTGGTCTTATGTCTTATTTGGTCTTGGTTGGCAGCAGGAGAGGCAGAAGGAGCTGGAGGACTCTTGAGGTTGGAGGACACATATGGGCCAAGGCACAAAAAAAAAAGAAAAAACCTTGTGTGCATGGTGTGTGTCACTTACATAGATGTATGTGTGTGTATGTGGGTGATATTAGGCAGCAGTGGTGAAATAGTATTCTGTATATATATGTTTGGTTACTCAGTTATGGGGGGATGGGTTGCTAGAGGGGTTTTGGCCAGCTGTAGAATGAATGACAAGGGGGTGTCAGCTGTTAGTTTTGCTTCCTTTGTAGCTTTTTGGAGGGCTGGATTGTTGATTGTCTTCAAGTATTTCAGCGCTATTGCTTGATGTCTTTGTCTTACAGTTTGGATTCCTGTTATGGTGTGTATGTAATAATTGCTGATATAGAAGGGGAGCCTATGTGTCAGTTTTAGTGCTTTGTTCTTAATTATTTGCAGGCGTTGTAGCTGGTTATCAGAAAAGGTGATTCAGGCAAGGACAGAGTATTCAAAGAGTGGTTGGATGCATGACAGGTAGACTTTGATGACTGTAGAGGGTGATGCACCATGCTTACCACAGAGGGCTTTGAGATAGTTGAATCTATTGTTTGCCTTTTGTTCCAGGTTATTGATGTGTTTTGTCAGACACATTGTGTCTTGGCAGGGTTCAGTTTGATTCTCCACATATTTGACCAGTTTTCTATTTCATTTATGCATTTGTGAAGTTTTTTAGCTGCTAGTTCTGGACTTTTGGACCTGGCTGTGGTGGCTGGGGGGTTGTTATGTCAAAAATGTATAAAAGAAAAAGAAGGATCTCAAAACTGCACCCTGAGGAACTCCTGCTTTGGGGGTGAAAGGTGTTGAGATGGTGGAGGCAACTTTGGCAGTTGTTGAGAAAACTTGAGATGATGGATTGGGTGGGTTTTGAGAGTTTGAGATTGGTGTCCAGTTGTCTGTATTTGAGTCCATTGTCCCATACCTTGTCGAAAGCGTTTTCTATATATTCTATATAGTAAAGAATACTGCCAGAGTTATGTCTTTTTTGTTGAAGTTTCTATGAATGTCTTCTGATAATCAAAGGATGTTGTCCATGGTGGCTCTCCCTTTCCTGAAACCAGCTTTGTGAATTCCTTGGAGGACCATTGACTCAATGTGGTTGGTGAGGTGTGAGGTGAGTACTCTTTCAAACAGTTTTCCTATGTGACTGACAAGGCTTATGGGATGGTAGCTTGTGGTACCGTGTAGGTCTTTTCCTGGTTTGTGGATCATAGTAACAACTGCAAACCTTCCATGGTGAGGGGAAATGACCAGTCATGAGGCAGATGGAGAAGAACTGTCCAAGGTGCTGGAGGTAAGCGACCGGTGCTTGTTTTATCAATATGGTGTCAACATTGTCTCCCCCCAGTGCTTTGTTTTTCATTTTTTTCAGGTGCAGTTGTATTTCTTGAATGGTGACTGGCTTTGTGAGGGGATGGTGCTCTGCAATTGGATTGGCTATGTTTGTCTCTTTTGTGTCATGTTTTGCCATTTCTTTGTCAACCAGGTCTTTCCATTTATTGTTGAAGTATGAGTAATTTGGGCATGAGTGGATGTTTTCAAGGTGATTACTGAAGAGTATGGCTTTTTCTTCATTGCCACCGATGATTGTGCCCAAGGATTTGAGTGGTGGTGTGTTATTGTTTTCTGAATCTCTATTTAGGCTCTTTATTTTTTGCCAGAAAGTCTGGGGATTTGTGTCAAGGTTGAGTTTTCTGTAGAATGTGTTCCAGGTGGGGTGATCTGAAACTGATGAATTCTCTTTGCAGCTTCCTTTTGGGGTTAATGTCTGTGTCCGTGTCTTAGCAGAGTTTTGGGGTATTGTTTCCTCTCTGGCTTTAGTTTTTCTTCTATGTTTGATCTGAATATTTCACATTCTGCTTTTTTGGGTAGTTATACTTCTTCCTTGGGGTTGCTTGTAGATGAAAGTAGAATGTGGTAAGAACAGGAAAGTTGTCACTGCAGAGATGGTTTGTGGCGGAGAAATTGAGTTTTGAAGCCAGATCAGGGGAGCACAGAATCAAGTCCAGAATGTCTGTGCTGCATGTTTGGGGAGACATATAGGTGGGTTTGTTTGTGTTGATAGTTGACAGATTTGTGTTATTTAGAATCTGTTTTAGTGCTATGCCACTTTGGTTTGTTTTTTGCAATTGAAGTCTACATGCTGAAGATCTCTCATTATGAGGGAATGACTGGGATTGGAAATAGCTTTAAACAGGGCCGCTGAGGGTTTTGTTCCAGGGGAATAGTAGGTTCTGGTGAATGTGATAGGATGATGCGAGTGGATTTTCATTTTGGTTGCAACATACTCAGTTTCCTTTTCCTTTCAGTTCCTAACTGACTGGTGGGGATTCTCGGGAACTTAATGTCTGTGGGGTCATTATCAAGGTCATTGCTACCATGTGGTCTGTTAGTGCTCTTGGCGGTGGTAATAACAGTCGTTAGAGTCATTGGAATGACTTGAGGCCAAGTGTAAACGACAGTCGTTGGAGATGTCACATGAGGCCAAATGTGAATGGTTGTTATGTCTCCTAGGAAGGGATGAAAGGCAGCATTGTGGGTGGGGGATAAGTGGTGTCCTAGACCTCCTCCTCTGTTGAGGGATGGTTTCTCTACTTTGACATACACAACTTCCTTCACTCCTCTTTCAAACCATCTGTCCTCACTATCTAAAATATGTACGTTGTTGTCCTTGAAAGAGTGTCACTTATCTTTCAGGTGTAGGTTTACTCCTGAGACCTGAGGAGTTAGCCTTCCTGTGTTGAGCTATGTATTTTGTTAATGGTTGTTTAGTTTTCCAATATACAAGTCATTCCTCACCGCAGTGGACTGCGCACATTAGATTGCTTTTCCTGTGTTTGGTGTGCAGTCTTTCAGGTGGACCAGTTTCTGTCTTAGTGTGTTGCTGGGTTTGAAAAACACTTGGATGCAGTTTTTGTTGAAAATCCCCCTGAGTTTCTCAGATACTCCAGACACGTAAGGAATGATGATGTTGTGTGTTTATTCTTCTTTTCTTCACCACCCACAGTGTTGGTGTTCTTCCTGGATCTTGTGGCTGTTTTCACAAAGGTCCAGTTAGGGTGTCCACAGGCTTTAAATGCATCCTTCAGGTGTTTGCACTCCTTCTCTTGGGCCTGGGCACTTGTTGGTACATTATCAGCTCAGTGGTGCAGGGTCTTGCTAACTCCTAACTTATGCTCCAGTGGGTGGTGTTGTTGTATTGTGTTGCTGTTTCTCATTATTCTCAAGTGTAAGAGAGAAGAAAGGTGCTGCCAAGAGATTTTCCCAGAAGACTGCTCACTCTAAACCTGACATCTGGGCTCTTAACCATTCAAAGATCTCCCCGCCCTGCATCTGTTGCTGCACCTCTCCTCCCATCCTGCCAACCTCCCACACGTGCTCAGTCCATCAGAGGACCAGGTGGACCACGTGTCCACTCTCCTGAGAGGAAGAGGGGAACACACTTGAAGAGGAGGCTCACAGAAAATGTTGCAAGAACGGGACATGTGAATTTCTTTTTTTTTTTTTTTTGTAGGAGTAGCTAGAGGATGCAGAGATTTTTTCCTTTCATAACATCCGATGTGGGCACGGAGGATGGATTGGCCGGGAGAGAGCTGCTCTGGGTGTGTCTGTGTGAAGTCACCATAAGGATTTTACTGGAGTAACTGGAGGAAACTAAAGGTAGGACCACGGCTGTGTGTCAGTTGATTTATTTTTCCAGGTTTTTTTTGGCATACATTGATTATGATGCTAATAATCCACACTGCTCCTTTTGTGAAGAATACAATTTGATTACAAATAATGACAATTTCTTTGCTGTGTTATAATGTAAATGTAATATTGTTTCAGTAAAACAGGTTTTATGTTTAGAGAGCAGTGTGTTGCTAGTAAAACAAATAGAAGCTCTGTCTTATAATGTATTAAGTCAGTCAAATTAATATTTATATGCAATTGTAAGGAATATATTTAAGCGGAGTTAAATATTAAACAAGGAAAAAGCTTTTATTAGGGGATTGTAATTTCCTAAAGATTTCCTTGGAAATTTCCTAAATGTAACTATGTAATTTGGTAGAGAAAATAAGAATTTCCCTGCAAACCCCAAATAAATATTTATTAATTATTCATTTATTATTGTCAAATTTATTCTCCATATATGTCATATTGTATGCTTGCCTGCAGACAATCAATTAATTGGAAGTGTACCAATTAAACATTGTCCCTCATGTTCCTGCAATTAGTATCAAATGAGGATGGGAATAATTGGGAAATTATGGACTACAGTGTGTTGTTTTTTTTGTTATTTTTTAAAGTTGAGCTACTTTTTTAGTCCACACTGACAGTAAAAAAGTGTAGTTTGTCTCTCTGAAGTTGGATAAATGTAGGTTTATTTAACTCAGCTACCATACAGTCATGATACATACATGACACACTTTGCTTTCAGTCAGCACACTGGTTTCCTAAGTGATGCGGCTCCTGAGGGAGAGCAGCTGATTGGCTTGCTGAGCCTCAGAGCCTCAGGCCGACCGTGTGTGTGTTTTCGTTAATGATCCACCAATTAGTCACACAATGGTAACAGTCGTCTAAACACCCCATCATCTGTCTGCGCCTCAGAGGGTGAACGCATGTCACTGCCCCCACGTTTGGTGTGACAAAAACTGCTTTTTGTGGTTGGAAATGGATTTTGGGGTGAACTTCCTCCCCAAATTTCAAACAATGCTGTGTCCGCATCGTGTTGCTGCACTGACTTCCTCTTGTAGGTTGCTTCAGTCACCACGGTAACCACCTGCTGTGTGATGGGCCAAATGAGAGACTATGGCAGACAGTCCCAGTCGTCCCCCTGTCCCCTGACTATAATCTGTCATACGCACCATAAACACTGAGACTCCCTGAGAACTATCAACACTTTCCTCTCCTCAATTGAAAACATGTTCAACAATCCCAGTCATTACATTGGAGGCTTTAAAGGAAAATAGTCAGGTGCCCATATGAACATTGAAATAGTGTTTTTTCTTGCTATAATCATTCTTCCTGTTCATACTGAACAATTGAACATGCTTTAAGTGATAGGGGGACAAAATCCACAGCCCTTGTTTTGTGCAAAAATGTACTCAAAAGTTTATCTAAAGCTTACATGAAGGGAATTTTATACTAAAAAGACTTTAACTTTGGATGATATCCACTTGACTTGACTAATGTGGGGGGTGAAGCCCCATATCGGATAAACGTTTGAATATATTTTTGCACAAAACGAGGACTGTGGATTTTGTGAAAGTGCATTATGAAGGGATCTTCTAATGGTCGGTATGAACAGGAAGAATTATTACAGTCAGAAAAAAAATATTTCAATGTCCTTATGGACACCTGACTTGAAAAATTGTGAATTTATCCTTTAATATGAGTGTTTGTCCTCACTGGAAGATCTGAAGATGACGGGCCAGTCAGCGGAAAGAGATCGGTCGCCCCACAATCTGTCAGTGAAGACCACCTTAGAGGAGGAGAGCGAGAGAGCTGAGAGTATTCTAAGCAGGTGATGACAATTAAATCATGTTGTTATTTTTTTCATAAGTCTGTTTGAGAAAAGCAAAATGTGAGAAACACAAAGAAGCAGCTTTACAAAAAAGTAAAATGTTACATGTGTTTTGCTCTCAGGGTGCCATCTGTCTGTGATGACACATCCTCAGAGCTACAAAGAGTCGCTGCTCTTGATCCTCACGGAGGCAATTCCAGAAATTCTTTTCAAAGAAATGGAGCTATCTCAAGGTAAAATTATCTGACAGCTGAGCTGTGGTACATCAACCTCCTTCACAAAGATTACATAAACTGACTGAGCAGGGAGGAAGACACATAAAACAACACTGCTACCTTATCTTTTTATAGTGAAGGTTGTCTGGCCTTTTAAAAAATAGCCTATGACTGCTTTTTCAGACAAAGTGAATCTTTTCAGACAAAATTAATACACAAAGCATTTTGTTAAAGTCTTTTCAACATCACAGGCTGACAAATCATATTTGTAAAACTTGTACTAGGAGCATAAAAATGGCCACTTTGTGGTCTTCTGCTGTCATTGTATAAAACTCTGACGGGTGTTATAAGCTTTTTGATGCCCTTCTAGCTGTTTCAAGACTTTTCTAGTATCTTGACAAAAAAAGTACAATAATTTGAAGAAAAGCAAGAAACTTACTTTGGGATTCAAGAGAGTTTATGGTGGAAACGGGAAATTCTCTCTACCCCATTTGACAGATAATATTTTCATTTGTTTATAGAAATATTTTAAGATTAAAAGATTTAAAGCAAATGCTATATAAAGTAATGTATCCAAAAATATATATTTAAGTTTACATACTGAGAGCAGTGTCCTCTTCCTTATTTGTGTCATGAAATGACAGTCTGATGGTGTTGATGTTGTTGTGCGTTAACAACAATTTTATTGATCTTTTAGAATTAATATTGTCGAGAGACAATACAGTACAGATACAGTATGGTTTTCTTTTCGTATCCAGTATGCTGTTGATATTTCAACAGAAATGTTACGACTGTGTTGCCAAACTAATCCACACATTTTTAAAGAGGTTGTACATGTCCCCTATTTGTGTGTCAGACTGGTGAGCCTGGTGGTGAGACTGAGGGAATGGGCACACAGGAGCCTGATAGAGGAGGAGGAGCGGCCAGACTCCTTCCTGGAGCGCTTTCGTGGCCCCGAGCTGAGAACTGCCCCCAGCCGCATCAGCAACACGCAACCAGATGCCAATGCCAAAGGGATGTTTAAGTATGTGTGCCTGTTTGAACCACCACAAAGCACTTTGATGACTATATGCATTGCAATGGGTGACCAAAAATTGGAAACACCTGGACTTTGTAATCTACTCCAGCACAACAGTCCTATCTGATATTGTTGATATCGCAGACTTTTTAAGGGTCACAGCGCAAAAAAGGGGCACCTCTCCTGTACAGAGGATTGCTGCAAGTTAAAACTGCCAAAATAACAATATTCATTGTAAAGATATTGTACTCCATTGTTTCAGTATATCTTTACAGTAATGTCTACTGTACTGTGTTTGACTGTATTATTTGCAATCTGTTGATGTTTTCAGGAAAAAGTGGGATTTATTTGTGGTGTCCCCATCCGATAACGCCTACTACCGCTGGTTATTTGTTATCGCCACAGCGGTGCTCTACAACTGGTTCCTTGTTGTAGCGAGGTAATAACACTACAGTCGCTGTGTGTTGGGGCAGCTGCAGCCTCAGAGATTGGTGATGGATGTAGTGAATGGTTGTTCTGTCCATAACTTAGATTGAAGCAGTAAATCATTTTTCTTTTTTCATCCACAGGGCATGCTTTGACAAATTACAGGTGGGCAATTACATCTGCTGGCTGGTGTTGGACTACCTCTCTGATATTGTGTACATAATGGACACTTGCGTCCGACTTCGCACAGGTGACCTATTTCAAAATATAGCTTCTGGCCTCACAACACGATGCAGTTGTATTGCTAACCCTTGAAGGTCCTGTGTGGGGACTTTTTATGCAATTAGTCAAAGATGGATATTTTTCTGTTTGTAGAAAAAAAGGAAACAATCCTGGTGAAAACTGGCATAGACTATGCACTTGGTGTTATACAATTAGTATGATCTATGTCTGTGAGGATTCTCACAGGATAGCCAGAAGTGATTACTCAAAGGCAACTGGACTTACATTTATAGTGTTAATTAAGGCAGGTGAGGTGAGTCTATGCTAAAAGAACTTTAGTGCCATTTGGGCCTATTATTATGGAAAACAGAATACGGGAGCTGAAATCTTTTTTTTTTCAGGTTAGGTTTAGGGTTTGCTTTTACCTTGAGAGTTTTAGAAAAAAGTTTTAATTACATCCAGAAGACATGGAGCAAAATTCATTTGGAGCTGTGTTTCTGGCCACCTGACTATTGTTAGTCTAATTAACACTCTCATGTCCATCGTTTTTGGTCTCCACTAACTCCTGGGGGAAATATCTGGCTCTTTAGCTGCTAAATGCTCCACTATGTTCACAAGCTAGTTAGTAACTTTGTCTGCCTAACATTTGGTGCTGGTCAGGTGGTGCATGGTAGGTTTACCAGAGATTTGTCACTGAAAACAGCTGCCTGCTGCACAGCTGCTGGAAACAAAATTAATAAGGGCAGTCAGACTGAACCAAACAGTAAAACCAAAACAATAAGTTGAAAGACACTAAAATGCTCTTTTGCGAAGAGGAACTGCAGGTGATAATTCTCTGAGAGTTTTGCACTGCAAGCAAAGCTTTTCATGTTAAACATAGTTATTTGAGACACTGTTGATAGATATTGCATTGTGCAGCTTTAAAGTGCCAATAATCAATGTTTTTTTTAATGACAATGTATCAAATGACAGCGTAATGTCAGAGGCATCGCTCATAGTAATGAGTCTACGTTATCACCCAATTCTGCAGCTCTCCTCAGCTTTAAAGAGCTTTATAGTGACTTTCAGCCTATTGTTTAGCTGTCTGGTTGCAACTTTACTGTTTTGGTTCACTCTCACCACTCTCATAGCATTGTTTCCAGAGAAAAAGCTCCAAAAACCACTGTACACAACCTGCTCAGCACCGAATGGCAGACACACATAGTTAGCAACAAGCTGGTGAACATAGTGGAGCATTTAGCAGGTAATGAGCCAGATATTTCCCTCAGGAGTTGTAAGAGAGCAAAAACAGAGCTAAAAGAGAGTGAATATTGGACTTCTATTCACCCAGTGGATAGAAACACAACTCCAAATGAAAGATAATGTTGCTCCGTAAGTGCTGGATGTGTAAATAACTGTTTGCTAACAAGTTCAACATATCAGCTAAAAAGGTGATGATATGTCAGTGTTGTGTTCACAACTTGTTTCTGCAGGTTTAACTTTTTTCATACACAGTTCAGCTTCATCTCATGATAAGAACTGATTTGCAGACATATAACACAACAGTGAGCTGAGACATCACTGCTCAAATGAATTTGTGCTCAATTTTTCTCGTCTCAGGCTTCCTGGAACAAGGTTTGATGGTGAAGGACCATGTCAAGCTCAGAGACAGCTATGTCCGAACACTGCAGTTCAAGCTGGACGTGGTATCCATCCTGCCCACTGACCTGGCGTACATCTCCACTGGCATCCACACACCACAACTCAGGTTCAACCGTCTGCTGCGCTTCCCACGCATGTTTGAGTTCTTTGACCGCACTGAGACGCGCACAAACTACCCCAACATGTTCCGTATCTGCAACCTGGTGCTTTACATCCTGGTCATCATTCACTGGAACGCCTGCATCTACTACGCTATATCTAAGTCTTTGGGATTGGGCTCGGATACTTGGGTGTTCCCAAACATCTCCAAACCTGAGTATTCCTCCCTGACTCGGAGTTATGTCTATTGCCTGTACTGGTCAACTCTTACTCTCACCACTATTGGAGAGATGCCTGCACCAGTGCGAGATGAAGAGTACCTATTTGTGGTCTTTGACTTTCTTGTTGGGGTGCTAATCTTCGCCACAATCGTGGGAAACGTTGGCTCTATGATTGCAAACATGAATGCCACCCGCGCCGAGTTTCAAGCTCGGATCGATGCCATCAAACACTACATGCACTTCCGCAAAGTCAGCAAAGAACTGGAGACACGTGTCATTAAATGGTTTGACTACCTCTGGACCAACAAGAAAGCGGTAGACGAGCAGGAGGTGCTAAAGAACTTGCCAAACAAACTGCGTGCAGAGATTGCAATTAATGTACACCTGGAGACCTTGAAGAAAGTACGCATTTTTCAAAACTGTGAGGCCGGACTGCTGGTGGAGCTTGTGCTCAAACTACGCCCGCAGGTCTTCAGTCCAGGTGACTACATCTGCAGAAAAGGGGACATAGGAAAGGAGATGTATATCATCAAAGAGGGGAAGCTGGCTGTGGTGGCTGACGACGGGGTCACCCAGTACGCTCTCCTCACCTCTGGCAGCTGCTTTGGGGAAATCAGCATCCTGAACATAAAAGGTAGTAAAATGGGAAATCGTCGGACAGCCAACATTCGCAGCTTGGGTTATTCTGATCTCTTCTGCCTCTCCAAGGATGACTTGATGGAGGCAGTGACCGAGTATCCAGATGCTAAGACTGTGCTGGAGGAGAGGGGCCGGGAGATCCTGATGAAGGAGGGTCTGCTGGATGAGAACGCAGAGAGCGGCGGAATGCAGAAAGAAGACACAGAGGAGAAGGTGGAGAGGCTGGAGTCCTCTCTGGACACCCTGCAGACTCGCTTTTCCCGCCTTCTCAGCGAATACACACATACTCAGCAACGGCTGAAGCAGCGCATCACTCTGCTGGAGCGGCAGCTGAATCAAACGGACTGTGGCGCAGATGCAAATGATGACATGGATGCAAATGCAGAGACGGTCAACGAAACAGACCCTGGGCCTGTTGCTCATACAGATGGGTCTCCTCATCGGAATAATGTGCAAAAAGAGGGCAAAAAAAGCCCAACGTCAAAACATTAGCCAAATCACCAAGGAGCTTTTAGATCCATTTCTCCTGAAATACTTTGATTCAGACTCAGTGAGAGTATAGAAAAACTTCATGACGTCCTTTTTCACTTCCATTGTGAGGACGTTCTTTCAGTTTAGCTGAGTGTAAAGGGATGTCTGCATGTCAATAAACATGAAAAGAAATTGGACAAAACTGCTATACCCATGCAGTCTTTAACCGATGTGTTGGATGCGTGTGTCAATGGTGGCTTTAAAGTTACTTCATGGATGCTTACTCAAGCTAAAGGAGGGTAGAGGGCGGTTTCAGCAAAAGTGGGACATCTAAGCATTGGCTTATTTTACTAATTGACTGGATAGAAGCAACAAGGTTTTTTATCCTGAAATCTTGCCACAACACTATTTATCACTGAACAATCACTGCTATTGCTTTGACATCATCATTTTAGGTGTGGCTGGAAGTCACACAAGACTAACTGTTCGGCATGTGCTCAGGGAAAGTGGAGTGGCATAAGCAAAAGGGAAAAAACATAAGGGATTAACCAACTACAGCAGACATATTATCTTATTAAAGCCATTATGACTCCCCGTTCAAAATAAAAATGCACAATATTGTCTTTAATTTGCCTGGAAACTGCCCCTGGTGTTAACCAAAATCGGGACACTGTTTTCTTGTAAAATGGGACACTTTTCTAAGCATGATTCATGCAGTATTCCAGCAATATCATATATTTTAGTTTAATAATGGACAAGTCTGATAAGGCAGGTACAGTGGCTGGAGATTTTAAAGCCGTGAAGCAGAGGTTGCTAGTTCAAGTCAGATCAAGGAGGTCAAATTTTTGATAATTATTTAATTATTTTAAAAAATCTATGTCTATATGACTATATTGTCTATTTATTTAGCCTGCTATATTCTTTTTAGTTCTAGTTAAATATATATTAGTCTACATACAATAGGGTGCAGAAGTCTGAGACCACTTTCCCATTCACTTCAATGGGAAAGTGGTCTCAGACTTTGGGCTTTGTATTTCTAATAGTAGGTTATCTGTTACAAAAAAAAAATGGCCTCCATATTCATTCAGTCAGTTTATAGGCAAGGAGAGAGAGAGATGCAAAATAGCAAGAACATAAAATGAAGCAGGAAAGTGTTGTCAACAGAAAACTTGGCAAAACTTGGAAAAAGGCAGAAATGGAGTTCAATTAAACCAGTGGATTGAGGAAAAAGAATGAAATGAGTCATGGATGAGTATAAGGAGTTGCTTAAGGTCGACCTTTTCTAAAAGAGTCAGTACTTTGTCTTGTCTGTAAAAGTCACTGTAGATCAGTGTTCCCGTGCAGCAGATAAGCTGTCCCACTAAACCTGAAAAAGGGGGTTCTTGTTGGGTTTGAGAGTCTGTTTAAATAATGATCGATTACCTTTAAAACCTTACATAAATGTGTTTAGAAGAGTTGTACCATCTCACAAAAACATGATTGGTGTAAGTAAATATCTGTTATGATAGTGTCCTAGGTGCATTTGCCAAAAAGTGGCCCACTTTTGCTGAACCCATCTTGCTGAACACATTACTGATAAGAAAAATAAGTAAAAACTAGAGCACTTGAAAATCTGCAAATAAAATTGCTAATAGTTTCACTTTTGGTCACCTGTAAACATCCTGTGTTTGGTTGCATCAGCAGAGGGATTCAGTTCTCTAGACATGTTACATTGTGCTCTGGTCCTGTACACATTGTCTCTTGCGGCTCCTCCTGGGGAAGAAGTCCAAGGAGAGAGAGTAGAAGGTGATTTGCTGTGTTCACACACACAAACACAATTATTTTCCAGTGTCCTTATTTCCCAGGTTAGACCTGAACCACACACACCATGCAGCTAAACTTTGATTATCATTATAATCTTTTGATATTTCCTACTTTGGCTTTTTTAGGATATTTAAGGAGAGTTCTTAAAATGAAACTTTTGATGAAATGAGCCCTCACACAGCAAGCTGCATGTTAATATGAGTATGGTGCTTTGTCTCAGTTTGCACTTAGTTTCTCCCATTTCTGTTTTGCAGACTCACTCCCTGAGCTGAAGGACTGGGGATTTTCCAGTTATTCAGCCGCTGCATTCCAGGATACAACTCAACCACATGAGCTGTGTCGATAAGCGCAGCTGGAACAATGCCTCTGCAGCAGAGGTGGCTATAATAAAGAGGCAGGAGGTAATGAGTGCATATCCCCTGCAGCCCCTGAAGGACTGGGTGGGATCAAGTACCGTGGACAAGTCTCCAATTACCTACAGGCTTGTTAAACTGCATGAACAAATATGGTCTCTCTTTTGCATCACATTAGAAACAAATGGCACGTAGAGCTCTTGATTGATGCAAATATCAACCACGTGATGTTTGACATTTGATAAAAAGTACATGAAGATCTCAATCTTGGTCTAAATATAACCTTAATATGACATAAAAGAGATATGAGAAGAAATGAGATATGATTGATTTGCTAAACAGATGTCTATGTATGAAGTTAAGTTATTTGAAAAGTTTAACATTTTGAGATTTCTAGGTTACATATAACCATTATGTGTAACATAGTATTTAAATTACTACTTCCATTACTATATTTCAATCAAATGATTGGCTAACTGTAACTATATCATTGAAATGCAGTTGAAACAATGGTTTTTATGTAATCTAGACAACACATTTTTGGATATAAATCAACAGCAATAGAGAGAAGGGACCCATGTGTGTTTTTTCAAGGATTATGAATAACTTTTTTATGGGTTGTAACAATAAAAGCAGCATCAACTTGCATTAATCTCTGTCAAATTAAGACAATAACAAAATACTTTCCACCAATCACAGCTGTAGCTTACCTACAGAAATGCAGCCCTTCATGCAGCAACCTGCTTTGAGTGTTTGGTGGGTGATATATACAGTATTATCAAAAACTGGATCCAGTAATGTATATTATGTTGGATCCGCATACTTTATGTTAGAAGCATGAGCTCACTACACTAGATTGATTGGACTTGCCCTGCAAGCTCCCAAACTGCAGCTAATGTGCTAATTCAGATATAACTAAATAAATGAAATTTCATTCTGCGTTACATGCAGCTGTCTGTTGTGTTGTTAAATTCACTGAAAGGATTTTCCTGTGCTGTGCTTGTAACATGCTGCTCCATCTGCCCTTGCACTGGTGTCGACACCCTGCAACTCCTTTAACAGGTGCACTGAACTGTCCTGTACCCTTCCCCCCCTCTCAAACTTTTGCCACCACATGTCGTGTGTGCAGGACAACTGGTGCCGACAGGGCTGTATGTGCAGTGACTTGAAAATGAATTGTGGAAAGAATAACATGTAGCATCTCTGAGCAGGAGGTTTTTTGTTTTTTTTTTTTACAGGAAACATGAGCTAAATGTATCTGTTTATACCATATAAAGCATAAACATGACCTGTGTTGTTGATGTTGTTCATGTGGTGATCACAGGCAAAATATAAAAGCAGAGAAAAACATTACACGCACCATATATTTCTGAATATAACTATATTGTTTGTACTTTCAAAGTGTAACAGCTTACAAACTGCATTTGAAAATCAAACGGTATCTGTCGCTTTTCATTTGGACATAAGATCCCCTGATCACTGGGATTCTCTTCTGTATATGACAAAGTGTGACAGCAAACATAGACCCTTTCATAGTAAACACAACTATTCGTTTTACTTTAATACCTCAAGTCAGGACACATATTTCAACAGAAAGCATCACCGTCTGAGATATTTATGATCACTGTAGAAATTAGACCAAAGAAAATATGATTTTTCTCATAATAACTGTGATTGAATGTGAAGATATAGAGGAAACGGTGCAGGGCTGCTCATATGTGTCGGAGCTGGACCGCAACATGCTGTCTGCGGTCTGTGGACTGATTGGCTGAGAGTATCCACTGGCGCGAACACCCTGGCTAGCGCATTCGCATGTGCAGGCTGTGCTTGGGTCCGTCCACCCGCTCCAACTTCTCAAAGTGTTTCCTAGCATTACGGATATTGATGAGAGTGGCTGCAGATGCTGGAAATTGGAGACACGGATTATTATGATGTTGATTCAGTCTCTTGACTTAACATTCACTGCAGAGAAATGTTATCTTCACTACTTACGGATGGAGGGGTCCGACATGATGACCATAACATATGTGTTGGAGGTGAAGACGTCAATGAAGGCCGCGAAGTTGGAGTTCCTCACTTCCATGCTCTGGAAGGAGGCTGCAAGTTTACTGTAATAAAAAATATATAAATTTATCAATAGAAAATGTCATAAAAAAGCAGCAGGTGATGTGCGAGGTGAAGGTGATGTTTTTGTAAAGTGAACTCACCTACAGCTGAGTTTGAACTGTTTGATAATGTTACTGATCTTCTCAAATCGGTGAGCATCGCGCTGCTCTTTGCACTGATAGTGGGAGATCACCTGCATTTACAACACACAATAAAAAAAAACAAAAAAACAAAAATGTGCATTTTTAGATTCAGATTTTCTACCCAGACACTGTTTTGCCAGAGGTGGTGGCTGCTCTCACCAGGAAAGTGGCTCTCTCAAACAGAAGAACTTCATCTGCCTCTATGATCTGCGCAAAATTTCTCAGGTTTGTCTCCAGCTGCTGGACGTTTGGGATGAGCTGGTACACTATGCTAGACCAGGCCTGCAAAGACATGAAACAATGTTACAAACAGCGTCAACGTTATGACCTGACATCTTAACATACAACCAGTCAAATATCACAACCTTATACAGGGTTTCGTCCCAGATTGATGTCCGGAAGCACGTGCAAGCCAAAGGTCTGGACAGTCTCTTCAGGTCTTCTTCACGCTCCTTAAAGATCTGTAAAGGCCAGAACAGTCACACAGACAGTAGTGAAGCAATTTGATTTCAATTTGGGTCTTCCTCAGTTCAACATCACTATCAAGTGAATACATAAATAAATCACATGAATAGAGAAATATGGAGGTAATAGATATACAAATTGGAACATAATTATTGTCACTGGTAGCTAAATTGATTTTATTTATTTTATCTTTTACTGTCACCTCGTGGATCATCGTTGTCCAATAGGTTTATTTCAAAAGAGACAACATAAATATTAAAAAAAGAACTAAAACTGTTAAGGTTTTCCAGTGAAATTATCCATGAAGGCTAACTTTCATATATTTAAATGCATGTAAAAATCCAATAGAAGTCACATTGTTCATGTATCCATTCCTCAGTATTTATCTTTACTATGCAAAACAGTGCGTGTGAAGTTTTAGGCAGAATTGAGCGATATGTTACTGATACTGACGTTAGGAATCACAACATGATTCAAGTGTGCTCATGTGAGTGCATTTGTTAATATACATATTACCTAATGCACATGTGTAGATGTAAGCAGCTTAATGGTGATGAAAACAACAAAATACTGTACGATCTTATAAAGATTGTTAAGGTAAATTTATAGAAACACACTGATTTTAGTGTCATGATTGGCTCGTTTAAAGAGTTATTGTGTCATTTGTTTCTACTAAAGGGTTAATCTAGTGAGCCTTCAATTAAATATTATAATATAAAACTTTATAACAATATTATTCTCTGTCTTAATCAGTTTTAGGTAAAGTGACGTCAGCAGCAAGGTTTCTGGTAAGACTGTGAACATAACTGTCTGCATGTTTACATGTCTGTGTGTATATTTCTGTGTGAAAGAGCACAAATGTGCATGAGAGAGTGAAGGAGCACTACTGGCAATGAAAGAAAACAGCTGTTAAATTTACCAAATCTCTCTGGTCTTCCTGCACCAGATCCATTTTGTGCACAAGGCAGAACACTTTAGCATCAGGGGAGTTCTGCAGGATGGCCTCCAGACACGACTGGTAGTAGTGCATGTCTTTCTCCAGCTCACGGCTCTCGACGTCGAACACATAAATAAGCACCTCTACATTTCTGAAAATGTTGTCCCTCTGGCTGGTGAAGTAGTTCTCCATGAATGTGTCCTGTCTGGTGGGTAAAGGGAGCACGGAGCAACGTTTCACAGAGGTTTTCAGATTAGGTGAAAGACTCTGAATTATCAAATAATGAACAAATGTACTTTACCCTCCACAGTCCCACAGGTTTAGAACCAGATTGCCAAGAAACCGTACGTGGGAGTGTTCCACGTCAACTACATTTAAGAAAGGATGAGAGGATTTTTTAAAGATTAAAAAAGCAGCCTCAAAGAAATGTATTTTCATGTAGAATCTTTCTTTAAAGTGCTCTTACTTGTAGCTCCAAGGCGGCGTGTGTCTCGAGCTATGTAATTGGCAAAGATGATTGATCTCATACTGGTCTTTCCAGACCCACTTTTTCCCATCAGTAACACCTGAAAGCACAAATCCATCAGATCAGATCATCACTGAAGTTAAGAGTATTGTTTATACTCCCCTCTACTCCACTTAAACTCTTGATCTACAGTAACAGTCAAAAGTTTAGACACACCTTCCCATTCACTTGAATGAGAAAGTGTGTCCAAACTTTTGACTGGTGTTGTATAACAATGACTCTTATTTCATTAACTGATTTTATGTAAATCCTTGCAAAGCCCACCATGTGTAATTAGTCTGTGACTGTTGAATGTAATGAAACTCCTCCTCAGGTTGTTAAAATTGCCAAAATCATTCAGAGAATGATACTGATGAGGGTTTGTTTGTGCTGGAGGTGAAAAACAGAAGTGGGAACTTTCTTTGTATTGGTTCAGAAATCCCATTGATTCCTGGTTTATGTTTTTTAAGGGGACAGGTCTAAGACACCAAATACTGCATATCAGAATGTGCAATTCCCATTATTATTGTTGTGGGTATGACTACAGGCATTGGAAATAATCCAAAATCTCCAAATTTCAAAGACTGGTGGATTGATGAAATGGAAATACTCAAATAAAGTACAAGCATGTCAGAATTGTACTTAAAGGACGGGTTAAAATTTTTTCAAGTTTGTTTTAAAACAACAGTCAGGTGCCAATATGAAAACTAAAATAGGTTTTTCTTATTGTAATCATTCTCCTGTTCATACTGACCATAAGAAGATCCTTTCATAGTGTACTTACAGTGTAAGTGATGGAGGCCAAAATGCACAAGCCTCCTTCTGTGCAAAAATGTATTTAAAATTTTATCTGAAGCTAAAATGAAGCTTCAGCCGTCCAAGTGAGTCAAATCAAGTAGATATCTTTGAACAATAGACTTTTTAGTGCCAAAGTTCCTCTTTTGGTTTCTATACTTCCACCACAGCTCAACGGGGAAACACTGTTCGCGAAAACACAAAGAGGGAATTTAACGCTAAAAAGACTGTAAATGTGGCAGATATCCACTTGATATGACAAACTCAGACTGCTGAAGCCTCATATGAGCTTTAAATACACTTTTAAATTCATTTTTGCAAAAAAAAAGAAAAAAATGACAAACTGTGGATTTTGGCCCCCATCACTTACATAGAAAGTGCATTTGAAGGGGATTTTTTAACAGCCAGTATGAACAGGAGGAATGATTACAGCAAGGAAAACCTTTGTGTTCACATGGACACCTGACTGTTGTTTAAAGACTGACTTGAAAAATTGTGAACCCGTCCTTCAGGGTTAGGGAAGCATCCAAAGCTCCATTTTAAATGACTGGGTAGATGCTTGAAGTAAAGTACAAGCACCTCAAAATTGCATTTAAGAACAGCACTTGAGTAAATGTACTTCACCACTACAAAGAGTCCATGAGGAGTTTCACCTTTTTCTTCATTGCTGTGCTTGACATCCCCCCTCAGCAGAAACGATGTGGAGTATTTCTCTGAGCTGCAGGTCAGATGACTTCAGTGTGTGTTGCAGCAGCTCTCCTCTTCTTCTCCTTCAGCTGCTGAACAAAAACACAAATATTTTCACCTAGCTGTCAATTCAGCTTTAGCTCCACTGACAGAAATCAGATATAACTACAAAAGACAAGTTTGAGCGCTTAAACGACGAACAAATCATATATGCATAACCATCCATGTGCTTATTAAACACAGAAGAACATATACACAGCGAACTAACTTTATTTAAACTCTTTTCTGTTCCGGATAAACACCTAAGCTAATGCTAAGTGAGTTAGCACGACACACCGTCCGGATAAACGTCAGGTAGCTTAGCCGAGCTAAACGGCTCACGCAGCGTTAGCGTGTTGTCTTACTTACCCCGACAGGGTAGAACGGTTACTTATATTCAAGCACTTTAAGGCTATATTTTTATTTGCTTTTAGGTAAACAGTTGTATACATTACTTGGTAGAAACAGGCAGTGAAGTCAGAATCAGCTGCTTCCTGTTTACGCCAAAGTCACATGATGAGTTGTCATGCTTTTTTGCCCTGAGTTTTGTCTGACGGAAGGCTCACGGGTTGTCTTTACCTTTAAAGGATATATCTTATTACATCATGCGTGTATGAATTTTATTTATTTTTATTTCTTTAAACTTTATTTAATCAGGTAGTCTCATTGAGATTGAGATCTCTTTTCCAAATGAGACCTGAGAACAAGAAACAGTCATAAGACAAGAACACAATCAGCAAACAGAAACAACACAACTTCACAATCACTAAGGAATTAATAAAAACAGCTACAAGAATCGTAAAAAAAAAAAAAAAATCAGATAATAAAGCTTTAAAATCTCCAAGTTTGGGGGCAGTTTGCAGTTTATTCCATTTAAAGGTGCATAGTACCTGAAGCCAGTTCAGCCAACATTAGTGCGTACCTGAGGGATATCTAAGGTTAAGTAGTTACTGGATCCTGTACTGTGGTTACTGGATTTACGTGAGAGAGGAGATGTGAGGTGGTTTAGAAGCTTCAACAGTGGAGCTTTATAGCTGAATAACATGAGATGTTTTTTTCTTCTTGACTGTAAGGAAGTCCATCCAGCCGTGTGATAGAGAGAGCAATGATAAGTATGGAATTTGTCATTTATGACAAATCGTAATTCACTATGATACACAGGGTTTAACTGCTGAAGTGTTAGACAAGGACAGACATGAGGGTTGACTGCACAATAGTTTTACAGTGAGAAGAAGACAGACAACCTTTAATTCTAAACAAAAAGCCTAGTTTGAATAAATGCAGATACTAATACAATCTAAACACATATCAGTGTTAGTCTTGGAAATATTAAGAGTGGCACTAATGACAGTAATGATTTTAATATCTTTATTTCCCCACTGAAAAATATGTTGAGTTGTAGTTTAGCAGAATGACCACTAGATGGCAATAAACATGCTGTCTCTGTTCATGTCTTATGGTTAAACTGAGGTTACTTTGTTCTTTTGTGAAAGTTTTCTCCCAGTGTTAGTTGAGTTCCATCAGATCAGAATAATAAGGAGCAGATTGTGCTGTTTGACCAGTAGTTAGTTGCTGTATATAATAGTTACCTTGCTACTCCTTTTTTCTTTTTTTAAAAAACTTATTTTAACTTTATTTATTGCAAAAATTGTTTCTGTTTTGAACCTGAGTGAACCACACAAGAATTCCAACATGCATGTACCCAGTGCCTGTGCAAGCAATAAAATGTCTTGAATCTATTGTAAAAGGAAAGGAGAAGGTGGGAAATGAGAAATAAATGAGCGGCAGTGGGCCAATATTGCAAAATTATTCACCTATGGTATTTATCCTGTTGACTAGGACTGTCTTTAACTACAGAAAATCTTCATTAACAATTATCATCATCATATTCACACAAAGGCACTCGACACCGTGGACATGGTTCTCTAAATAACCACATATGAAAGCAACCTTCCCAGTAGAAGCCACAGGAAACGTCATTGACGTCTCTCTTGAACAGAAGCAAGACATAATTTTCTTACACAGAATTTTCTGAGCCCACTGTGATGGATTAGCTCTGATATCATCTGCATGCAGTGGAGCAGATAATTCAAAAATTGATTTAAACCAAGTCCTTCCCCAAGAAGGGAATCATGATTGCCAGGAGGGACACGGTGACAACAGACAGAGGACAGAGAGAGAGAGAGAGCAGCTTATTTGGACCACTTGTCTTGGACCACTTAGTAGTTGCAGGATAAATGAGAGAAATCACTGTTAATGACATGATCAGAAATAATCATTTGGAAATCTTACACTAAACCAAGGAGATGCATTTTACACACACCAGAAATACATAGTGTCACTTTTTATGTGGTTTTATTCTTTTTAAATTATTGTCCTCTATTGTTAATTTGCACAACATTTCTGACAAATGTTTTTTTATTCAATGTTTAAACTGTTGTAGGTATTTTATATTAATTATTATGTGTTTTGATTATCTGGAGACAGTAGTTACATGTCATTCATATTCCTTTTTTCACCTTGTGTAGACACACCAACAGATCATAAGTGATAACTCTACTTGTTTTTTTGTTTTTTGAACATATATTGGTACCTACATAATGTTAAAATGACACCCTTCATCTGTTGTTCATTCCCTGACAGCTGAAAGTTGCAAGACTTCAACAGAAAAACACACTGCAATTACCAAAATGTCACAGAGCCAAAGATAGCTGTTATCTTTGTAGTTGATTTTTGAAATGGACTTTTTACTGCAGCTGGAATAGAGCGTTATATGGAATTTTTTAAAGAAATTAAACAATTTATTGAAAAGGCAACAAGATACAAGTATTATAAAATTTTATTGTTTACTTACTGTATGTAATATCCAAACTGTAACCCCTTCCCAAATGATCAGTGAATATACTAAAGATGACCAGCCAAACACACAGGCTTACCATCCGGCATCTTCTTAAAATATCCGTCAGAAGTAATTTACAGCAAACCAACACAAGAAGTCAATTCACCAGTAAGGGGTAAGGTCTTTCACATTCTGCTACCAAGAAGAGAAAATGAATATATGTTTGCTGCAATCATGCACATAGAAACAAAAACTTTAACTCTACCATCCCAGACTCTTTTTGACCAAAACTTATTCACAAGTATATAAGAATGGCCTATAAATACATTTTAATAACTGCCATGCTCCATTTTTTAAATGTATGGAGTTCTTAACTATACATATATAACAAAAAAGTTAAATCTTTTTCATTGGTAAATATGTATATTTAAGAAGTACATCAATTTTCCGTAACCAGCATTTCTGTTAGTTTATAGAAAGGTGTCCAAAGAATAATTCTGATCGCTGTGAAGTTTTTATAAACACAGAACCATCAGTGGCCATAATCTAGGAGAAAAATGAAAATGATACAGTATCTCCTCGACACAAACACATGAGATGTAAAGAGGAGAAAAGACATTATGCAAATAAAAGGTGTTTTGGAGTAATATTCAGGTAGTGTACGGGCGTGTCAGCGCTCTGCATTACGATGCCAGTCCACTGCAGTTGTCCTTCACATTTGATCTCTGAGTTTGGCGAGCCTTTGAGACAGTTCGTCCTTTGGACAAGAGAGAGCAAAGCCAGGCGTCAGTGATGAAGATGAAAATGAGAGAAGAATCCATTCCACTAAGCTTTCAGCAAACACACTTGTATACTTGTATACCTGTTCTGCCGAGGCCACGCTGGTACCCACTGATCCCGTCTGTCCCTGAGGGAGCTCCATGTTCAGGTCCAACCTAAACATAACGCGCACGTTCAAAAAGTACACTTTCAGATTTAAATGAAATGTCTTTGCTTATATAATACTGTGTAACACTGTCAAAAACATTCCTCAACTTAATTTCTATTATTTGCAATAACAGCCACTATTTAAGCTTTAATCTGTGCCTGTTTTATCATTTCACAAGACTGTTGGGACAAAAGAATAAAACATTACCCTGCTTCGTCAGCCATTTCATGCAGCAATGACTCCACTTGATTCTGAAACACACATCAGATTTACAATGAACGTGTTTGTCTTTATAGGACACTGTCAGACAACAACAACAATCAGAGCAGTGAAACGTACCTGTGGTGTTGTGAGTGTTGTTGTGCTGCTCATGGTGTCCTCCATTTGGGCAGTCTGGACATCCAGAGTTTCAAACTGGTGTTCAAATTTGTCCATGAGAGATGAAATCTGGAAGAAGGGATTGGGAAATAGTTTTATTACTAAGGAATTTCTTGCCAACTGTTAGTACAATTACATTGTTTCTGCTGAAAGAGAAATAAATGTATAGTAATAGAAATATTATGAGCATATCACAGGTAGAAGGAACTCTACCTTTTCCAGATTCATGGACTTCAGAGTGGCATCCATGCCTTTCACCACTCCAGCCATAGATTTTGTGACCTGTGAAATAGCACACGGTTACTAAAATGGAAGTTAGAATGTTTTGTTCTGAACATAAAATGACAACAAACAAGCTTTCTTAAGTCTGAAAAGCCAATCTTCAGCCTGTAAGTGATTTTGTAGGCCTACAGCGGTATGTAGTGACCCAGTATTCAAAGTACCTGGTTCATCGTAACTGCAGTTTGGACCCTCGCTGCCACTGCATCTACCCGAGCGCTCATCCTCAGGAAGTTCACTGACTGGTTCTTCTGTCTGATGGCGTTCTCTGCGTGGATCCTCGCCACTTCCATATTCCCCTTCTGGATGGCCTGGAGACGACACAAATACACAAAGGTTCAATAAAATCTTCCACAGCCAGAAACACCAAGTCAGCCATTGTTCAGTAAAATGAATGACAACTTACTTTCTTGACTTTGGCCTTCTCTAATTTCTCCTCTTTGTCACATTTCTTGGAATTTCTTTGGAGTTCTTTGGCAGCAAACTTTAAATTGAAAAGATGTTCTGTGGTGTGAGGTTAAGGACAAAAAAAGTCCAAACAAAAACAACAGGCAATGCAGGCACTTTGGCCTTTTGATCACTGTAGATAACCCTAAAAAGACTAGATTGTGATAGACACAGGCCCTCAAGGTTTGGTAATAATACAGGTGTCAGCACCAATGCTGACTAAATTAAGAGGATGAGGTATCGGACATGATGTGATCAATCCAAATTAGATACAATCTGTTTGTCAGTGTCACTATAAAGTTCAGTGTTTCTGCTATCACGTTGGGCCACTGACTAGTGAGACAGCTTTTTTTTTTTTCAATCTGAAGAACGAAGAACAATTCACTCAATTCACTTTCTTACCTTAACAGGTTTAAAATATTTGGCATTGCTCTGCTATTTAAATTAATTTGACTGTCATTTGACTGTCACTAGCTATGCAGTGACAAATACAGGTTATGTAACTGATATTTTACTATAGTTTTGCTATGTTAGTAAACCATTCCTGTGACAACTTCATGGTGATGTAACAAGATTACCTTCTGATACAGGTTAAAGTTAAAGATGTCGCCCTATGCCACTACACACAGTTGTTTACTCTGTCGTTTCGAGTATTAACTAACACCCTGACTACAAGCTTTTGAATATTTCTAGCCATTAGCAGTGAAGCTTTCAAGGCCTTCAGTCCAGTTCAGCCTCGAAACGACGCCTGGAATTAACTAAAAAATGTTCGGGTTGATCAATAACGTAGCATTTGTGTCTTTGGTCTGAATCTGACCCACTTAGCGATGTCTCTGATGTCTGTAACACATAAATCTCATCAGTCTCGTCCTATAACTATCTGGTTACGCTCGGTCTCAGCCGTTGTTGACACAATCTTACGTCCCTCTCTCACCACTTTTTTCAAAAGGATACTCTCCATGGCTGGCATTTTGAAGCGGCTCTTCGCGAACTCAAGATTACACGGGTAGATCGCGAAAAAAGTCGTTAAATCAAGCTGAACTTGTCAGTAAAAACTTCAACTCTTCGGTGTTTCGGTCCGTCGTCTCTTTCTTCCGCACTTCCTGGTGTCTTACCAAAATATGAACGACGTCAGTGTCACGTGGTGACGGTATTCCATTCGACGTCACGAGGAAGCCTTTCCTCCATCCCGCAAAACGTGAATGAAAAGAGAAAAAAAACTAACCGTGAACATTAAAACACGACAATTTTACTGTTTTGACTCTATTCTCTGCTTTTGTTACACTCTGTGGAGTGTGTGCAGGCAGATAAAAGTGAACGCGGTGTTTAACCGGAGGAGTAGTGGGCGGTGAGAGCGGCTGATGGATGATTAGATTTACGGTGTGGAGCACGGCGGGGAGAGAGGATGACTCACTCCCGTCTGATGTGATGTTTCACCGCGCAACAGTGCGGTGGCACGCCGGTACCTCAGTCTGACACATCGGTGTTTGCTCCGTCAATAAAAGTCAAACTTAAGCAAACTGTTAAGATGCGTTTGAATGACCCTAAAACACGATGTTTGTTTCCAACTTGAGTGCTCGTCACTTGGCAGTTAGAAGAGAGACCGAGCGTCGTGATTTAACGTATATTTCGTGACGCCTGATTGCCATGGCAACAGTGCTCCTGCGCTGAGAGGAAACTGTCCGTGTTAACTTCAGCATCAACCTATTCAAGGGGTCGGATAAACCTGTTGGATATTTCTCTGTGTGTTTTTCTTTTTTGTGTGCTGCTACTCTGGCTTTACTCCATTTTAATTTGGCCACAAACAAGGTGAGTTTTTTTTAATTGTGCGGTTGTTGTATTATCACGTCGTCAACGTTACTGTTTCAGCCTTTTCATTTAACCTAGACTGACTGTCAACTTGTGAGCTGCATTCATTGCAACGAGTACACAATCTGTACCATAAAATAAAGATGACTCAATTTGAACTGATTGATGATTTAGCTAGTTAGTTGATACATTTTAAGTTCAGTGGCTTGACAACATAAAAAAAAACATTAAAGAACAAACAAAGTGTCCTGTGCAAAATGTTGTTGGCCATATGTTTAGCAAATGACCATCAATATGTATGTCTCCAGGTCACGACTGTCTATAGGCTGGATTATATAGGCTGCAATACGCTATATTCGCCAAATACATTCACCAGTCTTACTGGTTCAGTCATTTTTAAAAATTTCACAACCCTAAACGTTGCCTTATGTGGTGCATTTTGTGTCGTTTTTGCGCACAGGGAAATAAATCCAGGAGGAGCCAATGAGCGGTGCTTCATTCAGTAGCTGTATGACTCATATAGTCTTATCTATAAAGAAGCCAAGTGGCAGGAGAGCAGTCCTGCTGCAGGACCGAGCTGATGTAACCCCTGAGATTCACTAGAGGCTGCTGTGGGCCATGCTTCCCAGTGCTCCCAGTCACCGTCACCACATGTACACTGATGACCACTAACACTGACACAGGCTGTTCATACTGTGCACCCAGCAGATGCTGTTTACATGACCTGATCAGTCTGAAAACAATATCAGTAAAATCAAGAGGGTTGGCTACTCTTTTATTGACTTTTTTTAAATTGAGATGAAGCACATTTTGAAAATGATTTATATTAAAATTGATTAATTCTAGTTGTATTTAATTTAATTTATTAAATGCAACATGTTTTTTTTATAGCAGGTGCATCTTATCTAAACTATGTGTAAAAATGCACAAAAAATAGAATTGAATTCTATAAAAAAAGATAAATTGGACCAATATCAATGTTATTTTAAAGCTTATATTGGCTGATATTGATAATGCTGATCATCTCTAATTACACATTTGGCACATTCTTGGAATCAGTTTCTAATTAAGTATTGATATTTAACCACATTTTTGGTTAAGTGTATAATAAGGATGTTAACAGGAATCACCTCTGACCTCCTCCTCAAAATGTGTGATAAGGTTTTACTTGAAGCAACAAAGGTTTCATGACCTGAAAATTGGTGCATCAGATTTTATTGCAGCCTTTAGGAAACTACAATGATTCACGTAACGGGGACATTTAACTCAAACAGAAAAGAAACAGCAGTGTAACCAGAATAGATTTCCCTGTTTATATACTGTACATGTAATATACACTTAAATGTATTTTTGAGATATATTCCTTTAAATTATTTGCCTCAAAACTAAAAAAAAAACTAGTCAGAAATGCCTAAATTTAATCATTATCCTTTTTGGAAATGTATTCATATTTTCAGCAATATGTGCGGATGCTGACTGAAACATTAAAGCAAAAAAAAAGAAAAGGTTATATTTAAAAGTAGATAATAAAAAGAACTTAATAACAAGTCCATTATCTTTTATTGCATCCAGTATATGGGATGATGAGAGCATTTATCCTTCAAAACACCCTGAGGATCCTCCACGTTCCCTCTTCTATCTTTAACTGATCCCTGAAGTTGTCATAAAGCTATCTGAGAGTATGAAGCTCTTTTTAAAGGCTACTAAAAGTCTGACATTTGCCTCTTTGGTGAGTGAGTCAGCATACATTAATGATGACGTACCTTTTTCCCTCTTACAAATACAACGTTTTAACAGCAGGAATAAACAGCAGGAGTAAACACACCATCCATCAAGAGCGTGCTGTTTATTAGCCACATTATGGAGTCTTGTTTGCACATTGTTTGGCACGATAAGCTTAGATTCAGCACTTCTACTTCAGAGGAAGCGAGCTTATACATACAGGTACAATATTATAGAGCCACTGAATGGTTGACACAGGTGAGTCACCTGTAGCTGGCAGACAAGCATATGAGGACATGGAGGACTTTCAACATGGCGAATACTGAATGTTTACCTCGTGGTACCAACAAGTAAAATGGCATGAGAAACTGCTGGTGACAGTCATAATGTTACTGTATTGTTCCTTTCAAAACTCAAAATGCAATGTGGGAGGGGTTGTAAAGTGGAAGCATTCACTTACTCACAGCTCAAATAGTCACATCTTACATAATTATCCTTTGCTTTAGATTAGTTGACGCAAATATCTGTTATTTTTATATCAACCATACTGTCATTGATCTGTAGAATACTCTGCTATAATCTGTTAAAGAAATGTGGTATTTTTATTTGCACGCTGCAAATCAATCTGTTGTTGAATCTCCTTGTGCAAGTTCACTTAAGAGTTCAACATGGGAAAATTAAATTAGCTACAGTGCATCCTCAGTGGCTTATGTTGGAGCATTTATTATGCAATTACTGTAAAGTATGTAAACCATTCAGCTGACATCACCAAATGCTATGATGCTGTTGCCACCGAGTTAATCACTGAGACATCCTCAGACCTCAGAGCTGACATACAGTATGTTTCAGGCCATTATGCTGGATATTGAAGGGAATCAGAGCAGTTGCTGTGTTTCAAATGAAGCACATATTGCAATCTGAGAGAAACAAGGGTGAAAATATCTCCATTTATACGTATTTGTTTGGCTGCATTTGTGCATCTGACACTTTCAGGAGAAGAGGAAAACAAAAAGGCAAATGCCAAGTCTTCGAAGGCATAGACTTTTGAGTAAACAAATGAGTCAAAAATATACTCAGGCAGAGGGATGTAGACAAGGCGCTGGGATGATGCAGACAACGTGTAAAGAAAAAACACATTGCCATTTGAAAAGGGCATCCTGCACAGAAAACAAAAGGGCACAACTAATGGATTATGTTGCTCTAGAAAGATAAACAGTTTTTTTTTTAAGGTTGCATTATGTTTTCTAATCTGTTGTACTGCTTCAGTCTTTCATACAGGTGAGAATTATGGAGCTTCAAACTGAGAAGAGGTTCCACAACTTGACCCTCGAGCAGGTCCAGGCTCTGGACAAAGTCTTGACTGAGGTGATCCCCATCCACGGACGAGGGAATTTTCCTACATTGCAGGTGAGAGCGAAAGACATCATTCGTGTGGTGAAGGATCGGCTGGTGGAAAGAGACATCCAGGTTAGAGATATACGCCTTAATGGCGCCACTGCCAGCCATGTCCTGGTGAGGGATAACGGCCTGGGCTACAGAGACTTAGACATCATTTTTGGAGTGGAGCTGCCCAGGCAAGAGGACTTCCAGGTGATTAAGGAGGTGGTGCTGGGCAGCCTAAGAGACCTCCTCCCTTGTGGAGTTAACAGACGGAAGATCACCTGCCTGACAATGAAGGAAGCATATGTGCAAAAGATGGTCAAAGTTTTCAATGAGCATGACAGATGGAGCCTTATCTCACTGTCTAACAACAAAGCTAAAACCGTGGGGCTTAGATTTGTTAGTGCCCTTCGAAGACAGTTTGAGTTCAGTGTGGACTCCTTCCAGATCATATTAGATCGCATGCTGGAGTCCTACTGGGAGACTGAAAGGAGACAAGGAGGAAAGTTGGCATTGAATGCTCAGAATTTGTCAAAAAGACACAATGAGGATGAAAAAAAAGCTCGAGAGCAATCAAGCATCCCTCAGGTTGCTGCAGGGGATAGCGAAAAAGACTCAGCAAAGGCAGCCGGTGGAGAAAGTCCATCTCAGGATGAAGCAGTTACTGTGCTTGAGAAAGAGCTTCCACATACACAGGCTGAGCATGAAGATGGAAAGCATGACGCACAGCAGGAACCTGAGGGCATTAGCTCAAAGCTAACATCTCGGCAGGAGGAAGGGGAAGTGGATGGCATAGAGGATGTTCATTCAGAGGAGGACATTGTTTTTGAGCTATGTGGAGAAAATGGCGAAGAGAAAGGAGAGTTTCACAGCGATTATCCTTTAGTTTCATCCCCTAAAACGTTATTCACAGATGTCAGGAATCCGCTGATGATGCATGCATGTTTAAAGCTTCAGAGTAAAGAAGAGCTATCAGAGTCACAAATTTCCCAGACAGCATCCACAGAGCATACGGAAAATTCAGCCCCGCAGGAACGAGTCCATTGTGAAGAAATTACTCAGTTTAAAGTAGACGCTGCTGTCTGCAGAACTGAAAATACTGCAAACCTACAAGATCCACATCTTGAATTCTCCTTTCCTCCCCCAGCTAAGAAAACTTGCAGCACATCACAGGATATTGTACCAGACTATTGCCCCTCGCCAAAATTGCAAAGAAAAATGTCTCGGAAAATGCTCAGTAAGCCACAACAACTCCCTGAGAAATGGTCTTTACTGACTGATTTGTCAGATCTTACAACACAGCTGTTCCCACCGATAGAAATACCCAAACCACTTCAGCCAAAGCCTCCTTTACCGGACAGCGCTAAAGTTAATTGCTCAAATGTACCAGGCTCCATGCAGGAGACCTTTGAGGGCACAGACACCCTCACAGTTCCCACATACAGTCCAGCCAGCACACCTCAGGGTGGGACTGACTCAAATGAAACCATAGAACAAACTGTTAAGCCAAAACACTCGAAGAAGCCTCCCGATTCAGAGATTCCAAGCCACACATGTGCAGCAAACATCCCCACACAGCCTCAGGTTGATGAGCAGAGACATGAGCTGGCAGACACCGTCCCAAACAGCAGTGGGTTGAGCTCATGGGCCGGGGCGGCAGGGGAGTCCACCATCACTGTGGAAGCGGAGTGCATGTACGGAGACTTTGAACAGGCGATGGACCACCTCCGCCACCGCCTCATTGCCACCCACAACCCAGAGGAGATCCGAGGAGGGGGCCTGCTGAAGTACAGCGACCTGTTGGTGAGGAACTTCAGGCCAGCCAGCGAGACAGAGATCAAGTCCTTGGAGCGTTACATGTGCTCCCGCTTCTTCATTGACTTCCCTGACGTGAGCGAGCAACAGCGGAAGATTGAGGCGTACCTGCAGTGCCATTTCATCGGCAACGAGGAGGCGAGCAAGTACGACTACCTGATGACCCTGCGGCGCGTGATAGACGAGAGCACGGTGTGTTTGATGGGACATGAGAGGAGACAGACGCTCAATATGATCACAGTCCTGGCCCTGAGGGTGTTGGGCGAGCAGAACGCCATCCCCAACACAGCCAACGTCACCTGTTTCTATCAGCCGGCTCCTTACATGACAGAGCCGATTTACAGCAGCTACTTCATCACCCAGGCCCAGCCCCCGCTTGTCTACCACCCCTACCCTCTCCATGTCCACATGCAGACTGGCCTGGTGTAGCTACAGTGACATGCCCACAGGGAGGCATGAAGGCTGCTTTCAGCATGGTGCTCTGCAAGCAGAGGCACAAATGGAAGTTTTAACAACAACAGGCAACCACGGGCGCAGTGTTGTTTAATGCTTTGAAATCCCTCCTGATTATGACATGAAAGATCACGAAAGGTCAGAACTGAAAGGGGTCTGGATGCAAAGCATGTCACCCTTTCGAGATGAAGACTTTTGAAAAGGAAAGAATCGCTAAGAGCCCACTTTTCAGAAAGCTCAGAGAGAGGATTTCAATGAAACTGAGGGACTTTGTTTCTGGTTGTTTCAGCTCCGTTTTGGCGGGGCTCTGTACCGGTCACCCTCCCCTGTTGAGGAGAATGTGATAATGTAATGTGATGATTCTCTATGGCTAGAAGATAAACTCATCTAACATATAAAAACATAATCTATGAATCACCTTTTGGCAGCAAACATCTTGATTTGGTTAAAGTTTGAATAATGATAAATCCTTAATGTATCTGAGGGGTTAAAACCCCATATAGCTGTTTTGTGAATCATCATTCTCTGTGGATTAAATTTCAGCACGTAGTTGTATTCACTGTATAGAAATATGACACCATTTACTGAGGGCACACATTCTCAAATTAGCTGTGGTGATATTGTCAGTTCTGTATTTGTGAATGTAAACACCTGATTTCAAAGGTATAACTGAGATCCAAGGTTGAGTTTAATTAGGGACTGTATGCAAATTATTGAGGTGGTGAACTTTATAACTTTACTCACCTTGTAAAAAAGCAAAACTCTCCAGAGTTATTAATTTTTTCTTTAAACCTTCCTCTTGATTTAAAAAAAAAAACCCTGCAAGATCTTCCCCACAACAATTCAAAATAATATAACATTGTGTTAAATTGGTACAACATGCAAACCTGAATTATATCTTAATGGAACTTCTGATGTGTGTTTGAGAAAGTGCACCTTTATAAACCACCAAGTTAAAGTTGTGTTTTATGTAACTATTTATTAACTATTAACTATATTGAAAAGAAGGCTGAAGTAAAATATTATAGGCCATCCCCTACTCTCCCAAAAAAGTCAGGCTACCCTACCATTTTTTTGCTCATATGTGACTCAGATCTGTTTTTTCAGAGCAGCATAAATCACATCAAATCTGATCTGTTCGATTCTGATTTGGACCACTGTCATATGTGGTCCTAAATCAGATACAGGTCTGATTTTTTGCAATGCGACCTCAGTCTGAACAGTCATATTGGAATTTATATGACCTTTACATCACTCCAGCCAACACAACCTGACTACTACACGCTTTCTCGGTGAGATGGGTCGCCTGAACTGAGTGTCTTGCTGTGAGATTCTTGTGGAGAAGTGCTGACAGATGTAGTTAAAAGTAGCCCCTTGACTTCCTGAAATATTGGATGAAATCTCTTTCTGTGAAGCCATTCATCTCATCATTTCCACCACTCCTGTCTCCGACTCCACATCCACACACACCTCTGTACAGAAGTAGCAGCCATTGCTCCACAAAAAGGCAAAATTAAAAATTTGGCTCTCTTTCTCCTCATGCTCGTCCTCATCCGCTCACAAATTCACTGGCTTCCACTGCTCAGTAACTTATAAATGAAACTGTAAACGCTGACCTCAGCGGCCTCATACGACAGTGTGCTGCGTGTGTTATTGTTCTTTTGGGCATGCGGGTCATTTCAGGACCATGACCAGTTCACACTGGAATCTGATATTGGCCACATTTATAAAAATGATGTGAACAGTCAGACAAAAAAACCACATCTGAACAATAAATCCAATTTGAACACTAAGGCTTTCATTATGAACGAATCCTTTCAATTCCCTTCCCCTTTCTGATCCCTCATTCCCTAATAACTTTACAACAGTCCCTCAGACTATTGAACAAAACCCAGATTTGCTCTGTTAACGATCAGTGACAGGTGTTAAGGTCTTAGGAGGTGTTTAGTTGTGCTTTTGCATTGTAATAATTTTGACTTTTTGCTTGGAATTGTGCCCTTTCTCCCTGAATCCACCCTGCATTTTGTCAGTGTCAAACCAATTCTCTTATTCCTCATCAGCATTACAAGGATTTGCCTCCTAATGGCAATACAAAGAAAGTCTCGGCTGCCTTGTTTTTTGTTTGGGACAAAATATGTTCATAGAGTGAACAGCTGAAAATGCAGAAAGCATGATGAGTTCAATTTTGTAACAGATTTTCCCCTCAAAGTGGCCATTCCCATCCTCAACGTGCTGAACAGATTCCCTGTGTGTAATTACATGGTTACTGTTGTTTGTTGTAGTGGACATAGTGGATGTCAGTTCTGTCTGAGTTTTCCATTGTGTGCAAAAATGTTACTGCACATTTAAATTATTCAAGCAGTACGATGCAGCCAGCAGCTATTGCACTCTGTCCCTGTGTGTTTGTTCATTGCGTATGCATAGTGTGCTCGGTATTATAAAAAACAAAACAAATTTAAAAAAGGACAATGTAAGCACAGGTTAGCGTATGTGGGCTGCTCACACTAATTCTGAGACTGAAGCACAATGTAAATGCACATAGCTGTTGTTGAGTAATGAAGGTGTTTCCGACATGCTTGTGATTAAGTACTGAAGACATCTAAAATACTGCGTGCAGTAGTGCCATATGTAGCTTTACAGTGATCGTATCTATCTTGAGACTTTGGGTTTATTGTGTGTCATTAAGGAACTGTTTCACCAGTAAAGAAATCAAAGTATTCCTGTTTAATGATATCTAGTTGCTCAGTTTGTTGTGTTATTGTGATAATAAATATAACACAACAGCTTTTTGTCTGGAGTCTTCTCTTGGTGGTCACATTTTGACAAATGCTGACCAAGAACCACAGGGGTTATTAAAGGTCACACATTTTTCAGTCTGTCTTGAAATTCCCTGAACTCCCACTACTGACGACACGTTGTCACAGTTGTGTCTTCATTAAACTGCAGGGCTGATCATATGTATCATCTCTGCACGCGTTTTCAATTAAATTATGGAGCATAATCACATCTGCAGTGTTACTATGAGCAACTTCACGTTTTACTAGATCGTCTCTGGCATTGTCATTGTTATCAAATGTAAGTTTCTTGGTGCCATGACAACATTATTGGCATGCAAGGGACACAAATTTTTTTTTTACAGGCAACTTTGTAGTAAATACTTGGAAAAGTTGGAATTAATATTTGTGTCTTTATACACACGTATGACTTAAGATGATAACTGAGGCGTTAAATTTAAACTCACTTTCAAACACTCTCATACAAACTCATAAATGCATCACAAGTGGACATGATACAGCTTTTCTTCTCACTAAATAAAGACTGAAACTTACCTTTGATCCAAAGCTTCCTTTCTGATTATGTAAAATAAATAAAAAACTTAAATCCTTCCAATCAGGTCAGTTTGTAGCATTTGGATTTGTGGAGCTGCTGTTTTCAGCCAATCCAGTGTGGTTCAAAATGATTATTCTTATAAGTTAATTGCATTTCATCTCCAAATAACCAAGTGGGTAAGAGTTACAATTATAACCTGTTGATGGTCAAAGCATTATAGTTATAGTTGGAACTGCAAAAATATTTGCAGTTCTGCTCCATTCATTGCAAAGCCTGCATGCTTGGTCAGCCTGTACGCCCACCGTCCTGCTGCTACTCTTCAATACTGACATATGAATATCCTGCTCTTAAAGGACAGGTTCACAGTTTTTTAAGTTTGTCTTAAAACATCGGTCAGATGCCCAAATGAACACTGATACTGGTATTTTTCTTGCTGTAATCATTCATCATGTTCATACTGGTCATTAAAAGATCCCTTCCTAATGCGCTTACACTGTGATGGGGGACAAAATCCACAGCCCTTGTTTTGTGCAAAAATGTTTTTAAAAGTTTATCTGAAGCATATAGTTAGTCAAATAAAGTGGATATCCCGCACAGTCACAGTCTTTTAATTAAAAATTTCCGTCTTTGTGTTTCCTCGGAGAGTGTTTAACTTTTAGCTAGCTGCAGTGGAAGGATCGTAAAAAAAAAAAAAAAAAAGAGGGAATTTGGCACTAAAAGACAGTGACTTTGGAAGATATCCCCTGATTTGACTGATTTGGATGGCTAAGCTTCACATTAGCTTCAGATAAACTTTTAAATACTTTTTTGCACAAAACAAGGGCTGTGGGTTTTGTCCCACATCACTTACATAAGGGAAGAATTAGGAAAAGATCTTTAAATAGCCAACATGAACAAGAGGAATGATTACAGAGAGGAAAACCTGTTTCAATGTTCATATGAGACTGTTGTTTTAAGACAGACTTGGAAATTGTGAATCTATCTTTTAAGTACACTGAAGACACTTGGAAACTGATATTAAGCTTCAGCTTCACCTCTTTGCACAAAAAATGGTACATGAGACAGCTGTCTTATTTTGGATCATATGAAGGTTGATAAGTGTGTTTATAAAGATTATACACACTCTTCTAGTAACATGACTGAGGCGTTCCACTGCTGATAAACCAGATGTTTTACAAAGCACCACTTGTCTTTTGCTGCATTCATACATAGACAATATAATCCTAATCCTGAAACTATTTTTAATCCTGGAGAAATAAACTGTAGAGCACATGCAGTCTTTGCCTGAACCCTGAACCAGAACATGTGCACACTGTGATCCATATTGATATTATCAACACTGCAGAATCCAAACTAATTGGGGCTGATTTTCATTTTTCACTTGACACATATTTGCAATCAGGGTGTTTCTGGTGTCCATAACTGTTTAACAATTACAAAACACAGCTCCTTTAGACCTGTCACCTTTTCACCGAACCGCACACATGCAACAGACTTGGCTTTGCCCCCTTGGCGTCCTTCAAAGTGACCTTTACCACTTCCTTGATCACTACATTGATCCTCCAGCATCTCTGCAGTTTCTAGGTGTGGCAGAGCATGGTGCGTCACAGCTCAACCTTGTTTGTTCCTCGTCTGACTCACCCCAGCTTTCAGCACATTATGCAGTTAGGCAGTTGCAAATGTTAGAGTCGGGTTTACGACTGTCTATCACGGTTGCTAATATTCTGAAACTACTGAATCTTTGCCTTGGGTACATTTTCACGATCCATCATAAAGACTACAGATGACTCAGTCCCAGTCCCTCAAGTTGTAATATCGGCTGCATTTAAATGGATAGAAGGCGATTTATGTGGGTGAAAATCGACCAACAGTTGAGCCTTTTGAGAAAATGTGACATTAAAAATATTTTAAAATGAAATCTAAGCAGCAGACCAAAATGAACAAATTCATTTTTAAGAGAAATCACAATTTTATTAAAAAAATCCCACATACAATCAAAACATTGAGTATAAAAGACAGTCACATAAGCTTATTCCACCTACAGTAGAATGTTATTTGTATTCGTCATCAACTAATCTGATGCTTAGAGGCGAGACTAAGAGCCATCTACTATATGAAAATAAGATTTCAAAATATGAATCATAGTCTTCTCACACTCAACCAGAATAATTTCGAGACACCAGTTAATGCTGCTGCCCAGAGCACCCGAGATGCTGATTTGTGTTTTATCTCGAGTACTCAAACCAAACTCTTCAGTCCCAAAAAGAAATGAAAAAAAAAAAAAAAAGCCTCCGAGGCCTCTCTCCCTCACGTCGGTGACCACACAGAGAAATGAGGAGGTGTGTTTGGATTAGAGCCCCCAGTGTTGAAATGATTATTTGTGAGTCAGCTTTTCTGGAGTCTCCTAACTGGACTCTGCTGCTGATTCAATACAAATTCAATGATTTTTTTTCCCCCCAAACCAACGCCTGCACAAGCTTTAAAGTAAACATTATCGGTGTTAGAAAAAAAAAAAAAAAAAGCATCTTTTTTTGCAAGAGAGACAGCTTGTAATTGGATGTGAGTCCACTGGGAGACTTCAGAAACACAAACAGATCTGTTATAAAACTGGGGAGAAAAACTGGACAAAATGAATCTGACACCCACTAAAACACCTGATTGCAGTATATCATGGAGAAAAAAAGCCACAATGTGTGCAGTTGATCCACCCAAAAGCTAGAAAACCCATCAGTCCACAGATGGTTAGACAACAAGGGGGGAGAAAAATGGCACAACACACTAAGAAAGGGCTGATCCTTCGCTTTAGGCCAAAAAAAACCAAAAAAAAAAAACATGATGCCAATCAGATGAGGCCTTGAGCTTATAATACTATCCACAGGTTGATAGGGGTTTCTAGTTACATCCTGTTTTATTTGTTCAAACTTTAAAACATTCTTACACAAAATTCATGAGAGGTTTTGTCCCATTTCTCTTTCTCTATTATCTTTATTACTCAGCTGCCACGTGGAGTAGATAAATGTGCAAAATATTTCCTTTTCCTCATCGCCATCAGTTAAGGTAACATAAGTATAATACAATGGAAAAATAAATATTTCTGTGGAAGAGAGTTGGCCAGGGACCCTTTGCCAAGAAGGTGTCGCGGAAGCAACCATGAATGGATCCATCGCTGTGATCCATCAGGGAAAACAACCGTACAAAAAAACAGGATGCAGTGGCTTTTTTTTTTTTAACCCAAGATAGAAAAGAAAAATCACTTTTACCCTAAAAAAAAAAACAAAACCACCCAATTCTACCTAAATAATAGAATCAAAGAGCCAAAAAACAGTCCACATCATCAAAAGGAAGCAGGAGAAAACATTGAACATTCACAGGCCGAGGTGGTCAAGTTGTCCGACAAGGGCTGTAGGAGCTGAGATATTACTACGTTACTGTATCGACTGACTTTAGCCGCTCTGATGCTTCAGTATTGCTACTCCCCAAGCTACGCTTGTCTTGACTCCAGCCACAAACAGAGAGACAAAATCTGAATGACGTGAGCTCTGAAAACTAAGGCTTGTGGTAGTGAGGAAATACCAAGTACCAAAAAAGTTGACATCAGTGACCCTAAGTGATCGTGTGTTTCATGGCGGTCGTGACCGAGCTGGCGACCGCTAGCATGAGAGTTTTGTTGATTTCTTCATTGAGAAACAGAAAATAAAATATGAGCACCAATTTTTGGCATCTCCGCATCCTTCTTTGGTGACCAGGAGTAAGAAAAGTTGTGGGTGGAAGGGATGAGAGGAGTAGAAGGAGGTGTATAGTGTTTAGTACTGGGTGTGACACGAGGAGGAGGAGGAGGAGGAGGAGGAGGGAAGCAGTGCCGAGTCTAGAGGCTCCTCCAGCGAGCAGTAAGGCTGAGGTGAGTTAGTCCGGTTGGAGAGGGTCCGTGTTGAACAGTAGCTCTGTCGGCCAGGGAGGGAAACTCCCCGGCAACACGTCATGAGCACCAGCTATCAGTTTGAGAGTCATAAGCAGTCTCAGATAAAAAGAAAATTATATATATATATATTTATATATATATATATATAAAATATGTATATATATACACACACTTGTACAAAAAGAAAGAAAAAAAATCCCTGCAGTATTCCTCGTGTTTAAACTGTTTTTTACTGAGGTTTGAAAAGGGGCGACGTGTCAGTGACTCCAGCCCATGAGGTGGCTGACACGGGCTTTCTCAGTCATACGGCGTACCCGTCCTGAGCGGGACATGCCCAGGTTGAGGGGGTCATCCTTCGACCCATGGCCATCATCCTCCGAGTCGTCCCTGTAAAGAACTGTCCTGCGGCCCTGGTTGCGTGTATTGACCCGCCGAGACTTGCACTGGTTGCTTCTCGGACTGTTAGCTGCTGCTGTTGCTGCTGCTGCTGCTGCTGTCGCCGCAGCCCCTCTCTGCACCTCATCAGAGTTGTCGTCATCATCATCATCCTCATCGTCCTCCTCCTCTTCTTCTTCTTCAGGTTCCTCTTCCTCCTCAGGTTCCTCCTCCTCTTCCTCTTCGTCCTCCTCCTCGTTCTCTTCCTCGTCCTCTTCAGGTCTTACGTCCACCTTTTGTTGCTGCTGCTGCTGCTCTTCTTCTTCTTCTTCTTCCTCCTCCTCCTCTTCTTCTTCTTCTTCATCCTCTTCCTCCTCCTCCTCTTCATCTTCCTCCTCCTCCTCCTCCTCTACCGGCAGCTGCACTCGTGCTTTTTTAGGTCTCTGTGGGACTTCCTCTCCTCCTTTGTGTTTCCTTTTCCCTGAGGCTGCCACCTTACCCTTAGCCGAGAGGCGCACTGACAGGCAGGGGGCTTTGCTGTAGTCGTGATCTCCCCCCTCCACATACTTCTCCATCTCAGAATCTGAGCCGTTCTCGCTGTCGGACGATGACGAGGAAGACGAGGACGATGACGAGGTGGAGGATGACTCTGACGAGGAGCTGGTGGATCCCGACGCCCCCTCGTCCTCGTCGGACTTCAGCGCTTCTCGCCCGTGACGCTGCCTGGAGCCGTTACTCAGATGCGAGCTGCGCTGGTGCCCTGATGCAACACAAGAGGAAGACTGATTCATGTCTGCATCATAACTGTAAATGTCACATTACATCGAAAGATATTAATAAATTTAAGTTTGAATATACGGTTTCTAATACCTGACTTCTTCACTGGAGTTGATTGGCTGCGGGTCACCCGTTGCGGCCCCTGGTTTCTGCTCTCGCTGCTCGTCCCTGAACTTGGGGAAGAAGGCTGCATGTCCTCTTCCTCTGCTACACTGCTGCTGTGTTGAGCTGAAGCAATAACACAGTGTTCATTACCAATCGGGGCTGTAATCAAATTACTTTTCACAGTCAGCAGTGTAATGCATTATGTTTTTTTTCAGTAATTACATGAACAATTCCTGGTTCGCTGAAAATTGTGTTACCGCCTTACGCATATAAATACTAAATGCTACAACATGCTAAATTAAAACTTGTGTCAATCATTTTGCCTTGGCTCATTTCTTCAGGAAACTAACAAAGCTTTGAGAAGTGGTTCAGTATTTTCTGTGTAAGTCATGTTAAGATAAGACTATAACCATAAAATGTGAGTTGGTTATTTTTCCACAGCAGAAATCCTCTTAAGGTTTGTCTTAGAGACAACAGTGAGAATAACTCAACCCTGCTAAAAAGGCTACTACAGGTAAATTCAGCTTTTCACCTGCTGTGCAGCAATAACACAGAGAGGCTTCCAACCTCTTTAGTAGATCCACTGTCTCTCAGTGAGATTACTACTTATTTTCCCAACTCTGCTACCAACACAATTTACAGCAAGATCCTGTACGACATGAGCCAGAATAGAGCAGTCATACCTTGATATGATCTCTGAGAACGATTCTTCTTTGTGGTCTGGGATTTTTTCGACTTTGATACCTTCCCTGACTTGTGCTTCCCTTTAGGGCTGGATATACGGAAAAGAGAGAAAAGAAGAGAGTCATGAATTGCATTTTATAACTGCAGCTTGCCAGAGTGTCCGCAGCTTTCAGCAGCTTAAATTTATGGTTTTGTAATACTTTTAAGGCCAGTTTTGAAATAAGAGACTCTAATGAAAGTTCTGTAACCATTAGAATATCGTTTCAATGACCAGACTAAAAGAGAAAACACCAATAAAGCCCATTTTTAATATTTAGTGTAAAACGGGCCTCGAGTTTAATGCATCCCATTTGAGATGTTTTCAGGAGCTGCGGATACACCGCGTGCACTGGAATAAAAAAAAAAGATTTGATAAAGTGGCGTGATGAGTGACAGGTTTGTGAATGAGGCTCGGTACCTCGGGGATGGACTAATAGGCGGGGAGCTGCCTCCGTTGTGCAATCTATTCCTGTAACTGAGCCTCTGACGAACCCGCCGTTCATTCTGAAGGGCAGACTTGAAGTCAGAGATGATGGAGATGATGTGTTTTTCAAAGAACGCCGACAAGCTGAGGGTCATGGTGTAGATCTGAACATAAAACAAGAAAGTTCAGTATGTCTGTTGGTCTTAACTCGGCCATAATAACAGTACTCGCTCAACCTGATGGCTGCTGCTTCACCTGTGATTTCTTGTTTGGTGTGTATGCTTTAGAGTTGCTGAAAATGAGGCGGATGTCTTTGGCAAACTCCATCGGATTCTCATAATTTCCCACAACCAGCGCTTCTGACACTGTACCCAGATCCATGGGAGTGTCAATGATGTCTCGATAGTCCTGAAAAAAAAAAAAAAAAAAACAAGACAGAGAGTAGAGATGTTTATTTGATCGCTGCCTTTAAGTCTACACCTGTTCTTTCATGTTGTATGAAGTGTTTTCTGTTGTTTTACCGGATACTCAAAGAGATCCACAGGCTGTCTGAATGGTTCTGAATCAGGGGAGACCATCATTCGACGCAGCAGCTCTCGACATTGACTTCGCCACGCTTTCACATCTAACGAAACACCACGCTTTGCTCCCTGGAAGAGAGAAAGAGCGCTCTAATACACAGCTGAAACTCACTGAGACCGGAGCTACTGCAGATGTTTAAGTTTCCTGACTCCTTTCATACTTTAAGATGAATTGTTGTGGTACACTAGACACTGGAGCCTCTTACCCCATGTCCTGTAGATGTCCCCGGAGTGTCAGAGTCCACATCCAACTCAGCGCCCTGCAGAGGAACACACAGGAACCCACATTATTATTATTTATGGCAACAAAAACATCTGAAGAAAAAGCAGTGACACAAAACAAACAAGCAAAAAACCCCCCTCACTTTAACTACAACATCAAAAATATACTCTACACAACCCAGCAGCCTTACCTCATCTTCTCCGCTGCTGATCTCACACTTCAGTTTGTGATACAGATCCAGGATGTCTGTGCAGCTCTGATCCCTGAGCGAGACAGAGCACCAAGGAATCAGACATGCAGTCCATCATTCTAGTGTTTTTTATTAGAAGTATTAACATAAGGAGTATAACATGAACTTGTAACTCGGTGGAGTCTTACCCGATGTAGTGGAGGAGAACATCAGTCACCACCTTGGCGGATGCTACAATAGGGCTCTGGGGCTCGTTAAAAGTGCGGGCATTGTGTTCAATGTAGCGCACTTCCCACATTAATGCAGAGATCCGCCTGCGGCAGAGAAGAACATCGGCACTTGAGGCTCAACACTTTGGTATCAAGACTCTGTATTTGTGGTGGGGAGAAAAAAAAAAGTTTCTGTTTCGGGTTACGTGTGCTGCTCTACCTGTAGAAGCGGTTCTCCAGTCGTTTGCGGATAGTGCTGAGGTCAGTGGGGTAAGCCACGGCAGTGCAGTACAGAGGGTAGTCCCGTAGATTTACAGGTAAAGCAAATGCCTTGGCTACATCTGTGGATAAACAGAAAAGAAGATCAAACCGTGGTCAGAGTTTTCCCTGTAGCAAAGAAACGGTTATCAACCGTTTGGTGGCCTACCCAGTGTAAGAAGCTGATCAATGCCTTGGATGACTCTCTCACAGTCTTCGTCCCGTGTGTGAGCCCCCCATTCTCCTTCCTGAGGCGTGTAGAGCAGGGCCTTTAACTCCTCCTCCGCCACCTCCACCCCATCGCCAACCTGTTCTGGCAACGCAGCTGATGACACAACAGAAGTCAGCAAATGACAGAAACTGAAGCAGTATGTAGTTGATTGACTGCTCAAACACATAAAAGCTACTATGAATTATGAATTAGCTGCATAGTCCTGATATAATACTTTGTATGCAGCTAGAGGTTACATTTTCTAAAGGAAAACTCTCTTTCTAGTCTCTTAAAATTCAAGCATAAGGATGTAATGAAATATAAACATATCCGTGTTTTGTTCTTGTTTAAGTGAAAAATCATCATATTGCTACTGAATTTAAAGGGAGAATAAATCTGCAATGAGCACATGAAAATGCCAGTATTGTGAAAACGAAGACTTTTATGAGACTGACATGCCTGTTCCAGTTTAAATATAAAGAGACTATTTGGCTGTCAAAATTGAAAAAATGCTAATTGAAAAGAAGCAGCGAGTGGTTTCACATCCTAAGATATAGTCATAAAGTCTTTTGTGATAAGGAAGGAAACCAACTGTTAACTATTCAAGAATATATGAGTGAGCGCCAGTATGAACAGGTCGAAGCCTCTCAATGATAAAATAATAAACCCTTTTGTCCTGAAAACAAGTGGTTATCCTTTTTGAAAAGTAAATGAGATATTGTTTCTTGCCTCTGCAATATGTAAATTTCTGCGTATTTTCAACCTATGCTCTCACCCACAGAGCTTTGGACTGAATGCTAGAGCTGGTTAATGAGTGAAGCTATTTAACTGGTCGGCTATAAAATCATTATTCTGTACGTGAAGTTCTTTTAGATGACAAAGAAAAAAAACATAAGCTGATAAATGCGTCTGGTTTTGGCAACATTGAGAAATCTTTTGTTGAGACAAAATCAATTTTTTTTTCTTAGGAATGACAATAGGGAGTTACAGCTTTTAATAAAATCCCTGGAATTCATAAAAAAGAAATAGTGTGTGGATGCTGAATTGATGAGCAAAAATCAAACTATTATTTATTTATATATATATATATACACGATTTATTTCTTACTTCCCCTGTCTTTTGTTGAGGTACAGTTGATTTTAATGAATAAACTGCTCTATACTGACAGTTAACTGTAAGATTTTGCAATATTTTGATGTACGCTGGCATTGTTTACTTGAAATTTTGATTCTTTCTCTCAGCATGTCTTTTCTGAGCAGCCTCTTTCCTTTACCTCATGGTGATTTCTAATGAGGTCATGACAGTGAATAGGAAGGAAAATGTTGCCCTGATAATGAATTCACAACCACTGTGAACCACTTGTTCACACATACAAATAAAATGTACTTCAATTTTATTTCAAAACAAATTTAATGAGAGGAAATTTATCAGCCATTTTTGGAGTAAAATTCTATGACATTTATACATTGTACTGTCTAATTTGAAAGGAAAGAGTAAATTATAGTGTTGTAAGTTAATCAACAGTGTTTATGGTGTATAATGGTCTGTAATCTAACACACCATCGTATTAAAAAATGAACTGCGCAGGTTTATTACCAATGTGGAATTCTCATATTACTACTACTGACCTTCCTCAGGAATAGGCTCCATGTCCCAGGGACTCATTTTCTCCCGCTCACCATTATCCCACCTGATGAAAAAAGAACATTCATTAGTTAATCAGCCTCACAGTGTGAGAGATTATTATCACTTAATTTGATTTAATTTAATGAAAAGTGACACTGGGTCAGCAAAGAAGAACATGATATTAACAGGAAGTGCCGTTTGTATACTCCACAAACATTGCAGAGACACAGAAACTTACTTCACTGCATAGCACTGAAACAGGCTGTCTGGATACTCTGGCTGCAGAGGCTCCTGGTCCTCCACAGAGCCAAACCACCAGGCGTCATCAATAATGCTGCGGAACCTCATACCTGAAGAGAGAAAAGTGAAGAAAGGATCAGACGTAAGTGAAGGACAGGACATTGTCCACAACAATAAACAAAAGCTGAGGGATAGACTTACCTGGCTGCCAGTTGTGCTCTTTAGCCTCATTGTAAAACTGCTGCAGGACCAGAAAATCTATGACATCAGGCATGTCATGGTACCTTAGGAGTGTGGGGGAAAAAAAGTTGTCAAATACATGTGCTTAAATTAATTGATCATCTATCATCTAGTATACACTGTATGTAAATACTCACTTTAAGGAGAAAGACTCATTGGTCATCTTCCCTGAGACTGGGTCCAAGAAAGCCAGTTTTAGGCAGCACAGGGTGGGAGGTCCCACTTCATACTTAATTCCCACAACCTTCACAGATTCCTGATCCTGAAGGGGCAGAAGAAAGGTCACAAAAGATAAGACTCGAGATGAATGAAGTTTTTCAAAAAGAAAAATGAAAACAAGGAAAAGCTACACACAGAGTTACATCCTCAACACGGCGAATACAATCTGTTGTTGTAGCTCGTTTGAGACGAAGTCCCGTTAGTGGCGATCAGTGGCGACATTCTGCACACTGATGTTAAATTCAGATTCATGATTCTTTCTGCAGATGCCAGATTCTTGGCGTTCTCCACAAGTTTCACCACAAGTTGTTTTCATTTGTACCAAGACCCACAACAGCTTTATGGGAGACGCTAGAACCAGCAGACCTAGTGCCAACTATCATGCCATGATAAAAGTCACACAGTCAGCCCATTCCAATGCTGTAGATGCCAAAGAGCTGACTAACCGACACTACCATCCATAGATCCATGCCACTAGTGTGGCTAAAAACTAACTGATGTTAGAGGCACTGCCTGGTCTATCTTACATACTGCTGTAACATGCCGTCATATGATTTGTTGGAATATATACTTTGTGTGAAGGCAGTGGTTAACCTAATAAACCTGCAACTCAATGACAATGAGCCTCACCCTGAGGTTGAGTCTGTTCCAAGGCTGTTTCTGAGGGTTGATGCTGTAAGCTTTGGCCCTGCGGACAGCCCGGACGTATGCCTGATGGCCCTGTTTGAAGTAGATGAGCTGGAGGAGGAAAAGACAGGACAGTCAAGATCAAAATGTAACGACACAATTAACGGCAATTCCCCTAAATAAAAGATATACTGACTAGCCAAAAGACATCATGAAGACAATATGTTGCTTACCTCATCTCCCATTTGTGGAACAAAAGGAGAGCGGTGTGGGATGGTCTCCATTATCCATGATGGTGGTAACCATTCCTCCGCATCAAGTCCAGCCAGAGAGGATGTGGGTTTCTGAGTATAGAGCACAATGTTTAAGTACAGAATTTCTCTGCATCAAAACCAGTGTTTTCCACTGTGAAGACAGGATCTGCAGGTGATGTTAGCCCACCTGTTTGGTCTCCTTGGGCTTCTTTCTCTTCTCATTTTCCCTCTTCTTGGCCTCGTTTGGCTTGTCCTCTCCTTCTTCCTCCTCAGAGCTGCTATAATCTGGGGGCTTTACGGGCCTCCTGGTTGGTCGCTTCGGTGGCTGGAGGTTGATCCCAGCATCGGCTGTCCAATCTGAATATTCACTGGAGGAGTCACTGGAGGAGAGTGACAGACGGGGTGTTGTTAGATGGGTATATATATACACTGGAACTGCATCTTCAAAACACCACTCAGCCAAAGATACGTACGTACCTGGAGCTGCTCTCACTCTGCCACTGAGCTTCACCGTCAGAGGAAGCATCGCTGGGCTCCGCTTGCTCTGCTGCCTGTCAGCACACCAAAAATCACCTTTATCATTATGAATGATAGATAACAGACTGTTTATTTCATGAGTCGCTCTGGTTTGGTGGCATTGCACACATGCGCAACACGTGTCATGCTTGGATGCAAAGTGTAGAGAGACGGGACATACATCTCTATCGCTGTCCGAGTCTATCTGGCTGTCAGAGTTGCGTCGGTTGCCGGGATTTCGACTCCTGTTCCTGGGACGGCGGACTTGAGCTGAGCGGGTCTGATAGGCGTGACGCTGCTGCTTTTTCTTTGCTGGCCGCAGGGAGCGCAGGCGTGAAGTCAGCAGGTCAGTCTATAAAGTGCAGATGGAGGGAGGAAAATGAGCAGAGCAGGAATTGGCATAGACGGTATTTGCGATATTTGAGAACAACTGTGAAGTAAAGAATAGTGTGTAGACGGCACGAACCTTGGGTGTGCAGTTCACTGGTTTCTTCCTCCTCTCGGCATTGTACAGAGAACATTCCATGTCGCCTTTGGCTTGTCTGCACTCCTCCATAACTCTAATGAATCAGTAATCATTTCCATCATGAAATGTGTGCAATTACTACAAAAAGTGAAAAAAAAAGTTTTCTCTGAAGACATTCCCTCCATCCGCCTCACCTGAATGTCCCTTGTGGCACTTCATTAACCACCACTCTGCGGCTCCAGGCCAGCAGGTCCCTCTCAGTGGCCACCTGACTACGCAGGGCGTTATGCTGCATCTGCCACACCCCATCCACCTGCCCACTCCTGCGGGTTTCGACAGTCGGAGAGGATGCCACCACCTCTTCTGCATCACCAGCTAAAAAAAAAAAAAAAAAAAATCATAGAAGAAATGAATTTGCTATGACCTAGTATGTGACGTTAAGTAATACAGAAAATTGGCAAATATGAAATATGGCTTTAGGAAACAATTTAACAACTCCTATTATCAAAAATACAGTATCCACACAATTCTCATGCTCATAGTTTCATAAATATCTCAGAATTTTACAGCCGTAATTTAAGGCACACAAGACAAACTAAAAATATGTTAAATTGTATATCACTGTAGAAACTGGAACTGGAAAACAAAATGCTTACAGTCTTTGCTTACATAATCTAGTCACCACAGATTCCTCTCAAATCCACCAAGAGCTGTTATTTGCCCAACAATAGATTTAACTCCAATTAGCTGGTTCGAAAAGTAAAACATACCCTCTTCTTCCTCAGCCTCCTGTTCTGTGTTCTGACGCTCATCCTGCTCGTTCTGCAGCTGTCTGATGAGACTGTCCAACAGACTTTCTCTGTTTTCTGCTGTTTGCTGGCCAAGTACCTGCTCAACCAACTCTCCTTCACCTAAGCAACAAAGAAGATGATCTTGGGTCAAACAAAATCTTGAAGCGTCGGTTGTATTTCCGAAATTAAAACTATGCAAGCGTTCTGAATGATGTGAGTAATGAGCGAGCAGGTTTTACTGTTTGCCATGTATCCTAGCTGAGGTATTAGCTGATCCTCCTTGCAGTTCTCTCTTCCTGGCACCAGGCGCTGGTAGTGAGAAGGGTGGGGATTCCCATCAACATCCACCAGGAAGGGTGGAGGCATGAGGTGTGGGGCCTGCTGTGTCTGCTCATCCAGGACGTAGTTGTTAGAGTCACGAATAAGAGGTCGGTAGTCCGTGTGGAAAAACATCTGGTCAGGAATCTGGAGGGGATGAAGAGTACATTTGTGTTAACAGTGAAACAAAGACAGTTAAAGCTGCTGCTGGATACTTGGGGTTTAAATTCAAGTCTTAGGATTAAAGAACAGTGTGTTTAACTACAAATCCACCATGCAGTCTAACTATATTGATTCTTCTTTAAAAAATAAATGGAGTGAATGTTAAAGGCAGCAGTGCCGGATTCCTTTCAGAAGTGTGTGTGTGTGTTAGCGTGTGTATATGTGTGGCGGTAGATAGACCGAAGACTAACTAAACTTTTACTCAGTAACTATAGCTTGCTTGCACCACATTAGGTACAAACTTTTTTGTTCAATTACCCAAAACTATGAGTTTTCAGGACAGTAACACTTCAAATGATCAACATGCCACATGGTTGTGAAAATGTCATTCATAGTCTAAAATAGCCTAAATAAACTTTGGGAGCACCTTGATTGCCTTTACTCAAAAAGGAAATGCTTTGGACCTGTCATTTCAATGCGATATCATGAATGAACATATTCACATGAACAAGTACCAATTGACGTGAACTTTCAAAACGTGTGTGTTGATTGGCTGCAAGTGTCTAATTAAGAAACAGTCATTTCACTTAGAACTAAAGTTGCAGCAGCATGTCAGCTGGTCTTCATTGCCTGCTTTATTTTACCTAATGTCTTAGAGTGGACGAGAATGATTGAAACGTCTTTTTACCGTAAGTGATGTAATATAGGGGCATTTACGGGGATACAGTGATTCGCGACTTAAGAAGAATGTGGGAGGAGGGTAAAGTGGGAGGGCCAATAGCCCCTTATACCTCCTACTTCTGGCACCCTTGGTTAAGGGTAAATATGTGACAACAAACAGTTACCTTCTCATATGGTCTGCTGCAGCCGAAGCCAAATATGAGCAAATGGCCATGAGAATCAGTGCAGGCAAAATGCTGCCCATCAGCTGAGAACTTGCAGTCATAAATAGCACCGTGGCCTTGTCCTTCAATCTGGAAACAAACATTTTCATATGAACTCAATGAAAAACAAAAACAGTGCTTGTGATTTTTTTAATAATTCTCATTCTCGATCAATTACCATGTTGAAGAAGTTGCGGATCTTAGCTCCCTTGGTCAGGTCCCAGATGTAAATGTTGCCATCATGACCGGCAGATAGCATGATGCGGGAGTCAAACGGGTGAGCCTCCAGCACAAACACCTCATCGTCATGACCCTTGAACACAAAAAGAAACATTCAGAGTGGTTTGAGACACAGTTTGTCAAAAAACAGAGTGTAATGAGTTGATTTTTTTCATCTTGAAGGAGCAGCACTCACAGATAAAACATGCAGCAGCTGTCCAGTAGTTGTGTTCCACACTTTGAGCAGGAAGTTTGACACCGCTGTGATGATGGTGTGATCTGCACGGTCCCAGGCCACCATGGTCACCACCAGCTTGGTTTTATCATCTCCATTGGCAACAGAACTCCTGGAGGGGAAACATCCCATCAGACACAAGCACACTAGGCAATTTACGGAGACAGAAATGGCAACAGGAAACAACAAGAACTAATAGTGTTTACTCTCTTACCCAGGCAGCCTGGCAGCCATGTCTAAGGAGATGCTCTTCCACTCTTGTTGCTGGTAATGCCAGATCCTGGCTGTGCCGTCACGACTGCCACTCACAAACCTTAGGCTGAACACACAAACATAAACAACTGTCAGAGGCTCCAAAACCACACAAAAAAAGTCTAGTAGATCTGAGCACACACACTCACCTGTCGCTGTTATTGCTAAACTGGACTACTACAACTTTATCCTAAAAAAACAGAGAAAGAAAGACATATATTAAAAAGGTAAAAACAACTTGTTTAAAGGAGGTTTGAAGAGTACAACTTAAAAGAACAACAATGATGGAGCTACTGCGTTCTGTTTCTTACCGTGTGAGCATCCATCTCGGAGACCTTCATAGGAGTTTCAGCACCAAGGTAGTAAACCCTAATCATATGATCAGTGCCACCAGTAGCCATGAACATACCACCTATTAACAATAAACAGAGCATGAAATGAAAGTCACAAGAACACATTCAGTCAACAAGAATATCCATAAAAACATATCCTCTCCTCCTGTCGCTATTTACATATTCTAATTACATCCTCAGTCTATCTTAATACAAAATATCAAAGGAAGTCCCAGTTTGCAAACAAAGGCTTACAATAAATACATTCAGGTGGGCCACAATAGCAATCTCCTTTGCATAATATATATGTATTTGGCTATATGTCATTCAAATGACATTCTCACACTGAGAGTTCCTGTTTATAGCACCAGTCAAAAGTGGAGACACCTTCCCATTAATTTCAATGAGAAAGTATGTCCAAACTTTCGACTGGTGCTGTATTTGTTGCAGTAAGCTCATGTTGATTCAGAAAACTACTACTTCAACACTTCCTGTGCTTCATAATAAATGCATTAAAAGTTTACTTACAAAACAGATACATTTGATTTTTTTTTTTAACTTTTAGCAACTGGGAGTATAAAAAACAAGACACAAAACATAACGAAAAAGTTATGTAGTTTGTGTTTGGAAAAGTACATTGGACAATGAAATATTTCCAGGCAAGGAAATGTACTTACCACTGCTGAAGGAGGAAGTGGAGACCTGTACACCTGGACGTGACCGCTCAACAAATTTAACTGGCTGATCGCTGAGGACAGATAAAAACCACCAAGAGCTGTAGTTATTTCCATGAAAAAATAAATACATTAGTGGAACAAACAGCATAGCTAAAAAAACAAAACAAAAACAACTACAGCAGATGTCTCAAATACTTACTTGAATTTCATGCTGAGTGAGTGCCACTTCCAGAAACACACCATGCCGTCTGCACCTGTGGAGGCCAGGTACCGCGTCGTCCCTTTGACTGCCGGACAAAACTAAAAAGGGAGAGAAAGTCAGTGTTTGTTAGTCACAAGCAAGTAGTGACCAACATTTAACACAACAGCACTACAGCAGTGAACAACTGATACTGTGAAAGTTGACATGATACAGAACAAGAGTGGAACATCTTGGCAATTAATTTAATATTGGACTTTGAGACCTAAAGTCAAATAATTTTGCTTCCATAAACTTGCATTGTGCTGAATGATCTGGCTTATTTTTATGGTCAAATCAGCTGTTATGAACTTTCCGTTCCTGGAAATTAAAGCTAAACTCTGATATTCCTTTTAAATGTAATCAGTCTCACCTGTATGGATGTGATGGACGCAGCATGAGCCTGCAGAACCGTAATGGGGGCGCAAGTACGTAAGCACCACACTCTGATGACTTTGTCGCAGCTGGCCGAGGCGATGAGAGTATTCTCGTGGTTGACGGCCATGTCGCAGATCTCTGCTGAGTGGCCACGGAGTGTTGAAAGGAGCCGGCCATCATCTGTGGCCCAGATTTTTACCAGGCAGTCATCAGAACCCTAAAAAACATGAGACAAGACTCATCATGTATCTCCATGAAACTTAAAAAAAAGGCTTGTTCATTGTGTTTATCATGTCATAGTGTCAGGCAAAAAACAAACAACTCTTTGACACATTAAATTTCAAGCTTGATACACACCAAGTCTGCGTGGCACATATGTTTTCCAGTAAACACAGCCTCCCATTCTGAGTCCAATGATGACATACTCATGGCTTTTTTTACTCTACCGAGCTAGCTGAGGGGGCTGTTGCTCTGTTATTATCATCTGTGTCCTCAGAAGCTGTGGTTTAAACTGCATCTGTGGTTTAACTATGAACCCAGCTGCTGTGTCCTGGAGAAATCACCTAAATGCCACAAGAGGTCACTGTATCCGACTTCACTTAAACCTACTGCAGACACGAGGTAAATGAAGTTTAATGTGATAAAATTCAGTATAAGAAAACAATTTCAGTTTCTAAAAGTTAACTTCATCGTCCTTTAGTTGGCTAATTCTGTTACCTGTCTAGAAACGCATACATTTGGAGAACCCCCAAATTTTCGACTTTGCAATAATTACCTGGCCAAAAAATCATTACTCACCGTAAAGATGCGACGGCCGGTGCGGTCAAAGGCTACACAGTAGACTGAAGAAAGATGGCCAAGGATACGTTTGTGTATCTTCATGTGTTGGTAGGAGGAAGACGGCAAGGCCTGGCCGAAACGAGCTGTGCCTGTGGCCTGGCGAGCACCCATGATGGACACTAGATATTAAGATGCATGAGAATGATTAGTGAAAGCAATACACTGTTAAAGCAGACTTAAAGGTACCCTGCAGAGTTTTTGACCACCAGTGGGGCTTTGGAGTATATTTTTGCCAATGGTTCCACATTATCCCACTGACCTACAGGTGGCGGTAATGCACCAAGAAATGCAGAAATGCGCCAACAAAGGCAGGAAGAAGAAGACTCCAAGCAAGTAAACATGGATGTAAACAATTTGGGAATTAATTCAGCATGTTTGGTAAGTTTTAAGGATACACACAATGTGTTTTAGTGAGTAACACTTAGTTTGTTTACAAGAAAACTCCACAGGGCATCTTTCACTTCAGACTCTGTCCTCTTAATTGGTATAAATTTAAATAAATTTCACACACCGACATTGGGAGAGTTTCCATTGCTGACTGGAGGTTCTGGTGGACGTCCTCGGTGGAGTGCAGCAACAGCGGAGCCACTGCATACTTTGTGGCTACAGCCTAAATTAAACAAGCAGTGGATGAGAAAAAATAATGATTGTTGACATGAAAACAGATCTATTGCCAATAAATCACACAAAAACAATACATCTAAAAATGACAGCAACATTGGAATGTCGACTGTCCATAAATACAGAGAGCAAAGAACAATGGTGAATAGGGGAGAAATGCTCACTTTTGGTGGTACGAAGTAAGGACTGTCTTCCCAGTCCCAGAAGTGTTTGGACTCCAGGGACACTAGGTGGGATCTCCTTCTCTATAAGTGGGCCTATCCGCTGACAAATGCGCAGCAGATAGTCTGCAGGAATGTGCTGGTTCAAAATTACCTGCAGGAGTCACAGACAGCTATTAAAAGGCAATACAACAAATATACAAACACCAATTACAGACACATAAACATTATCATCTCTGTTAACATTATCAAAAATGTTGAGAACAAACAACTTACTGGATTAAGTCAATCATAATATTTATATACGGATGGATATTGAAGTTTAAGTAGACATATCTATTTAACTAGAGCTGCAACAATTAATCGATTAGTTGCCAACCATTTTGATAATTGATTAATTGTTTAGAATCATTTTTTAAGAAAACTGTGTCCAAATTCTGATTCCAGCGTGGATGGCTGCCTCTGTGATGCACTCTCCCATAGGCACAGACTACAACAGACCGTTAGGTCTGCAGAAAAGATTAATGGTGCCTGCCTGCCCACCAACCAGGACCTGCACACCCTCCAGAGTCAGGACACTGGCAGGGAAAATCATTGCAGACCCCTCACCCCCTGGACGTAACCTGTTCCATATACTCCCCTCTGGTAGGCGCTACAGAACACTGTACACCAAAACCACCAGAAACAGGAACAGTTTCTTCACCCTTGCCGTCACCCTGATGAACAGTTAACTCAGGCACTGTCTGTGCAATAACCCTGGAACACTATAATACCCACTGCACCTACAAATTATATATATTTATTTTAGTCTGAATACAAAATATATGTCACTCAGTACTGTATATTTGAACAGGCTGTATATATTATACATAACCATTGACTATATGTATATAAAGTAACATGTCACCTTTTTTTTTTTTTACCATTTGATATTTATCTCATCACTCTGTGCACTCATTCACTTCTTTGCACTGTTTGTATCCTGTTCACAGTTCACAGAAACAGTTTCACTTGTGTATATTTCTGAGGATTGTTGTGTTCTTATTCTGTGTAAGTACACTGTGAGCCACTAAACCGCGGTCACATTCCTTGTATGTGTAAACATACTTGGCCAGTAAATATAATTCTGCAGCCCTATATTTAATATTACATTACTGTCCAGTAATGCAGTAATAAGAAACCTCTTTAAATCAACTTGACTGCTTTGTTATTTTCTTCTCTCCTTGTTTATATATGCTCATGATTATAACTTTTATCAAGTTTTTTTTTTATAGTGCAGCACAATCCAGAGAAAGAGAGGGAGGGACAGAGAAGCTCACAGCCAATCAAAAGCGTCTCTTGCAGCCGCGCTCTCATAGGCTCCAGGAGGAGACTGACAGCTCTCTGCTTCTGGTTCAGCCTATCACAACCTTCCCCATTTCTATGTTCCCCTCCTACTGGCCCACACAATAGCAAAGCCTGTAGTTATTTATCAACAGGCCTATACTGATATAAATGTTTAAAATGTCTTATAATAAATCTGAACACATCGACATTTAATAGATAATCATCTAGATGGTCAACTGGATTAAAAATAATAAACATCCGCATAAAGGAAAATTGTCGATTAAAATAGAAGTCACACGCTCGTTTGATTAAAAAGTTAATTAAGCCAATTCACACTCACCCAGTCGTGGAAGGTCCGTTTGTATTTCTCTCCGTCCCAACTCCATCGCTGCGGGACCAACTAAAGTTAAAAAAGATAAGCTGGTTTAAGAGGTGGCTAAAAACTGCCAGTGTCGTCCCGGCTCGGTAATTCAACACCAGCTCAAAATTACTGAAAAGTTGCACACAAAATAGGAAGCAATACGGAAACCAGACACGAGAATAAACAGAGAAAAGGTGCAGCTGATCATACCTCATACTGCTCCAGCTCCTCAATCAGGATCTAACAACACACACACAGGGAGCGTTAGCAGCTAGCTTCATATCTGCTCGGTTTACAGCCGGTATCTGTTCATATATCTAGTTATTATAGCTAGTGTCTTACCTGTGCTGCTTTCTTACAAGGTCCAGACTGCAGAAACCTGGCAATGAGGTAATACAGCTCTGAAAGGAAACAGAGGCATATTAGAGCCTGGTTAGTGGTACTATCTGATGTTTCTATTGAGCTAACGTTAGCTAGCTTCGGGTTGACACACAACTGCAAACTGTCTAAATGCAAACATGTTTATATGGCTCAGCACTCACCAGCTTCGATCTGTGAACACCCTTCTCTGGCCATCACTTGATAAGACAGGCGACATGAAGACAAACTGGTGTTTTAGCTTGCTCGTTAGCCGCCGGGTAGCTAACAGCAGCTAAAACAGGCTAGAATGGCCTCCTCCTGTCTCGAGTTGTTCCCTGAACCACCTGGTGCTTTGTGTTAGCGCCCTCCAGTGAAACAATGCAACACTGGACGGCTTGTTTTCTTCATAGAAAATGAATACATATGACAAAAAATCTAAAGATTCAAGTTCACAGCCTTCAAATTAAATATTTCAGGCTAAAATTAGGTTATTATTAAATTATCCTCCACTTCAGATACATACTACCTCATATATAATGCAGGTTTGTACATATGTTGATATTTTTCTTAGTGTGTTTTTACTATTTTTTACTATATTATATTACAATATATTTACTATATTGTGTCTTATGTGTATGTACTGTCTGTTTTATGCCATGTATGTCTCTATGTGCCCCTTCACCTTTGTACTGTTTTGATGGAGCTGCAGCCCTCCTTTCATTACATATGTGCCTGCACAATGTGTTATGACAATAAAATTGAATAGAAGCATGTCATCATGAGATAAATATGTACATTTGACTACTTTTGTTTTCTGACAATTTAAGAGAACCCAAATAATAATAATAATAATAATAATAATAATAATAATAATAATACATATACTACTACTACTAATAATAATTATTAATTATTATACATTATTATGCATTAATTCATGCATAAAATGCAACACAAAGTGCTTAGCATAAAGGCAGATAATCATAGCATTTCCGATAAAACAATAAAAACAAGGAAAATAAAAAATAAGATAAAATGAAATTAAAATGACATGATAAAACAAGATAACAACAACAGTTGAGTAAAAACACTTCATTGGTAAAAAGATGTGTTTTGGGGTGTAATTAATGGAGACTGCCTCTCCAGGCCTTTTATTTCAGTTCAGTTCAGTTCAGACTTTATTAAGGACACAACTCATGGGGGGTCCATAGCAAAATAAAATACAAGTAAAATACAAAGAAAAAAAAAACTAATAAATAAATAAACTATCCAAAAAAGAAAAACAAACACAACAATAAAAACAAAAGTTAAGTTCCAACCTCAGTAACAATTGAGGTTTGACCCAGAGTTGTCTTGTGGATGAAAAATCTTTTATTGGGGGTACAGTACACCCCACCCCAATAAAGATTTACATGCTGATGTTAATGATGTAATGTACACTTGTAATGTTTACACTCAGGTCAAAAATCTTACTCATCTCTACATATTTGGATTCAGAGACTGTTTACAAAAAAGCTGCTTTGTAAAAATGCATTCCTGTCTCATACTAGGGCAGCTTTTGGGGACCCTCACCCTGGGGTTAACATCTGGTTTTAATTTTCAAAGAGGCCTCCTTGACCTCAATGGTAACAAAGAGAAGGTGCAGGTTATATTCTTAAATGTTAAACTCATACATTTCCAGCCTTAGCAGTTGGAACCAAATCACCCCTGCAAAATATCCAGTATTTTTTATTTCTGAAAGAACGAGTCTTAATAATTATGATTTATGAGTAATTGAACATTATGGTTCATCTATATCTTAGATTAGTTGGGTCTTGTCATATGTTTCTACTAAATGTTAAATTACATTGAGGAACGTTTTATCAGCTTTTACTCAATAATAACAAATTGGGTGGATATTTATTGGTAATAAATGTAAATACAGTCACAGACATGCATACCTTATACTTTTTCTATTTATTCTCTATTTTTGCACACTGTCTTTTGGAATTGTACATTTGCAAACAACAACATTTTGTTAATTTTCAAGACAATACAGGTTAATAACCAAAACAATGCTTTACAAAATGCTACTAACTTGAATTGAAAAGTGCACAAATGTGGCATATCTTCTATAATAATGCTCTATAAAAACTATTCTTTAAACATGTCTATATAAATCCTTATAAAGTCTCAGTGTGATTCGGAGACATTCTTTGAAAATTGCAAATTGACAGAAAAAACAATTGAATAAGCTAATTTTGCACGTTTTTTCCCCTGCATGCATACATTTGCTTAAATAGAAGCAGTCATGGAAATCTTGAGAACATGTCTGAGTCTCAACCAACATCCAAGGCGATGCCACTAGTCACGGAAAACCAAAAGTAAATGTTCTACGATTGAAAAATAAAACTCAAATTCAGAATTAGGCCAGACTGCATAATCTCCTTTTAAACGCGTTTTAAAATGGTACCACTGTGGTCCACAATGTTAGTAAGGAAGTGCATGACTAACATTACATCCATCATGACCTGGTATTACAGCTGTAAGGCAGATTGATTGTTACTGGGTCTGTAAGTCGTGGTTGCGCACACACTCACATGTTCACTCGCTCTCTTCAATGGACATAAAAAGGAAATTCTCTTGAATAGCATGCACAGCGGTCTCTTCAGTAATTGTGCCGGCACACTCAATAGAAATTTCTCCATTCTTAGCTGCCCTCCTTTACCTGTTCTCAACACAGTGTATACACATACTACTATTTCAGACTCACCAGACTTCAAGACCTATCCATATACTGGCATTAATAATCTTAATACAGATTGTATCATTGTAAATTGTTATTACACAATGAATCTTAGATATCTAACCCACAAACCTGAGTCTTTCTAGACTTTTTTTGAATGTGCACAGAGGCAAAAAGACAAGTTTTGAAAGCGTCTCTTGATTCAGAACAGGCACAGGTACAATTTAAATGGTGTCTCCATAACATGCAATCAGGAAGTTATGACAAAACATAAAAAAACAAATGAGTAATGCTGAAGCAACCAAATGGCACCAACCAGACAGTCCATCCAGGCAGTTGCTTAGGGTGGGAACATGTAAGAGGTGACAGATTTAAAACATGCTCACTCAGCATCACCCTGCGCAGGAATAGGTATCAGCATGGGAAAGGGAACATTTTTATTTTCTCTTGTTAAGGAAAATTTTACACAGCAGCTGGTTGACTCATGAGCCTTTACCCATATTTAAAGAATAGCTGTTCTGCAAAGAGAAAACTATCTACAACCATTTGAAAAATATTCTTCTAATTAAATGGTATCTCAAGGGTTTTTTGTTAAACAACTTTCAATGACCCTTTTAATAATAAGTGTTTTCATGCAGAATAGTGTAGTCCACTTACATTCATCTCTATCAGGATTTCCACTCTGCTGTGCTGCTGAGTCACACAGTGCTTGTTTAAGCTTGTGTTTAACAACAACTGAAGTTTTATCCATAGGCTTACTGAGAAACCACTTCCTATTTGACAAAGTGTTCTACTATGTGCCATTATGAGTGTTCTCCTTTCCACATCTCCTGTCCATTGTTCAGGCTTAGTCATTCACAGTTTCATTGTACATATCTACAGTATAAGAAAAGCACTTATCACAAAAGAGCTATCAGCTCATTTAAAGCCTCATCCTGAGAGGTGTGGGCAAGCGGTGGCTCCTTCAGGTGGAAGTTGAGTCAGCTCATGGAAAGTAACTTATATATTCAAGCATTGTATGTCTAATTGCTTGAGTATTTCCATTTTATTGCTACTACACCTCTACTCTGCAATAAACTAGTAGTTATCGTGTCAGCTTTGACGAGTTTCACTGTGTGTATTGACAGTTTGCAGATTCAAATTTTGCAGTGCATAATATATGATGCACTGTTATAAATTTCCCAGCAGTATATAAAGTAAATAAAATTAGCTCCACCTCAACCAGCTACAACTAAAATGCTACTTACACAATATGCATTAGTATTAACAATCCAGTAATGTAATATATAATAATGTAACACTCACAGGGGCCATTTTTCTGCATGAGTGCTTTTACTTTTGATACTGTAATATAAGAAATATAAAAATGACTCTGCTTTAGATAATAATTTGTGTCTGATATATTGTTTTTTTTTTTACATAAAAAGTTCAGTTACCTTATTATAATCCTTAAAATCAAATCTACCCCATGTCCCTCTTTAAAAATCCAGAATCTATGAATATGCAAGTATTTTTCATTTCAAAGGTTAAACTGCTGGATGCAAGATGTCTCCAACTTCACTGTTTCTCCATGGATGTGCACTGAAGATTTCAAGTTTTAACCTCACACATGTGTGGGTTGCAACCACAGTTGGCTCCAAACTAGTTGTAATGTCCCAAATCCTGCTTTTAGGTTCCTGTCTTACTCTCAGATTTTCAGTGAGCACAGAGAAACTTTTCACTTTCAGCAGATGAATGGGAAAACAGCCTTCCAGTGTCAAACTCTGCACATACATCATTCTGCACAGTGAAGCTCAAACATCCAAATGAAGGAACAAGAAGAAAAACAGATTTTTGAGTGGAGAGGGACTTCTTCCAACACAAATTGCACTGACTGACCCAAGGGTGATACTATACGGCGTCTCGGTGTTTGTTGAGTTTATGGATTCTGTGAAACCTCAGGTTTTCTACAGCATTTTTCATAATCATCCTGATCAGCCCAAACCCACATAGACCATGACATGTTATAATCTGCTATATCTCAGCCTTTGAAAGCATGACTCAGAGAGCAAAAGGTATGACTCACACAAATAACAACACACCAGTGTACTGTGTCAGTTTGTTTTTGCATCTAGGCCCATAACCTGTTGAAACTTTGTATGATCAGGCAAATAGAATAAATAATCTCAAACAGATCTTAAGGGTGCACTAGAATTTCCTTACTTACTATATGTATAATATTTTTAAAGAAATGATTGAAACTCACCACACACACACACACACACACACACACACACGCACGCGCACGCACGCGCGCATACACACACTCACACACACACACATAGTTGTGTCTCCATCACGCCAGAGGACATTGACTTACATTAATCCTAACCATAACCATAACCCCAATTTAAGCCTATACTTTAAGCTTAAAACAAGTCTTCACCCTAAAATGATTGATTTACCTTTTTTTGCCCCCAAAAGTGAGGCAAGTCCCCATAACGTGAAGGTGTATACAGCTTTATGTCCCCGCAACATGAATACAAGCTCACACATACACACACACAGGTTTACTTATGTGACCTTTGGGGGTATTTACATAGACTTACATTAATTTCCTGGAGACTTACCCTAACCTAAACCATTGACCCAAAAATCAGCGTTTTACCAATTGGGGACACGACTTTTGTCCCCCAAGTCAACTGGTGTGTGTCCCTGAAAATAACTTAAGTCATACCACACACACACGCGCGCGCGCGCATGACTTTATTTAGTATATAGTCCAGTGGGCGGTACTCTGAGTTGTGGACGCACACTGGCTGCAGAAACACTCTTCATTCAGCCTTCATGTGTGTCTGTGGGTAGGGCGCGTTTTGATCGGTGCTCAGTCATATGAAGACGTAAAATGTGAGGTGTGTGTGCTTTATCAGGATCAGGATCTCCCCCTCAACAGGCTGTCACACCGCGAACAGTCAGTCACAGACTGAGTCGGCAGCGCAGTTAAATCTCTGGGCAACTTTTTGGGATATAGGACGTCGGGTTATTTTCTAGGTTAAAGCCCACATATTTTCCGTTTGGATTCGTCTGACCCTTATTTCACCGAATAAGGTAAGTTTCCAGCTTTGTGCTGTCTAAAGCTCTCTAATGGTTCCGTCCATATAGCGCCTGAGTCGTTAACGTTACTGAACGTTACAGCGAGTAACGGTTGGTAACTGTTACAGATTTAACGTTAGCTTAACGATAGCTAACGAAAATCTTCTTTTTCACATCGTATATACTCAGGTTTTACTTCACAATATTTAAAGCAACTGTACAAAACCAGACATTTTTATTGTATTCATGTTATCAGTGTAACAGTCTGTTGAAACTGTTAAAAGCAGAGTGACAGTAAATGCTCTTCACGTTTTGGCCAAAATCAAAATTTTAAATGTCGGTAACTAACTTACATGTACAGTAGAAAACATTAAGGTCAGCTTTTTCCTATTTTCTTCGACAGTTTAGTAAGTTGTACGTAACTTGGGAGAGCCTGTGTGCCATTGGGTGTATTAAGAAGGTGGTATTTTCTCAGGTATTGATATTGTGTGAAGCTGCTGTAACGTTAGGTAGCGTTCATTTAAGATTTAAGTCCCATTTAACTCTAATTTAATGCTGTTGAACTATAATGCAGTGTGTGTGTGTTGAACTGTAATGCAGAGTGTGTGTTGACATACCTGGAAACCAGCTGTTGGTTCAGGGCATACACAAAAACATGAATTATTAGCTATATCTGAAGATACTTTGTTTGACTTAAGGTGAATGAAATATATGGGTAAATGTAGCCTAATTGTAAGAGTAAGTTAATGCATAAAATGTTGTGTAAGAAGGGTGAGACACTTAGACTTCTCCATAACTTAGTGAGACATGCTGGAATATGTGATTGGGCAAATTCACAGAGTCAGTTTGTTCAGGGACTTGATAAACAAAACATTTCCAGGTTGCACTGGTTGAAAGGAGCCAGGCTCTTGCAAATAATGCCCAATTGTCAATGTGCAAATGAGAATCTCCATCTACGTACAACCGTGTTGAAGCTTGAGGCATTTCGCCGGCTTGCTGCGTCAGTGCTGAGGTTGGCCTAGCAGTCATGAATAGTGATGAGGATGTGTGCTGACAGCTGAGTGGGACAAGATGGGCTGCTCCATGACTGACTGAACCGGGGTGTTCACTGCACCATATGCTCCTTTTACATCATTCTGCTAAACATTTGGGCCAGCCTCATGACTCATGATACCCTCTCCCCTTCAGCTAATTTTTCAAGTCCTGTCACTAAATCCAAACAATCTGAATTTACACCATGGGCCGGATAGATAGGTGTGTCCCATTTTGGCACAAAACAAGACTTGCTTTGTCTGCCACCATGGAAACATAGTTCAGGAGTCAACCATGGTTTCAATAAATAAATTGTCTTAATCTCATATAATTAAACCAAGACACACTATGTGGTGCAATGCTGTTACATCATAATTATTAGATTTGTTGAGTAGAACGGGTATGCAGTGTGTTAGCCTTTGCAGTCGCTGCGAGGGTTTGACTTTTAGGTTAACCTAGCAACTCTGAGGAATGGTTTTTGGGTATCAGGTTGTCGGGTTTAACAGTTTATAGAGCAGTTCACATGATATATGGACTGTAAAGGCACGGGACCTGTACAGAGAAAGCAATCCTTGCAGTTTAGCCTAGATAAAGGGTTAAAGTTTCAGTGGGAAGTTCTAGTAAAATACTGTATAAATTATGTGAAGTTATTGCAGTAGGAAATGCTGTAAATAGCCATTATGAGGTTCTGTTTCATAAATATGACTTAGTATGTCATAATAATGTGAAACAGAAGTCACACAAGAAACTTTTTATCTCGTAGTTCTGAGAAACTTTGCCTCAAATATGATTAATCTCTTATACAACTTATTTTTTATAACTATGACTTAGTATCTCATAATTACTCAAATCTTTCTCATAATTCTTTGTGATTTTTCCCTCAAATTCTTTGTGACATTTACTTTCCTTATTTCCTCATTTCTATTTCTGCTTTTCTCCACTGCTTTTCTTTTTTTTTAAATGTAAAAAATATAAATCTACTACTTCACCCTTAAAAGGAAACTGAGCAGGAGGTTTTATGGAGATTTCTTCAACTGTGATTGGTATTTTATTTTTTCTCAAGCAGTGCTGTGCCTGGGTTTTTGCCTCTCTTTGCTGAAACTATGCTGTGGTGAAGGTTAGTTAACTGATGACACACAGCCTCGTCTCTGATGTTACAGAGCATGTTGTGGGGAAAGTAGGTTACTGGGCCATGTCCTGCAAGCTTAAACTGAACGCTAGTCTGAATATTGCTAGAGCTGCTTAGTGTGACTAGGCATGCACAAATGGTGGATGTCTGTGCAGCGGAGAAGGGATCATTTCTACTCTCTGTCTCTTTAAGAAGAGACAGAGGGTAGAAATGATTCAAAACTTAGATTTCTTCCTCTATACATTTCAGTGTTTCTCGGTATTCAGATGTGAATAATAGCATGAATCTCAGGTTTAAGGTATCAACATATTAACACATTTCTGACCTGCTTTAAGTAGCTCTGCCTCGTCGACAGAATTTATCTGGCGGTTTACTTTGGCTTAGTTGTAAGTAAAAAAAGAAAAAAAATAGCTGACATTTCCCTGCAAGCGTGTGTGTGCGCACAGCCTAGGAAGTAATTGTTACATTTGCATTCACACTTCAAAGCCTCAATAAGCAAATCTAATAATGAGGCCTTAACTATTATTAAAACTTCATGCTGATTCATCTCAAACACAACAACAAATGGAGGAAATCAGGTTGACCAACTTTTGGTCTTCACATTGTATTTATATTTACAGTTCATTTACAGTCTTTTTTTAAAGTTTAGAAATACAAAATAAATTCTGGTGTAGCTAAAGCTACAGAAACATGTGGCTTGGTGCTATATTGTGTGTAAGGAAGTTAAAGAAATAAATCATGCAGTTTGTTTCTCTATATTTCAGACCTTTGGAATAATGGTGGAAGAGTTAGTTTAGTATTAAATGGAAACTCTCGTGTTACGTGTACACAGATGCCTTTGTACATGCTTCCTATGTGTACCGTATAGCCTATATGGGTGTTTTTTTCACACTGGGCTGTGACAATAGTTTCACTTGGGAATAACAAACTTGATCTTGTGGCGTATGCTATCACAGTGTTTTGCTTTACTTTATTTAACATAGAAATTCTATTCTGCACAAAAATTGCAGTTGTTATAAAGCAATGTGAAACTTTTATTCAAGTTAGTGCCATAGAGATCAATCATCCTGTATATGAGAAATACCTGACCTAGACGTCAGAGGCATGCTTAGTCAGAGCAAGAGTGAAGACATTTTTATAGGAGGGGATTAAGTAGAAGCTCAGAGAGATGAGAAACAGTCACTCTGACTACATTAAACAGGCATTTAAAGAATTTGTCATTTCCATCAGAACCAGACGAGACTTCCATGCGCCTTAACAACTGCTTTTAATAGTTCCTGATATTTCAAGGGTTTTTAAAGCTCTCTGTCCAATACTTAGAGACAGTTTGCACTTTTCCAAGGAGGAAAAAGTCCTTGAATACCTTGTCCTGCAGGTGTGACAATCCTAATGAGCAACACTAAACACGAACAGACAGTGAACATGGAGGAAAACAGAACAAAAATAATATTCCCAAACAAAAGTCGTCATGTGGCAAATGTCATCAGTAAATTAAAGAACACAATACAAGAGCAAAAGCAGAGCAATGATTTTGTAGCAGAAGTGTAATTTAGTGACATTATGCTCATAGCATCAGCATCATCCTTGAATTTAAAAAACATTGAACCATTATGTGACTTTTTGCTCTATGAACTCTATAAAATTCCCCAGAATATCCTCTATAAGAGATTGAGCCATATGATTTCGTTACATTACATTTGAGCAGTCAGCCTTTTCTGTAAAAGCCACTACTTAGTCAAACATACTTGAAGACATGAAGAGCTGCAGCTCCTTCAGTACCTTTAAAACCAAATATAAAAAGTTTACTAAAATCTACTCAGCTCTGTAACCACTGGTATTACATTTTATCCTATGGTCTCCTTATGAACACAAATATTCTTGATTTCAATCGGACAAGCATTCATTATCATTATCATCATTATCAAGTCATTCTAGTTGACATTATGGCTGTGTGTGATGTGCTATTGTGTGTAACTTTGTATTATTTTGTATCCTTTGTACTATGTTTATTCTGTATTCTTTATCCTGTTGTTGACTAGTACTGTGCTGTAATATGTTTTGACTGTGACAAGGGACTACAGATGAAAACTAGCTATAAGCTAACTCTGGTAGAGGTGCATAAAATGTCAACATTTATGTTTAAAACTGTACATGGTCCCTTTAAAAAACAAAACAAAACGAAAAAAAAACACTGAATACAGAGGCTGTTATGAATTCTCTATTAATGTTTCAGCAGCGTGTACTCTGTCAGTTCAAGACCGTCATTTGAACTGAGCTTTTAATAAAAGGATCGCTTAAAAGCTATGAACAAGGTCTTAAAATGAGTATGGTTAAAGCTGAAATCCCTAATGTTATTTAGTAAGGCTGCAACTGACAACATCAATTCATCTTTTGATGTTTTTTTGATTAACTGATTAATCATTTAGTCTATAAAATGAGAAAAATAGTGAAAAACATGTTCTTAATTTCCCACGGTGACATCTTCATATTGATTGGTTTGTCCAACCAACAGTCCAAAACCAAAGAGATTTTCTATTTACAGTGATATAAGAGAAAAAGGAAGCACATCATGTTTGCCTGAAAAATGACTATAGTTCAATTATTCAAATAGTTGCTGTGACGATCAACTAACAAATGAATTGACTAATCATTGCAGCTCTAGTTGTAACCATCAAATGTTTGTCATTTTTGTTTCATAAATGATTCATTATCAAAGTAGTTGGTGATACAGTTTAAAATCAGTTTAAGGGCTCACTTAATCAATGCAAGACTAACAGAAATTTACCCTCAAGTAGACGTCTCTTGTCCTTAATGTAAGACCAACCTGTAAACCATTTACATACTGTATGTTTTGGTACTACTCAAGTCTTGTTAAGTTCTGATCCAGTGGAACAAGAACCGTCTCTCCCAGCCTGTTTGTGTGCAACTGTTGGTCCTTTGGTACGAATGGACTACTTACGGTATATCTGATGAGCTGGATGGTGGGTTTCATGTGAGAGATAAGGGGAAATCATACATTTTCCATATGTTTTTTGTTGTGAATAGTTGGTGAGGTTCAGGTTATAATCATCTTTTGTTGGAGCCTTTCAAGGCAACAAAAGATAGACACGTTGATCACTCAATACAACATGGACATTCCTTCTGCCCCGTAGTCCAGTATACTGATGCCTGCATTGGTGAACCCGGCTGCCAGTGGAACTATGCTGCACATGACTCTTGAGACTATGACTGGTATTCATGTCACCCTCTTTAACCTTGTAACTATGACAGACAAAATGTTCAGCTCCAGTTATATAACTGCCTCTACAGACGTCATCATCTTTGCTGCTGTCGCTGATCTCTTGCTCCATAGCACACAATCATTGTCCTCAGTAGCTGCAGGCTTCGATGCACTAGGGCATGATTAAGACATTTAGCTGCTTTTTTTTTTTTTTTTTTTTTTTAAAAAGAAGTTCCCTTCTTCTGGCTCTTATCACTGTACATGCATTTGCGTCCTCTCTTTTAATCTGTGGCATGAAACAAGCGGCATTACCGGAGATAAACATCAGAACATTAAGTGTGAAACCTTTTCAAAGACGCTGCACAATAGGATCTCTATTAAGCAAAATTTATGCATTTAATTTTCTGAATGGCTTTTAGTTTTGTTCATTCATGGGCGTGAAGAACTCAGCCATGTTATTGAGGTTTATTAGCTATCAGGTGAAATTAATTCAGCTGCTGTTTGAGTTACACAGTCATTCATCTATTATATTTAGCTGAATCATAGTACTAAAGGTACATCTTTTATCTTTCTATCACAACAAAAAGCCACTCTCAAGATTCGGGTGTGGCTACACTTTGTATTCCAGAGGCAGGAAAAAAAAAAAAATGGTTTCACAATATGTGTGGGCTCGGCCCCTGTGTGTGTGTGTGTGTGTGACCTAGATGCGATTCAGATCTTTTGCTCAGGGTGTTGGCTGCATGTGCATTACGACGTGGTTTGTTTTTCTGTTGAGTAAAATACACAACATCACAAACGAGTGCGTCAGGTCGGATTCTGAAATGAAAAGAGATTCCTCATCCCTTTGACGCTCAGTAGGTCGTCTCCAATCTGTGATGTCAAGAGACCACTGTGATACTTGAAACTGAGAATCCTGAATTATAGTTACATTGACATTTACAAGACCTGGATGCTCCTGCGCGTAGAGCACAGTGTGCACGTTTTCCTTTTCCCCAGTGACATCTATTCCAGTATTTTAAATATTTAGTTAATAAACTATGTATCTCATAAGACCACACACACGATGATGCTTTTTGAAAATCTGTTGGGAAATTATGTTTGTCCATCCATTCACAGGGAGGTCAGAGGGCAAGGTCCTTTAAAGAACTGGAAGGGATTTAATGGTCGGCACAAGGACACTTCAGCAAGGCGAATGAGTCATGAATCATTATCGTAGTGAAACATGTTTTCTACTCTCACTACACCGATCGCCTTCCCCGTTAGTATGAGCTTTGTGCGCACACAAAGCTCATACCACTCAGGGATTGTGGCCTTTTGTAAGCATCCAAATGAGCCGCATTTCACTGTACTTTAATCAGGCATGAAGCATTAACCAGTGTGTAAACTAGTCACTGTGATTATATTTTTTCTAGACTACTCATGATCCAGCCTTTTAACATTAAAAATGTAGATGTTATTAACCCACTTTCTTAGCTAGGCATCTATTATGATTATACGTAAACTCATTTTTCTCAGCGAACAGGCCCTCAGGTGAAAATAGAGGCCATCCACAGCTGATTTTATGCCCTATAGTTCAACTAAAATGTTAATTACCTTAAAAATATATGAAAAATTAATGTGCAGCTGTCAATATTGTCAAAGGTTCTTTCATGTGGGAATGGAAAATGTCTACAGCCCTGTACTTTTGGTTTCTGTGGATTGAAAATGAGACAGAATGGATGTTTGGTCGTAGTGCGGTTCAATATTCAGCTCTTTGTGTAGCTGTTTCCTCAAAGAGATAAATGTTTTTCATTACAATCTGCTTTACCTCTGTTAAGAGAAGACCTGAATCCAACAAGAGAGATTTGTCTGCTTTCAGGAAGACGCTATGCAGTGCTTCATAACAAGGAAAATGAAATAGCAATAGATAGGAATGGAGACATAAGGTCATTTTTTCCATGGCCTGCTTGCAAAAGACTATTTGAGTTCATTTCAGAGTCTCTGCACAGAGCGAGAGAATGGCTGGTTGCGGTTTTACAAACACTCACCGATGAATTGGATTCATAATGATTATATTATTCTGTTTGTCAGCACAAAATGTTTCTTTGGGCCATCGTAAAAGAATCAGTAGACCTCCACAGCTAGGAATTTAATCTGAGATGTAACCTCCGATCTGAGCTTGAGACAGTGGCACAAAGAAAGAGCTGCATTGCCCTTTCCACCCGTGCCCTAGAATTGTGACCCACATATTTGCTCACACACTGCCTTAGGTAATTGCATCTTTTCCTGAGCAGCAGCAGACAATAACAGGCCTGGAATAATTTGGTGATTCATTTAGAATAGTTGAAAGAATATAATTAAGAGGAAATTTCAGAGTAGATCTACCTGGTGAAAGGATGTTTGCTTTATACGTCTGCTTTCTCATTGAAATGGTGCGGCCACCCACAATGCTGTGTGGTGAATGTGTAATTACAAGGCACTCTAGGTAAAGTATCACCAAAATCATTGACAAATGTTTTTGTATAAGCATAAGGAGTAAACATGGAATAAGTAAAAGAAACAGATACAAAAAAATGTAAAGTTAGACTCAGCAGGATTGAGCTCACAGCACAGCAAACATTACTGGGGTAATTAATCAGTTTTTGATTAGTATTCATTTATCATCTATAAAATATCTACAATCTTCAATCATTTCCATTAATCAGAAGTGATGTCTTCTAATTACCAAAGCGTCCAATTTGTAAAGGTGAAATAGAAAAATACTCTACAGCTACAGCCATCAAATGTTATGTCAGTGGTAATTTTGCCTGATAAATGATTCAGATCATTCATATTTTGATCGACTAATTGATCATCTAACAATTTGAGCTAAAAATATATAATTTAGTTACATCATTCAGCTCGTTATGAAAAGCGTGGAGGAAGGGCATGTGTTTTTCGGTGCACAGCAGGTGAGGATGTGTTAAACTGCACTGTGACAGGATTGTCCAGCGGGCAGAGCTCAGAGAGTGCAAGGGTTCAGCTGTTGCCCAGGGGGAGGATTAGCGTGAAGCTGCTGTTTCGTTGAGACGGACACCGCTCGTGGGAAAGCACTGCTGAGGAGTTGCATGATGATTTGTTTTCCTCACAGACCGGGGCCTTTTTTTTTTTTTTTTTCTTTCCATCGGGACACTCAATGGAACAAATGCTGTTTGGGGTGAGAAATGTCCCAAATAGTTCCTCCTGTGATTTTTTCCCAATTTTCTTGCCCTGCTGTTGGATAAGGTCTGAAGTCGTAGCTAACGGTGCTCCATCTATACTGAGTTACATGGTGCAAAATGTCCTTGACCTGGACATTGTGTAACTTCAAACCAGCCAACAGTGAGAACGGACTAAAGAATGGTTACGCACAGTTGAAATGAGACAGCATTTCCGGTAATAAGGTGATGTTCTTCAGATGCTGACGTGATGATGTTATATTCCTGGAAGAAGACAAAGCTCAGGTGTTGGAAGCTTTCATTTGAGAAATTCTTCATATGAAAAACTATCTAATATTAACAAGGAAAGAGGGAATGACCCATCTTTGAGCCCAGTATTAAATCATATATCACCACTGTTTACAATGTGTTGAGGAGGTTTACGTTTTAATAATAAAGAATCAAAGAATACAGCCTGAAAGCTTCCTGCCACTTTATTAATATTCATCAGACTAATAAATGTGTTTCTGACGTGTGCAGGAAAAATCTCCTAGACCTGAAGAAAATGGAAACCAGTGGCTTGATGGACATAGCTGCCTTGGTTGGGGGAAAGTAGACACCACACATTGTTACCATGGGAACACAGAGCGAACAGCAGTGCCACAGTCTAATTAATGACAGTCAGTGCTTCAGCAGAGGGCCATGATGACATCATCAATACCAGCATGACAGATGTAGCTACAGGCAATATGGCTTAATGTCTTGGTGATTATCTAAGTAATTCATTTTTTTTTTTTTCTCACTGACGTAAAGGCGAGAAGTCTGGAAGAAGGTACAGGACGTCAAGAAGCCAACACTGAGCATTTATTATGTAGTGAGGTCTGCTTATGAGCACTAAATGTCATCTCATTATCCAGTGGCATGACCTACATAAAAGAGCGGAACTAATCTCTATGTAGGCGGATGGTGAATAATGCAGTAAAATGTGGGAGATCTTTATGAATCTTAGATGTCTCACACTTGTTGGTCGCTGGCATAGCAACAGTGTAGTTCAGAACGATCCTTTATCATCACTCTGGCACTCTTCACTTTCTTATCATTGTGTTATATTGTGCATACAGTATGTAAGCTACCATATGACTGAGCACATGACAAAGATATTTAGATGTTCTTTGAACATAATTTAATTTGAATAAGTTGACTTATTTTGTTATATTAAATAACTGGTGGCAGTTGTCCCTGGATTAAATGTCATTAAACTGTTAAGAGTTTTTCAAAAATAACACTCTGGAATATCACATATCGATATCAAGGAGTCTAAGAGTCTGCAGCCATGTTGGCGGCTCTGTGAGGCTGTACTTGGACACAGCAGTGCTTTGAGGTAACGTCTAAATGCTAACATGTTGATGTGTAACAGGTATAATGTGCGCCGTGGTTACCATCTTAGTTTAGCTTGTTACATGCTAACATTTGCTGATTGTCATTAAACCATGAATGCATTATAGGAACTGGATAATGGACTCGAAGATGGCACCCATTCACTTGAATTAAAATTGAGCGCCTGGCGCATAAACCAAAAAAAGTTTTCTAGCCTTTTCTAGACTTGACATTGGGATCACATCACAAACTTTAAAATTGCCTTTCTATGCTCTGGGAAAGGATTACAAATATAAAACTTTCATGGATTAAAAATTAATCGTCGCGTCCCGTCGACAGTTTTATAGATGTTTCTTTTATAATGGTGTTCTATGGGGAAAATGCCTTTTGGGCCATGTATTAAATACAAAGTACAGCTGAGCTGGGAATATCATTAGTTCTGCAGATATTTGATCATGAACCAAAGTATTGGACAACTTAAAATTTGGACCTGAAGATGTGATTACTATTCATCCTGAGGGGGACATCAGTGTGTGTAACAAATTTCATGGCAAGCCATTCAATAGTTGTTTGGATGTTTCATTCTGGACCAAAGTGGAGGACTGAATGACAGACTAAAAAACACCAGTTAAATCACAAAGTGGGGCTGCAGAGTAGAGCATCACATCCTTGCTAAATAACAGTCAACAGTCAGATTTGCTCGGTTGGTCTCTTTAGTATCCTTTGGTGTAAAGCAATCACAGACCAGACAGGTTGGTAAATATGACTGTGCTGTGTGCAGTTTATTGACATTGTGTGGCATGATTTCTGGGTGTTGGAGGTCAGTTGAGGTTTTTAGACGGCTACCTCTCACCACCCTATAGAGCCGCCATGTCTCTCTGTGGTCTAATTATATGCTGTTGTTTTTTTTGCTGTTTTTTTGAAGTTTTGCACCCCAGCATCACTCATTTATCATCTATGTCTTTTGTGCATTTTTATTACATTTCTAGCTCTTGCAAACTTCAGTACTTTCTAGCCAGCTTTTATTGTAGTTTTCAAGATCTGATATCAATATAAACAAAGTCATATCGTCCTATCTGACATCTTACTTCATACATCATTACATTTGACGCTCAACACTGTGTTAGAATAACCTGATGCGCCAGATGGTTTGTTACACAGAACCATCTGAGAAGTCGTCCTTGCAAACTGTTTAGAAAAGGGCAGGCACTTTAAAAAATACTTTGCAGGTGATTGGATGAACCATCTGTCTATCACAGTCTATCACAGTCTTACTTTGCGAGGCAGCTGGATTTGTGGGATCATAACAAGAATCCTCATAGGACGCTGCTTGGTTCGAAACACCGGTGGTTTGGACACAAGCGCATAACTTCAAGCCTGACAAGATGGATTCTTGTGTGATCTCTTGATCTTGCAAATCCAGCTGCCTCGCAAAGTAAGTGTTCAAATGATGGTGCAATTTGCTCAAGAGTTTACTTGCTTTTAGAGGTTGAGAATATTAACAATAAGTTTTATTTAGACAGTTTAAAGAAACAATTATGAGAGTGACCTCTTGCTGATTTCCTGTTTTTTTTCCTGATTTTCCTGTTGTTCCTGTTCACAGTAAAATGAATTATGTGTGTTTAGATATGGGTTTATGGTTATCTAAACGCAAGATAAAGTAGTTTAATGTTGGAATAATGTTCTGACACTTCTACTTCTGCAGAATAGTAAATAATAATATTGTTAAATGTTGGCAGATATACAAAAACTGACACATCTGCTACCTAAAACTCTGGTAAGTAATCACACTTGATCGAAATATGAATTATAACTATTATTAACTTATTATTTATCCTGTAACTCTGAAAACATGGCTTTCAAATGCGGCCACAAACAAGGACACTGATTGTTGCTTTGGTGTAGCCCTAGGCCTGCTGCTGACAAGTAAAAAAAAGAAATTGTCAATAGTATTTTGTTTGACACTAGTTGCAGGGTTACTGACACATGCATGGTCAGTAATTTCATACTCTGTGTATCCACTAAGACAGAAACACCATTTCAGGTAATTGAAAGGAATAGTTCTGTTTCCGGTCTTGTTTCACGCTGGCTGACAGCATATTTTGCATAGTGCCTTTTCCTGAGTCGAGTCACTTTTATTATATCCAAACCACCTCCGCATAACTGATGTTGTTTGTTTTCTTTAGCCAGCAATTTCCTCATTTGTGAGGATACAGTAACAATAGGTCATCATCTTTGTTCTACTTACATTTTCTGATACCACTTTGTGGTCAATTACTGTTTACTAATGGTTGGCTGCACCGTGCAAGCAGCCCGCAGCCTGATTAGCTGCACTGTATGGGCTGTGATCTGATCAGCTACATTTCTGCCATCCACCTGACTTTCATGTCTTACGCACATGAACTGGAACAACCAGTGTGGACATGCAGTGGGAGCTCCACACAGAAACAGCCAGGGTTGTGGATTGAATGTGGCCAATATATTGAGGTCGTGAGTGGTGCCTGGTGGTCTCGCTGTGGTTGTAACCATTACAGAGCAGAGGAACAATGATTTTCTATCATATTTGATTTACTGTTGTTTTGCTCATAACCTCCAACATAATTAATAGTCTACTTTTACATGCATATAAGAAGCATATGTATTTATTTACATCGCTGGATATCAAAGGTTTGATTCAGACACTGAGCTACGTCGTCAGTAGGTTACCAGTTCTCAGCATTGGATTTTCACATCCCTTCTTTATGTCTGGCATGAAGTAGAAGTTTGAGCTGTTTGGAATTAGTATGAAAGTAAATTGTTACAGACAAAGCTCAGTGGCGTCATCTCACTTTATCAGCCATCACTTTGGCTAGACTAAGTGTGGAACACAAGTGACATGCTATAGACTTGTGTGCAAATCTCAAACTCGCTACCTGGTGTGGAACGGCCTCTTTGAGCAGTGGAGTTCTGCTATTCGATTTCTTGCCAAAGATTCAAGATTCAAAGTCACTCGGCTGATAAAGGACGCATAAGTCACTAGAACCAGACGACCACAGAGACTGGCTCCATGTCTCACAAGCTTGTTAAAATAGGATCATACTGGGACCACATCACAAGCCAGATCACTCATCGAAATCTGGACTACTACAACAGCTGCAGTCTGAATCAGCTGTGGGAAAATGTGACTCATTACATGAAGATGGCCATTGAGACAAGTAGTCTGCAAAAGCTAGCTTTGCTGCAACTCTTTCTCAACGTCTGGAGAGAAATTCTGATCAGAAATGTCGAATACCGAGGACCGGCAGAGCCAGAGGAAGCCATTTGGTTGCTTTTGACTTCAATTCAGATTGTACTGTGTGTGCAGTTTTTAATATTTTGTTATATTATTATGTCTTACAACTTGTTCTTTTTCACTCTTAATATTGTCCTGCATGTGCTTGAAGGGGATACAAAACATTTCAATCTTTAGCTCGTACTCACAGACCAACACTCGTCTCCTCCATAATGAGGAGCCCCATTTGTCTAAATGCACTGAAGTTTTTCAGATGTCGTGGACTAACTTGTCAAAGCAGGATATTCTTATGTGCTCTGTTATCTGTACTCTTCACTCACATGACATCTGGCCTTTATCACAAGACCATCTATTAGGGAAACTTTTCTCTGCAACCTACAGACGAAAAGCATCAAAGTAGCATATGCGATATACAGCACTAAGGCTTCGTCCATAATATCAAAGTCCTGACAGGGGTACACATCTCTTGTCAGTAGTCTGTCTGACATAACTACGTCAATACAGGCCAGAGGGAAAAATTCTTGTAGTGTGATTATCATGATTTACAAATAACTTAGAAAGGAAGCAGCTGGTGTCCCGGTGGATCAGTGTCATAAGAGTTGTACTGTGTACAGGATAGTGATGTTCTTGGTTTGAATAAGACTCTGGAGCATTGCTAAATGTCATCCCTCCACACTTAGCATGGCTAAAATGGGATGGCAATGATAGTGTGCCGGGCGGTCGGTCCACCACTTTGGTCTAGACTGAAATATCTCAACAAGTAATGGATGGATTTCCATGAAATAGACTTTTCATCTGGTGTCACCATCAGGTCAACATTTTAGTTGGTAGTTTATAACAAGATGCCTCCAAAACTAATGACAACCAGTACTGTGTTTAGTGCTAACATGTAAATATTATATCTGCTTAGTGTCATCATGTTAGCTTTGTCATTGCTAGCGTTGACATTTAGTTCAGAGCACTGCTAGCCTCACAGAGCTGCTGTTATTGCTGTAGATTCAAGTCAAGTCAATTTTATTTGTATAGCCCAATATCACAAAACACAAATTTGCCTGAAGGGTATTCACAATTGGTACAGATATCTTGTTCTTGTTTCACTGTAAACTATTTCTTAAGAAGGGAAAAAAATGGCAAAAGTAATTAAAAAGAGAAGCAAATGAAATAATGATTCAAAAATGCTAAATATGAACAATGTTCTATAATTCCAAATATGGTTTGTTCAGTTGTTTATGAACAATAAACAGACATCACACTGCTTTAAAATGGCCTACCAGGGTTGACAGTGTGAAAATGTCCTTCTGTTTTGATAAGAAACACATTAGACTTTGAAACTTCTGACTGTGAGAAGACTTAAAATAAAATTGCCCCTGTTCAAATTGTGTTTCTTTAATCAGCTGAAAATACATACAGGACCAAATTCAGATTTGTTATGAAAATCAAATGTGCGGCATTTAGTCAACATGAGAGAGACTTTGATCGTGAGACTTCTATCATCTATTAACACCTATTGAAAGTCAAAGTGTTTCATTTGTCAAACGCACAGTGTAACAGGGTCATTCTGAGCAGTGAAATTCATGAGACATGGCAAGCAACATAAGAAGAAAAATCAAATTATTAAGAAAATCACAAATAAGGGCAAGAATAGCAAAAATATACATAATATAATAACAATAATATATATAACAGTAAAACACTAGCAGCAGTCTCAGAGACTGAAAGCATTGGGAATGTGGACAGTAAGAACAGAGTATTAAATATTATAAATATAAAGTGTAGGAGTGGCAGTGATTAAATTGTGGTGCCATACATTGAATGATCAATGTGATCACTGAGACTAATGTTGCTGGTTGAGAAGCCTAATGGCCTGGGGGATAAAACCTGTTAGTGAGTCTGGTAGTCCATACCTGGATGCTCCGGTAACGTCTACCGGACTGCAGCAATGTGAAAACAGTGCATAGCCGGAGTGTCTGCAGTCATTCGTGATTTTCCGTACTTTCCTAAGGCATCACAGTGAAATGAGGGCTATAATCGGTGGTAGTGAGTTCCTGCATTCAGTCACTCTAAACAAAAGCTGTTTTAATCAATTTCAGGATTTGTCAACAATTTGTGAGATACCGTGTAGACTCTGCGGAGACTGCACAATTAGATTAACTGAGGAATGATTAATGCACTGATAGTCACTTTGCTGATTATGATAAACAAAACACTGATAGGGTTGTGTTAGAGTCTAAAGTTTCACCTCCTGCTTATTATCTCAACACAGTCTCTTAAGGTAAACAGATTAGCTCACTTTCGGACACTTTAATGTTTTTAAAAAGTTCACAACGCTTGTGTATACACCTGCATCTGTAACCATTTGTGTGTGATCATTTGACAAAAGCAAAACATTTGGAGCCGGTCCATCATGAGCCTTTGCAATTAGTCATGCAGGCTGTTGACCCACATTTGGGACTTCAGCTGAGGGAAAAGGCAACCAGGAAGTCGTAAAAAAACGTAAGGAAGTACATGGGGAAGCACTTGAGGGGAAAAACAAAAGCTTGTTTTGCTTGTGTCATCTTATTTTTCGTATGGCCTGTGTTATGTTTTTTTCTAGCTCTAAATACATTGCTAATAAACTTATTATGAACAGGGTCAGACAGGCTAATCTCTTCTGTCTTGCTTGGCCGGTAGGAGACACAACTCACCTCTCATCCCCTCTACGTGTGATTCATTTGCCTTCATACATACACAGACACTAAGGATCAGCTCAGGCCACCTGATCTATATTTTCATAATGTCACTGCTCTTTTTCGGCGAGTTTACACCAGGTTGTTAGCCTAATAGATTAAAGGCTACTTGTCATGCTTCCCAGTGGTATTAGGCTTCACTTCAGACCGTACCATTCACAATTTCACACCCTGAGTTTCCAAGTGCGGCATTATTTCTAGATATAAGAACAATTCTCCTTCACAGCACTCAAAATGACATTCAGCTGGGGTGCTATTATACATTTAGCACGTGTTAAAGATTACAATCTACCCCCTCCTCCCGGTCACTACAGGTTTCTTTCGGTTGCGTTGCACAGCCGGCTGCTTATGCTGCTGCCGTCGTTAGACGAGAATTGAGCTACCAGCTGACCTACTTTCTCTGCTCTCAGCTCACTCGGTCCTGTTTACAAGCCACTGCCAGCGGAGGATGTGGAGTACCGTGCCTGGAAAATACACGGACACTGGCCGCAACTAGCAAGGAGCACGAATGGGGAATTTAGTCGTGTGTTGTTGATAAATTAGGAGTGCCAAAGCCTCAGACAGCTCACCGGCGATTAATAACAGCGCGTTATTAACTTAGCGTTGTTATGCAATTTAACGCTTTCGGCTCTCTCGCCTGGTCAGTCAGGCGCTGGTAGTTGCGCTCAGCTGCTATGCTGTAGTTTTTTATTATTTTTTTTATTTTTAAAATGACTAGATTGGTTAAAGTTAAGTGTGGATCTTTATTTCTGCTGGAGACCCGTTTTCAAGGTATGTGAGATTGAATTTAAGCTTCCAGTTTTCTCTCTTTCACTTTGATAAACGAGCGCAAAATGTTGTCATTGCCACCCGTTTTTCAGTGTTGATAACGTCAAAGTTCACGAGCGGCCTCTTTCCAAATTAGAGTGGAGGTGGTCGACCACGTGATTGGCCCCTCTCAAGATCTAGTTAATCATTAGAGCCTGACTGTGTAGGCTGAAGATATATTTTAGTCAAATACAGTCAGCCTGCATGTACCTTAGCGCTCTTGAATGCTGCTTACATGTTTTCAGCTCACAGTCATCAAGTGTCCTGGTTACAAGGTTGAGATAACCTATTTTTTTTCTCCGTTGGATCACTGCTTGATGACATTAGAGGCAAAATATTGAAGGGATTTTCGTCATTGGCTCCTGTAAGACGCCACATAGCAAAATGTTAAATGTCACAGGAAAAGAAATCCTTAAATAATTTCTCAGCAGGCTTAGGTCAGGCTGATGTTACCCAACCTGGCAGATTTAAGTCTACTGGAGGTCACATTTCTTTCACTAACTCGCTGTTTTTTCCTTCACAAGGGATTTTGGGTTTCTTATTCGCAGTTGACACGGTAGTCTTATAGAGTGAGATTTCTTCTGTTTGACCCTGAGATGAAGTGCAGCAGAATTACTTATTTACTATGTGCCTACTGGGAAGTTAAAGGGTCAATGTGTGCACTCATTGGCCTTCCCACTGTTTTTCATTTGTAGGCGTGTAAATACTTCCTGTTTCCTTGTCACTTAACAAGGGCTTTACCTGCACCAGAATCACAACATGAAACTGAGTTTTTTTTCTTTCAGATTTATAAACTTGTATTTGTTATTACATTTTATTAGAATTTAAATGGATTTTGACAAAGTAAAAAAAAATGTTTTTGTTTATATTTACATTTTGTGTGTATATACATGTAAATTCTGTACATATGCATTATATGTTGATATGACAGAACGTCCAGTAGCTACATTTGTGATCATATAGATGTTGAATATGGGTTAAATTGTAAGTTTTTAAATAACCTTTTTTTAAATTTACCATAATAACAATCTTATGGAGAAGTGAAGCACATGAGTGAAGGGTAATTCTCTACAAATGTGATTTCAGATTACATACAATCCAAGCAACCAGATTTAGATACATGTTAAAACAAACGTTTTCAGATTGACTGAGGCTAAGCCTGTGCAGGCCCAGTTAGTGTTTACTTGACAGCTTGAGCTGTCGGCTCAAAACCAGATGCAGGTGGAGGTGGTCAGGCAATGTAAACTTCTAGATAAGCAGACAGTAGCAGTCACAACCCCAGACACTAAGGCTGGATCTGCAAGCAGCTTAAACTCATCTATCAAAACAAGAGCAGCAAAAACAGTCTGACTGGGATAGCATTTTTGTTTTTGAAGAATGATGCTGGCTTTCTGACAGCTTGCAGATGCCCCTTTTCTCTCTATCAGTCTATTTCCTGATTCATTGTTTTGTGAGCGAGCAGGAGAAACATTAACATGAGCATAAACACTGTCTATTAGTTATTTTTCTACTGATCCACCCTAGCACACACAGTAAATATATTCCACCAAATCAAAACACACACAGGCCTACATCCAGAAATGACAAAACACCAGGTAATAAAATACCATTTTTGTAGTTGCACTGCTTGGCAAAAATACAAGTATTGTGGTGATAACTTATTGTATTAAGGACTAGGACTAGGAATTATATAAATATGGATTTTATATTGATGTTGTGATACATTTTTTGGAAAAGCACTTTATGGATAAAGCATATTTTTTGGCTAGCTTACGAATTAAACACCAGACAATCATTCAAAAAGAAATGTTACTCTAAAGTACTTCATCACTTTGACGCAAAAATCCAGTATTACCTCTGAACAGTCCTGTTTCTTGACTTGAACCATTTCCCAGAGTGGCTGAATACGCTCAGAGATATTAAAGGGATAGCTACACATTGTACAATCTGTGATGGTTGACAAATTTAAATATTCTCACCATATACATTTCACAACCCTAATAAAAACCAAAAGTAAGTAGAAAATTCATGATGAATTAATAATAAATTGGATCTGTCTAAATGCAATGGAACTGTAAATAGGGCTGCTACTAACAATTATTTTCATTATCAATTAATCTGTCGATTATTTTCTCGATTAATCAATTAATTGTTTAGTCTATAAAATGTCAAAAAATAGTAAAAAAAAAAAGTCAATTACTGTTTCCCAAAGGCCAAGATGACGTCCTCAAATATCTTTTTTAGCTCACAACCCAAAGATTTTCAGTTTACTGTCAAAGAAGACTAGAGAAACCAGAAAAATATTCACATTTAAGAAGCTGGAATCAGACAGTTTGGACATTTTTGTCTCATAAATTTACTCAAAATAATCAATCGATTATCAAAATAGCTGGTGATTAATTTAATAGTTGGCAACTAATTGCTTAATCGACTAATTGTTGCAGCTCTAATTGTAAAGTCCTAATTCTAATTTGTGAGTTGTATAATAAATTATGGGCATGATAATTACACAGTTCTTGTCCAGTATGATGCCGATGAACAAAGTAGGTTTTCTATTGATCAAAATAGTCTTTGGGATTGTCGTAGATTTAAGATAAACTGCACTGTTGTATAATTGTATGTTGTAGCCTATTTATCCTGTAAACACCATATACAGTACACTAAAACAATCCTAAGCATTATAAAGTAAAAACTCTGTGCTTATTCTTATTTACTGCACGGTTTTGAAATGACTGAATTGATTGATTGTAAGGCGGACAATAATATCTCAAGATGTCCATGTGATAATATTGTAATAATATTGTGTGTCAGATCTTATAATAATGCTCAGTATCGACATGTTGTGCTTCAAATGCAATGCAAGCTTACCATCAGGGGGACTCAGATTTTTATTTAATTTATACCAGTTCACATGTGGCAGTAAATCATTGCAGCTGCTATCCTTATATGTTAAAACTGATGGACACGCCCCTATCACGGATGGTATTTTGTCTGACAGCTTCATGGAAATGTCTGTCATCTGTGCTCAAGCCTGTTTTCTTGGTAGATATCATTCAACATTAACTAAGAGCCACAAGCACTTGTTGATAATCTATAAAGAGGATCTCTCAGACAGCATGACGTAGTAGTAGTGTCTCAGATATTTAAGATTTGCATTCACGAGGTGGCTGTGGCATGTTTGTAACTTGAAAGTGTAGTGCAACCTTGTCCTCCTGGTTGGTTAGGCTTTTTGTTGGCTTGTGCTGAAAGGAAAAAAAAGAAATCCAACCTGTTGTCATTATATGCCATTTTCTTACAGTAATTGTTGTTCAATTACAGTAATTGTTGTTCAATTACAGTAAATGTTGTTCAATTACAGTAATTCTTGTTCAAAGACCAGCACCAGTATATGTTTGAAAGAGTGAAAGGGAAGCAAAAAGTGAAGAGGCAACAAAGGCCTTTCGGATGTCCTTTTCTGTGGTGGAGAATTATATCTTCACTGGAAAGCCAGCTGTTTGGTGTCTGAGGTGACACCAGCACACTTTTTTACACCTCAGCGCGGGCGACAGCCATGATCGGAGGCAATATGTTTTTGGTTCTCCTTCCGTCCGTCCCATGCTCATGAACACGATATCTCAGGGCCTTGAGGGAATTTCTTTAAATTTGGCACAAATGTCCACTTGGACTCAAGGATGAACTGATTAGAATTTGGTGGTCAAAGGTCAAAGTCACTGTGACTGTAACTCAAGAATTCAGATGCTAATTATGACAGTTTCGCTCAAATGTCTAATAGGATAAAATGATGAAGTAGTGACATTTTATATCCAAAAGGTCAAAGGTCAACTTAACTGTGACATCATAATGTTCTGTAAAAACACTTTTCTGGCCGTTATTCAACGCCATAACTCAGGAACAGAAGGGATGATTGTGATAGTGTTTCACATTTGGTCGGATACTGAACTGGTGACACTGATCTTGGTGCCCAGCTTGAAACTTTGGTGATTTTATAGATCTTCTGTGCTACCGGGTTGAAGATGTGCGTGAAGCATCCACGTTTTAGAATTTGTAGCTTCTTTGCAGCAACATCCATATCTGCAGCATCGTCTACTCTCATGGCTGCAACTTTGTGCTCAATCAGAAGCTGCTTTACTGACCAAACATGTGAACACATACAAGGAATTTGACTCTGACAATGAATAACAAGCTAGACAACAACAAAAGGAATAGTTTTCCAAATACACTTGACTAGGGAGGTTTGCTTACCACTGTAGCTGAGAAAACGATCTTGTGATGAATGGGTGAAGAGCCAGGGCTTAATTATTAACTTCCATTTCACCACAAAGTACACTTAATAACTTTTATTAAATTCCTTCAAAGTCTTCACTACAAATATTATGAGTCTGGTAAGACATGGCTGGCGGAGGCATACAACCGCGAGGCGGTATTTATAGTTCTTATCGTAGCCATTAGTGGTTTAATGACTGCACACTAGTGTTTGAAATGAAAATAAATGAATAGTAACTTTTAAAATCTGCTGGATGTTTAGGAATGCAACACTGCATGCAGACTTTAGATGTGCTAGCGCGGTGTACCGCAGGAAAGCTAGTAAACACAGGTAGTGAGCTTTAAATTAAATATACAAATGGAGAACATTATATCCCATAACAAGCCATGGGGTGAGGTGTGAAGTTCAGTTGTGGCAGCAGGTGTTTTTCCTCCATTAAACTTTAAAATGAAACCTACACTCTTTAAAGAAAAACACTACTTCTTACAGTGTGTTTCCTTTTGGAAGGTTATGTGCAATAAGAAGTCATTTCTTATCAGCGTAATAGTCTCCATCTCTTTTACAGCCTGTTTACATACAGCATTTGGTCGTGAACTTGAACTTGAACAGTATGTTGACTTCTGTCATGAGTTCAGGTTGCTAAGTTTAAGGCTTTAAATACCTCGAGGGCACGAGTGTAACTAGACTCTGGTGTTTTTAGCTGTTAACCTTGCTAGGTGTGGTTTAACCTCAATACATTACAAGAATGCAGGCTGATGTCTGAGGTTTCATTTTACACACCTTTGCAGATTATCCACATTAGCGTTTTCACAGTAAGCTCAATTAAATCATCAGTATTAATAGTATTTATTTAACTAGACTTAATAGTTCAGTACTGTCAAAGAAAACTGTCTTTTCTTATTTTGTCAATATGCGCAAAAGCGTCACATTTTGTTACCGTGTCAACATTTCAGGAACTTATTTATTGGAGTTCACATAACAACACATAAATGCAGAAGTAATGTTTCTGATTAAGCAGTATTGTTTCCTTCAGTGACAGCAAATGTTTTTCTGGCTGAACATGAAAAGAATGTCATGCAGGATCAATTTGGGAAATATTAAAATAGTGGCCAAAGCCCTGCGTACTCTGATTGCCAAGTTTCTCCCTGCTGCTTTCAGTTCTCGTAGTCATGTGTGTGTGTGTGGACTGGGGAGGAAAGAAGGAGGTATTCGTTTGTTTACATTAATTAAGACTCAAGGAGGTGTGTGTCAAATGAATTGGTTTGTGTGAAGCAGTGCCTGAACATATTGGACAGCAAGTCTTACCTTCTTTGAACTCAATAAACCTGGAGGTGGGGTGAGAGCATGAGCATCAAATAGGGGTGTGTGATTATAGAAGACATAGATAGCTCACCCTTAATGTTTATATCTCTCTCCCCAAGTGTTTGATTGATATATAACAAAAAGGAGCCTCACTGTACTAACATTTTCTGAACAATATGAGATAGTGACAACTCAAGATTATGTTTAGGCAACTAAAGCAGAAGACTATAATACATATACAGTGTTTCCCCTAGGTTACTTGCTTTGGGGTGGTGGCTGGGGCGCAGGTGGCGGCTGAGATTGACACTAAAATGAGAATAGCTTGTCCACCTTATAGGTCAGTCCACCTTAAGTGAACCTGGTCAGGTTAGGCTAACCCAAACCTACTGCTAAACTTTTCCTCTGCATCGCTCGCATTCACCACCACTTTTCTGTCACTCGCTTTCTTGCTCAACTACACACTCGCTACGCACACAGATTACACACTGCTCTATTCCTTAAAGGAGCTACGCTACCAAGAGTTTCCTAGGCAACGACACAGAGAACAGCGCTGCACAGAAGCTCCCAAACGCTATTGATTTCTGAATGAGTGGATATTTGGTGTTATATATTTTTGGCATTAAAAAAATATTTTTTTGACCTGGCGGGGGTTCTTGTTGGCCTGGTGGCCCGCCTTTGTAATTATAGAGGAAACGCTGATAATAATAAGTTTAGACAATATAAAGCATTAGGATGGTTCCAAATCAAAAAGAATGACTTAAAGAAGGAGATTGGATGTGAAACTTGGCCTTTGGTGTAGAATTCAAACACTTTGCGCCCATCCATGCTACTTCCTGCATTGGAAATAAATGCTCTCAGTCAAAAGTAAATTATGACTACAAATGACTTGTATATGAACAAGACATAATTATCCCCTGGTGGCTAATGTGTTTGGCAAAAATCAACTGCTGCTTCACATTAAAAGACCTTCCAGTCCCGTGTCTCCTTACCTGTTGCCACTTCCCAAGTGGCTCGCTCCCTCTCACCCCTTATATTTGATTGATTGAGTGGAGACAGGTGTGCTAGAATCAGAGCAGAGCCCCACCAGCTGCAACCCCTTCGATAATCAAGACCTCTACTTATACTCAGCCCTGTTAGATCCACACTGCCAGATCGTAGTCTCTGCACCAGTCAGTCTACGCTTCAAACCGTTTCTCCTGCATTTGTCCCATTATCTTGTTGTTGCTTGTTTTCCTGGTCTAACTCTGTCTCCTGGTCCATGCAGTCCTGTCTGCTCTGTCTCGTGTCCCTATCTCCTGTCCCTCGTCTTGTCAGCCCTGCTTCCCTGCTCCTCCCAGCTTCCAGCCCCAGCCCCAGTTTCCCAGCTACATGTCCAAGCTTCCCCAGGCCTGCATCCCATTTCCGCCTCTCTTTGCAATAAATACCTTGTCTGCACTTGGGTTCACCTGCTCCGCCCTCCACGTAACACCTTTAGGAATGTTTCCTCGCTTTGTGTCTTTGTTTTATTTAATTGAAGCAATGGGAGCAATATATTCTCTTGAATTAAAAAAAGAAATTGTGGGTAAATTATCGATTGTGCCCGCGAACAGGATTTTTGATTGTGGAAGGATTTTACTGTATTTTACAGTTAAAGGAGGCATAGGGTGTTCTTTTTTTGTGCAGTAAAGCACAAAAAAGGAGAACAAATCAGAAAACAGTGATGCTGCTATTTGTCAAATGAAATGTAAGGAGAGGGAGCATAACAAAGTAGCATAACAAAACTGTTTTGAAGACAGTGCCTGGTTGTAAAGCAGCATTTAGGTTTTGAATAGAGTAGCTTGAAAATATTCAAATTAAAAATCAAAGCATGAATCATTTGAGTTCTCTGAGAGGCATTCTTTGCAATTTTCAAATCCTACACGTAAGGGGTTTAAATCAGTGTGTGTCACCTGATATTAGAGCCCGAATTTCAGAATTTTAGTGTTTCTTGTTGAGACTACTGATGTAAACTTTGATATGAAACATTCAATGTTTTTGCTGTTTAGAAAGTCTAGTCACACAAATCATACAAGAAAAGGTGATTTGAGATTTATACTTTATTCTTTAAAATAGAATTATGAATCATTGATCCATACACATAATCTGTAGTTGCAGAGGGAACATTTGTCACAGGTCTAAGCAGTTTTTTCAGTAGGAAGTTCCTGTTTAGTCATAGCATGATTTGAAGACACCTTTTTGTGTGCTTCTGATGTAAATCAACCTCCAAACAGTAATACTGATTAATAAGCCAACAGCAACTCATTCATTATATATGTTGGCTTTTAGCACCTGGATGCAAACTGTGTCTTGAGATGCATTGCCCTACTTCGTCACTTGAAAATGTATCTTTTGCCAATTATAAGCCTGCACATATTTACATTTTTATAAGTCGCGCAGTGTTGGTGAGCAAGTGGTCTGTGGCTCAAGCCGTTTGTGCTGCTTAATGACCAGCTACATACATGCTTATGAATGTAGAGAAAGAGGAATTAAGAATGAAAACTCAAGATAAAACCTTATTCCTATAAATAAAATTAAATAAAATTAAATTATGACATATATAATTTATATATATATATATGTTATAATTAGACTCCTTTTCCATTACAAAGGTGTAAGAACCAGCAAATGCAGGATGCAGACCTCCAAATTTAGATATTTTTGTTTGACAGAGAGCTATAATCTTTTGGGTAGTTAATTATTCAGGGTTGCACCACACCACGCCTACATTTCCATTAAATTATCCCCACTCTTACAATGGGTCTCATTTAGATAAAAAAACATGGAAAATGCAATAGTATGAGGCTGAGCCACTTGTATACATCACTCAGTGTACTTGTGGAATAAAGACAAGCCCACATATACAAAAACACTGATGACTGCCTGCATTCAGATTAACCGCCAACTGTAATAATAACTTGGATATAATTGATATATAATGTGCATATTTCCAGACCACAAAACCATAAACTATTTCAATCAAGGTTAAAGGAAACTATGTGCATGTTGTTTTTTCTGCTGGAAACACTGCAGTTAAAAGTGAACGTGGCTTGGAATAAAATAATTAGTCTTTGTTATTGTGACTATTTCAGACAGCTGAAATTGGGCAACTAAGGTGATGCTTTATTAACCACATAAAGAAAAAAATGAACTGAAGTGCAGACTGTATGCAGACATCTTATTAATAACTGTAATTGAATACAGTCTCATGTTGATTCATTGCAGCTGGTCAAGGCTCCAGTCTGTGAGTTCTTAGTTTGGTTTATAATAGAGGTGTCTGCTCCATGTTGTTTAAGCTTGCCTTCTACAGAGATTGTAAAGGAGGTGGCTGCTCTACACTCTTTTTTTTTTTTTTTTTTTTTTTGCTGGGTTATCAAAAGAGGTGTTTGCTTCAGACATTTTTCTAGGTCAGAGGAGCTCCTCCTGTGCAAAAACACTTCTTTAGTGTTGAAGTACTGTACGCAGGTAGAAACTGAAGATGGTTAATGCACTTTACGTTGTATTATTAATGATTATCTGTCAAAACACATTAAGTCTTCACTGTAAAAAACTATTTACAGATATTATTTTGTACAGATGAATGGAGGTTCTTGTGTTTTTTCCTTATCTATTGTCGTCACAGCCGATACGTTAACATGAAATTATACAACACAGTTTTCATCCTCAACAGAATGCTCACTTTCTGGATGCTCTAATCCATTTTCTCTGTGTTCACAGGATTTGCCGTTTCTTTGGCAGACTCGAAGAGGTGGTGGCAGTAGGTTTTTCCAAAAGAGTGTTCAGACGAGGTCAGCGCGGATGGGACTTATAAGACTTCAGAAAGGGCCTGGTTGGGAAAGGGAGTGAGTATGGACAACCTTTCTGACTTCGGTGGCCCCTGTCCGTCCACCCGCAGGGAATGGGAGTAAGTATCAAAAGGAGTTAGCTTCAGTTTGTGATCTTTATTTGATATTCTGCTCCATATACAGTACTTTAGTTATTTATAATAATGTCACTGCGTTAATACATATAAAAGGTGAAAGAAACCTGTGCTGGGATATGTTTCCAGTATGGATAGTTAAGTTTTAACATGGTATAGTTGGGCGTAGGGACTTTGATTGTCAACCACATTAATGGGTGAATAATTAAACATCTAAAATAAAAAATGTGTATATTTCCTTGAAAGCTTTATTTAAACAATTAAATTGCTCTATTTTTGATGTATAAATGGTGTTTAAAATAGGACTTAAAATAGGAAATAGGACTAGATTATTTTCATTATCATGCAGAATATTTTCTCAATGAATCATTTGGTCTATAAATCATCAGAAAACAGTGAAAAATTCTCACAAAAACCCTAAATGCTAGAGCACAAGGTGTGTTTTGTTCGACCGACAGTCCAAACCCCCAAAATATTTCATTTATAATAATGTAAGATCAAGAAAAGTAGCAGATTCTTATACACTATTCTCACTCTTAAAAATAAAACAATTCATTGATTATGAAAGTAGTCGCTGATTGATTTTCTATCGATCGAATAGTCATTGCTGCTCTAATTTAAAATAAGACAAATGTTTGATTTATTAAATGCATTTCTTCCCTCTTAGGTTAACTTGAACGTCTATCATTCTGAATAGGACAGTACCACTGGCAACTTCAGCTGATTTAATGCAGACAAGATGTGAAAAAATAAATAAAAAATTGTTGGACAGTTTTTGCTATTTTCTTCTTTATAAAATACCACAGTGACTCCTCTTCATCCACCACTATTTAATATTGGAGTGGTTGGTTTGGCACATTATTTTCATTCATCATTTGAGCACCATCAGAATTGTATCTGAAATCTTTTCATAGCTGCTTAATAATAGTTTGATGTGCTGCACAGCACTTTCAGAGGTGAAACATAGGCTGTCTGTGAATGAACTGAAAGCACTCATTGTGTTCTAATATTTCTGTGGAACATATGGTGGTAAAAACATGAATTTTGAGAGCTACTTGTCAGAGCGTCTGAAGAGATGTTTTTCAGTCAAACGATGGTAAAGAACTGTATAAAGAAATGGACGTGAATGTGGGTTGACTATGGATTAAGGAATAAAAGGAGAAAAGACAAGCATATGTATGAAAGATATTTCTAAGAAGGATTCAGCTAACTGAGAGTTTCACAAGAATTTAGCATTTAGAACATTTCTTCAATTCAACTCTTTAATTTTCAGTGTATAAAACTACAAGGCATAAGTTGCAATGTTAAATAAACACATTCCACAAAGTCATTTAGTAAATTTCTGAGCTGAACAATTGAAGAAATTTGACTCATGTACAACATTAAACTCAGTTTGAATAATGTGCTACTATTTTCTGACTATACGCATACAACTCGCAGTGACATTTAAACACAGTGATCAAAGCAGTTACATTCATAAAGGGTTTCAATGAATCACTGTGTGGTTATATTAATAGTGATCCAACACAAATAAAGAATTATACTCACTCACAGGATTTGGAATACAAGCACACCATTTATTTCTTAAACTTTTCTCACAGTTTGCTCTTTGTTCTACCTTTAGTTTCCATGATGTACTGTATTTCATACCACTTAATCCATTTATATACAGTAGGCTTTATACAATTCATTTATGAGCATTGCTTGTCTGTTAGCTCTGTTAGCACACATCACTATAGACACAGTGTTAAAGGAAGTGCTCTGTGGTGGTACTATATCATCATATTATCATATGGTCATTACTGATATATTGTAACTATACATCTCAAATCATGTAGATGTAAAATACTGACTTACTGCATTTATAAATAAAAACAGGCATCTACTCGCAGAGTTTTGCACAGGCTTAAAACCTGAAGCTATATTTTAGCTTAATTTCATCCATCACTGACGGTTAGCTTGCCAAGTTAATGCTACACAGTCTTTTTTTGGTCTTCCCACTGGGCATCTAGGCATATCTACTTGCACATGACATACATGGATGTAGACAATTGGCACAGTCAGAGAGAGAAGTAAGACAGGTTTTGGTTAGCAGAACTATCTTGTTTCTTCTGGCTATATTCTATCTTGACTATCTTCGTCTTCTGGCACTCCTTGAAATTGCGGATCTGTGGCTGTACTTACATGTAAATGCACAGAGTGACTGGCTACTGGCCATACTCAGGTTAAAGTCTTATTTGGGTGAGACTAATACTTCATTGCCTTATGACTCAGTATCTCTATTGCCATTAATGAAGTGGTACTATTAAAAGTTCACTCGTGCTCTTCTGGCCTCAGATAGTAAATCTACTAGCAATGATGTGTAAAAAAAGATAAAATCAGCTGCAGGCTTAGCTCTGCCTTTGCTCTTTGACAGGGTTGTTTCCCAATAAAATGTGACGTAAAATGTGATTCCACAGGTTGAACTTGCCACCAAAATATGGAAATGTAGTAGGACTAGACCTGCAATGATTAATCGATTATTCAATCGACAGAAAATTAATTGACAACATTTTTGATAGTCGATTAATTGTTTCAGCCATTTTTCAAGCAAAAAAACAGGAAACCGGACCCAAAACCTCAGACAAATTATGATTGTAATTTTTTCAGTTTTTCAGCATTTCACAGACTAAATGATTAATCAGTTAATCAAGAAAATAATCTGCAGATTTATTGATAATGAAAACAATTAGCAGTATTTGCAGTAGTATGATGTTTACATGCCACAGTAACCTGTTAAATATGGATGAAAACTAGGCGCTTCAACTGGGTTACCAGGTTATTGTAACACAATTATGTCATTAACAGTGTAGATGTAGCCAGTGGGATCACAGTTTGTGTCCTTCAAGCTATTGAATGTATCTGACTGATTTTTATTAATCACTGAATGACCTCTTTTCTGCTTGTGTCCTGACACCCAAGATGCAAGTTAATGCTCATTGTAAAGGCGCCAACAATGTATCATGCCAACATTTAAATAAGCCATGCTGTAATCAGTTGTCAGCCATGTGGACGAGGCATAGAAATCATTTTCTTCTGATGACACTGTCAGATTATCAGCAACATTTTAACATGTGCCCTTCTGTTTCTAGCACCAACAGCTGCGTGGAAGATTTAATGGATGAAGATGAGAAAGACAGGGCAAAAAGGTACTCCACCCTGTGTATATGTGTGTATGTTTGCATGTCTCAAATCAGACTGTACTGTACATACAGTATGTTATATGTTCACATACAGCAGTTTTAAGTAATTTGTAGTCTCTCTCTGGTTCTTCAGTGTCAAAAGAATTTCTTCGTAATAACCTTTAAAACAATAGAGACCGGAGCCGAAGTATCAAAGTTTAACAGAATTTATTGTCTTGTACAAGAAGGAGCGTTTCACAGTGGGCGTTTCAGTTCTTCCCCTAATCTATGAAGTATAGACTTTATAGATAACGTCATGACTGTTTTCAGTTCTCCTGTTGAGGAGCCAACCTGCAAAACTGACCCCCAGATGACATGTCTCGCCCTGTCTCCAACAATTTTTTTTTTTCCTTTTTACAAATATAATGCTGAACTTCCTTTAACCTTAGCTGATGAGTCTGCTGATGTTGCAGAGTTGCAGTACAAAACCGGGACAATTCATCATGATTTGTGTAAAATAGTAACGCACATACACAGTGTAATCATACTTTTTATAACATTCAGTAATAGGGATGGAGAACTGACATCCTTGGTGATAGTTCATCCTTTTAAAACTTGAAGCTCCAATGTCATATTATTGTTAGGAACGATGTCCATGAAAATGAAAGGATATCTTAACATAGGTTTACATAAAAGATGGATATAGTTCAGGTAAAACACATTCAGAAGTGATGATTTCTTGATGTAAACTCTTGGCCCTTTTGGTGGCTATATATATACAATTTTATAAGAAGTTTAATTCAATTTTTAAAAATACTATCAAAAGGACTTCATTTCTCAGTGTCTTATCTCTAAAAATGAGATTTGTTCCAGTTTCTCCAAAATGCCTGCTCTGACCCCTCTGATGAAATGTGAAGTTTGCAGAAATACATTTCTAAGCACACAAAGTTTGAATACAATAAAATAGTGGATGGGAATATTCAAAAGTTTTACAGCTTTCTATAATTCCAGATTAATCAATATTGAAAGAGCCATCTCAAGTCACAAACTAAATTCTTTCTTGTATAAAAGCTGCATTATTCGCTTTTGACCACAAGGGGCAGAAGAAATCTAAAACAACCATCAGTTGTTACGGCAAACATGATAACAGCTAGCAGTTGCCAGCTTACACGCCAAGCAGACACAGAGAAACATAATCATTCATTTGGAGTTGTGTTTCTGGCCTCCTGATGAATGTAAATCCAATCTTCATTCTTTTACCTCTCTTTTTGTCTCTACCAGCTCCTCAGAAAAATATCTTAATTTAGCTTGCTAGCTTGAGTTTCTTCTCTAGCTAGTTGCTCAGAGTAACTGTGCTTAAAACAGCTGCCTGTTGCTGCTAAAAATGGCCGTGACAGCAAATTTTTAAAAAGAGCTACAAAAAGGTTCAAAAAGCTCCGCAGAGCTGCAGAGCTGGTTGATAATTCTTTGTGTTCATCACTAAAAGTGACCCATTTTACACTGCAGTCTTAGTCATTTGAGTCAATATTAATATAAAATTTTGATGGATGAGAAAAAGCTGAAAGAAACAAATTAGTAAGGTAAAAGTAAACAAGTAGGATGTACAGTGAAAATTTGGACCAATTGGTAGTACTGTATATGCTGTATGTATGTCTGTGTTTTATCACCTGATTCATCTGTTTGTAGAAAATCCACTTCTGGGTTTGAGCCTGAATGTTTTATTGTAAATCATATTATATGTAAATGTCTGTTTGAACTGTTTTTATTCTCCTGTCTGTCTGAAACTCAGTATGTCTCTACAGTCTTGGCTGGCTTTTGGTTGTAAAGGATCTACAGTCTAGCAAGATAAATAAATGTTAAACTACGGTTGCTTGATTAGCTGAGCGTCCCCCCGTTACTCCACTGATTTATAATTGTTTTCATCTGTTGACTGTTTCAGGGCATCCCGTAACAAATCGGAAAAGAAAAGAAGAGACCAATTCAATGTGCTCATCAAGGAGCTATGCACCATGCTGCAGGGTCAAGGCCATCCGCGCAAGATGGACAAATCCACCATATTGCAGAGAACCATTGACTTCTTGCAGAAACAGAAAGGTAGGAAAATGTAATGTAATCTGTATACAGCAAATATTCTAATTTGAAATGTTATCACATACTGTATTAAAACTGTTGATGTTTAAAAATGACAAACAATGTTTCTACTTTTAGACATAACTTTATATATTTTTCCCTTGATTGCAGTCATTGACTAACGCAGTTCTTCTCTGGCAGAACTTTTAGTTTCTATCATTTGGTAGAAATAATCCTTATACTTTACTTTCCATCTTTTTCAGATATCACTGCACAGAATGAAACTTGTGATGTGAGACAAGACTGGAAGCCTTCATTCCTCAGTAATGAGGAGTTCACTCAGCTAATGCTAGAGGTAAATCTCAGGGGGATGTGTTTGTTGAACAGCCCAAGTCTGAAGTTCACTAATGTTGATAATTTCATATTTTAAAGTAAACATCCTCCTTAAATCAACCATGAAGAAGAAATAGAGATAGATATTTCCTCATCAACAGTAGCCTTGATCTTAACACAGTCCAGCCACAAAACATATTTGGTTGCTTTTCCTTAACTGGAAGAAATCTTGCACCGCTATCGCTATTGTTCTCTCCAAGTGCCCCAAAAAAACAAGTTCACATCCTTTGTAACTGCAACTGTAACTCATTTTCAGAGTGACCACTCTCTCCCTTTTCTTACAGGCCCTAGATGGTTTCTTGGTAGCATTAACAACAGATGGAAACATCATATATGTATCTGACAGTGTGTCTTCACTTATTGGCCATTTACCGGTAAGTGAGAGAGCTTAAATGAGTAACTTTAATTCTCTTGCTAACACTTCACTGTTTTGCCAAACATATGAAGATATTTGTCTGTCAACAGCATGTTGTCACATGAGTATAAATGGTTTGTTTACTGATAATTATCGGCCAATATTTGACTTTCACTGATACATTGATATCTGTAGTGAATCCAGGACGTACTGGCAGGTGATTTTTTATGTTTTCCTTGATGTTCATTTCATTTTTGTTCCTGAAACTTATCTTACTTTATGTGTAACTAAAGAGTGATAGTTTGAATACTACACAGATATTTCAGCTCATGCCTCCAAACTTACTTTCAAACTCTTAAAATTCAGATATTGAGATATCCACCAGTATTTGAAGATAGTATGATATGAAGAGAAAAAGACCTGATGAGAAAAGGTGAATATTGTTGTGGAAGATGGTTTTGTAGCTATCTAGCATACTGCACTAACCATGTAATGACCACATCACCTGTAAAGCTATTTCTACAGCAGCATTGTTGCATATGACATATATGACTCTCCAAAAGACTGATCATCATACATCTATCCTTTTGCACCAGTCAGATATGGTGGACCAAAATATCTTGAATTTCCTCCCGGAGCGTGAACACGGGGAGGTGTATAAGCTGCTATCATCCCACATGCTGATGACTGACCCCATTGCTGCTGACTTCCTTGACAGTGAGTATCCTACTGAGCTCCACACATATCCGGCCCCTGTCTGCTTCTAACACCATGTTGTGGCTGGTTCATCTCCTATATCAGGAGGTCAGAAGTTCACTACTCTGTACGTAATATTCAGTGTTCGTTTTCACATGAAGCTTAAACTTCTACAGGTCTTTGTCTGAAATACAAAAACAACACTTGGCTCATGAGATCAGACTTCTTTTTCAATCATTTTTCTGTTTGAGAATCTCTCAAATGATTGTTCTGACTTTGAAACCTGACTTGAAATTCTTTATATATATAGAGCAGGTTGCTGAATTTGGGTCTGTAGTTTATTGGATTGCTGATTAGTGTGCGTCTATGATTAGCCTTTTAGCTAATAATAGGCGCTAGCTTAGTATCATAGTTAAGACTTTAAATCACTGTTATGTTAGCACAGTAATCCAAAGCAATGTAGTATATGGGGCTCAAGACGGTGACCTTAATCCTGCGTTACTATTGGGCTTTTCTGAGGAAGAGAGGTGGTGAGTGGCCAGTTTCTCGGTCTGTTCTTAAAAGCCTAAATAGCAAACTGTCACAGTCACATCTCTCAAGATGGCACCAGCTTTTTTTCTCCACTGGCTGAAAGCACATAAAAGGCTTTCTCAAGCGGTGCCTGAACTACCTTTGCGTGTCCACCCAAAACTTTTTGATTCAGGAGTTTCTGTGGAAGAGATAATCACCTGCCTGTAACTGCAAATTATGCACACTTCCATAGTAAATTTGCTGGAAAATCTTAAGTCTTGTAGGTCAAAGTGCTCCATTAGTAAGTTTCTCCTTCAGTGAGTTCACACTGAAGCTTAAAGTGTGCTTGTTATGTTGTCAATCCCAACTGCAAATTCATTTCCTTGACTCTTTCAATGGATGCAGGAAATGTAAAGACTTATATAAAATATTACATAATCCAGTCTTTGTGGATCAGAAACCTCTTTTCAGACTATCTAATACTTAATAGAGAACATTCTCTATTGTAAGACCTATTGAAGTATGAATTGTGCTCTTTTCTGTAATTTAAATTTTCACTTACATACTGCAGATCTGCGACTACTGTGTCGATAGTGTCATACAAAACACAAACCTGCTCAAGACAGTTTGTTATAAAGATGCATATAAACTGTTTCACAAATAAGCCAATCTGCCCTGTTTTTCAGATGAGACCCATATTGAATTTTGCTGTCATCTAGCAAGAGGTAACATTGACCCAAAGGAGCCGCCTGTATATGAGTATGTCAAGTTTGTCGGAGATTTCAAGTTTCATAACAATGGTAAGTACTTTCATATTCTCCTTGTCTAAAGGCTTTAAAATTCAGTACAATCTGTGACCTTCATGTATTCAGTAAACTAAACACTTTGAGTTTCACTATGAATCAAAAGTCTGGTGCAAATGAAATGTATTATTATTATTAAACAGTGTTGTAAAGGTTCCTGAAACATCTTCATTAATTCAACAAACAGTTATTTTTTTATTGATACCATTTGTTATGTCTGAAACAGACACATTTGAATGTGAATGGTGACCAGAGTCTGATATTAAAGGTTATAATACTTTATATCACCATTGTGCAAAAAACTCATCTATTGCTTAAAATAAACTACAAAAACACATAACAGAGTAGAATAACATGGGATACACTTAAAATGGATGTCACAACCATCAGTAGTCACCACCGTATCTTGTTTCCTATCACACAGTGCCTACATCTTCTTGTAACGGGCTTGAGTTGACGTTACCAAGAAGCCTGCAGTCATCGCTGGAGGAGCAGGTCTGCCTCATAGCTACTGTACGATTAGTCACTCCACAGTTTCTAAAGGTAAGCTCAAGTTTGTTTTGGATTGCTTTTTAGGTCGTAAGCTTTTACTTTGTTGGATCTTAAAATGTGCTCTTTGTTTCTCAGTTTGTGTCATGCGTCTGGTGTCCTTACTCTCAAAGCTTTTGTCTGATTTTGTCTTGAGGGATCACAGCTTAAGATACACTTACAGTAGCTGCTTGACAGGACTTAATTTGGATGTCACACATTTCGGCGCTCCACAGTGTCAAGCACTCTCCGGAGATTTCTTGTGGCACACTGTGTACCGTCTAACAAATAACATCATTAAATTAAATCACATCCCAAAGGTCTTCTGAGTTGAAATCCGTGCACTGTTGTGTGGTGACCTTCCTGAGATCTTGTGATGTTGTGATTAACTCCGAACACAATACCAGTTTTATGTTTGCCTCTACACTTTGCAGACAGAAAAGCAAAGTTTTCTTGGCTTGTTGGTTAACACAATAAAATGGTACACATCTCCTGTGATGACAAAAAAATGAAGGATTTTTTTTTTTTTCAGAGGCAACATGACAGGTCTTTTCATTTTTCTTTTCCTGTTTTAAAATGTGCTGGAGCTTAGAGAACAATGATGCCAGAATAACCAGATCTGTTGGAAAGGCTTCAACTCTCCTTCAATACCTATTCCAACATTTAAAATGCACTGATTACACAGATTTGCCAGATGGAATGACTATAACAATAACTTCTGGACCATTTGACATGGAATATTTTCCCCTCAGATTCTCAGACTCAAGACATATCCATTGCAAATACCACATAAAAAATAAAAAAAAACTCAATACAAAACATATTTTTCACAGTTTCTTCCACAGACTAGTTTCAATTGTCATAAGCATAACGTACAGTACCAGTCAAAAGTTCGGACATACCTTCCCGAGAAAGTGTCCAAACTTTTGACCTGTATTGTACCTAAATGTTCAGCATTCATCACATGCAAACTGTTTGGCTGTGACACACACAAAACAATTATAAAGGCATGTTAACAAGGCACCACTGCCAAATCCTTGATGCTGGGGGCAGAGAAGCCTAAAGGAAACGACTGACGATATTCTATATTTTTATTTTTGTCAACAAATGACATGAAAAGACCAAAACCAAGAATTTGTTAGTCTGTCTCTCAATACTCTCTGGCTTCCCAACCGTTTCTCTCAGCCCCAAGCAGATTTTGTCCTACTGAAGAATTCAATCTTTAAAAAATGGGTCATGAATATTTCATTTCATTTTTTAAAAAGGCTCCCTAATTCATCCAAAATGTTGGGCACTGTAGTTTTTAGCAAATGTGACTCAGTAAAAAGTACATTTTAGGGGACTTTTCAGCTGCTAGCAAATATTTACTGCACCAGGAAGGTGTATGTGGGATTTACTTATAATATACTACAGTGTGCATGTTGATGGTGATGAAGGAACATACAGTCATTTTTTAAATAGTTTTTGGACAACAATGGAGCTCTATGGCACAGATGTATAAGCTATATCAGGCTTTGGCAACACAGACAATACTTGTTAGTAGGAAAAACAGACTACCGCTTTAACATACTGTTTTTGTGATATGTTCCATAGTACAAGCATTATGCCAACCTTGCAATAAGATTTTAATCTCTCTTACAAAAAATATTTAATCGCCACAAACTTTTGAACACAGCATATTTGAAGTACCCACACACATACTTGAAAACTACAATCTGTTAAAATGATCAGTTTAGCTGTTCCATATTTAAAAAGTTGATTATTTGAAAACAAGAAGTGAGGCATCAATTCCAACGGCTTCACCTTAAAGTAATTTAATTTAGTGGCTAAGCTTCATATTTCCCAATTACGTAAACAAAAAGAAAATATAACATCAACAAGCAGCCTTTCATAATAGACCTTGATCAGCGCTCCATAATTCAATGCGAACATCTGTAGCATCTGTAAATGAGGCTTTTTTTTAATTCCATTCTTTACTGTGAAATCCCAATATTGACTTTCTCCATCTGTGACTTTTGGTTTTGTTTAGGATTTGTGTAACGTGGAAGATACCTGTGACGAATTCACATCCAGACACAGCCTTGAATGGAAGTTCCTGTTTTTAGATCACAGGTAAAAGAGATGTTCATGATTCCATCCCCCATTAATCAGCAATGTAGATTTTTTTTTTTTTTTTAGCAGTAATTGGTTTTCCGACATGCTTATCATCTTCTATTTTTGTTTCAGAGCTTCACCAATCATCGGCTATTTACCCTTTGAGGTTCTTGGAACTTCTGGCTATGATTACTATCATGTGGATGACCTGGAGCTTATCGCTCAGTGTCACAAGCAACGTAAGTAACTCTGTCTGTTGCTTCTTTCTTACCAACCTTCATCACCAGTAGATCCAGGAATCCATCTCTGAAAAATAGGTTATAGTTACATGCATTCTTCCACTGCACTAGTGCATAGAGAAAGCCTTGACCCCCTATTTGCTCTGGAGTTTGTCAGCCATGCTCCACTGTTGAATCTTACAACCTTATAAGCACCACTGATGCACTGTTGTGCTCTTTCTGTTTTCTCTCCTCAGTAATGCAGTTTGGAAAGGGTAAATCCTGCTACTATCGCTTTCTGACCAAAGGCCAGCAGTGGATCTGGTTGCGGACGCACTACTACATCACTTACCACCAGTGGAACTCCAAACCTGAGTTCATCGTCTGTACTCACACTGTCGTCAGGTGAGCCTTTTTTTTTTTTTTTTATCCCTGCTTGTGTTACTCTAACGTCTGCCAAGGGAGGGACGTGTAAACTTGTTCAGCGTCCTGGGATTAGGGATGTGTATAAGGTGTGGGCTGTTTTGGCAAATATAACAATATCTTTAGATTAAGTTAGATATAAAGTAATGCATCCGCTTTCTATCTGTTGTTATTCAGTTATGCTGAAGTGCGAGCTGAAAGGAGGAGAGCGTTCGGCCTTGAGGAGTTGTCGCCACCTGAGATAGCTCCCTCCTCTGTGAAGGTAAGACTCAAGTGGACTCGAACATTCAGTACGTGACTTATACAAGGTCAGTCTTCATGTCCGTTTCAGATCTGACCCTCTGTATTGTACATTACTCTGTGTTACAGGCTCAGGAGCTGTACTTGGACATCTGTTCCACACTAGACCCTCCGCGGGACAGAAACAGCGGCGCACGTTCTGTATCCTCCCACAGCTCCCGGAAGTCCTCCCACACAGCGCTGTCAGACTCTGCATGTGAGTCATCCTCTTCTCCCTAAAGTGCTAACTCATTCTACAGCAGGTCAATATGTACAGAAATCCTTCTCCTGTGTGGCTGTAGGAGCCGTTGTGTTATTTGACTTGAGCAGAATAAATTGGATTTTCTCTGTTGTTGATAGATTAGGCAGCAGAAAATGTGACGCCTCTCCTCTCAGGTTTTCTGTAGGTTTAACGTGGGAATCCTCATCATAGTAATGGAGATGCTAGATCCTAAATTTAGAATAAAATTTTTGAGAAAATCCTATTATGTATCTTTTGTTTTATAATCTGAGAGGACTTTGTAATTAGGAGGTAAAATATCTGTTAGACCTGCATCTCACTGGTCCTCAGTCAATAAAACACCCACCTTAATATACAGTATGTGGGCGACAATGCATCTATGAGATGTTTCCAAAGCTTACTTTAGCTCGCCTTGTTTGTTTGAGCCTCCAGTCTCTCTGACTTGAGCCGTTCTTCCACCCACCGTCTAATGTACTAAACACCTCACTTCTATCTGCATATTTATGAAAAAAAACACAGTTGCAGTGGAAGCTTTCTAGACTTATCAGTTTCTCTTCATAGAGACTAAACATTGTGCTGCAGTCTTCCCTTAACCCACACACACACAAACACCTTTCATTATTTTCAAAGACATATTCATAAAACTGCATCTGTCAGAAAACATTGTTAGTAGAATTTGTTTTTTCTTCTTTTGCGTTGGTGACTATGAAAAAAGATCCACAAGTCTGTGGGTTTCAGTCAGAGGCAGAATGAGGTGGCAATCAAGAGCCAGTGAATCAGCAATATTGTTATAAAACCCGAAAATAAATGCATTTTGTAAATTGTTCTGCCTTTATTTCAGGAAAGTTAAAGTTACTCTGTTTAGGAGGAAACACAAGGATGGCTGTCTTTTTGTAAAAATCAGGGAAATTTAAGCAATGTAGCACTATTCTGCTAAAATAAGGTTTTTGATCTCTAAGATTTTTTTAAGATAACTTTTTTATAACATCTTAAAAGAACTGAGAACAGACAGGATGTAATCAATGTGAGAGGGATGCACAGTATAATGAGGTACAGTTTTAGACACATTTGCCCTTAAAAGTTGGGAATAAGAAAAAAGGGATGATATGTTATACAGTACAGTGTTTGTTTCCTGGGAATTATAGATTATCCCATTGGATCCAGTTATATTTGTCACCTTTTTCTTTCTGCAATGGAACAATTTTAAGTAAAATGTCCATAAATACTTAACAGTGTATATGAAAAGATCCAAAATAGGAGAGTTTGAAGTTATTTTTTTTATTTGCTGCTAAAACAATCTTAAAAAGATAAATCACTTTTACTCATAGAACTTGTTGTTGCACCAACCAGAAAATGACAGATTATGGGATGTACAAGAAACCGTATCTCAAAGTAAAGTCGGACGAGGACCCATGCTTAGACAAAATGTCCATTTCTGTGGGGGGAAATGAATATTGATGATCAAAGTGTGTCTCTTCTGCAGCAGCTAACTCCTACACTGAGGCCTGCACACCATCATGGCAGTCTGCTTCCATCGGGACAGAGAAGACGGCTGCCAGACTCCAACCCAGCAGTTCCAAGGTCGGTTTATACAGCAGTAACGTGTCTCTCTGTCTTTTGACACAATATGGTGTTAATTGTAAAACTTTCATTTTATGTCATTTTATTTTACCCTGTAGAATTTGGCACAAAGACAAAATTCCTTTGACCTCGTTCCCCAACTGAGCCTCCCCCTTTCTCCTACCTGCAGCAAGCACTCCGCAATGGTTAGTGTCTAGACTTCCTTTCCTGCCCGTTGCCTTTCCCTCTTCTGTTTGTGTACAATATCTTATTGTTATGACTGTTGCTGCTGCTCTGGGTTTATTTCTGCTGTTATTTCTACACAGTGCCTCCAGACCCAGTTAAGATTGTGTGAAAAAAGTAGCAAGATTACATCTGAAATAGAAACATATTGCTTGTATATTTCTCAAAGAAATCAGACATTCATATCACTTTTAGACTTGGAAAGCCAATGTCATAGAAAAAAGATCTTGATGTGTTTTCACCCTCACAAGAATAAACCATTATATGACTCATGCTAACTGATTATCTCCACACAAAGCGCATTTACAGTAACTTCTTCTAAAAAAAGGCATAACTGAAGTGCTGAAGAATACTGCCAGGTTTTTCTCTTGTCTGTTTCCAACCACTTTTTTTTATAATCACTTGTTTTTAGCAACAACAACAGCAGCAGCAGCAGCAGCAGCAGCAGCAGCAGCAGCAGCAGCAGCAGCAGTCGTCTGTGTATCAGCTGCAGCAGCCCCAGCTCGGTGTAATGAACCAGCTGAAAGAGCAGCTGGAGGAGAGGACGCGCATTCTGCAAGCTGACATTAAGACGCAGCAGCAGGAGCTGCATGACATTAAGGAGAAGCTTCACCTTGCTAATCTCCAGGTAACACTCCCCACAAAATACCACTTGGATGTTTTCATTTGAAGACAAAAGACGACATGTAAGCACACATTACCTAAACCTTCACAGTAATGGCAGAATGGCCCCACCAAGAGGCCAACAGTAACCAGTTAAGCCAACTAGTGCTCAAACCACTTCAGAGCATTCCTACATGACCCACATGAAATACCCAGTAGAGTCTGATAAAGATGGGTTGTCTCTTTCAAATCAAATCTCATGCTGCCTTCACACCAGGAGGCAATGACATTAAACACACACATTATTGTGCAACCGATTAACATTTAGCTCATCAGAAGTAAACACTATAGCAGAATAGAGATTAGCATTTGAGCCACATTTTTTGGTCTTTTTAAATAGGAATTATCGAGAAGAATCACTGTGGAAGCAAACCTACTTTGTAAATTAAATACATTTTTAAGTAAATGAAGGATACATTTATATTTTCTGTTTATGTGTGTGTGTTAGATGTTGTTACAGCAGCCTATCCACAATGACTTCGGTCAGGCGCAGCAGCCCCAGCAACCCCAGCAGCAGGGTCCAGGCCGGCCGGCCCAGCAGAGCCAGTCAGGGGTCATCAGGCAGCTCTCGGGCCACCCTAAACCACCGTCCTGTGGGGCCCACAGTTCGTCTCCTCACTCACTCCTGAGAGAGAATAGCTCACCCTCAACGCAGGTACACAGCCTGGAAAATCCGTGACAAACTGTCAGAAAACTGTCTCTCTAAATTGTTAAGATGATTGATGTTTCAGGTGATTTGAGGAAGGTCAAAACCACCTTGGTTTACTCAGAAAAACATCAAAAATACACTCTTTGCTTCTGCCTGTATATATAATAATATAATCTCATGTAGGAAGGAAGTATCAGCAAGTAAAGTGACAAATTATTATGTTGTTCACTCTGCTTTCAGACTGAATTTGCTCAGATTTTGAATAAGTTGGTGTGTATCTCCTGCGTATCATCGTAGGTCCAGCAGAGGATCGCACGGAGCGGGCAAGTGCAGTCAGTGAGTTTACCGGTGCAGACCAACACGAGTTTGACGATGCCCTTCTACAGCAACCCCATGATGTTCTCTCAGACCAACACGAGGCCTCTGCAGGATGCAAACCAAAGACACACGGACAGCGAGTTCAACCAAGATGGACAACTACGGTGAGAGACCCCAAAAAGACGCATTATGTTTCACTACTTTGACACTATGAAACTTAACAACAGCACTGGTTACATCACCGAAAACTGGTATGGTAAGTGGTTTTCTTTAGGAGTCATATTAGCAGGGAAAAACATATTCCTTCAAAACCTTTTAGGATCCTGGAATGACGCGACATACTTTAGTTCTGACCTCAGATGTGCTGAATCTTAAATTATACATGTTAACCACAAAATTTATTCATGAGTCTGGTGCTAAATAATTTCAGAAATAAAGATCCCCTGCTAAGATCAAAAATGCCCTTAAGCGCCTTTTTAGTTTTTATCTGATGTACCACCAGGATATTTTGTCAGAGTAGGTTAAAGTTAAAGGTTAAAGTGCCCACCTCATGCTTCTTGACAGCATGCCTTTTGTCACTGTACAGACTGAGTCCTGGTTCTGTCAGTAACAGATTTTATTTCCTGCAGCATGCTCCTCAACCAGCCAATGCAGACACTGGTTCCCCCTAGCAGTGTAACCTCACAACCGTCCCAGTGCAACATGGGCATTTCCCAAACCATGTGAGAACTGTTTAATTAGACCGCACACACTCAACACAAGAGTCTGTCCGTGTGGTGTTATCTCACGTTGTGTCTTACCTCCTCGTTGTTTCCCACCGTACAGATACACCTTGGATCAGCAGATCATCGCCCCGTCATTCTCCATGCAACAGGTCAACTGCAACGCCGTCCTCGTGCCCTCTCCGGTCTTCACGTCCCCCATCATGATCCCTCACAACAGTTTCATCACGCACCAGTCCCAGTCGGCCTACCACACTCAGCCTCAGGCCTCTCAGCACTCCCTGCAGCTACAGCAGCCCCAGCAGTTCTTTCAGGTACGACGTTCATCTGCTGTGTAGTGATGCTGTGTGTAAAATTTTTATTATTGACTTCAACTTCACTCATTAGTGATGGTGTTACATAATGCTGTTCAGTGTAATTATCCAAGGCTTTATGTTTACTGATTCATGATCACTTTACTCACAATGCTGCAGCTGAATCCCTGGTTACCACAGCAACGAGCTGCTGTTTAATTCCCACAGGCTGTTCACCAGGAGATCAGTGTTATTTTCAATCAATGTGCTTTAAATTCATTAGGTCTGAGTTGTTTGCTCCGGACTTGTTTATCATTTTTGTCCAGAAGTGTCAACGCAAGTCACCAGCGGACAAAAAAAAAAGTATCATAGATGAATAGTGTGAGTCTGGTGGAAAACACAGTTCATAAGTATCTTACCTCAATCCTTCCATACAGAAACATCCAGAGAATATTGCATCAGTTTATTGAGTCACTTCATAGATCATAGACACTTTAGTCATAGAGACATGAGGGAAATACACTCTGATTGTGCCTATTATTGAACCGCAGATTTTTGCCATTTATCACCAGAAAGTAATAGCTGTATTTCTGTTTTGTATTAAAAATACAATTAAAAGCCAGAATGATGGCTTGCATGACATGCAGTCAACATCTCAACATTCACAGATAGCACTCATGTGTCAGGGATTAGATTGGAAATATCTCATATAAAACTTGGCCAGAGTGCATTCATATTCTCTTGTGTGTCCGCAGATGACTCAAGGACTTGTGCACAGTGGACCTACTCCAGCATTCTTACACACCACTAATGTCCCACAGCAAAGCACTGTGGGATACATCCAGCAGCAGCCGCAAACACAGCAACTGCAGCAAGCGCCACAGCCACAACAGCAGCAAAGACAATACCAACATTCCCAAAACCAGACTGGCAGTGTGTCAGACTTCCGAAACATGCTGACTCGGTAGCGTTGCGGACTACGTCAGAGCGCTGAGATTTCACTCGGTGTTGCCGCCGCACGGGCGGCAGCCCGCTGTGGCATTTGGAAGTCAAAACTTGACACCGAGCTGTGCGGCGGAAACGCTCGAAAGCAGGAAATTGCTACTAGTGACCTTACGTTTGATGTGAAGCCGCGTGTCCAGACGAAGCCGGTCTGTGCGTCACTGGAGTGAAACCCACAAGCAGAGGCTGCACTGACCTGATGTCACTGCCAGGATCTGAGGCGAGTCTGAAGTGCAGGGCCTTCATCGCCAGCCAGCTGCACACTCAGTCTTCAGTCAGTAAAACTGCTGGAACAAGTGGATTATCACAGCTCTCAAGAAGACATTGCTTTCATCTTACAGAGAGAGTTTATTTCTAAGTGTCTGTTTGCACTTTGTTATCACCCCCTACCCCAAAAGTAGAATATTTATTTTTGCTCATAAATTAATATTCTATTTTCCCCACTAATAACGGCTTATTAGTGAGATTCTTTTCAAATCTTTAGCGCGACACCCCTCCCCAGTGACATCACATCATCACCCGTCTGATTTTTAGCTCCACTGAAAATGATTCCTTACCAAAAAGGGATTTATGTGTGTGTGTGTGTGTGTGTGTGTTTCAGTTAGCAGACATCAGATGTTGCTCCAATTTTGTCCCGTAAACAATGATTAATTGCAGGTATGTTCATGTCAAGTCACCAGAGAGGGGCTGTAATGTGAACCATCACAACCACCATATCTAAAATCAGGTTTGGTAAGAATTTTGATGTAACACGCCACACTGGGAAGATGAGAGGGGGGAGGAATATTCTCCAGTTATTAAAAAAAACGTCCATCTAGATTTTTAAAGCCTCAATCTGGGACTGAAGAAGGGCTGCTACAACTATCCCACCACTTCTCACTGAGAGTGACGACAAAGCTCCAAAGTCACGACTGTAGGTGGCTCTGATGAGCTCTGCAGCACGAGTCCCTCAGTGGTAAACGAGTTACCAGAGGGGGGAAAAAATTGTGCCTTTAACCATGGTACAGTTGGTCCATGGTGCGGTTTGATGGTTGCGTCTGATTACGGCTTTAAAAATCCAGCTCAGGTCCATTTGGAATACAAAGTTATATTTTCATAGGTCATAAGTTATTTTCCGCATCAGATCTAGATTTGTATTGGATATATTACAAATATATATTGGATGCCTTTACATGTCCAACCAGTAAAGTCCAAACCCTTTTTGAACACTTTGTGTAATGATTTAGAGATATAAGATTCTTTTATCTATTTGCTGAAACCCTAATGAAATAATTTTCATGTTTATTTATTACATATATATTTTAAACAATATATGGGATTAAGAAAGTGGTTTTATACACAAAAGAAAAGAGTTTATGTGTTCATTTGGACATTGAAAGGTCAATACTGGTCTTGATGTCTCACCCCTCCTGGGTTCATGGTTTTAAAGGAAAATATTTTCACAAGAACAGTGCATGAACTCTTGGCCACCTCTGATCTGTATGTGACTCATTGTTGTTTTTCACACCACAATACAGCAAACTACTGCAGTAGGGTGGGCGTGCTGGTTTGAATATCTCGGAAACAGCCAGAAATGATTTAAGAGATCTTGCCTGTGACACGGATATGGATGGATAAACAGTATTGCTCTGTTTATTCAAGTCCACTCATTCATTTTGTTTATTTGGCTCCAACCACTGACCAATTAATAATTGCCCTGAAATTACACAGTAGTGACATGCATTGTGTTGTGTTGAATAACAAACACTTAATTCTTCATACATCTGAAAGTAATTTGCAGAGTCAATCCTGTCCAACGTTAAAATCAGTCCTTTTTATACGTTGTGTATGACAATCTTTTGAGTCCATCATATTAATGAGAGATTGTTTTGTTTCTCTATTGAAGGACAACAACTGTTTCAGCTCTTGTAACAGCACTTCTTAATCAAACAGTCATTTCCTATTCAAATATAAAGCGGACTTTATACATTTGTTGTCTAAAGGTATAACAGGGAGGTTTGGAGTGTATTTCTGCAGCTGGATTAGCAGTTGAACACTATAAAGCAAGGACACACACTAGACAACATACAGTACATCTCTCTCTTTTGTTGATGACAATCAGACAGACATCTTGCAACAGTACGCACAAACTGTTCAGTAACTGCCTGCGCCACAGTCACAGATTGTATGAATTTATCATTTAAAATCTTTAACCTTTACCTTTTGTCTCCTGGGTTACGTAGTTGTACCGAGGTAGCTTGTGACTCAAGAATTTCCTGAAATTCTCATGGTGGAACTTGTGCTACACTTTTTTTTTTTTTTTTTAAAAAAAGGAGCCCTTCATGCTCGATGTGACAGCTTGGTCTTAAAGTCTCAGCCACCTCAGTTGGACACGTTCACGTTAGAGGCGTCACAGTCCCTTTTAAGACGGGCGCCGTTCGTACTGGACGACGAGACTCAAACTGTCTGAACACTCTCAGCATGTACGTTCAGTGCCGTTCTACACTTTACTATGTGCAATGTCGATTTGAGAAGAAGAATGTTAATTTATACAGTTTTAAATGTTTCAGAACAGATGTATACGATGTATATAGAGGTGTATAATAAGCCATTGTACCATGTAAATTATATATGGAATATGGAAGTATTTTTTTAATGAAAATGTCCTAACATTCCTTCAGCCGTTGATATCAGCAGTATCTTTTCTAAAGATACACGATGTGTCCACTGAAGACTATATGATTACAATGACTACAGCTTGTACACAGGACTTTGTCTGCATGGGAATGTGGTGTAGAGTTGTTTTTTTCCCCCCAAATATGAGACAAAAACCACTGACAACAAAATACATAAACTCTGGACTAAAGAGGTCGTATGTTCACCATGATCATGAAAAAAGAAATGAAATGAGGAATCTTAATTGTTATGTTTGTGTCCAGACACTGTGTGGTCACTGCTAGTGATAATAACATCTTTAAATGGTAATTCAGCCAAAATTGACTGCAAAAAGGTCATTTCAGTTTAATGGGTTTCAGTTTTGTAGCTTTTATGAAAAAGTGCAATTGTACATCATCAAAATGATTTTTTTTTCCGATGGCTGAAGTTTCAGCTTCAGTCCTTTTATCCCTTTTTATTTGGTAAAGAAATATTAAAGTGACTGCCCATAAAAGTTCAGTCCAGGCAGCAACTCAGAGGTGCCATAGATGACTATGTTTTATTTTCCTTCATTGCTACTCATTACTCAATATTATAAATCACACTTTTGTAGAATATCAATCTTTCAGCCAGTGGCAGTGAAATTCCCCATAAAGGTTGTTTTTCCATCTAAACACATCATTCAGAGAAGATTTCAGTCCACGTCTGTATACAAAATAACTGTTATCATTTTGTTATTTGCCTTGCAAAGGTGGTTGAGGGAAATTCTGCTAAATTATTTTGCTCTGGAAAAAAAAATCACCCATTTTCCACCAGATGAGATGATTTTTAGAGCTTTTAAGGTGTGTTTTGCAGTTATTGTAAATAATCTGCCTGCTCAACGGTACTGTTTTTCTTTGTAGTCGAGTTAAAACTCTCCATCCTCCATCAATAGTTGTCGCACCTTTTTTTTTCTCAACTTTCAGTTTTCTTCTTCATGGGGTTTTTCTTTGAGTGTCAATGTTTTTGAAGGTATGTGATCTTCATCACATTTAACTTTTCTGATTTGTAAAATAATGACTGACGAGTATGAGAGGGCAGTCACATCAATACTTTCTGTGTAAGATACACCAGGACATGAACAAAAGAAACCTGGTACACAGCCATTTCTGCAGTTTCAGTGCAGAAACAAACATTGAATATATTGTATAATAGAATGTAAAAAAAAAAAAGTTTAGCCTATATAGTTGTTTATTTTATATGTCTAATAGATTACATATGTATGTTACATGATTTTAAAATTAAAGTAATTTTGTAACAGATAATGAAGTGTCTTATTAGAGGAGGTGAGGCTTTTTTTGCGTTCAAGTTGGTGTTGCACAGTCACTTGTATGGCTTGTTTTTTTCTGTATTTACCATCAAAATAAGCTTTAAAAAATATTGTTAATATTGTTTTAAAAGAAATTAACAAATTAAGTTTACATTCTAAAATATCTTGATATTAATTATGTTATATTGAATTATTTATAAAAAATCAACATGGATATTGTGAAATATTTGAAAATAAATATTTTTAAACATATGTATTGTTATTCTGAGCAAACTGTTTACTTAGAAAATGATTTATGTACAAGAATGTTTCTCAACTTTGTAAATTTGGTCTGACGATTAATGCAGAGTCGTGTTTTCACACCAGAGAGTCAGGCTGGTATCAATCTATGAAAAAGACTCAGCAGGAAGAAAAAGGTTGTCATCAGCACTAAAATAAAATCCAACACATATTCTACCAATATACTGTATATTGTGTCATTAGAGCATTTAAAAACTATTCAGACCTCGGTAAAGAGCTTACAAGAAAATTATCTGATGCAAAACAGCTGATATTTGTTTTTTTTAATGGGATAATGATCCAATTTCGGATGTGACATCACTGTGTTAACGAGGACACAGCAGAGGGAGTCCGTATGACCCAGTCACACCTTTTTGATTTGATTTTCACAGTGATTCATTTGATGGTAACCATCCAAACACCATCTGTTTCTCAAAAGTCTCACAAGTCTGCAGTTAAGATTTCCTGTTTGAAGGAGTTCAAACGTGCGGTGTGCAGTAAACTGACACATTATTTGTAGCCTACTGTACGCCACGTCTGCCAGTCACAGCAAATAGTTTGATTTTGATAGTAATAAAATATGCAATTTTATAGATTTCAGTGTTTTAGTAGATTCAAAAGATTAAAGCACAATTAAAAGTGTTGTATCACATTTACTGTACATGTGTAACAAAAAATTTACAAGCAACTTTTAAAGGTTACTGTTTTTATCCAAAATAACTTTCTAATGACATGATTAATGCACGCTGATAATAATTACAAGATATTCTCACAGAACTGAACGTGTTCTTTTGTAACTCCTAGTCAAGAGAAACCTCCGTCACTCTGTAGACCTTGTTGATCAGGATCTCCACCTCGTCTCCACCCAGATGACAAAGGTCCAAGATGCAAACTACGTGTGTGTCCTCCAGCTCACTGGCAGTCACCAAGATCTCCTCTGCAAGACAAATATAATATCTAGTGTCACACTGATGCTTAATATGATTACATGAGTTAATGATAAAAGACTTCACGTGTCGAGCCAAACTGTGCAGTGATTGCTTCTTGTGTATTAGTGTGGTGGCTACCTGGCCCAGGAAGTGTTGCATCACTGTGGTCCGCAGTGTCACTGAGAGGGCAGAGGAATCCTGACGACAGGCAGGACAGCATCGTGTTGCCGTGGGGATCCCGAGGAAGACCAACAGCCCTGGGCTCGTTGGAGTACACAACAGGAAAATACGCAGCATCAACAGCTATCTGCTTGTTTATGCCTGTCAAAAAGATTTAAAAAAAAAGATTTTAACAACTGATTTTAATGGTCAACATCACCGTTTGAAGGTCAAGAAAGGCTCTAAAGGTGGTCTTACATGACTGTGTGCTGGTTCAGGTTTATAGGATCTAAGATACAGCTAGTGCATTCATTCATAACGTGACAAACAGAAGCTGAAACGAGGGCAGTAGGGGACTGAAACGGTCAGTGTTTGGTTTCTAAAAGCTGCTATTCAAAGTTAAAACTCTTCAACTTCACATTTTGTTGAAAACAGAAGGCAGAATAAAAGACAAATAAAGCAGAGTTATATGAATTTCTGTGTTTTCTAGATGTGACTGTGCAACTTAGCCTATGTTCACATTACAGGCCTTAATGCTCAATTCCAATTTTTTAGTCAGATCTGATATTTTTGTGTTGACGGTTCACATTCATGTTTGTAAGTGAAATGTATCCAGCTCTGGTGTGAACACCGTTGAGGTCCCAAACTGCCACGCATGCGCAGTTTTAACTGAAATGTGAGCTACATGTGTACAAGAATAACGACAGTCAAATCATAAACATGGACGCCATGGCTGTGCTTAGAATACATGTCCAAGATTATTTTGTTGTGGAGGTCGGCACACAATACAGATGAGGCAAATCACTTGGAGGCAAATCAGCATGTAACATGAACGTAACCTTGGTTTCCAATGACAGTAAGTCTCTACCTCAAAGTGACTCGTTGATGACGTTAAAGGTAATACAATAAATCACAGAAGGTCAGTTATCTAGGTGCACACTACTTTGAGACTAACTGAATTAGACAACAATTTTTGGAGCCATTAGTAAAACAGAGAGCCGAGGCCTACGTCCTCTGAATAATTTAGAATATTATGTGGGAAATAAAAGGATGTTCTGACATGTTGGGCAACAGAGACTGAAATATTAAAAATGACAGCAACAACAAACAGCACGTGTTGTTTTTCAGTGAGAGGATTTCCACAGATCAGAGGAATTCTTACAGTAAAACATTACTTTACCTAATATTGTTATCTGGTAGAACCCCGCACAAACCACGGGTGGGATGGTGTCAGCGTTTTGTTCCGGTGTCCACCGCATGGCCTGAAGGTTACTCCACCGCAGGAGGACGTTCTTTTCATCAAACGTGAACCTCTGAGAGATGCTGTCCTGGTACAGACCGCCTAGACGCAAATGTTCAGACACTTCTTGTTGTTGCTTCAGCCAGCTGCTGCTTTCCCAGGACAATATGTCAGAGTCTGGCGGAAACAAACACATCTGTGTCAAAACCGTGACGCATGCAAAATCATAATCTGACAGTAAATCAGAACACAGAAGGAACACAGAGTAAAGTTGCAGCTCCAGTAATGCACCTTGATTTTGTGGTTGTGGGCCATGTTCGACATCCTGAACTGCCTCCGATTGAGAGTGACCCTCTTCTTCTTCTCGCTGCCCTCGTCCTTCCTCGGTATTCTCATGTCCAGCTCTCCTGCAGGAGCAGAGATAAATGAGCACAGAATGGTTGAAGTGGGTTACTGATGAACAAAACCTGCTGAATCCTCAGTACCTTTTTGTTGGCACGCTACCGTGACTCGAGGAGGACTGCTTGGCATTTCTGGAAAACATGTTGATACATTACTTTTTAAATGTAGCCTTCACTCCTTCTAGCCACAAAAGTGTTATTTATGTTTCAATATGAAGCTCACATGTGTTAAAATCATACCTCATTCTTCTTTTCCTTTTGCTTGCTGAGATTTCCTCAGAAGAGTGAGATGTTAAACTGGCCAACAGTGTCTGCTCATCAGTTGTGGGATCATCGTGTGTGTCTGGCACAGCTTGTTCACACGCATCATTAGAAACATCTGGTACCTGCAGGAAACCAGTTGATTTATTTAACAGTTTTAATGATCAGCGCTATTGGAAAGAGACTTTAAAATAATGTCCATTACCTCTTTCCCCACTGGGCCTTGTGACTCTGTGGTCTTTGGGCTGTTCATGTATCGCACTGCCGTGATATGTCCTTGAATTGCAAGTTTTTTATGTTCTCTATATTGAAGGGTCTCCAACTCCTTCTTCAAGTCAGCCGCAGAAACCAGAGGAACTTGTCCTGCAGATGTAGCATAAGGATTTTAAAATAACAAAAGACTATATGGACAATATAACATAATTATGTTTACTGTGTGTTGCAAAATTTTAGATGTAATGTTTACTCTGTTTTACAGGCCAAACTATCGTCTATATAAATAGTCTTCTTAGGGTTGCTTGAAAAAACAGTTTTAAAAAATTAAAATAAAATATAAAGGTTCACTCTCAACAGCTGTGTATGCATGAGGATACAGACAGAGAAGGTGTTCACTACAAATATTTTATTTGAATTATATACCACAATGCAAGTCCACCATCTGCATCTTGTGGCAGAGCTGCAGGAGAATGCTGACCCAGATTTTATTTGATTCCTGCCACCCACAAGAGAACTGACTGCATCTCATTATGGTTCAGTGCTGAAGCAGAGTTCATCATTTCATGCCTTGAAATTATAAAAATGGAAGCTGGCCATTTTTCTGGCATTCTGAAATGAATCTGTGGTACATTTAAATTAAAAATGTGTGAATATGTAATAAAAAACTATTAAATGTTTAAATAAAACAGCAGTGAAGCCATTCTGTATTTTTCCCTCACCTGAAGCATCTGCTGTTGACTGAGTAAATGTCTTCGAGGCATGAGGATAGCAATAATGGCCACCAACAGCAGTCTTCTGGAGGATGATGTTGTCCTTCAGGGTCTTGGTCCACTGGATGAAGCTCTTCACTCTGGGGTCACTCACATATGGCTGACCTTTGTGGTAGCCTGTTGTGCAGACAGACAACAAATACACAGTTCAGTTCAAACTGCACTGACTAACACTGCCACCCCATATATACAGCATATAGATTATCAGGGAGATATTGTTAGTGTGCTAACCTGTGATGAACATCTCTGTCTCACAGCTACTTGTGAGGTAGGGCAACGAGCCTTCCACGCGACACACCCTCATCTGAGTGCACACCAGGTAGGTCACTTAGGACGAGATGGTGATATATTAAGCAAAGTGAAAAGCTTGAAGAGCTAGAGCTAGAAGATATGAGCCACAGTTGACTTACTCGGGCATATATGACTGAAGATTTCAGGCTGAGAAGAGGAAAAAACCTCCAGGATAAAAGGCTGGTCAGTCGTTCCATCCACTGCATGGACCCAGCGGTACGTCCAGAACTTCTCTGGACCTAAAACAAAGGTTCAAACAGTTTTAACTCAACTCAAATTAAAAAAAGGAAATTCAGTAGCTTTACTTTGGTTTTCAAAATGATTTCCAGTTTATAGATAAAACATCAACATTCTCACCCTTGTTCCCTTTACTCTTTACTCGTTCAACACGGCCTACAAACGTTACCAAACCAATGATGTCACATGCAGCATTGTTGGCCAATTTGTCCAACTCTGACCTGTAAGATACATACTGTACATTACATGAAGGAACGCCACATTTTATTTGTTAAACTGAACAAAACCAAACTCATAATGATACATGATCAGCAAGCAAATGCTGTATTTGTATGAACCAAAACAGTGAAAAAACAGCAGAGCACACCTCAATTACAAGGTGAAGATGGACTTACAGTGGGGTCCAAATGTCTGAGACCACATTGAAAATCTCTAATATTTTCATGTAAACTTGGAAATAATCATTTAAAAACACAAGAAGTTATGATATGTAAAATGAAAAACTATTTAAGATTCTGCACTATTTCTAGGTCAGCAATCAAATTTAAGCAAATTTGTCATTGACTACTAAATAGCAATGGGATTGTGGGAAACATGGCATCAGAACTAAGTGAAAGTGTCAGAAGACAAATTGTTCTAAGCAAAGAGGGGCTTTCTCAGTGTCACATCACGGCTAGACTAAAGGTTTCTAAGGGGGCAGTTCATGGAGCTCTTTGCAGAAACTGGATCAGTTGTATCCAAAGCACGATCAAGCAGACCGAAAGCAACCACACCATCAGAGGATCGATAAATCAGGCTTAGTTCCCTGAGAGATAGAAAAGCAACTTCATCACAGATACTGCATTTGCCAAATAAAGAACGCAAGACTGTAATCAGCAAAAGTACTGTCAAAAGAAGGCTGTGTTGTAGTGGTCTCAGAGGACGAGTAGCAGTTTCTAAACCACTTCTCATGCGGGGAAACAAGGCCAAACACTTGGGGTGAAATACCAGCATTTCACAGTGGATGACTGGAAAAAAAGTCCTATTTACTGATGAATCCAAGTTATAGATTTATGGCAGTAACAGAAGGGTGTATGTAAGGATGAAAGGAGACAAACAGGAGAGAGAATGATACTGCTGTCATTAAAGCAAAAAGGGGGACAAACCAAATACTAAGATATATCAAAGATTATCTTTGACAATTTTAGTGAAAAGAAGACTTTTCACTAAAATTGTTAAGCTGATATTATCATTTGTAATGAAAAACATAGTGTTACATTCGAAAAACAAATGCAACATAGAAGTATCTTGGCTAGTGGTCTCAGACTTTTGGACCTCTCTGTATATATGGCATTGTTTTTGATAGAATTACAAAACAATGTCAATTCATCACCTGGTGTTGAACTGGTAGGAAACCTCAGGCAATCCCCACTGTGGCAGTACACTCTTTGGTGAGACCACAGTGATGACTGACGCTGGGTTGCGAGGATTCAGGCAGATTTCTGGGAAAAATACATATGAGGACTGCATGAAATCTTGTGACTGAAAAAACCTTGTAGTGGTTGTAGTTAGTTTGACTTACAATTTGGATATGTGAGGTTTGGACAGACAAGACGACAGTGACCATTGTATGCCCCATTTCACAGCATTTGTGTGTGATATGGGGCACATTTGAGTTTCAGACAACAAAAAAAATGCTATTCACACAAAACTCTGGCACAAAACTTCAAAATGTGACACCGTGGTCAGTAGTTTGTGTACATACCTACAGAGTTAAAGCTCTTGATTCTGTAATGGTCCATTTGCGGGCGTGACCGGTTTGAATAACTCTGCTTCAGGGTGTAATTTTGGAGGTACAACACTGTGCCTACATTCAATCTCTGGTAAAACTCTGGACAAAGTTCGTTCCACAGCACGAGGGACATTGTGCCACTCTGATCAGCAACTTCAAAGTATGCCTGAAATATGACAACACATGAGATGAAAAACTGTGTCACAACACAACAGCAAAGTATTAGTAAGAAATATGGAAGTACGATCCTCTAAGATCTTTTTGTTAAACTCACCTGGTAGGGGTAATCAATCTTGAGTCCAAACTTCCCATAATACCGTAATCTGGATTTCTGTATTATCTTCACTAGGAGAGGAAGAGATTTCCATGTGTTTCTAAAGGATGACTCCAGACTACTGAGAAGAGTGATCTTTGACACTGTTGAAAAGACATTGCAGAAAACACATTATCAGGATTTTATCTTCAATCTGGTTGCCAAAGTTCATGCAAAATAAACATAAAATAAATACATGTTTTTAAAACAGAAGCTTTAGCTGAATTGGACAGAGTCCCAATTTCAGTGAGTGAACAATAATGTCTCTTGTCTGCTTGGTTGTCATAACTGTACTGAAACGATTAGTCAAGTAATCTATCAACAGAAAATTTTAAGACGATTCTGATCATCAACCAATCATTTAAGTCATTATTAAGCAAAAAAGCCATGTTCTCTCGTTCCAGCTTCTTTTATACTCTTACAAATTTAATATCTTTGTGTATTCTGGGGACAAAACAAGATGATTAAAGGTTGGGTTCTGAGAAACTGTGATAGGCATTTTTTTCCCATAATTTTCTTATGTTTTGTTACCTAGGAAATGCATCAAAAAATGATGATAGACAAATTAATACTGTAAATAAATGTTAGCTGCAGCCTTGCATCATATTCAAATGATTAAATATCTCCTGAATAATTTGTGTCTGATATGATTTTCCCACTAAAAAAGTTCAATTATGTTGTTAAAATCCTTAAAATGACATCTACTCCTTCTCCCTCATTAAAAAAAAAATCCATAGTCTATGAATATGCAAATATATTTCATTTCAAGTTGTTCAAGTGGACACAAGATGATTGAAGAAGATTTGTGCACTGGAAACTTCAATAGTGGACCAGAACTGGCTTCCAAACTAGTTGTGATGTCACAAATCATGTTCATGAGCCCCTAAAAATTGGGTTTTTAATGAGCACAGAGAAACTTTCCACTTTCATCGGATGAATGTGAAAACAGCCTTTTAGTGTCAAACTCTGCACATACATCATTATGCACAGTGAAGCTCATACATTCAACTATGTGTACTCAGTGGAGAGAGACATTGAATTCAATAAATTGTCTTATGTGTGAACATATTCTGATTGCTGCCATCCTAAAATATTATTACATGATGGGAAGGTATTGGGTCAAACATATTGTGATATATGACTTAGATGGTTTTGCTCAGCCTAATAGCTGAAAAGCAGATAACAAAACCCCACCTCAGTGATGTAAACAGATCAGTTGACAAAATGCAGTATCTCACCGTCCAGCACTGTGTCAGATGAGGGGGACCGTGAGGTCCACATGTCTCCCTCTGGATCGTCGTTGTTCCACAGAGACAGGTAATGTTTGCGGTTCACCTGAAGAGGCACATCACTCTGCAGCAGCACGCTCCTCTCCATGCCGTGCTTAACCAGCAAGGGCAGTGCACTCACATCCTTAACCCGGGACAGGACTTCAGACCTTTGTGCACCACAGCTGAGCTTCTCAATGCACATGTAACCGTGGCCCAGTCTCCTCTCGTTGTAAACAAAAGAGCACTGCGTGATGCTGATGTCAGTCCCAGTCCTCAGGGTGTTGTTGTGCACCAGGTGATTTAAACTGGAGTGAATAAAGCATTTAGCTCGCCAGACTCCGTCAGTGACCGTCACATCGTAGCTGTAGCTGTCGGACTGCTGCTGTCCCTCAGTTTGCTCACTTAAGTACCTCTGAAGTGTGATGACAGCGACCGGAGGCGCCTCCTGAGCTGTCAGTTTCAGGCACTGCGTGTACGACAACCGCTCCAGCGTCCTCTGGAGGAAAGGCGCCTGAGGAGGACCAGTCACCGAAGAGCAAGACGAGTTATCCTCCATTATGGACAGTTTATTCAACTAGTTAGCGGTTAACTTAGTTGGTCGCTCATGTTAGCTTGTTGGCTAACTAACGTCTTCCAGTCAGTATTAGCAACAGTGTCGCATTTGCATTTAAACTTACGCATTTACTACAAACTTCCGGTATCTGAATAAATGCAAGAGAATACTTATCTAGGTAGTATACCATAAAAATTTGAATATTTTTTCAGTTTTTTTTGGTTGTTTGTTTGTTCCTCAGAGTAGCTGGAGCACTAGCGAAGTTACCGCTGGCTAACGTTACTAACTCCGGTGCTGTTTGATTGCGTCACTCTATGTTTTGAACACCAATAAGTGCGCAAAGAGAAAGAAATGCATCCTGAGGTAAAACACTTGTTTCTACCATGATCAATAATTTAGTTTGACCTACAAACTAGCCGGCCAATGTAAACAGGAAATTCCTCTTTTTTAAATTCCCCGCTACCTGTGCGGAGAGTCGGACTAGCCTGACGTCATCGACGCGACAAAGTGCGTTGTAGTCCTCAGGAGGCGTGAATTGTAGTTCGTTTTTCAAAAACTGATTAAAATGATCACAGTTTACACTACAAACAGTTATAAGTCGTGGTCTAAACATATTTTTTGACAGATGTCATTCTACCAGTTATTATGCAGATAATATATATGTACAGATCATGTCAGCACTATGTGGCTTAAATAAAATGCAATAATCACATCATACTCAATTTTATTAATAATGGCAAAATATTTCTGACAACGGCAGGCGAACAGATACTTAAATAAATGTCATTAAAATAGCATCCTTTTGTATATAGTTGCATTGCTGGCAGATAAACTTTACTTTATTGTTTTATTTGAAAATTACACATAGATTCATAGGAATGTTTGAAAAATCCCTGCTAGTGCTAGCTGTAGGTGACAATACTCTCTTCAAAGAGGTGACAGAGAGAGAAAGAGCTGAGGGAGGCAAGAAAACCAGTTTTCAAAGCATCCTGAAGCCAACAGGTGAATCATTACTGAAATATCCAATGTCCAGTTCTTATGTGCTTTATTTCTATTCAAGTTTGTCTCTGTATCTTTTGTTAAAGGTTGAGGTATTTATAAATTCAAGGACAAGAGGTATTAGAACATAATTTGCTTGTAATATCAATCTTGACATTGAAAAGATTTTTTCTTTGATTTTGTAATGAAGTTTATACCCCCTCACACATGATTTGGCATGTTTTGTCTTTACATACTGCATCTTTAAGTGTTTTATGCATAAAAGTTTGAGGTGCCAGCAGATGAAGTGAAAAGTTATCTTTGTCTAAGCATTGTAAAATAATCAAGGAGGGCTCCAACAGCTCAAAGAGGACCTCGTGTGTCCAAATCAAGTTATTGCAAACCACCCTCCTCAGTAAGGAAGGGGCTCATTTAGCTTTCTTATGGTCAAATGTCCACATATTGTGTAGGAGGCTGCTTTTTCCTGATTTGGGCTTGGCCATTTGTTTCAGTTAAGAAACTTAATATAAATATAATAACATACATTTCAGTTATCATGATAATACCATATAATAATAAATATGATAATAGGACTAGGCAGCATGCAATGATGTTTTAGGCTATTTAAAATTTGGGTGCGGCCCATTCCTGTATAAACAACAGTTTCCCTTTGCACTAGTGCAAAGTTTTCTGTGTTTGGTGTGAAATAACTTGACTGGCCTGAGCAGAGCCTCCATCTAACACCTTATAATGAATTGGAAAAATGACTGTGAGCCAACCGAGCCAGGCTTTATCACCCAACGTCAGTGTCCAACATCACTTAACACACTTGTGGCTAAATGGGAGCAAATCTGTGCAACAAGTTTCCAAACTCTTGTGGAAAGCCTCCCAGAAGAGTGAAGGTTGTTAACACCAACAGTTATAAAGTAAGATGTTCAACAGTTACATATGGGTGTAATGTTTCGGTATCTACACACTTGTATGTTGTTCCTGATACTCTGTCGGACTTTCAAGCAGTCAACCAAGTTAATCATCAACAAGTTTCTGCAGTGCATATAATTCACCAAGTCATAATGCTTTTGCAGTTAACAGTTCAATCTGTGTCACTCACACTGTCAATATTAGATGATGAAAGGGATATACAGTTATTCATACTGCTGACCTCTTCAAAAAATCATTGCTGCAACTTCCTGGCAAGTGAATCAGCCATCATTGTATTCCTTTAGTGAAGCAAAGAGCACTTACCCCTGGCAGTATACATTTTATAAACTCTAAAATTGGCCTGTGCTTAACTTTTATTAACAGGACCAGCTTCTCTCTGAAAGCCTCTCCTGCTGCTTCATGGAGTTCAGCCATAAGTCATGTTCACTGCAGCCAGGTTTTGTATCACACACTTTGTTTTTACATTTATAAAACTGCTCAGTTGCCTCAGTTGTGAGATGTTTCCTAGTAGTGTCATTACACTGAATGTGAGACCTAATGGGTAATTTCACCTCTTAAAGCAGTTTCCAGAATGAGGTTCAATGGGTCCTTAAAAGCCTTTAGACAGCGCCAGATATAGGCGGCTTTTAGGCTGTGATAAATAAAGTTATTTAGATATGGACAGTGGTGCAATAGAGATGCTGCAGATAAGAGATTGCTCTCCTCAGTCATTACCTCCCCTTTAGTGTAGGTACTGTATGCCTTGTCAGACCTTTTTATCTATGATAATTAAAATATTTGGTCTGTGAGCTACACAGGTTTAAACATTACAACATTCAGACAACAGGTAGACGTTCAGAAGTTAAAATTAAAAATGAACTACACCATTACAGCAAAATGGTTTCTCCGATTTTAACATAAAAGAGGCAAAAGAGATTTGAGAGCTTTTACTGTCACATGCACAACAACACAGCAGTGAATGCAGCAGCATAAAGGGCTGAGAGAACATCACTCGATTAGCCTCACTGCAGTACACTTGTGTCAATCAGTTGAACTTGTGTGGCTAAACATCAAGGGAATTGTAGTCCTGGACATAGTGGACTACAGGTTAAAGACAGTGTCTATAGAGACGGTCAAGAAAACACTAAACACATTGAATTTATAAAATTTACAATATACACAACAAAATAGAATAATCAACTATGGAGATAAATGCTATGTAAACATATTATAATTTATTCATAGCAAGACACTCATGTCAAAATCCTCATTTAGACCCAGTGGTTGCAGTGTTCCTAAGGAGTGGCTCCAAAACAAAACTCCACAAAATTGTAGTCCTGGATATAGTATAGGACTACAATTCCCAATTTCAACTGATTGACACAAGTGTTCTGCACTCAGGCTAATCAAGCGATGCTCTCTCGGCCCTTTATACGGCTGCATTCACTTGCTACCTGTTCAAAGCTCGCTAATTAAAAAAATTCTTGCACAGATTTGAGTCAGTGAATGCTTTTTTCAGTTTGACATTTTTTATCTCCAGCACCTCAGCTACGTCTGATACCGTGTGAGCAGCGTATTTTTCTCAGCAGTGAAATTTGACTCTTTTGAGCTCTAGTTTCAATAATAATAAATATTTACAATTGTAAAAAACAAAAGGAGAGAGAAGAGAAAGATAAGGAGATGAAATTAAAAAATACAAATATATACAAATATGGGCTACATTATATTGCAAGAATAATTATGCAAGAAAATTATAGATGTGGACTAATACAATGTAGGATAAAAAGTAAATAGGCTACAAGTTCATTGGAAGCATTAAAAATATTAAATTGCCTAAATAACAAAAGACTATCAATACAAAAAAAGTTTTTTAAAAATTGGCCAACTAAAGATAAATTTTGTTTTCAGCTGACCTAAAAGACTGCTACAATATTATGCCTATTGTACTAAATTTACTGCGGATTTGCTGAAAATTTTGTTAAGCAAAAGGGGCCAACTCTTTGAACTCTATCCATCGTATTTGGTCTCCTGTGGCGCCGCCTTCTCCTCAGAAACTACAATCCCAGAATGCTTTGCAGCTCTGGCAGCATTTCTTGTCGACGTGGGAAGGGAGGGATTCGGACACAAACAAATGTCCACAGGTTTGATGTCGGGCCACGACAGAGGTAACCGTGACATGTCAGGTGGATTTGGGAGATAACTCCTTGACGTTTGAAAACATGTGGCTCAAACCTGAAGAGATTCTGCTGAAAAACGCCTTCAAATTGTGGGTCACCGAGAAGGATAATGAGTACTTCGTACTGCAAAGGAGACGAGGCTACGGAGAAGGTGGAGGCGGTTTGACAGGTAACGTTAGCCGTTATGTTTTCACCTCCTCGCGTACTTAAGGACAGCTGCTGCGACGTCACGAGACCCCGTTAAATCAAACTTGGTATTAATGGGTTAACTCGCCATACATCTGCTTATCTAGCGTGCTGTCTGCCATGTACAGGGCGGGTACTGCTGTACTGCCCCCTCCTCTACAGAAAAATTGCCCTCACTGCAACAGGTACAAGTGGCAAAATTACACGAGGCAGTTCAGGTGCTGAACAGCCGGTTTCTCATGTTGACACTGCAGTCTGCAAGGTCTCCTCAAGTGTACTTGTCAATATATTGGCTTATTTAGCTTGTCTGATGTTTGTTTGAGCACAATTAGGTTACTTGGAAAAAAGTAGTGGTCTACCCACTGCACGGTGCATTTCGTGCTGATTTTATAGCTCAGTGGCCTGTAGTTATGCCACAGTATGTACATAGGCCTTAAAACTTAAAGCTATTATCATGTCAGCTTTAGACTAAGACTTAAAATCATGTATTTTGTTGTAGCTACTGTTAAAAAAAATAATACTTGTTCTACCAGTCCATCTCTGAAAGGATGTACCAACCCTCTGTTTACATTTTGTTGTGCTGCAGGACAGTTGTGTCACTGTGAGAATATTCACACCACTCTCTCCCTGAAGCTAGAAATAAAAGAGAAAACCTCTGGATTTGTAAAGTCACTGCAATGTCAGAGACTGCCCCCCCCCCCCTCCTCCAAACGAGATAAATGTGTCAGTGACTTTGTGGAGACATTGATGTTCAGTTGAGTTGTCACACTGTAATTTATAGTTATATATGAGTTATATCATAGCTTTTTGCCGCACTGAGATATAATAATTTTTGAACATTTTAGTCTGTTTTTATAGACTAGGGCTACAACTGTTATTAAAGTTATTCTTCCAATTCATCAGTCAGTCTAAAAAATCCTGTCACTAGTTAAAAAAAAAATGCCTGCAGTAATATAAAACAGAAAAGGGCAGCAAATTATCACATTTGAGAAGCTGCAGTAGAACCAGCGAGTGTTTGACATTTTTCATTGTTAAATTAATTAAAAGATTAGTCATGTATGGTTGTGATTTACTAATTGATTCATGGACATATCACTTCAGCCTTGTTACAGATCTTTTGTAGAGCTTTTATAACAGGTTTCCCTGTTTTCTTACAGACATTTTTAAATGATCAGTCTCAGGGAAGGAACAGTCATTATTGGGTTGTTTCTCTACATAATGAATTTGAATTGTTTGTCATTTTATTAAGTTGTTGCCTCCCCTGTGAGACAATAACCAAACTTTAAAAAATTATGTAAGTTCATAAGTAAATACGTTATGAAGTTGTCTGGTTTTAGTAAAGATGCTCAAAGCTGTTAATAATGTATGAATTCCTAAAAAATGGTGGCATGCTCCTTTCAAAATTATGCAACATCAACTGCAGCCTCGAGTCCTCATTTTCCCACTGAACCCCCAGTGAGTCTCAGATTGAGACACATCCTGTTGTGTAAACCTAATTGCATGCCAGCCGTCACACTGACTTGGATCTCTGAAAACCGCTGTCACCTGACAGTATAACAATAGTGCTGATAACACCACCAGTGATTATAACCTATAGTTTCTAACCACAAGCCACAGTGTGACAACTGTAAGGTAATTAATAGATATTAATGATAATGGTGTTCTTGATGCAGACAAAAGGGCTGATGTCCTGCCAGTCTGGTTTAATGATAGTGGAGGTTAAATACTACCTGATACCATGCTGCACTTGAAGCCCTCTCCAGCACAAGAGCCTTTTATGTCTGAAGTGTCTTTCATGTGTCTAAGTCATCTATCCTCCGCTGTGTGATGTTGTTCCACCCTGATGAGAACATAGTACATTATCCTGTGTTTGATCATTTGAATCCCTGACTACATGGCAGCTGACTAGCAGAACATGTGCAGAGCTGATCCATGTTCAGCCGGCAGACCGGTATAGTGCTGATGCAGTGCATGAGAGTGTGGTTTCACTGAGACCTTGTTAATTATTCATGGAGGGCATGTCAGAGAGGAGTTGGAGAGGTAACAGATTTAGCTAATTTTAGTTGTGTGGCTCTGACGTGGACCTGGGGAATCATTCATCTCCACACTGTCAGTAAGGCAAAAAGGCACAGTCCGTGATACAAGTGTAAACAAAGGATTGATTGGAAGGTCTTTTAATATTCTGTCTAACAGCTGAATTATCTTATTATCTTATTATCTTTTTTTCATCTTTTCTGATGCTAACTATGATTTGTAAACAAACATAATATGTCATTTTCTTCATAAAGCCAAAATCTTTGAGTGCAAATTTATCTGTAATTAGTGGTCAAGAAGTAGGCCTTTTAATGAAAGGTTGTAATTTTCCATCTTAGCTTCTTGGGAATATATAAAGCTGATGTCATGTGGCTGAAGGTCATGTGTGACAGTGTTGGATAAAATTACCAATGTGCTGTATGTCACAGGCCTCCTTGTGGGAACTCTGGACACTGTGCTGGACTCCACATCCAAAGTCGCTCCTTTCCGCATTCTGCACCACACGCCGGACTCGCAGGTGTATTGGTCAATAGCATGCGGTAAGTCATTGCATTTTCATCTCAAGTTTCTGTGATTATGATTAATTGCAGTTTAAGTCACATCTTGAAATTGCTTTCACTGTGATTGTACAGAAGTTCAGAAAAATTCAATCAGAATCACAATGAAGCCAATATTTCAAATAGAAAAAGTTAAAGTGAGATTTAATAGTTAAATAATGTTTCTTCTGTCGCCTAAGACTCATACAGTTCTACAACCAGCCTTTTTTAATTCAGAGATAAACAAAACACAAACATGATATTTCTTTCACATTAAGCCATGATTTGTCATTTTTTTCACCCTCGACTTTGGGTCAGGTGTCACCAAAGAGGAGATTGTTCAGCACTGGGATTGGCTGCAGCAGAACATCATGAGGACACTCTCTGTTTTTGACTCCAGTGAAGACATCACCAGCTTTGTACAGGGAAAGATAAGAGTAAGAAGTTACACAAATTGATCATTAAGGGACTTACATATGATATACATGTAATATTTTAACATGCTAATCTCTCATCAGGTTTGATCCAACTGTATAAAAAATTATATGGCCTCTAAATCACATCAGAAAGTTACTCTTTCACTGTCAGTTACTGAAAGGACATGATGCATTTTTGTATTGACACCCGCAACATCAAGTCTTATGTTTTATGTGTTAGGGTCTAATCGCTGAGGAAGGGAAGACATCCCTGGTGATGGAGGACGATCCCGAGAAGTTCAGAGAAGCACTTTTGAGGTTTGAGAAGTGGTTTGAGCTGCCGCCGGACGAAAAGCTGGTCACATATTACTCATGCAGCTACTGGAAAGGCAAAGTGCCCTGCCAGGGCTGGCTCTACCTCAGCACAAACTTCCTCTGCTTCTATTCATACCTGCTGGGAGCTGAGGGTAAGCAATTTCTGTGCCATTTATTCACATGAGCATGGCATTTGTCTCGGTAATGTTAATTGGTGTGGCAGATCCAAGTATCCACCATAGTGGGCTTTCATGGCCTTAAAGGTACATTCTTTGAACGTTTTGTCATTAAAAAAATAGCTCTTGATAATTACAGCTCCCATAATTGTGAAAAAGCCATTATAGCAGACCTCACAGTATGAAGGCAGACTTGAAAAGCGGTGTGGAGAATGGATGACGCTGAATTTCATGTTAATTTGACACTGAGTGACATTTTCACATTGATGCTGCACAGTGTGAACATTTTCATTTGGTGGTATCAGCAGTTCTCTGTAACGGAGCCATTAAGTACAGTACATCAACAGTATTACACAATAATAATGATGTATCCAGATCACTGTCCTTACAGCTAGAGCCTTAATCACTGATGTCATTATTTATTTTCTCGTGATGACTTTGCAGTGAAGCTAATCATCTCCTGGGATGAGATCTGGAAGCTAGAGAAAACATCTAATGTGATTCTGACTGAGAGCATCCATGTCTTGGCTAATGGGGAGGATCACTACTTCTCCATGCTGCTGCACCTTAATGAAACCTTCATTATCATGGAGCAGCTGGCTGACTACTCCATCAAGCGCCTTTTTGATAAAGAGGCCTTCGAAAGAGAGCCAGCTCTCACCGACCCCCTGCAAATTACCAAGAGGTACTGTCTGTCTGCTACACTGCACAGCTTTACATGATCCTGTTAGCGCTGGCTGCCAGCTCCAAGACACAGAGTAAACATAACGCCTGACTTCTGTCAAGTAGCATTTGTGTTTGTTTTCACCTTTTATGTAGTGCCATGTAGGTCATACACAACAATACCAGTAACAGATATTTTAAAATCAACCTACTGTAGTCAGTTATTTTGACCGTTTTGCCTACATATTCCAGCCTTTGATTTGGTGTTGATTTGCTAGAATCATGCTTGGTAATTTAAAACTACATTTCTAAATGCTGTAATTTAAGAAGAAACTGACCTTTTAACAAAGTAAACTACCTGTCCATACTATGATATATCTGTCGTAGTAATATCTATATTTGTAATAATTTAAAGCACTCAAAAATAGGTTGTTATGAGACTCTGCGCATGTGTGTTCTTCCAGTGTGGAGGCTGCAAAATGATGATTTTATGAAACTTACTGGTGATGTTCTGCCCATGACATTTCTTTCTGCTTTACTTCCCCCTCCAGAGGCCTCGAAGCTCATGCAAAGAGCGAACAGTTCCGGACATTTTTCAGGCTTCCCAAAGAGGAAAACCTGTTGGAGGTGCATGAGAGCTTCCTGTGGGTACCCTTCAGCCATTTTAACACGCTTGGCAAGATCTGTTTGTCTGAGAATTACCTGTGTTTTGCCAGTCAGGACGGAAGCCAATGCCATATCATCATTCCAATGCGAGAGGTAACGTGAAACTAAAACTGTATCACTGCCAATGATACACAGTCTCAAATCGCTCTCTCCTTACTAATAAATACCAGGTAAAAAGTGACTGTTTGGTCTGTCAACATTACCCTCTGCCAGGTTGTGAATGTTGAGAAGCCCGATTCCAACAGCAGAGCTTTAACGGTGTGTGTGCGTGGCAAGAGGGCGCTGCGTTTCTCTGAGGTTCGTGACTACCAGCGGCTTGCAAACACAATCCGTAGCAGGTGTGGGATTAGTGCCAGCCCTCAGCACTCTGCTTCATCAGAGGTAACATGTTGTTTTTATTTGTGCCATTTTTACTCTTTTACTCACAGTTTCCAGTTGATTCGTTTTACAGTGGTTTCTGACAATGAAAAATGATGTCTTTATCACTAAGGCTATACGAGGTGAATGCCAGTCACTCATCAACCACTTTGAGGACAATCCAGACGATGTAACTCTGATGGTCGGGCAGAAAGACAGCAGCAAGGCAGTAAGCACTGAGGCTCTCATGACTGTTTTCCACCCTCAGGATGTTGAGAACCTTGACCCCAAAATGGTAAATATCAGAGTTCAGTTCAAATGAAACGTACGCCTGTTTTCATCAGAATTTCCTAAATCTGACTGTATTACCTTGATGTAATTGTAATGCACTAGAACCTGCGGGTGGGTGTCGAATCGAGTCAGGACATAAATAAAAAGGAAGCATGCATCTGTTTATAAATACTGCCATCTGTGTCTTTGACAGCTTAAAGAAAAGATGAAGGAGCAGTCTTGGAACATCCATTTCTCTGAATACGGACGTGGCACAAGTATGTTTTTCACCAGGAAGACACGAGACTTGATTGTTCGTGGTGTCCCTGAAGCTTTGAGAGGAGAGCTGTGGATGCTTTTTTCAGGTATGTAAACATCAGACATTACTATGCTGTGTTATGTAAGTGATACAATGTGTCAGAGTTTTGCTAATGAAGACTTGCATGATTGAATGTGTGTTATGTACTCAAGTGCTCTCTCAGCATGAATAATTAAGCGAAACATGGTTGATGTGGGATCACTGCAGCATCTGTTTTTGATGATTTGACTCTGTAGGAGCTGTAAACGACATGGCCACTCACCCCGGCTATTACACCGAGCTGGTCGAACAGTCTCTGGGCACAAGCACTCTGGCTACAGATGAGATCGAAAGAGACTTACACCGCTCTCTGCCAGAGCACCCCGCCTTTCAGAGTGACACAGGAATCTCTGCTCTGCGCAGAGTCCTTACCGCTTATGCCTGCAGGAACCCTAAAATTGGCTACTGCCAGGTACTCAAATTTGTTTAGGCTCGTTTTCCACCACCTGCTTTTAACAGAGAGAAAAGCACAGATTGACACTGATAACAAACACTCAGACGCTATTAGACACTCTGGGTAAAATGCATGAACAGCTGTTAGCCAATTTTTGTAGCTACAGTTCTGTCATCACAGAAAAAATATGAATATGAAAAACATGCACACGAAAACAATAACCAGGAAGTGTCTGGCCATTTTGTTCTGATAATCATTCTTTATTTCTGCATTTTTAGTGGTAGTTTATGTGAGATTATCCTTTGTTTCTGTTGTTAAAACAATGACAATGACAACAATGGTGAAATGTCTGCAGTAGCACACACACACACACACACACACACACACACACACACAACAGGTGAAGAGGTGGAGGCTGTGGTACAGACTTGAAAACGCTCATAACACTGATGGTTTTAAACACCTGCGTCCTTTACTATGATTGGTCAGTTTGTGACAGTGGAGTGCAGCAGCTCTGAAAAGTAGACTTGATTTTAAAAAAGGTCAATTTCTTTGAAAAAAAAAAAACAAAAAACCCTGGAGCTCAGGAAATGCCACAAATGCTCTAAATCCACCAAAAATATTTTTTAAAAGGCACTGGTGCTCTGAAAAATGCGCCTGGTGGACACACGCACACCTTTATACTGGCTTCTTCTTTGCTCCATTTTTAAAAGTCTATCCTTTTCTACTGTTTAGGCCATGAACATTCTCACTTCAGTCCTCCTGCTCTACGCGAAAGAAGAGGAGGCTTTCTGGCTGTTAGTGGCTGTCTGTGAGAGGATGTTGCCGGATTACTTTAACCGCCGAATCATTGGTGAGGGGGGATGCTTTTCTAAAACTGTTTCTGGCGGTAATTTGTGGACCTAAACTTTGAAGTAAGTGCTCTTTAATGTTGCCGATGTTTCTCCAGGTGCTTTGGTTGACCAGGCGGTGTTCGAAGATCTGATTCGAGAAAACCTCCCGCAGCTGGTGGAGCACATGACAGACCTGAGTTTCTTCTCGTCTGTGTCCCTGTCCTGGTTTCTCACTCTCTTCATCAGCGTTCTGCCTATAGAGAGTGCGGTGAACGTGGTGGACTGCTTTTTCTACGACGGCATAAAAGCCATTCTGCAGCTCGGCCTAGCGGTGCTTGACTACAACATGGAAGCTCTGATCAGCTGCCATGACGATGCGGAGGCTGTCACCATCCTCAACAAGTCTGTGTCAGCTAGGGCCGGCCAACTCACTTAACTATTTTGAAAAGTCACTGACATATTTTAACATTATTTCACTGTAAAAATTGATTCCGTCGTTGTTTCCTGTTCAGATTCTTTGACAGTGTGACAAACAAAGACAGTCCGTTGCCTCCAACAGTGCAGCAAGCATCAGTGGGCAATAATGATAAATCATCCCACTTCAACGTGGATATCAGTGAACTGATCCGAGAGGCCTATGAGGTACTGCAACATTTTCCAGTATCAGTTTATTTCAGTGATAACTGCAGTGTGATTGATTCAGTGAATTTTCTTTGGTTTTAGAAATATGGAAATATTCGCTCAGAGGAAGTCGAGAGTTCACGGAAAAGAAACAAACTGTTTGTTATCCAGACGCTGGAGGATACAACCAAGCAAAATGTCGTAAGCGGCCGTTGCGTTTACAGTTATGTAAATGTTTCATGTAATTCAGTTGTTAATATGGCATTAAGGATTGATTTAAAATTTGTTTTCAGATTCGTGTGGTGTCCCAAGAAGTCAGATTTAGTGCCTCACAGCTTGATGAGCTTTATAATTTGTTCAAAGTGAGTTAACTGCTTGGCATACTTTATATAATACAGTGTCTTCCTTGTCAACATACATAAATGACAACAGTCAAAATAGAAAAGGAGAAATATCTTGAAATAAAAAAAAATATATATATTGTCTTTCAGAGGCAGCATTTCCTCAGCTGCTACTGGACAATGAAGAGTCCAGTTCTGCTCCATCATGACCCCAGTCTGGCCTATTTGGAGCAGTACCAGTTGGGTTTCCAACAGTTCAGTGTGCTCTTCTCCCTGCTGGACCCCTGGGCTTTTTGCACCAACAAGAGCACCCTCTCCCTCTGGGTCTTCCGGCTGATAGACGAGAACCAGGATGGCCTTGTCAACTTCAAAGAGTTCTGCTGTGCCCTTGGTAAGTTCACTCGTTTCTCTCCCCCTTCACTAATGCACTTGCTCACCCCGATGTCCACTATCTGCTGTAACAGTGTATTGCTTCTCCTGCAGATACTTTGTACGGTGGATCTTTCACAAATAAGCTGAAATTCCTCTTCAAGCTGCACCTGCCACCAGGTGAGTGACTAACACTGGATAAAGCCAGCAGCAGCGAGTCTAAATCTAAATGACAAAAATAATACTTAAACATTTCTCACGTGACAACTCTGACCTCTAACTCTAACCCTTTGTGTTGTCTCAGTGGCATCTGTCTCTTGTGTTTGTGTATCTTCCGCTTCAGCCTTCTGACCCATTTCTTTCACAACATATGTAAAGTGATGATAGACTCCCGCAGGTTCAAAGTTCAAGCACAGCAAATGTTTTCATACAGGATTCTTTACAGTCTCTAAATTCTGCCGTCATCACATGACAGCCATAACACAACAGCAGTAGACATACAGAAGCAGCCTAACGTAAAGCACAAGGCCAGCTAGAGTTACATCAGTCTGTGGTGTGCAGGGCTTGACAATGTATGAGTTGTCATTTCAATAATCCAGTCCATAACTCAGCATTTGTTGACTGAGCTCATTGCCCGAGGAAAGAAACTGTCCTTGAATGTGTGGCTCTTGTGTGCATGATGTGGCACTATGTGCTTGAAGGCAAGGGTAAGAATAGTCTATGTCGGGTGAAAGAACTTTGCCATGGCAACGATTGGTGTAAGGAGCTGTAAGGGCTTTTTGCAGTGAGCTACTTTCTCCACAGAGTGGATCCGTGATGAGATAGAACTGTTCAAATTACAGCTGACAGCTTAGCAGCAGATGAGTACTGGAGGAGTCAGCGTTTGTGATGTGCCAGCCTAGTGAACGCCAAGCAGCAAAGCTTGTTTTATGTCTTCACGGAGAGTGCACATTGCTTCAGCACCAAGGACAGGTCTCACCCTGGTGCCACAATCCAAACAAGATGGTATAGGCCCAGTTCCAAGCCCTCAAACATTAGCTGTTTTCACAGTGGGACAGCCCTGAGCCCTCATTTACTTAGCTAGAGCCCACATCAAAGTCTGTGTTTGTAAGAGAGGACATTGGAACTGGGCCAGACACTCCATTGATCTGGAAAATGAAATCATGTTCTATTTAGAGCTGATAGTCTGTATGTTTTTGTTCCAAACACACAGTAACCCGCTGATTGCACTCATCAGCTTTCACACGATACATGATGTGTATCATGTGTGACAGGTGGTTTTAGGGACAATATGCATACTTTACCCTCCTGCATGGTTTGTACAAAACTGTTACAACCACTGATTGTCTGCATCAACATTTCTCCAAGTCTTTAACTTCTAGCAGAAGATAGAAATTTCAAAGCCTTACCAAAGGCTGTAGTTCTGTATACCACTGTGGTATACAGAATGGAAAATTAGTGTGAGGGTTTCTTAAAAGAAAAGGCCACAGATATTCACAGCAATTTTCACAGCTGCTCATTAGTTATCTTGAATTTGGCTGATTGTTTGCACCGGGGTAAAGATCATGCAGTTCCTGCATCCTCTGGGGGGCATCAAGTGTTCAGTAAATTTGTTAATCTGCTTATTATATTTTAAACAATATTTAATATTTTAGGTGGAAATGTTGACATGATGCTGTGTTGGCAGTTGAGGATAGTTCACCACGATCAGTGATCAAATTGCACAAACACAATGACTGACCAACCAACATGGCAAGTTTTAGGCTGTGCTGCTAGTGCAGCTCAAAGCTATCAGGCACATATAATAACACTGTTGGCTTGTGAGGGTAATTGTTTAATCCAGGCGTGCAAATTCACACGCATCCATGAACACACACATACACAATCATCGGTGGGGGTCAGAGTACAGAAATATAGCACATGCCAAATGAGAAATTAAAATTATAAAGACAGCATTTTTATATACAAGGAAATTCCTTATTTGATTTAAAAAAAATCTATTTTCATCGCAGGGAAGGATGTTGAATTTAACTATGGTCAAAGAAGCTGAAAAGATAATGAAATGTTGCTCAATCTTAAGTTCTTAAACCTCCAAATTGATTATTTTTTATCAAAATGATTATGAATGACACTGATACAAATAACTAATGAGTTAAAAAAAAACATTTTTTTTAAATCTTATTTGAACTTGGTGAAATGCACATTTTTACCTTTTATCTACCATGTTAGTCAGCTAGCTTGCTAAGTTTAATTACATAGTTAGCACAGTTATTAGCAATAATTAATGTTATTATTAGTGACTAAAGTTACTGTGACAAATTAAAAGATGACAGCAATTAAAGCCAACATTTTAATATATAAGAAAATGAGACAGATTCAGGCTGCTAGCTGCTGCTAACTCTTACTAGCTGCTTATTAGGTGTGTGTCAGTTTAACGTTATAACCTCCACAAAAAAGTAAATTAGTGAGCAGGAAAAGACAAGAAAGGCTCTGAAAAGAAGAACAGCAGGAAGAGAGAGACTGCAGCAAAAAAAGTGACAAAACAAAGCAAAACATATTTGTTCTGCTTAATATATAAATGTATGTTTATATACATGTGATCTAACTGTACGCAGAGTTACCAGTTAATTGCAGGACTGCATTAGACTGTATCTAATGTAAATCACTCCTTGTATATGGACATCTGTGTTGTATTTAACCACGTTCTCTAACTGATTTCATCTCCATTGCTCATGTGGCTCCTCTGTCACCTTTGTCTCTTCATCTTTCCTTTCAGTGCACTCAGACTATACTATATCTTCTAGCTTTCACAGGTAGTCCTTTGCACGTAAAGGAACAAAGAATCCAGCACTTAATTCCAGTGACTGAAGACTCTTCTCACTTGAGTAGACTCACTGGTTAGCCTCTTTACTGTTTCTTTCCCCTTAAATCTCAAATCTCACTTTTCCCTTTCCCCCTCAATTCTGTCTTAATTGCCTGACTTTATTGAATGCACTTATTGTTCTTGAAACATTTCTCAATGCAGTTTGCTCACATGCAGCTTCTATATTTCAGCATTTGATCTTCCAGCAGATGGTGTGATAAGGAAAAGCCCTGAAAGAGGTAGCGTTACACCCATATTTATTGCAAACACCCCATGGCTCAACAAAAACTGTAAAAAAAACTGTCTTACTTTTGTAGGATACTGAGCAGTTTGTGTCTGAAATTGACAGGTAGAGGAAAAGTGGACCTGCAGGCCTACTTGAAACAATGGCAAAATGAAATACTTAAGAAAGAGGAAACCATCAAGGACCTTCCCAGAATTAATCAGGTAAGATTTAACATCACATTTTCAAGTAAAATTACCCACATGACATGTCAAATAATTAACAGAAGTACAATGCATGTATTTCTTTCTCTCTTAGACTCAGTTCATCCAGTTCTCCAAGACCCTGTACAACATTTTTCATGGCGACCCAGAGGAGGAGTCTCTGTACCGTGCCGTGGCGCATGTGACCAGCCTTCTCCTGAGGATGGAGGAGGTGGGGCGGAGGCTGCAGGAGCCGAGCAGCCCACCTGCATCCACACAGCCTGCCAACTCTGCTGCTGCTGCTGCTGCTGCTGCTGCTGCAGGGGACGAGTCCTCCACAGAAGAAGCGTCTACCACCCCTGAGAGCTGCGACACCTCCAGCTCCCACAACAGTCAGGATGCAGGGCCTGACCTCTCGGAGACGGAGTGGTCGTTTTCGTTCGAGCAGGTCCTGGCATCTCTGCTCAACGAGCCGGCCATAGTCAACTTCTTCGAAAGGCCTGTTGACATTGAGACTAAAATGGGGCAAGCCAAGGTTGCCCAGCTGAAGCTAAAGGCTAATAAGTGAACGGATGCATAAGTGAATTACTTTGCCTCTGATTTGAACCCAGAAGTCACCATGAATTTGTTTTCTCCACTCGTATAGGGCAGTGGGTTTTGGTGAGGCAGAGAGTAAGATTGCTGTTGAAGTTGCATCATGAATGCAGAGGAAACATCAGATTTTTGAAATCAGGTGCAACGTGTGTATGTGGCTTAATTGTTCAGATGGATAGCAACAATGGCTGATGAAACAAACGAGTCACTGTAAACACTGTCGTAACCGTCCTCTGACCAACACCTTCAGTGCATTCTCATGTTAAGCCTCATTGCAGACTTTGTCATTCCTCGAATCTGATTATGCATTTTCAACCTCACTGATGAATTAATTCTCTCATGTAGCCTCAGAATCTTCAGATTTTAAGTTAAGTTTACAATATATATTTTCCCCTGTATGCCATAAAGCACATAAAGTATAGTTTTGTATTGTATAAGGGACATTCAGTTCTGTCCCCTTTATTCAGAAACATGTCTGAAGAGTTTGTCCTTAACTCTCTGTCTCTGCTGACGCGCACCTCCACAACGAATGACTTGACAAGGGGACAGAGAGTTCACAGGAAGACTCTTCCTTTGGATATCTTGACATATTTTCTCTTGCAGATTGGTCGTCACTGCTGTAAAGTGAAACGTACTGTAAATGCGAACCTGTCCTGTGACTTCAGTGTCTCCTGGTGGGCGTTATCCTGTAAACCTATTTTGAGAAACACCAGCTTTTCAGTTGTGTACAGTAGGACAGGAAGTAAGGACAAGCTGTAGTTTTGTCCATGGAAGCCATAAATTGATTGCAGATATAATCTAAGTGAGGATGTCAGATATTATTTATTGAGAGCATAAAAGATTCGATTACGGTGTTACACATTTGCAATAACATACAAAAGAGAATGACATACTGCCACAGCACACTCATCTGTCTCCAGCAGCAGCACACCTGGTGATGATATTATAGCATGATGTCAAATATGTTGAATACAGGAAACATAGGATCTGTAAAGGTGAAAGTGTAAAATTCCACAGTGCTGCTGCAGGGAAATCACCTGCGTCCTCCTCCGAGTAAACTAGAAGCTGTGTATTAGTCGAGCTTTTAACACTGACCTGAAATTATGTAGAAAACATGCTGTGTGTGATCTTCACAGTGCGATTGGTTGATGTACTGTTTGCTCATGTTCGTCTTACTGTATATGTAGGATTTCACGCTCTAGTCTAAGTGCAGCACTTTGTACATAGAGGTCAGTTCAATAGTCGTTTATTGATTATTGTATTTAAGAGGCTTGTATTGAAAATGTAAAATATGAGCTTGTGGACTGTTGTGGACACAACTTCAACCTTTTGAAGGACATTTAGTTTTATCAAATCTCAGGGTGCAATTTGTGTAAAATAAAAGGGAGTTAAAGGGATATTTTTTCGACCTGGGACATATAAAATATATGACTGAGTTTGACATTTTTGTCTGTAACATTAAAATATAGAGCATGTGTAGCATAGTTACAGGATTTGCCACATTCTGCTTGCCTTCAGCGAACAGCAATTATTACTGCTCGCTACAGAAAGCCAGATTTAACTTGCAGTATTTCAGTTATTGCTTTCTTTTTATCTGTGCATTTTCTGCTTTGCCGCTCTGTTCTCGCTTCTATCAGTCAGTAATTTGTGAGTGTTTGAGATTCACAAGCTGTAGATATGCCTGTATCCCGGCCAGATCTCAGAGGCGTTGGATTCCTAAAGGTCACGACCACTTCAGCCTCAGCTTGTTATCTCCAGGGGCCAAATTCACAGATTTATAAAGCTTTATCTCTGCTTGTGTGGGGGAAATTTGTTTTAGAAGCTTCTTAAGTGCAAGTGCAATTCTTTGTTTCTTATATTTGTATTATTTTGCCATTTGCTAGAAATGTTTCAGATTTTTTTTTTCTCCTTTAATTGCTTATTTTTTCACTTGAGGTTTAAAAGCTTCCAGTCTGAAATGTATTCTGTAGTGTAGTTTTTGGGTTAATAGATATAGATTGTTGAAATGAGTTGTAGATACTCATTGAAAATAAGCATTTTGCAAACAGTCGTTACCCATTAGAAATGAAAATACACATCTGTCACTGTTTACATGACTAATGTAAAAGAAAAAACAAAATACACGTACACCTCATTCATCTTCAATAAATCCAAAGCTCCATCAGTGACTTCAAGCCATAGAGTTTCAACAGGAGGGGTCATCTTGGGGCTCCAGGATCTGAGTATCTGATCATCCTGCAGCCTTTCAAAACAGCAACTCTGTTTCTATCATTTCATACAATCATATCTGACCATGGTCTGACTATTTCAATATGACTGTTCCTCTGCAGTTTCACACTGCATTTGTAACGTCTCCAAACTTCACAAAACGATTATGAAATGCAAACTACAATGTCTTATCAAAGTATGTGTTGTAATCTTTTTGTGAGGGGTTTTCATTTCAGTTTATTGCATGTTTTGTCTATTTCTGATTATTTGATAATATCTTAAATATTATTAAGAGATATTAAGGAAGAAATATAGAGTGGTTGAGACAACACAAACCTTTTGATGCCCAATAAATCCTATCTGTGTTTCTTCAGGCTTTGGTTCTGGAAAATTGCTCTAATGATGAGTTTTTTTTTTTAGCTTGAAATAGTTTGTGGTTTCCCCATGCCAGGGAAATGCATTAAAGGAGATGACTGTAGGAACAGAGGAAGGAAAATCGGAAGCTTGGAAATCTTCATCCCCCTGGCATGCTGTCAGTTCTGCCATTAAGCATCAGAGTGTATACAGTAGGCATGGATAATGTTTCAGCTGCAGCATTAGTATATGCTTAATCGAGTCCTTTATATGTGCAATTGTAGTCTACAGCCTCCATAGTCTGTAGCTTTTGATGAAACACTTGTTTTGCTAAATATGTGAAGCACAGATGTTTCTGTTTACCTGCTTGATTTGGATTTTTTTTAATTCCCATAAAAATGTACCGGAATAAAGAGTGATAATTATATAAATAATAAGGTTTGTGTCATACTTGTGAACGTCATCAAACGTCATTTCTTCATATATTAAAACTAGTGATTCATGAATTTAAATATGACTCAAGACATGTTAACTGGAGCTTGTTCATTTGTGTTTTAAAGGTCATAAACTGGGTTCAGCTATATATACCTTCTCATATGGGGGTAATTCTGTAGGACTTTCATAGTATAATAAATATAGTCATGTATTTTATCTGTATTTTAAAGTCATAAAAATCTTTGTGTTGCTGCTCATGTTTTTCCTCAATACCAGAAATTATGTATGTTCAGTATCACACTGTTCATATTCCTACCTTTCATAGTATCTCATTATTAGTCTCTATGCCCTATTTCTGAACCACAAATCTATTTTTCATTCATATATACTTTATCAGTCATTCATAAATGGGTGATTAATCCTTAATTAAGCTTTCAGAGAGCAGAGAATATTCTTCAGATTTCACACTCTTTGTTTATGGAGAAAAAGACATTTACAATCACACTATGTTGTGGTCTTATGTCACATTAAACAGGATAACATAACAGCCATAATGATTTAAATGAATGTTATTGAAAATGCAAGTATGAACAGTATGTAAGGGTTAATATCTCTGATGAAAAGGTGGACCAGGCAGCTATGACTCAATATATGTTTATTGTATCAATCACAGTGGTAAGCAGATTCCAAACCCACAGGTCTGGAAATGATTTGCCCCCTCACAACAGTTGACTCCCCTGCCAACAAACAAACAATAAATATCTACAGTCTCTGGCATGTTTCCTGCCCAGACCCAGGCCCATAAACGCCTTGAGGGTGTCATATGGTGCCCCAACCTACAGTAAGTAATGGAAAATACCCACATTAGGCTATAATGGTTATGTTATAATGTATTTGTGAGGAAAATGGCAGTCTCATAACATTTAAAAACATTAACCCTGCTTGGGGAATAAAGGTGAACACTAAACTACACTGACTTTACTCTCTTGCTTTCTGGCTTGCCACATTTACATGGGAGCATGATGCCAATGAACACCTTCAAATAAGCATTCGAAATCTGCTTTTGCAAACCTGAAATTGAAATTCTTTCAGTCCACATGGTAATGATGTGTAGAGCATGTAAAACTAAATGAATTAGGGTTAGGGTTAAGGTTAGGGTTAGTGCAATCATGTACTAAGGGCCAATTTTTGATACAAATGGAAGCACAACTCTTGTTTCTTTCTTATCCTACAGGTCACTCTTCTCCATTAAGTATGTCATATTTTGACCCTTGGGGCAGCCTTTATAACGAACACTTACTGCTGCAGCACTCTGGCAACACAGTAGCGACAAAAATAGCTTCTTAGTGGGATGACAAAAACGGCATCATACATGTAGGCCAGCAGTAAATCATCATTAACAGTGAAATGCCCCCACGTTCTTAAAGTATGCACTCTGTCTGATTTACGGGCGACAGTGTGACTGTGTGACGGATGGTCTCTGCGTATTACTCATACTATTCTTGCTCAGAGATTTGGTTGCATATGGTTGTAACCTAGAGTTCGTAACCTCCACCCCCTCATCACCTGTCTTTCTGTCAAGGCTGCTTTGAAAGATTGAGAGTCTCATCTTGGTTCAGAATATTAATGAAAGTCAATGGACCTAAAATATTTCTCCTTAATTCTCACAAGCTAATTTATAAACAGTTCCACCTGACTAGACCAGCCTACCACCGCTATGGATCAGATTTTAAATCATACATGCCACTCAATTAATGGAAACTAATGTAAAGAGTCCTCATCAAATATGAAGATAAACTTGTATTTGTAAGAACATCAAACTGTATTATTTAAAAATGTAAAACTAAAATGAGCTTAAATAAGATAAACCATACGCTTCATCACACACAGGAAACACGTATTTACAGTGTTTGACTGAATGAATGAAACTATTTCAGATGTTAATTCTGCTGCAGGGCAGAGAACAGATGATGCATGTTTAATGACTGTCTGCTATTTGCTTGTTCAGATGGCATCAGTTTCACATATTTGCTCTGCCTCATGATTAGTCTTTATTCTTCGTTGGGCAGATGGATCCATTGGATACAGCTCGCTGTTACAACAACTTGTTGTTGTTGCTGACGGAGGATAAGAAAGTTTTGGTCCCCTACCCCCCATTTCAACCACAATGCTCCTCCAAGTGTGCACGACAGCTATTTATAGCAGCAGTGAGGAAGCCTTTGAAGCATAGCTCTCACCAGTGTATGATGGTATGTGCTTTGGAAATGGGTCCATCCACACCACACTCAGTCTGTGCAGCTGGTGGAAACCAAGCAGTTAACATGGCAACTTTAGGCAAAAAATAGCAGGGCTGCATTGAAGCACTGGGCAATCCTGTATTTATCCAGTAGTTCCTCAGACCCTGTATTTACTACAGTGTAATTAACTACATACATGTACTTAAACATTTTCTGTGTAGACATCATTGAAGGTTGATGTTGTTTGAGCAGTTTAATTAAACATGAATGATAAAAAATTAATCTTTTTTACAGATCTTTTAAAAAACAAATTGATCCATTCTGTACAATACTTGGAGTTGGTTCCCTGCCCGAAGAATGGCCACCGACTTCCATCCAATCAGGTGAGAGTATAGGATTTGATGCTGTTTTTGGCCAATCAGAATCCAGATTTGGACTTTTCTGCCTGTGGGGAACTAAACCTTTTACTAAGTGTTTATTGGATCCTTTATTTGTGAATAGTTTCAGTGAATAAATCTCAACTCTATTCTAGTAGCTCATAATGTTGATAGCTAAATACTGTTAAACTGTATTTAACAGTTTCAAGTCAAAGTAATCAGCTTTCTTTTCATGTCTGATATGTGGTTATATGTGTAGAACTGATTCAGAGGTGAATGTAAAGCCTTTTCTCATGTTTACGTCCAGTTGTTTAAGTTGTGGCCAGCAGCATTTTGCCTGTCTAATGCAAACCAAACTGATACAGCATCTAAATACTTGAAATCTAACTGTGACACATTAATTTCACTCTTGTTGCTGTGTTAAACACTAAAACATCAGTTGTCTCATGAGAGATTTATGTGAATGCCAACAGTCTGGCTCTGGAACTGTGACATTTGCTGAACTGCGGGATGGATACTACATTTTTATGTCTGTAGTGTTATTTACATCAAACCATTCTCAACTTGCCTCCAGCAGTGAGTATGCTAAGAGAAAGCTGCATGTGACCGGACGTGAGCATATCTATGACATTTTTATGACAGGTGAGAGAAATGGATATGGAAATGATTATTTTTAGCCTGTTGATGCTCACAGTAGATCTGATATGTGAATTACAACAGGAATATTGACAGGACAATACTTTGGTGTACATCAGTTTAATCAAATTTCACAGTCACAAATAAGCAGATATTCTTCTATGTCAGCAAATCTACCTTTTGTAGAAAATCTGAATGAACACATTTTTATCAGTTGACATTTTTTGCCAATATTTGATCGATAAAAGAAATGTTTAATGGACAAAACATCTCATACATTAAACTACAGTAAAGAATTAATTATTTGTCACACATTTGCAGGAGTCTGTTGCTTTTGGTTTGGTATCTTTTCATGTATTTCACAGTTTTAGTTTGAATAAATTGATTGTAAACAGAAAATCTGAACCTTCATTACCCGCAAAAATGGAAGTTCATTAATGACAAAACCATTGAGCGAGAGCAAAACAAATCTGAGCATTAACTATATCTGCAAGTAAACATTTTAGAAAATGTCAGAGGAGATTTGTAAAGACAAAACATTTTTTGAGAGCATAGTTGATGTTTTGATACCATGAAAGGAATTAAGACTTAAATTGTGATTTGAATGAGCGGTGGGGCTTTGTGTGCTTATTATCCTCAAAGTTTTATTCTTCAAACACAACTCAAACTCATAGTGAAAGAATAGAGAAATGTATTCAAGTATCACCTTGTTAAATCCTGCCTTTTAAGGAACGTCAGGCTACTTGCTCTCTCAGATCTGCCTAAAACTTATGACCCTATGAGCCATTTATAGGTATGTATTGCTAAAGCCCGTTGGTAATGACCTCTCATATTAAGAGGTTCTGTGATTTGGAGAAAACAGTGAGAGCAGATTGCAAAAATCCCAATTTTGCACTTTGTCTTATGTTTATACATCTGTCACTGTGAGCTCTTTAATCTTGACAAATTGATCACAGCTTTAATCTGTTTTGTCTTCATGCAATAGTTTTGTCCCTACTAATCTTCCATACTCATTCTAATATTTTCATAACCCAATGCACCTCTCATGTTGTTCCTGAGTCTTGGATAAAACCACAGAAAGTCCCTAGACCTTCAGATCATCTAGCCTACTCTTGTTATTGCTATGCTTGCTTGATTGACTGTTTCGGCGCTGGCTCTCAACAGGCACCTCAAAGACAGGACTAGAGGTTTTGACATCATCTCCCTCTGCTCTACCTTTCCTCTCTGCAGCCATATTGTCTCTGTTCTGCTTGTAAACCACTTTGCTGTTGTAGGGGCTGTAAGGTGAGTTTGGCTCTGCCATGCTGTACTTTGAATCTGCGGGGAAAGGTTCAGGCACTGCGTGATGACCAGGAAAGTAGTTATAGTTTGGGACATAGGGCATGACGGCCTCACTAAGGGCTTTGCGAGCCTCTTTTTCAGCTTGTGATCGTCTGTAGCGTAGGCCCTGGTGGCATTTCTTGAAACCTAGATGATAAATTTCCACCAGGTTGAGCAGCAGTGAGATGCAGGCCACTGCCAGCATGAAGAGGATGAAGACTGTCTTCTCGGTGGGTCGGGAGATGTAGCAGTTCACCACGTTAGGGCAAGGCCAGCGGTCGCAGGTGTACATTGGCTTGAGCTCAAAACCATACAGGAAGTACTGAGCTACAATGAAGCCCACTTCAAACAGGGTCTTGAAAATAATGTTGAAGACGTAGGTTCGCAGCAGGGCGCCTTTCAAACGCACGTGGCCCTGGGTATCTTTCACTGAGGCCTTCTTGGTCTTGTTGCCAAGTAACTGCTGCTGCTTTTCATTCTGGATGGCGAGGTCCTTCTCTTTCTCTTTCTCTTTTTCCTCCATGCGGACCAGATGAAGGATGTGGCCCAAATAAATGAGAGTGGGCGTGGAGACAAAGATGATCTGCATCACCCAGAAGCGGATGTGAGAAATTGGGAAGGTCTTGTCATAGCAGACGTTCTGACAACCGGGCTGCTTGGTGTCACATGTGAAGCCGGACTGCTCGTCGCCCCACACCTTCTCAGCAGCGGTTCCCAGCACCAGGATGCGGAAGATGAACAGCACTGTCAGCCACACTTTGCCCACAACGGTGGAGTGTTCCTGGGCGCTCTCCAGCAGCTTCCCCAACAAGTTCCAGTCCCCCATACTGGCTCAGAAAATTTACTCTCAGCTTTATCGACAAAACCAGGAGAGACGCCTGTAAGGACATGGAGAGATGTAAAATGTTAGGACTAGTCTAGCCATTTAAACTAAAGACTTGGTACACTATGTCCTGAAGCTACAGCTTACAGCAGTAAGTAACTAAGCACATTTATATAAGTACAGTACCTACTAGGGATGCGCAGCGGGCCCAGTATTTGTATTTGCATCTGTATTTGTTGAGGCAGCAAAATTATTTGTAATTGTATTCGTATTTGTATTCGAATAAAAGTGGAAAGAGGCTTAAAAATCTTGTTTTTGTTTTTATTATGCTTTTAATTTTAGAAAATTAAAGTGTTACAATAAGTGTTCATGAATAAACTACCTTATGAAGGAGGTCCCCACACAGGGTCTCAAACTGGAGTCTCCCAGATCATAGACGACTGCGCTGATAACATAGCTAAAACTTTATTCATTGCCTCATTGCAGACAGACCTGTACTTATTTATACACCCATAACACAGAGACAGCACACCATGTAACGTGTAGGGAAGAACTTCAACTTACAACCTAACTTTGTGGAAAAGAGAAGGGGAACGACAGCTTTAGCTCTGGGAAACACCCCCAACTCTGGGAGTGATGTCCAAATTAGGAAATGTGCGTCATGTAGCAGGTGGATGTGACTCCCCTCATTGAGACCTGCTGATAGACGTAACAGTGGAGCAGAGGAGAGAGACTGAGATAGTAATGTAACTGACCTGTGCGCTGGTATTTGACATGTTTTTTTTTCTTCCCGAAAACAAATAATTTTTTTAAATATTTGCATGAAACAAATATTTGTAAAAAACCCACTATTTGTGCTTTGCTGAATAACTTATTTGTATTCGGGCATACCCCTAGTACCTACGTACAATTTTGAGGTACTTGCAGGAGTATTTTCATTTGAGGCTACTTTATACTTTTACATCACTACATTTTACTGGGAAATATTGTAATTTTTGCTCCACTGTGTTAATTTAACAGCTGATTAATATGTTACCTATAAAATATACTATCAACTTATAAAATATGAAGCTTTGGTATGAATTAAAATAACCAACAATATATGAAACAGTTAGGAATTAGCCCCCCTTTGACCAGCTGCAATGATAAAGTACCGCTTACACATGAATCCATTAATAATAATTATCCAATAATAAAATAATATAACAGTGACATGGGTCATTCTAGATGATTATCATATTCTTCATTTGACATTTTGTTGCCAATATTGTTGTACTTTTACCTGTAAACTTTTGAATACTAGACTTTTACTTGTAATGGAGTATCTTTATAGTGTGGTATTGCTAATTTTACATAAATAAATTATGTAAATATGTCTGCATGTATAGGCAAATTATAAAGGATAAATATATCTTTTATAATTTGCTCTCTTTCCCTTTCTTTTTGCTCTTATTCTGCAGCAGGTCTGTTGAATGTGACCTTTGTTTCCCCAAATATGTGGATACCATGAAGTAAATTTGATCTGTCTGTTAGTAATTTTAAATGTGTTAATAATCAATCTGATTCATATGAAAAATCATTTAAACTGACAATTTGTGCATGTATATTCAAATCATATTGAATCCAATAAGCAGATAAGTTGCTGTGCGTTTCACTCATGGAAACCCTTGCATGACAGCTCACAACCAGGGCTGCTGTACTTCCAGAAAGCTGTTTGTATTCATAAATCTTGTGTTCTATCCAGTGATATCTGATAAAATGGGCCAAGACACAGCTGACTGTGTGTGAGAGGAAGCCCTGGAGCATGCTGGGGAAACTCTTTGCCTCGCCATAGATCTTGTGACACAGTACCCAGCAGTCCTCCCCAACTCCAGATTTAGGTTTCTAGTTTAGATTTCAGACCCTACTGGTTACAACGTAAAGAATATTAACTTTAAAAATAGTTGTGGTTGTCCTTTAGAAAAAGGGATCACCAAGGAGAAGTCAACAGAATCTGAATCTGACCACCTGTTTGAAATACATAACGTATGTCATCCAAGAATTGAAGGATCTTCAAACACTTTTCACACAGTTGTAATTGTAATAATAAAGTAAATAAAAAGTAATAATTAATAATAATTGTACTTAAAACTGTGCCTGGATTTCATTCATACATTTAGTTAGATATTATATAAAAGATACTGCAGTTAACCAAATCATAACCTCAGTATGTTTTCTGATTATTAGGTAAGATATCCAAAATAATTATCTTGGGTATCCTTATAAGAAAGGACATACCTGATAATGTTCATTTCCTGCAGCAATGCAGATCCAGAGTCACTTGGTGACCGAGCCTCTTCAGTTCACAGTGAGACCATGTTCTTCTGAACCACTGAGGAAACTGCAGCGCCAAGATAAACTTCTCGCAGATAGTTTTCACTGGGGGGGTCTATGATCCCGCCTGCTGCCCTCCCACTCTGACCTGATCAATGCCCAGTGTTCTACAAGACGAAAACATCCCAGCCTATTGAAAATGATTAAAAACCTTTTTTAAGAGATGTTTTTGTTCAGCTGAGTGGCCACTGAAGAGTCCAGTGAGAATGCAGGTTAGTTTGTCTTACGTGACAGTGTGCTCTAAATATAATTCATGGTGAAGGGAGTGGCTTTGTTGTCAGTCTAGTGGTGATCTGGACTTTGGCGAGCTGACCCTTGACTGTAGACAATGTAGAGCCTTCCTTCAGTGCTGCAGTGAACTTGTTGGATGACTGATGAGCTTTATGCATAGTGGTAAAACATCATACAGGGAGACATATACAAACATAATGCTGTTCTTTAGACTGCATCATCTGAAGTTACTTTATGCTTTGTGTCAACTCAAAGTTTAGCTAAATGCTTCATTTACAGCAACATGTCGCTCTGGTGGAGACCAAACAACAATGGTGAAAAGAAGCTAACTACATTTACACAAGTATTGTACTCATGAGGTACTTTTCATGTACTTTACTTGAGTATTTCCACTTTCTGCTTCTTTACTTAAACTCTATTACATTTCAGATGGAAATATTACACCACTACATTTATTTGATCCGCTGTAATACTGTATAATTGTGTTGTTACAGATTACATTGTCTCAAAGTGTATAAAATAGATAAAATTAGGTCGACCTTTACCAGCGACATTACCACAACAGATACTGCTTACATGTGAATGCATCAGTAACAATAATTCCTATAATATATTATAGTATATATTATAGTATTTAGCTCTACACAACGAGTACTTCTACTTTTTATGCTTCAGTACATTTTACTACTTCTGTTTTAGTACATTCAGTACATTTTTGAATGCATTTTACTTGTAATTTATTGTTTTTAAGTTTTAATTTTGCTACTTTTAGTTAAGTAAATTATCTAAATATTTCCAATATTTCATAATTGCCACAGATCATGGTATCAACTGATCAGTGACAGCTTTTTCCTTGATATCTACCATACATATCATCATACAAGATGATTGGTGAAAAAGCTGAGCAGTGTTGTAGCTGACTGCCCTCACAACTCAGTAATCGATAACTTTTTTTAATGTAAAAGATTAAAATCAAAGTCCACATGATGACCTTTCACAGAGAAACCTTTTCAACCTTTTCAACAAAATGTGTCTGGGTGGGACTAACACAAAGTGTGCTCACACACAGTCACCTGTAAAAACTAATCACAGGCAGGAATAACAGATTGGAGGAATTAGTTTTTGGTACAGTGGTGCCAATTTGTTTCACTTCAACCTGAACTCTATAGATGGTGTGTGTTGACGCGTTCCATAAAAAGAGAAATGCCCTCATGCTCGGTCACGGCAGGTCCAGCTGTCTGCGGGGTCAACCATTGTCACCCGCACACTGACCCCCTTACAAGGCGAGGCTATTGATAACCCAAAACTCTGCACTCTGGCCTTCAGAAGGAGAACTTAATCAGCCTGAGACGTTTCCTCACAGGTGGCAACACGGCTCCGAGGATCTCACAGCTAAAGATGGCGATGGTGACACTAAATGTGTGATGAAGCTTCTTTCATGTTTTGTTTTTTTCTCCCAGTCACACTGCTGACAGCGGAGAAGAATCACAGAAAGCGGCACCGCTGTGACGCTGTGATTTATGGTATTACATGAACTTATTCCACATCAGGAAATCCTACAAAAATACACTTAAACAATTTCAGCCCATTGTATGTTGAAACAAATCCAAATGTCCTATTGGACAATTTAAAGTTATATGATTCCCCTAGAAAGGACAGATATTTCACATGAATCACTTCAACATGTACTGTATGATCCTTTCACAGTTGAATATTTGATAAAATCACACAATTACACAAACTCATGTGGATTTTATTCTGCTGTGTATTGACAATATATAAACATCCAGCTTCAAAATGAATGCATTTTTACATAACATGTTTAGCAATCAGTAGTAAACTTAAATTCAAGTTTTTTTCTGTGGTGGGTTAATGCTTCGTATATATCTAGAGGGAATGTTAAACCACAATCTGTATGAAAAAACATTGTATGATTTAATATTTATGCATTGCACCATGACCTGTGTGTTTAGTATTACATCTCACTAATAACAGTTAAAGACATCAATCATTTCACTCCATTAGATTCGATTCATGGTGGAAAAAAGGCAAAAGCATGACGCTTGTGATCATATGTGATGTAAATAATAAAATATTATAAATCAAAATATTACTACATTGTAGTTTCAGCACTTTTCTGACACAATCTGATGATTTTTACCTTGGACAAATAGCATGTGACAAGAGGTCACATTTCTTGATTCAACATTTTCGTTTCAGCACCTTCATCAAAATACATGAAAATTAAAGCTTATAATGTGGTCAGTTGGAATATTGCTTCATAAATGTTACTTAATTGAAATTTTTTTGATCCAAACATCAAGTTATTATATCATGTCAGTGTTTCTGTATACAGGTTTTTGGTAACTTATTAATAGATACTGTATTTCTTGTGTGAATGTTTTGAAGTATCACCTAAAGTCTGGTGAGAACTCTTGGTGTATTGCACGTTTGTGTTCAACTGAATGCCACCATCATCATACTATGATGTACAGTACCTACCTATGATGTGCACCTTCCTCACAAGTGAAATAGCTGTTACTTGGATCTAAGGTCACTTGTATGTCCCTTTGTGCAGGTATAAAACCCATCGATCTGTTAGTACGAGCAAAGCTTTTGTTGGATCCAAGCCCCCATAGTCGAGTCTCCAGCATTGTGCAAATGCTTGCTGCAGGCCTTCCCAACCAAGAAGACCACCTCTGCGATGTTGAGCAGAATACAAACCCCCGACACAGCCAGCATAAACACGGTGAAGACGGTCTTCTCTGTGGGTCTCGACACGAAGCAGTCCACTGTGTTGGGACAGGGGTACGAGTCACACTTGACCAGTCGGATCATCTTGTAACCAGGGTAGATCATGTAAAACACATACATGAAGGTGACCTCAAAGACAATGCGGAACAACAGGCTGATGACGTACGTCCACCAGAGAGCCCCCGTGATTTTCATCTTCTGGGTCTTTATCTGCTCCAGGTCTTTGGGGTTGGTCCGGCCTGACAGTTTGTAAAGCCTCTTGTCAACGTGGCGACGGTGGGCTACATGCATGGCAACCAACAGAGCAGGAGTGGAGACCAGGATGAGCTGGAGCGCCCAGAGGCGGATGTGGGAGATGGGGAAGAAGTGGTCGTAGCAGACACTGTTGCAACCCGGCTGTTGAGTGTTGCAGGTGAAGCCAGACTTCTCATCGCCCCACACGCTCTCTGCTGCCACTACCAGAACCAGGATGCGGAAAATGAACAGGACAGAGAGCCAGATGCGACCGATGCCTGTGGAGTGTCTGTTCACGCCACTGATAACAGCATAAAATGATGCCCAGTTCATCTTTGGTTCCGGGTCTGATAGAGAAAGTACAAAAGCCACAAATCAAAGGGTCAACACCTGAGAAAATACTGTGCTGAATATTATTTCCTCTTTTTGTGATTTAAGTTTTTCCAGTTCACAAAGAACATAATGCAACACAACATGAATATAAAAAAGATGGGTCACATTCTCAAAATAAAAATAGGAATATTTATTTCCTATCATGTTTCTTTCTTTATATACAGTAAAATAAAAAAATGAGAAAAATGAGAGCTTCAAAAGAGGCAATATCCACCATTCATTTTAACTATTCAGCAAAATCCTGCTTTGTGTGACTCTTCCAGTTGTATAAAACAAAAGTTGAAGCACCAATAAAGCCTGTTAATGCCAGTCCAAGAGATCTGTGTCCTAAAAAACACAGCTGGGAGGATTCTGGCAGCGGTTTACACAACAAGCCTCCAATTACTCGTTTGCAAAAACAAAAAAACAAAAAAGACTCCCAAAAAAAACATTAAATGAAGCAACCTACTTCATTTTTACTCTTCCAGCTGTGATGATCACCGATGAGTCCCATTTTTAAAAGTTTAATTGATGCACAATAATACCTTGTATAACTTTGTAGTCTGTAAATTTGCCCGCTGTGTCTCTAACTGACAGCGCGGCATTAACCACCATGCGTTTCGTGGCATCCTCTCCAATAATTAAGTTAAGGTTAAATTAAATTTTAAAATAAAAATGAAAACAATTCATTTAACTTTTAAACTAATTAAAATAATAAAATAAAAAATAAAATGATTAAATTTTCATATTTACCATACAGAGTATTTTCCAAACTTTTGTAAAAGATTGAGACTGAGGAGCTTGGTTCCTTGTTTAGATTCCTCCAAAACTCACTTTTGTTGAAAATTGTTTGCTCTATACAAATCACTAACAAATATTACTTTCTTATATGGATTAAAAATTAAGAATATTCTCTCACTTGAAGTGTAGAAAAAAATCACTACATATATCTGTAGTTACAATAAAGTAGTGCTATAGTTTGGTTTATACCTTTGTCCTGTGCTGGTACTTAAACAGACTACATTCATAGTATTGCTGAAGCACCAAGTTACTGCCGCCTCATATCAAAGAGGCTGCAGGTTCAGTTCTTGAACCTCTGTGGTCCATCTATCCAGTGGTGACCAGAGAATGATGGGAAACTATTATAAATATTTATATTGTAAAAGAAGCTACAACTATTTTCAAATATTCTGAAAGAAACTTACAATCACAACTTCAGTGCAATGTTAGTATTTGTAGAATAATCCACATAATACTGTACCTTTAGAAACTAAAAGCTGAGACAATTTAGTCCCAGTAGCTAATAAATTACACTCAGAGTTGAACTTAAGGTAGAGCACTTTGTGTGATTTTAAATTGATGAATTGATTGATTCAATTAATGAATTGATGTAAATTTAATTGTCTTTTTCCCATCAAATTAGGTTTTCCAAGTCCAGAATTTTTATTAAGTTTAAAAGGTATCCAAAGTGTTTTATCTCCTTTGTTCTGATCATCATTGATTGTCCTGTTTCTCCAGTGCATGTCCAGTCTGGTATAAATGTCAGAGTTGTTACCGGGCTCAGCAGGAGGTGTAAGAGGCATATGAGGCAGCGTAGAGGACAATGTTGACCCGCTGGTTTGGCATGGATGTGAATCCAGAGAAGAAGGAAGCCTCTCTGCCCCCCTCTGTGGTTGGCAGGCCACTTAAGAGTGCAACACTGAGGTCTGGCACCACACGTCATGTGACATGCTTTCACCAGCCGCCATAGTGTAGCATGCAAAGTGGGCATCTACGCCCAACATAACGGTGTCTGTAATACTCCCTGATTCTTGGCAGGAAAATGTTTTGTGCACCGAAAGTGTCTCCATGTGCAATAGAGAAGGATGTATAATGATTGAGAGAATAAGAACAGTCTAATAACTCTACTTTGTGACCAGCTGTATAGTTATAGATGAATATAACTGAAGCACAGCAAAATAAATACTGTTTTGTTTGATATTCAACCTAGGAAAGGCAACATCTTTTAGATGAGATTTCTAGAAAAACAGATTTCCTGGAGAGTCACAGACTATTCTATCTCTTATGAGGTCTGTAAAGTAAATCATAGACTTCCTATAAGCAAATTTAGACCAGTTGAAGACTCTGAAAACCAACTCCGTCACTTCCCCAGCTAGATGATCTGCTAACAGACTGAGAAACAAAATGATCTTACCTTCAGCTGCAGTTTAGAGTAAAGCACATCCAGAAACATTTACGCCGACATTATCAGACTTTTTTTTTTCAATCTGTGAATGTGAACAAGAGTATCAGAGCACCATGACTTTGCATTGCTAATGGTTTCTCTCACACTAGCCACTGCCCTGCACTGGAGAGGTCATATGCTTCTGTCCGCAGCATTTGCATACAATAGCTCCATTTACAGACACCAAACAAACAGCTTCAGAGTTCAGATCAAACGTTTTAATTTCTGCCCAGCTGAGGAATCTGTGTGGGGGACTGCAGGCTGTCCTCTCGTCCTTATTGTGCTGTGTTCTGCAGAGGAAGTGGAGGACGTTTTTGACGCAATCTGGAGTAAAACATAAAGGTCTATAACAAAGAATGACCCATAAGATCTAAAGATAAGAGGACAAACGTTTATTATAATAATCAGTCTCTCATCTGTTTTTTCCGCTCAGCTTTTACATCCACATTGTTGCTGCCCGCCCGATATTTAACCACTGATTAATCCAGTGAATGATTCTGCTGAGCACATCCCTCCCTCACTCTATGGGACCAAGCACAGTTTGACGTACTTCTTCTAAGTGGGATTAATTTCTTGTTTTCTAGACTGAATAACTTCTACTGCTCACTGTGTTCAAGTGCTTCTACATAAACTCCACTTCACTTTTAGATTAAAATCTACAGAGTGGATGAATGTCATTGCGCCTTGCAGAATGTCAACAGAAGAAAAAGGTCACTCTCATACACATAAACTGCACAATCTGAGTTCAGTCTCCGAGCTGTGAATAATTCATCAGCAATGCTGTACTATTTACTACTTGTATTTTAATCACCAGTTTGATTAAATCGTCAAATATCAGCATAAATATCAATGTTTCTGTTCGTCTCTCACTTTCTCTTCCTCAGTTTCCTTTTATCAATCATGTTGCAGGGACAACACGATTAATAAACACAACATGAATCTAAATATTAGAGTTAAAATTTAGTTAATGTTAATATTAGGATACGTGTTCAGGGAAGTAATGGAAATCAATCCTAAGTGTGTTAGTGTGTATAATGTTGCTTTATGGCACACTGTAAACAACCATCTGCACTGTTTGATGCATTCTGAGCATGTAGCGGCTCAACTTTAAATGCAGGATGTTTAAGTCAGAGGTGAGGTGCAAAAAAAAACAACAGATGTTTATTTCACCAACTACAAACACATTCTTAAATGTCAGACATGGTTCTCAATACAAATACTGTGGACCACAGGCAGTATGTAAATAATAGAAATTGCCCTTAGATAGCCTGCCACTGTCACTGACCTCGACCAACACCACAGTATAGGGGGACACAATAATGAAAACATCATTCATCATGCTTAAGTAACCAAACTACTCAAACTAAGTGTGTTTTCCTTCACAGTAGCAGCTGAGAGGCAACTACAATGTCATCAATCTTAAGAAAAAACATTCAACCCCACAACTTTGTGAATTATTTCCTGTATCACGTTAATTCCTCCAAATGTATATGGTGCCAATCTGTCATGTGCTTCAAATCAATCTAAACAATCTATGCAATGTGCTACAAACAGTACTAAGGACCTTCACTGATGCACATATTTTGAATGGCTGTGAGGGATCTGTACTGCACGTCATGACTTTACTGTTGATTTAATTGCTGCTGTTGTCAGATGGGTGTTCCCAAGACATGTAATTATGTACAAACATTCCTGTGTGATCCCAGCAAGATTTGATATCTCTCATAACCTGTTCTGTAACATATCTAGCACTCCTAATGTTGTTTTTGTGATTGAAGGCTGAAAAGAAACTTAAATCCTAGTGATGAGCTGTGTTTTTGACCTGTATGTGCATGAAGCTTCTTCTGTATCAGTCCCTGATTGCAAAAGTCGGTGAGCTACATGAATATAAGTGATAGTGATCTTTGGCAGGCCCTGGGCATGTTTGACTGACTGACTGAAATTTGTGCACTTGTAATGTAGTTGGTGGATTCAAATACATCATTTAAAATTATGTGTGTGTGTGTGTGTGTCTGTGTGTTTTTTGCAGGACAATCCTCTCTTGGTTCAGTTCAGTCTGAAGGATGACATCTGGAGGTCATTATCAGTTATTGCAGCATATCAGAAATTACTGCTTTGCAGAGGTGAAACTACAGTGAATTCAGTTTTCTAGTGAGAGTGAAAGTACTTGAATGTCTGCCTGAAACGTTGTATTTTTTACACCTCTAATAGTCTCACCAGTAAATTTCAGTTTCATATGTCATAGTTTTAGATTAATGTCTGCATCATACAGGTCTAGATGTCTTGCAGGATTACTGTAGTTGTGCATTGTGAGCTAAGTTTGGTGCGGCTGCCTGTGCAACAAGGACAGGTCATATTGTGGTACATAATCTTGATCGCAGGAACACACCCAGTCACATGCAGGTGTGAGCTGTCTCACTGTGCAATAATCACATGATTCTCGTGATATGTTCATGAGTCTACACGTAACACGTCCATGCAGGTGTGTCTGTATTGTGAGCTGCTTTGAATTTAAAATGATTTGTCTCCAACACACGATGCTACAGTATGTTGTAATATGTTATTTATGCACGGAAGTTTTGCTGAGCGTTGTTCTCCTTTTCAGAAATGTGGTGTTCACTTTCACTCAGTTACAACCACAGCCTGACTGAATGAAACTAATTGAAATTGGAGCAATTGAGGGTTGAAAGGGCACCTCATTTATCAAGCCTACTGTCCACAGATCGGCTTCTCAAACCCCCAGTGTGGGAGCCATTGCTTTAGTGCACCACTGCCCCCATTTAAAATATGTCATATAGAAAGTTTTTTTTTGACTGTATCTGCTATATAAGCTAAATATAAAGCACATTATAACCTCCCTTTTTAAAAAGAAATATGCAACGTGTATACATTTTATTATAAAGGTTATTTGATATTGAATAAGAGACAAGATACCAATCTACATACCTAAATAATCTATCCATCTATCTCTAATATCTGTATACATACTTATTATTGTAAATAAATATCAACATTACGTTATTATTATCTCTTAAATACCATTTTCTGGTAGTTATTACCGATTTGTTTTGGCCCATTTATGAGAGCACAATTAGATAGGAATTACATTATATTTAAGAATTACCAACAGCATTTGAAAGCAGCAGCGTCCACACAATTTGTGTCTGTGCTGCGGCCCCTTTAAGAACCTCCTGGGTGTGGAAAAGGGGAAGTTTTTTTGGAGGGTCCGTAGCCAGCTGGTTACGTCCCGTTCGGCTTTGTCCTACGCTCTACGGACAGATATGGGACTTAAGAATGTGAATAATATTTCTGATAGAAACAAATCACTTTTTTAACGGCTTCTCAGTGAGTTGAGAGCGTGTTTTTGACTTTGGCAAACAACATCTGTTTTTAAATCGAGATAAAGAAGCGGAGGAGGATTAATGGAAGTGTGAAACATCTCGGAATGGGACGCGTCCAAGGGGATTCTCGCCGCTCTTCTAATCACGTCTCTGCAACAAGGAAAAAGTGGCAACGAGGACCAGGATACAATTAAATTAGTGTAAACAGCGCGTCAGACGAGGAAATCGTGAAAGTGACTTCAAGTCGAGCTTTCTTCGGTGTTTGGTCCACTTCGTATGTGACCAGCGGCCGCCGCAGGCTCCCACGGACACCATGGTTTCTCCTTCTCTCAACAGATGAGTGTGTGCAGCAGAAATGACCAGTGTGCTGTAGACGAGCGTAGGCTGCGTGGCTCACTAAAACAAATCCAGTGTCTCTATTGTCCAAAAGCCAGTCGTCCAGAAGATGGGGCATCCGCCTCTGGAGTTTAGTGAGTGCTATCTGGACAGTCCGGAATTCAGGGAGACTCTCAAGTGTTATGAACAAGAGCTGGAGAGATCCAGCAAATTTCTCAAAGAGTTGATAAAAGATGGCAACAGTGTAATCACTGCAATCAAAGGTAAGCATGATCTGAATCTCACAAGTCTTCACGTTAGTAATAGTGTTTGCACTCTGCATGTAAATGGGATGAGTTGACAGAGGTTGAGCATCATTGGGGCCTGTGTGAGGGCCTATAGCATCAATGTGTGTGTGTGTGTGTGGGGGTGGGAGAGGCATATTCAGGGAGGTGCTAGTGCTCCCCTGGGAGAAGACCAAACAGCCATGGATCCTGGTGCAGATGTGCTGCATGACTGGTTCTGTTTGTTTCCAAACTGCACAACAGCTGTCTTCTTTTTTGCAGGATGTGCATCTGAGCATATGTTGTAATCTGTTGCTTTTTCCACTTCTCTTCTCTGAGTCATCTCTCTGCTGCTGCTGGTTTTACTGTGCGACCAGTCCAGCTGATAGTATGGACCAGAGCCAATGACAGCATACAGTACAGTAGATGCATATACTATTTGGGTCAGTGTGGCACCCATTAAGAGGGGGACACTGTTTGTTTTGTTTGACTCATTCTGCTGGTCAAATCACCAGCGACAAGCTTTTCACCTCGGAGACAGAAACCGTCATTGTAGGTACTGTAATAGTGCTGCAGAGGCAGATAATAGCCAGAAGTCACGAGTTTCTGTCGTTGGGGTCAACTGCACCAAGACATATTCACAAAAGTCGCATTTTTATCTCACTTCCTGATGATAAAGCTGCACTGTGATTTACTGTAGCACATCTTCAATTTAAACACTGATCTCCAGCTGCAAAGGTTGTGAAATATGCATTTATCTGCCAAAGGCTTGTTAGTATACAAAAAGCTTCTTAAAATGCACGAAAGCAAGAATCCAAAATACAGTAAACAGATTAAATGGGACACATAATTGGTTGAGGGGAAAAAACATGAAATGGTTGAAAATTTGACAGATAGATAATATTACGGAAGGAGAGATTTACAGGAGGGATTTTAAATACGATACTCGATCTGTTAGCCAAGTTTCTCAGGCAAAAATGCTTAACAGTATTGATCTAACAGTCGCTGTTATGTGTTGATAATAAAAGCCAGACTTAGCAGGGAAAATATATTGCATAGATTACATACTGGCTGCTGCTGTGCTGCTGAACCCGGCCAAGGAGGTCTTATATATGCTTTAGATTTTCCTACCAGGGAAAATAGAAAAACACTCAGTACTTTTACAATTATCTTGAGTTGTATTTAAATATTGAGAGTTAGGTTAAATTCGAAAAAGAGCAATTGTTTATTTCAGGAATTTAGAGCTCCGTTCAAATGTTTTTAAAGAACTAAATCTTGTTTATTATAGGCTATTCTTTGGCAGTTCAGAAGTTTTCCCAAACTCTCAGTATGTTCCAGTTCGATTTCATCGGTGACTCCCTGACAGATGATGAGATCAACATTGGTAAGATAATACAGACACTAAACACACACTTTATATTTACCGGCTATTAAAGTCATGATGATAAACAGACTTTAAGAGGACTTCACTACAGCGGGAGTTTCTGTTTATAATACAATATGGAAAATGTCACTGTCAGAGTAAAGACTACATCACTAGTATTGCATACAAAAGATACTTCCCCTACTTGACCTCAGTGGAGAGGAACATTTTTGGCAGCTGCTTGGTAATTCCTCACAAGTTGAATGTGGTTAAACAGGAAAAAAATGGTTTGGAAAAACAAGTTTCTGTCTTTAAAGCTTCATGACACACAACTGAACGTGTGTATAAAAGAAAAATAGCTGGAAATATTATCATCATCAACCTAGAGAAACCTATATTAGTGCACGTTTGGAAGAAGAGTGTTGTGCTGCTTTTCTTAAGTCTTTCAAAGTGCATTTATTGTGTCACACAGTCAAGAGCAGGCGAAGTCTTCATTCTTCTCTCCATCTTTGTGTTTTCTTCCTTAGCTCAGTCATTCCAGGAGTTCGCTGGACTCCTGCAGGAAGTGGAAGATGACAGAATGATGTTGGTAGGGTTATCAACTTCCTTCAACCTGACTCTGCATCCTGTTTGACTCTCATTAGATATTGTAAAACACATTAACCCACCCTGCCGGAAAAGCTTTTTTGGAACATTCTGATAAGATGAACAAACGCCTGCAAGTTTTTACTTTCGTTTTGTTTTGATGCAAATTTGACTCCTTTTTATTTAAAGTAGATATTCCATCTGTGTCTGTCAATTGAATTATGTTCATTTGATTTCACAAGACACATCCACACACCTAGATACTCTATGAGTTAATGTGTAGCCTCATGTAGAACTGCTATGGGAAATTCTGTTAATTATTCTGCTTTCAGTTCCTCTATCCATTCTCTTGTTCCCTTTTGTTAATGGTCCCATATTGTCTTTGTTTCTTTTTGACACATTTTCATTCTCGTTTTATCTCTTAGTATCACCTGCAGCTGTTATTCACACACTTTAATGCACTGATAATAATACAGAATATTTTCTAAAACTCAGACACGATCTAATCTTTTCATCCTTAGCCCTTGAGCCTCAGGAATCGAGTCATGGCATTATACTGTATGTTATGAGTTAGCAGCAGTTCCCGTTGGACTGGGTTTTCTGGATACAGATCTAATTTTAAAACCAGAGGTCATCTGGTAAATGATGCTTGCGATGGTGTGAAAGAGCTGCATATGCTGTGACCAGTTAGGAAAAATACAGTCACTCACAAAGTATTTATTTCTAAACTTTTTAAAACGTATTTCTGTCTCACAAAGATGTACAATTTATATACAAAGACACTGTGTTAAAGGGTGTGTTTCACATGTGGTAAATACAGTGTGTGTGTGTGTGTGTGTGTGTGTGTCTGTGTGTGTGTGTGTGTGGGTGTGTGTGTGTGTGTGCATTTTGAATTGTACCACAGTAATAGCTGCTCCATATTTTACTGTCCAGGTACAGAACGCCTCTGATCTGCTCATCAAGCCGTTGGAGAAGTTCAGGAAGGAGCAAATAGGAATAACAAAAGTGAGTGTTTTTACTGGTTCCTCTGCTCTATAAGTGATGTGTGGCTTATTCCTGTGAACCAAAGAAGTCAAATTCACGAGTCAGCGCAGGAAGCACTGTTCTACTTTATTGAGTATCGTTTGATTTGTTTCTGTGCATTGAAAATCAAATGATTGTACAACATGCATCCCTTCCTGAGCTACTAACACAGACGAAACAGGATGTTATGAGCTACTTCCTCAAATCTGTCCACTTGTGTGTTTGTGTGAAACATTCACATTTAAGAACAATGAAATCTTAGTCAAGTAGTTTTCCAACTGAGATCAGCACATGTTTTTCCAAAGGTGACCTTCCTGTGCACTCCTTCTCCATCATTATATTTTGCTCATGAAGTCATTATCAGGAAACTCGGTGAGATATCACCTTGATTGTTCAGTATGACATTCAGGCGTTGCACTGGTTTCACTCTGTTTAGAGTAGGGATGTGCAATGATCCATAAATAATCATGATATATGAAAATGGAATTGAAATATAAATGAAATATGCAGGTCCAGATGACTTTGAAAAGACATTCATATTAAAAGTATGTGTTCTGAAAAATGGTTTCAAAGAAAAACTTAAAATATCTTTTGATTGCTCTAAGAAAGAAATCTGTTTAGATTAAGAGAACAGTGAAAGAAATAAAACTTACTAGAGCTAGACTAACCTGTTTTTATATGATGTACTCCCACTGCCATGTCAGATATAACTCCAAATGTTTCAAATGTGTTCATTAATGCATTGATTTTAAACTGAGTGCTCTTTAACTATGTTTTTAGGCTGCTTTTGGTTTTGTCAAGTTTGCATTTGTACTGCTACCACTTGTGGCAGAAGTTGAACTATTTTAACTGTCTATCCATTACTTGTAGCTAACAGTTTTAACTGTTTATTCATTACTTTTAGCTAACTGCTTATACTTTTTATTACTATAAGCTAATACTTACTATAAGTAATAAACAGTTAACTATGTTAACTGTTTATTACTGTTAGCTAACTATTTTAAATGTTTATCCATTACCTTTAGCTAACTATTTCAACACTTTATTCCTTACTTTTTGCTAACTATTTTACTGCTTATTACTTTTAGTGAACTATTTCAACTGTTTATTAATTTTAGCTAACTATTTTAGCTGTTTATTACTTTTATCTAAGTATTTTAACTCTATTAATTTTGGCTAACTATTTTAGCTGTTTATCCATTACTTTAGCTGACTGTTCAGACTTGTCAGCTCAGTTATTGGTCGATATTAGCTTACTCAAGATATATTTGTATCAGAATACATGTTGTTTGATAATTAATAAGAGGTAATTTAGAAACAGTATCTCCCTTAAATACTGTAGTTGTCCACCAAAGAGCTCGAAAGGGTTCAACTGTAAAATGTCCTGGTCAGTATATTGTAGTTAGAATTCTTTTATTTCTGAGGTCTTCTTATATTTATTTCATTATTTCTGAGAGCAGGTTATGAATCGAGTGAAAGAACACCATACTTTTCTAAGCACTTTTTGTCTTTCAGTCAAGCTATGCCAGATAAAAAAAAAATCTTGATTCAATGATACCATAATTTCTAATTTTCATAATTAACACATCTGTCCTGCAGGAAAAGAAAAAGAAGTTTGAGAAAGAGAGTGAAAAATATTACTCCCAGTTGGACAAACACCTGAATCTTTCTGCCAAGAAGAAAGAGAGCCAACTTCAAGAGGTGGGGTGAAGTACGACAAGTATTTTGCATTAATCATATGGCAAAATGTAGAATTGACAGTGTCACTTGCTGCTTTTTTTCACTGCAGGCTGATGAACTCCTAGACAAAGAGCGAGTGAACTTCTACGAATCCTCAGTGGAGTATGTGTACCAGATCCATCAGGTGCAGGACAGGAAGAAGTTTGATGTAGTGGAGCCTGTGAGTGCTGTCTGTGGTGTCCCACTCTTCCTCTTTGCTACCGCACTCATGTAACAAGAGATTTAGGAAACACACAGAACACTTTAGAGGAAAAGCTTGATGACAGGCTACGAAAAATCACTGTAGGCATTCTTTATGGCAGTGGCTCTGTTGTTTTGACTGGTCTCGACTGTTCTTCTTAAATATGTAATTCATGCTTTGGTTGGACAGGTGCTGGCATTTCTTCACAGCATTTTAACGCTCAATAACCTGACAGTGGAGATGACTCAGGACTTCATGCCTTACAAACAAGAGCTGCAGCTCAGCTTGCAGAACGTAAGTAGTGTTACTGGCAACATATGATGCTATTAGCAAGATTTAATGTCCTTATGATACTAAATTGCTGTCTGGTTCTGCTTGCAGACAAGGAACCACTATGAGAGCACTCGCGAGGAGATGGAGGAGCTGATGAAAAGAATGAAACACCCTTCCCAGATCAGTAAAATGCACAGTCTTCTGCCGATGGAGGGTTATCTGTTCTGCCAGGAGAAGTGTAAGTGTTCTTAGGAAGCTTGATACTTGTACAAGCTTGCTTGAATTCCCCCTGTTGCCAGTTCTGACAAGGCCCGTCCTGTTTTCTTTTCTTTCGTCAAACAGGGGCTTTGGGTGTGTCATGGGTAAAATACTATTGCAAGTATCACAAGGAGGGGAGACTGCTGGTCATGGTACCTTGTGAACAGAAACCTACAACTAAACAGGTGCTCCACTGAAAAGAAATATGTTATTATTATTACTCATTATTATTACTACATATCCTGTTCCTGTAATACTTTGTCATCAACAGTATCTATAGGCAGTTTATATCCTCAGACTGCTTGCCCAACATTTGTCTTCTCCCTCACACATAGCCGACCACTTTCCAATTTTACCTCTCTCCCTGCAGGGCCCTACGCAGCTGACACTGAAATCCTGCATCCGCCGGAAGACTGAATCCATAGACAAGCGCTTTTGCTTTGACGTGGAAACTATCGAGAGGTTAGCACAAACAAATCTGAGAGACTGTGAGATGAGGCAATACAAAAGCCTTGTGGGATAAACAGGTTCAGGCGGCGAGGTGAACAGGTGGTTTACAAGGACATAGCGTGAGGGCTAAATGGACTGTAGCCCAAACAATCCCTAAGCAACGGGGCTGGTGCTGGAAACAGATGGCAAACCCAGCGATTTCAGGGAAAGGAACACAACAAGCTCATATTTATATACTGTGAGCAGGCTGCTCAGAACAAGAAGCTTTTTAAAAGACACTTGAGCCATAGGCTGCTTTGTCGTATTCAGGGTTTGTTACTTGAAATCTGTGGAAATGCTTGAATGTCAACAGGGTGTTTTGAAAGGTTTAAAAATAGCTTGAATTATGCATTAAGTGCTTGAAAGCGTCTCTGCATGTTGAGCAACTCATTTGTGCCAGTGTGTGAAGTGAACAACATGGGGAATCTGCTGTTTGACAGACTCAAGGTGGCAGTGCCGTCTAATACAGAAGATACTCATGTCAGCTCAAGATGTTTGAAGGCAAAGTGTGCTCCCAGTACCTGACCCTGACCTTTGACCTTCCTAGTTTGCTCCAGTAATGGAGCAGGACAGTGTAGATGAACCAATGGTTTGGCCATTTCAGGTGTCTAATTCAGACATACTTCGAAACACATCAAGAAAAGCGTTAAAACACCAACACATGAAAGCATAGAAACACTTTTGGATCTTCTTTGCCAAAAATGGATGGCTCCGTGAGATATCAGGGTTATCTGTGTAACTGTTAAAGTGGATAGAAAAGTTATTTTATAAGAGTTTTTAAAAGTTTTTGTAGTTGGTTGATTGGTGCAGTTGCCAAAAAGAGCTTTAAACTTGCAGCACAGTTGTTTTAGTTAACAATTGATTCAGTAGCCTACAAGCTGTAATATTTGGCACAAGACTCTGTTGCTTCTGCAGTAGACAGACTACAACAATGGATTTTCATCATCTCCGCATGCATAATTCATTTGCTACTTCCATCACGGCCACATAAGATTTAATCAAAGTTCATTCAAAATCATTCTTCTTTTTGTGGTGTTCTTGTTATTTTGTCCACCCTGTTTTGCTTGAAAGATGTATGTGATTCTTGATATGTAAAAGCATGAAAAAAAAGCTGAATGTTCACAGTGGTTTGATACTGTAGCAGTGCATTTTTCAGACTGAATAATTGCAACCTTTGCCTCTTAAATGGCATTTCTTACTGTTTCCATAGAAACACCCCCGTCACTTTCCAGGCTCTTTCGGAAGGAGACAGGAAGTTGTGGATGGAGGCCATGGATGGAAAAGAGCCTGTGAGTTTATTTTTTTCTAATCTAGGATTGTTCCTCTACTAGATATGATTTTTCCTGAGAAAGTTACTGCCAAAAGATTTGCAGTGTGATATGGAGTCAGTCGCCACAGTAACGGGGCTGACACGGCTACAGCATGGACACACAATTACTGACACTAGCTTCCGTTTCCAATCTGCATATCAGAGTCCATCCAAACCAGTTTCTTTTTTATAAAATCTCCTTAAATGTTGGCAGGTTGCTAAATCTAAAAACTTTTTTATCCTTGTAAGAAGCTACAGTTGTCAAGGTTGATGTCATTTGCAGCTTCTTAATTGGATTACACCTAATTAAATGGGCTTTTATCTGTACAAAATCAATCTGCTGAACCATGGAGAGAAAAATTTGTAAAGTAGCGTGTTGTTTTAATGGGTATTTATATATTTTTTTTTAAGGAAACACTATCATGACTATCATGTTCGTTTTTTTTTTATCCACCATACAAGGCAGACGACAGCTCACATGTGACATTTGTTCAGCGCTGCAGGTTGTTGGCACGGCTGATCACAGATGTGTGAAAGATTAAATGAAGCTTGCTTGGTACATTATTACATCAGTGTACGACCAAATGATGGCACCTGGTTAATCTTAATAGCCCTTTACGGCATGGCTGAATTCACACTATTTGTGATTTTTTTTTTTTTTTGACTTTTATAGTCATGTTTAGGTGTTAATGGTAACTGAATGTTATAGCTCAAGACCTCCCTGTAAACTGTTTGATCTGCAGACTTTACTGCTCCTGTGGTCTGTCTCTGTTTTCAGCAGTTTCGTGGCGATTGAATTGCAAACTGCTTCATTTGCAAAATTTAAGACATTGTTATTTCCTCTTTTGGTCGTAGCTATAAACAATATTTTCTTTTCAGTTTTGCTTTCTCTGCACTTCTTGTCAGATCTCTTTCACATCAGATGGTCTAGAATATGTGGTTTAATGGTGAGAGGACCTCCTCAGTTGCGGACAAAACAAATACACTGTCACTGCCACAGGATGTGAAAATAACAGAAGGCACATTTTTCAGTACCCTCTTCTTGTGCAACTTCCTCAGTGACTTTTGTATACCATGAAAATTTCACGTGAGCTTTTCTACCCACTTTGTCCAAACATTCTGAAGATCCAATGCACTGTGTTACTGCCTCTGAGCTTTTGCTACATTGAGTCTGTTGGCTTCATGAAACTCAGTGTATTTCTCTGCATACTGTTATCACTTCAAACCATAGATGTTTCTGCACTTTGTCTTTTGAAACTTCCTTATACTCGGCTAACTTATTGTAAGTCTCTTGAGCCCAGAACTTTGCTCTGAAAGCATAATGATTTTCTTCTACTGGTAGTATGGTGGTACCATTTTCCTCCCGTCATACATGTATTGACTTAGAGTAGACACACATTGGCCATAATTTCAGTGGTCCTGTGCCCATTTAAAAAAAACCCCATCCTCATGAGCTTTGGAGACAGGCTGACACTAGTCTCTAAAGTCAGCCAGCTGGTCTATTACAGTCCTGATTATTTAGCACACCCACAAATCTTTGTTTAGGCAAATTTGTCACGTCTCCAAACCAAGAAGTGGTTGATATCATGAACCTGTGTGCCAAAATGACAAATGTGATTCAACACTTACAGATCATTTCAAGGCCCCCCTTTGCGCACTTTCCACTGAAACTTAATATGTTAAAACTATTTGGCATTAAAATGTAGGACAAAGAGAAAAATGCTGTCATGTGCCTCTCCAAACTATCAATTGGACAATTGGACTCAGCAATTGGACATTTTGGCACAGTGGCTTTTTAGCTACTGCAAGGAAAACAAACATTGGAAATAAAGTTCAGTTTTCACTGTAATTCCTTTCTCGAATGGTATCTTCATTATCTCTGCGTCAGTAGATCGATTCAGAATCTGAATAATTTTCTCTCAAAACAAAACTACATACACACTCTGACAGACAGATATGATGAATAAATTAGTAGCTCTACTCACAGTTGTTCTAAATAAAAACTAATAGCGTGTAACGGTGAAATTTCACACTAACCATGTGTGACAACAAACATTCGCCCTGTAGAGTCCTTAAACAAGTCTCTTCTGTCTGCAGCTGCTCTGTAGCTGACCATGACCTCTGACGTCCATTAGTGGGGAGGACAGCTGACTGAGAAAGATCTGTTATTTTGGGGAAAGGATTAGACAAAGCTTTGATATAAAACCCACCACATCTGACAGTGTCTGACTCGTCCCTGAGTTGGATGTTTTAGGTGTGATATACTGGTAACTATGCCTGTATTTTCTGTTGCAAACACACTGGTTTTAATATCAAGTTTTGTCAAATTTCTCAGAAGAGAAACTAAATTATTGTTAGTTTCCCCCTGATACTTTTTTCTCTCAGTTTCATTATTATTTGTAACTTGAGACTGCTCATAAGTTCAGCTTTTAACTGGAAAATGGCTCTAATATTCCAATAAACCATACTGGAAGCTCTCAGTGTGTTCAGGAGGTTAGTTTCCCTTTTGCCATCATCACATCTTTTTTTTTTCCTCTCATTTTTTCAGTTTGAAGAAAGCCGTGCTCATTAATCACACTGACATATCGAAGGCCAGGTGTAGATTTTTCCATATATCAGTCTTCACTTTCCTTTGACATTTTTTTTCATTTCAGATCTATCATTCCCCAATTCACAAGCAAGCTGAAAGTAAGTCAGTCATCATTACCCTCAAAAGTCTGAAGTCGTGATGTTAATGTAATGAAATTGCATCTTGTGTTTCTGAATGTATCTGTATTCATGTTTGAACACTCAGAAGTTTGACCTTTAAATGAGTGCTGTTAAATATGCTCATTGTTTTTGCCTTTTTTACTTTCACAGTGGAACTGAACGAGATTGGATTCAAGTTTGTGCGAAAGTGCATCAACTATGTTGAAACAAAAGGTGAAGAGTCTCTTGAGTTTTATACCAGAATATCTTTACTTCTGTTAGTTTGCTAACTTGCCCTTAAGGGGGCGTAGTTGAGTCATAGGTTACATTTTGATGCCATTCCTGCCAGCCACATGCACCCTCAAGGAAACAGTTGTGTTTCATTACAAGTAGTTGTCTGAAATAATAGTCTTTTTCAGACTGTTTAGAGTTAAATCATCACATGCTTATCCTGCACTGTTAAGATCTTTTATTACTATTATGTCTCGAACAAAACTCCTTCTCTCCATGCATGCTGAAAACTTTAAAGCTCATATTTCAAACTTGTCTTGAACGCAGATGTAACCTTATAATCTGAAAGTCACAATGTTTTTCTCCAGCAGTTTATCTTACATGGATGGAATTAAGTATTCAAGTCATAACATGTAATTTGATTCATGATCCAAGCATGGAACATTGTTCAGCCTCGAACTAAGTAGTGAAATCAAGCGTTTACAATCAGGAAAGAACATCTGTATCTTAATTTCAGCTCATGCAGCCTCTGAAGAGAAGCATGTGGTACATTTCCATTGCTCTGTATTTGTCCAGAGTACACTCCCTTTCTTTTTTACCTCCCCCTTTCCTCTTTCCAGGAGTCGCACAAGAAGGAGTTTACAGAACAGTTGGCAGCAACATCCAAGTGCAGAAGCTTTTAAATGCCTTCTTTGGTAAGGAAATAAGCCTATGAACCCGCACCTTATCTGCCCATTAACTATGTTTTTCTCGGTCGGTCTTACCTACCTGACTGCACAACATAACAGGTTCTGCAGCTGTTGTGACGCTCCAGTGTGCAAGTGATGAGGAAATATCAGCAGGTCGCTGACTCATAGTGCAGCCGTTCTGGAGGGATCTGCCTTAAAGTGCCTGCAATCATTATTTTTATGTCAACAATGCATCAAATGACTTTGTGTAATGTAAACGGGGTTGCTTGTAGTGACAAACCCAGTGAATCAACACTTAACTCTGCTGTTCCCTTCAGCTCAATCGAGTGTTTTAGAGTCTTTTTGCTCTAGTGAAAAAGCCCTAAAAACCGACAGGCAAAGTTAGCAACTAGCTGGTGAACATAGTGGAGCATTCAAGAGCCAGGTATTTCCATCAAGAGTTGCTGGAGACAAAGAACAGAGCTCAAAGTTAGAGTTAGTTTAATAGTTTTAATAGTTTAATTATTGTCAGTCAGTTACTTTGATCAATCAAGATACTAATTTGAGGTGATTTTCAGTTTTGTTTATGTAGGATTTAACACAAAAGACACTGAATATTTTGTTTGTTTTGTTTTGCTCTTTCATAGATCCCTCACACGCTGGAGATGTGGATCTCCACAGCAGCGACTGGGACATTAAAACCATCACAAGTGCATTGAAGTTTTATCTAAGGTGTGTTTGTGTGTGAATGGACATAGATGTGAGTAAGTGACAGAAAAAAACTGGTAAAAACACTGTACACTGGTAGTGGCTGCTCTTAACTTACATTTTTATAATTATCAAATCTGAATGTCAGTTCTTTACTTTACTTTCAATATAAATTTAAATTAAATTACAATATAACTTTAATTAATAATTAAAGAAAATGTAATTGGTCTCGAGAATGAGTCACATAAAATTTTGCACAATTCATCCATGTAGAAAACCCTAATCCAAGGATTTCGGTATTTTCCAAAAATCTCCATGATTGCATATCAATATTTGTAGATCTGGATCCAGATTCATGTTTTAAAAAACTATTTGCTGTCATTAAATTAACAAATGCAGCCTTGACAGAGAGTGCTTTCTCGTGTAACTCTATAACGAAGAGTGCTGCTTGATGTCCTCCTTGTGTTTGATGTTGTGAGTTATATTGCATCACGATCTTGTACAGTACATGTTTACGAGTCTGTATTTATTTTCAGGAGCCTGTCTGAACCACTGATGACCTACAGTCTGCACAGAGACCTCATGTGTGCTGCAAGTAAGCTGCTATAAGACTTGGGAGGTCATGCATTATGTGTGCCTCCTTTTTAAACCCTCATCTTGAATGTAGACCTGCTGTTTCCCTCAAACATCATCTTAAAAAATGTTAATGAGGAAGATTGCTTTTGTGGTTCAAACTTGTTCTCACCTTTTAGCAGGTAATAGTAAAAAATGATATCGCTCCATTGCATGCACATGTACATGCACTTCTAAAAGTCAGCATAATTTCTTTTTGCAAAGATGAGAAGAAATATAAAATCATAACACATGCCGTCTGTGTACAGTTGTAGCTTGAATATTGACTTTTCATATTTTTATAGTAGAGGCTCAAAAGACACAAATTTCAGATAATCTTTTCAGTTAATTTGGGTTGTAATTATGACTTGAATGCAAAAGGTACACAAGAGGCATTTGTACATTAACTCTGGACAGGCTGCAGGTCCAGCAGTTTAAAACATAACAGTAGATCAGTCTGGAAGACACTTATATGTAAGACACTGTAAATCTGAGTCCTCCGTTTTTTTGTTTGTTTTTTTTTCCTGTCAAACAAAGACAAAGAGTTTAATAGCATCAGCCTCATTCTGTCAAGATGTTACAACTGGTCTTTAAGACAACTGGTGGCTTCAGTTTCCTGGAAAATGACATTCATTAGTTGCATTATACGGCTTTTTTTGTTTTGGAGACTTTTTTTATTGGTCACATATCGTAGCAGTGAAAACATGTTCTTTCCTTACTTGCAGTATTTACTTTTAAAGAAATATCAGGGATTTTTATTCTCAAGCTGGTATTTTCTTTCATTTGTAGAGAACTTCAACAACATGTTTATGATTTTGGTCTACAGATCAACTGTCCATATTGCATAACCTTTATGTATGCTGTTCTTTGAAACTCCTTCATTACTTAACATAGATATTTTCTTTGTCTAACAGAGTCAGATAATCTTGATGTTCGACTAAGTGAAATTCACTCACTTACCTACAAACTTCCGGAGAAGAATCGGGAGATGCTGGAGATGCTTATTAAACACTTGGTCAAGTAAGTGCTAACACACTTTGTTGTGATTTACTGTTTTCACTGCTCTCAAACTGCTTTCTCACATTATTAAACACCTCACCTTCCATACACAGGTTACAGGACCCCATGCTGTCTTTGTAAAATGAGCTGAGATCATGTGTTACTGCCTGTATCGACAGTTTAGTTACATTTTATTCAAGCCAATTTGATATTCATTGACAGTGTGTGCAGCCACAGTGAAGAAAACCTAATGACTCCTTCAAACATGGCTGTTATCTTTGGACCCACGCTGATGAGAGCAAAGGAGGAGACCGTGGCGGCCATGTTGGACATCAAGTTCCAAAATATTGTAGTTGAGATTCTGATTGAGGACCACAAAAAGGTACGATTTCAGAGGATGTAAACTTTGTGTGGTCTGATGGGATATTTTGGGAAATATTTTGGGAGAGTCACAAGTCCAGGTTGATAACGCCAGCAGCCGGCTAACTTGTCTTAGCACAAAGAATTAAAAGAAGAATTAAATGAAAAATTTTGGGAAACTCGCTTATTCCCTTTTTTTTGTCAAGACTTACGTTAGAAGACTGATACCACTCACTTGTCTGTATGCTAAGTAAGAAGCTACTGTCAACAGCAGGCTAACTTAGATTAGCATAAAGACTGGACACAGAGGGAAACAGCTAGCCTGGCTCTGTCCGAAGGTGACAAAATCTGTGTACCAGCACCACTAAATCTCACTAACTAACATGTTATATCTCACTTGTTTAATCTGCACAAAAAAATGACAATTTGTAGTTTTATGCTGGGTTATGTGCTGGACTATTTCATGGCCAGATCCAGTTGCCAGGCAACCAGCAGAGGTAGACTGATTGACAGGTTTTTGATTTTGAGATTAAACAAATGAGATATGTGTTATTTACTGACCTTTAGTGCTGGTAGGCAAATTGTGTTACTTTGGACAGTCAGGCTAGCTTTTCCCCACCTGTTTCCAGTCTTTATGCTAAGCTAAGTTAGCTACCTGCTGGCAGTAGCTTCATACTTAGCGTACAGACGCTAGTGTGTAGTGTGAGTGGTATATCTTATGTAAATCTGCAAAAAAAAGGGAATAAGTGAGTTTCCCAAAATATCTAACTTTTCCTTTAATACTTCTTCATGTGATTTTGTGTAGCAGAGTCATTTGTTTATCATAGGTCTATTCATTAGGTTACTCATTAGGTATTTGTACTTAGTCCATTTATTGAATTGTTTTATTGTTTTTGGTCTTTTTTTCTGCTCTTTCTCATGTATATCATTTAATTTATTATTCATTTATTATATAAGTTACAGGCTGTATGCAGCTGAAATAGCTGAACCAAGCGCTATTGTAACATTTGTTGTGATTCGTGATTACAGATCTTCAGTTACATGCCAGAGGACAGCACCGCCCCACCTGTCCCTCCTCCTCGGATCACCCCGAGAAAGCGTCAACCCATCACAATCTCCAAGCGGCCACCTCGTGTTTACCAAGCTCTTACTCACGACCACTTCCAACACGCAGAGAGTAATTATTAGCCTCTCTTGGCCTGATTGTCATCGTCATCCTCATCATAATGCCATCCTGTCTGTGTTTCATGTACAGTAGATTATTTTGAATGTTTTGAAAAAGAAGACCTGCACAACAACACATCTGCAGGGTCATTTCTTAACACTGTCTGAGGTACAGAAATTTGGATTTGGTGTGTGTGTCCATTGAATACTCCAAACAGTTATTAGATATTCCTAATCATGTAAATATTAATTTGTTTCTCAACGAATGTCAAATCAAATCTTTTTCTTTCTTTATTTGCTGCCTTATCCTTTATTGCAACATTCCTTTGGTGTTATTTTATTTGATTTCAAGTACAAATAAACTTATGTACTATACATTTCTTATCTCACATTAGTCTTTTTTTCAGTGCCTCAGGCTAAATCATGTAATTTCTGTCTGTCTGTCTGAACCCCTCATTAAGTGAATGTGATTCCATCCTCTCATTCACTGTGGCAGAGAAATTTGGAGCACCTGCAGCTCGTCCTCCCTGTGTTGTGTGATATTTACCAACTTACTACTTTGTATAGTCAAATAAGCAGCTCTGTATGATTAATCCAAACCTTGGACTGTGTGTTGAAATCATTAGCAAATAATTTGAGTGACTTGTGCCAGTGGTTGTATTACCAATTTAACTTTGATTCAACATTTAACATTTTTACTGTACTTTGCATGATTGTTTTATTTTGCAGTTGAACATCATCGAAGAAAACATTTACATTTTCCTGAAGCCTAAAGTTACTGTTCTTAGATGAGAAGAACAACATCACTTCCTTTATGTCAATGTTTAGTTCTGGCTGTTGAGTCCACTCCAAGTCATCAATACTATGCATTAACTGTCATGTTGTTGCTCTGTAACAGATGGCCAGAATGACAGCTCTATTGCGGATAGGGAAGTCTCAGCGAATCCTGTTCCCCTGCAGCGGACGAAACCTGTAAGCTGTGCTCCGCTCGTTCCAAGAGAACCTCCTCCGAGACAAGCATTACTACCCAGACCAGCAAACCGTCAGGACAGACATTCAGACTCTGACGTCGGAAAGATAGATGATACAAAGCAAAGGCCAGATTCTTCTTCAGGGGCAAATGGGGAGTCTGGAGTCTATGTGAGCCGGGTACCATCTTTCCAGGGCAGAAGACCGCCTCCAAAAGTTACATCAGCCAATAGAGAAGGTACGACAAGCTGTCTGTGTTTATATGAAAAGGTAGATAAATGTAGCTGAAACTTCCTTAAATACTTGTTTATCTACAACTGAGTTTGCCTCTGTTGAGCAAAAAAACATTTCTTTCTGGTTTATAGGATTTAAAATGTAAAGACGAAGGGATTTGGTTTAATATGAAAAACTAAATTGTGATTGTCAGATATTTGAGAACATGAGACCAGGTCTTGAAATCTAATTAGCCAAAATCAGTCTTCTTTCCTACTAATTTATTAATTGATTATTGTTTTTTGTTGTGGTAATGGTGGTGCCAGTAATACATTGCTCTTTATAACATGTGCTGCAACATGTCCAACTGCTGTACTGTATCCTTTCTTTATAAATGTGCCTCTGGAAATAATTAATCTGTATTTGGTTTAAAAAATTATTTTTTTAAAGCATATAAAGGCTTGCTTTTAGCTTGCTCAATTTAACAGTATTACCCAGAAATTAGTCATCAGCGGATGATCAAGTGTTGTGCAGGCATTTATGGTGGATGATGAAGTGGTCAAGATTAAGAACTTGGTTGCAGATTTCAAAACCTGTTTTCTAACATTTTAACCCATCACAGCCTCAAGTCATTCATTTTCCCATCTACACTTTTACTGCTTGTTCCTATGCACCGTTTCTTGAAGCTTTTTTTATTTGTATGGTTTTTCAGGAGATTGTGATGGTCTGAACAGAATGAGGTCAACAGAGAAACCTGCCATTTGTAGACCTCCAGTCAGGCCTCCTGAGCCCCCCTCCAGACACCCCTCTGTACAAAAGACCCAGAGTTCAGCCAGCAGCGATGGCACAGCAACATCCTAGTAAGTGAGATACAAAAGTCTGTTATTAGAGATACTTTTAGTATAGGCAGGGTCGTAAGGTCCAATAAATATTCAACTTCTGTTTCTGTAGTTTTAATTAAAAACAATAAATCTCATAATTTATGCAACCTTGAAATGGTGCCAGACGTTCAAAGTCCAATGTCTCCAAATGAGCAGCCCACAAGGCATTAATAACTTTGATAGTCTACACTGTCTGATCAAAAAATACACATTTAGTTTGCTCACAGCGACTGTTGCATCATATTAAGGCTGCAACCAACGATTATTCTCATTATTGATTAATTTGCAAATTATTGTCTTGATTAATCAATTAGTTGTTTTGTATATAAAATGGTGAAAATGCCTGTTGTCATTTCCCAGTGTCAAGGGTTATGTCTTAAAATGACATTTGAGAAGCTAAACAAATGTTTTTAACAATTAATTGATTATCAAAATAGTTGGCGATTCATTTTCTGTCGATCAAATAATTGATTAATCAACAAATCATTGCAGGTCTACATCATGCAGATATCAGTGTCACAATTTGTCATGAACACAGTGAAACCTCATCCACCTTATAAACAGTATAGGCCAGAGGTGATGGTGTCATCATTATGTCTTTTTGAGACATTACATCATCTCAGGGTGCTTTCAGGGGCACGACAGGATTAGTTTATTCCAGTGGACTGCACAGCTGATTGAATTGCCTTTGGGATGAAGTGGATCATGGTGAGTATAGAAGCCAAGAGCAGCCGAGGTGACAGCTATAATCAGTATTTTTATATTAATAAGACTACCTGTATGTGAAGGGGGTCGCTAATAGTGATGAATCTGCAAAGGATTATCACCTGACTCTGTTCTTCTCCTCAGCTCTACACAGCATTTTAGTGTCTTAAACCAAAGTATTTGGCAGGATTAAATTTTGACCTGATGTTGGCACTAGAGGAAAAGTCAGAGGATCACCAAAGACAGTAGGATTTATTGCCAATCCATTAAATAGATGGTGAGATAGTTCACTGAATAAGAGAAAAGTTTGACCTGCTGGTGGCACTGGAGGAAAAGTCAGGGGATCAGCAAACACTGTAGGATTTATTCATCCATCAAGTAGATGGAGAGATAGTTCACAGGAAACAGGAAAAGTAAAGATAACCGAAAAAGCACAGGTGTAAGCAGTGACAGTGAGCCAGCATGTATAATAACAGGAAGTGAAGAACCTACATTGATGTATTAGTTACACTTGTGCTTTTCCTGGTGTGACATTATAAAATCTCTGCAGTTAAAAAAGGCCGCGGCTGCTCCAAGAACCCAGAAATTGACGGGAATTATAAAAGTCTGATTGCTGCATCATGAAGGATTTGATGAAGAATTCTATTAATAGATTTCAAATGTGAACAATATGAATCATATGTTTCTACAATACCAACATGACGGTCATCTTTCTTTTTCTGCAGTGTTGCCTCTAAAACAAAGTTTTTTGAGAACGCTTCTAGACAAACTGGCAGGTATGTAAAAGCCATTTTCTTTGTCTTTGTCCTTTTTCTTTATGATTAGAACGATATAATTAGTAACAGCCATAAACAATAACATTTTAATTAAATCAATAAATGTTATAAAGAGTTCACAATAGTTCACACACACACACACTCTCACATTTTTGGCTGAGGAAGGCTCCCCCCACTGATGACATAATGAGAGGTATAAACACACACATCTGGTCTCTCATGATTTGCTTGGATGGTCCAAGTTAAGGTCCCGTCCTCCCAGCGCAGGCAGTGATGAAGGCTGTAAATAACTGCCTGAGAGGAAAGTGGTTTGTGGGAGTTGCATCAAAGAGAGTTCATCTCTTTGTTGTAATCTGCTCAGTCAAAGTTACATACAGTTTACATCGTTAACAAAGGGGGGCAGGAGGGGGGTCCCCGCTGACATATGATGCTCTTGTTTGGACAGTAGAAGCACAGATTGTAACTCTAGTAAATTATTATCCCACAGGGTGCAACACAATTTCAAACCAGTGTAAAATGTGAATTATTCTTAAATGCAGTGTTATTCAAAAAAGTTTCACTGAACGATAGATTATTAATCTTTTAAGATCATTGCAGGTGGTTGTAGATAACTGCTTGCCAATTTAATGTCATTGAAATCACACTATTCAAAACATCAGTTAGCAGACCACAATTGTGCCATTGTGGGCCATTACAAATGAAAATTGAAAATGTGGAGAGAAATGAAATCCACCAAAAATAAAGTTAGAGATTTTGCCACCGAAGACAGACTCTGTCATTAAAAAAAGAAAAAAGAAATTTAGGACCAAATGTGACTGCTGCTACGCCCCACGTCTTCAAACAAATCAGTTTGAACCAATCACAGTGCTAAAAATTGATATCAAACAGACACAGCTTGTAAAAAATACTTTATCAGACTCATCTCACATAATGTGTGATGCAGTTATCACACAGTGTACAAAGGGCTCTCAGTCAGGTCATGGGGGGTCTGTTGGTTGAGCTGAAACAGTGCTGTGAACCATAATTGGATTTGTAATAAAAATTTTTTCTCTTCTAATTTAGTCCACCAGTTTCTCCGCCACCATCAAATGTCAAAAAAGAGGTGAGATTTACTGAAATTTCGCTGTTTGTTATGCATTTTTATTCTGCTTGTAATAAACTGAAATTTTTTTCTGTATATAAATGTGTTTCTTTTCATACTTTTTCATGTTTTGTCTTCTCAGAATTAAAGTTAAGGAGACCACATCATGTGACCTCTACATGTGCTGTTAGGCGCACACCAAGCTGGAGGGAGTCACCACTAATGAACTCAGTCAATCCAGATCTTATTGGATAGACTGAGGAAACGACTCTCCATAGAACTGAATGGATTAATTTGGTTCTATTTGATTTTTAATCAATAGAATCGTGCTGTAAGGCAACACAGCAGCAAATTGACTTTTGAATGAACAAAATAACTGACGCAGTGATCAAACATTATTCCAAAGTTATGACGGAGTAAAAGTACTTTTTTTTGTTGTTGTTTCACTCCAATTGACAGTTATGTCAATTGATATTACAATATTTAGTCATTTTACAGTGTTAAATAGTTTGAGTGACTCTTGGCCAATTTTATTCATAGGAGCTGACTGGTGTAACTGGTTCTGGTGGCTAACATAGACTACTAGTCTACATCCTTAATACTTTTTTCAGCAGTGTGAAATAGATCTCTCAGAGTAGACTAATTGATTAAGATGGACTTAATCAGATTAAATAGAATTAATTTTAAAATGTGACGTATTAGTCTTAATATTAATTTCTAGATTTTATTAAATGGACCGTTTAATGCACTTGACAAAACTTGTTAATTAAGTGAATCTGCTTACAGGAAACCAACTGCTCAAGATTTTATTTCAGTATTTAAACAAAACAGCATGTAAAAAAAAAATACTAATGAGAAAAATTACATTTGCAACAGCTCTCAGTCTGTCAAGGAATGGAACAACTAAATTCATATTAATCCACACTGTGGAGTAATTATCTCTGTTAAAGCTATTTTAGTTGGTCCATTTATAAAGAATATTTGGGTCAAAATTGTCATCATGTATGTCAGTTGAGACAATTTATCATTCAAACATAAGTCACTTTTTAAGAGGCATTAGAAAAAGTATTTTGCTATAAACTGTGAGCCTGTAGTCGTGAGTGTTAGTTTAATTGGGAATTATGAAAACAAATTTCCCCAGTGTACATTCCCTTATTTCTGACCATAGAGTCACTCACTTCTTACCTAAAGTAGGTAAGTCAAGTTGTACAGGAGAGTCCTCAAAGTTTACCTGAACTTGTTGTATCTCAAAAGGAATTATTGAGATTAAAAAGCAGGTCACATATGAAACAAAACTGATGTTACAATATGTGAAAATAACACTCCAGAGTTTATTTTGTACTTAAAGTTGTTTTTATGTTGTGTTTTTTTTTTTGATAACCCGACTTGTATTTTCTGTTTTTTTTCTGGTTGGTCATGTTTTCAAAAAGAAAAATAAATATGAATTGTTCTTAATGTGACTCGTGAATACTTTAAAAAATGAACTATGTATTACCATTATGTTAAGGAGGTTTAATATTTACCATGCTGGTTTAGTGTGTTAGCATGCAAACATTTGTTAATTAGCACTAAACACACAGTACAGCTGAGGCTGATGGGAATAACAATAGTACTAAAGCATTTCATCAGAAAGTAAAGTACTGACCAAATTAAAATTTTGATAAAAACTGGGGATGTGATGGACCCATCAACATGCTGAGTGACATTGCTATCCTTAGAGCGTTGCACCTATCATGGCTAAAAAACAAACAGACAAAAAAACTAATGAAAAGCAATCTTACAGCTTTATCCATGTACTAAATTTCTTATACTTCCAAGTCTGTGTCTCCCTCTGGTCTCTTCCTCTGGTATTGAATACTTGAACAGACCTCATGGAACCACTTTTACTGTGATCTTCTCTAAACCTCAACCATGTGGCTCCGCAAGGTTTGACCATCCAAATTCCTTAAAAAGGAAATGCATACAATTTAGGTAGTATGATATTCTTAAAATGCTAGTTAAAAAGTTAAGATGTTAATGTTAAAGTCATCTACAACATTGCAAATGAAAAAGTGGAAGAATAGGGCTCAAGGTTTTTGCACTCAGCGGTTTAGTAAAGTTCTCAGCCCAGTGTGTTCGGATGACTCTTAAAAGGCACAACGGTATTGATTGTTTGATGTCTTAACACATGTTTGAAAGTACTGTTAATACAGCCGAACTTCTTCAGACCTCCATATGTAATAAAAACCTGCATGTAATCTGACATTGTATTTGATTTGCCATCCGCCCCTCCCACCACATTCCAGCCTTCACTGCCAGTCAGAGCCTTGCTCCCTTGCCACGGCCCTTTTTATTCCCAAATTTAACCCACCAGCTTGCACCTCCACTACCAGCCTCAGCGGTGGACTTGATGGTTGGTTGGCCTAAATCGGGGACCGGTGGAAACTCCCTTGTCCATATCATGCCAATTCATACGACCTTGGGGGCTCCAGTATATTAGTATGTAGCCTAGACTCTCAAATAAGGGAGCACACACACAAGGACAAAAGAATGTGTGTTCTCATTGAAGCAAGCGCACAGTTTACCGGATGTCCACGCTGAATTAAAAATATATTTAGTACTTTCATCTTCCACCACTGCTGTTTAATATTTTCCTCTACTTTTTAAAGGCATCATGCTTACCAATTGTTATATATAACACATACGTTTATGTGTTACTAAGGTTTAACTGTTATTATATGTATTCTTTTCCATGTTTAATTTGCCGTCTTACCCAGCTTTGATACAGTGTATGCAAATTAGAATAAATCTATTAAAGTTAAACCTCTGTATGGCTCAAATCTCTTATTTTATTCAAAGAAGACAAGGAAATTGATGAAATCCCTCCACTTCTTTATAGAGCTTGTAAAATAGCTTGAACGTTCAAACAAATTCGAACAAATTCTATCTTGAGTGTCAGAATCATTTTAATTGCCTTCAAAAGATGATGCAGCTTTACACCTTTGAAAAACATACATATTGAAAAACACACAGGTCACAAAAGGTATAAATCATACAAGAGATGACTTTAAAAGTCAAGTGTTCGGACACTAAAACAGACATTGAACTAATCAATATATACAGTTACTGGAGCATGTACAAAGAATCAGGTTAATATGCAGTACATTGGGCACATACCAGCTACTGTCCATTGACATTATACAAACACTGTAGGCTAGTGTGATGAAATCATATTAGTATTAAAAATGTACAGGGCATCTACATGTAGGTGGCTCATTGAGGTGTGAGATCCACTGGTAAAACCTTCACCCCCCCCCCCCCCCCCCCCTCCTTGTGAAATGCATAATAAAGCTACAACAGCATAAAAAAACATCAATTTGAAGGGTAAAGAGTAACAATCTTACAGTGCATTCAGGAAATGTAAGAAGGAATTCTGAAATTCAGATTTTTTTTAATTTGATCAAAACTTCTGATAAATACTGAAGCTCTGAATCTTTTTTACTGTTTTTGAAAATGTAAAATATGTAATCTGGGTTCCTGTTTAAGGCTCCCTAAAATGACAGCAGACACATTTATTGAAAAGTCAGTCAAGATGAAGACATGAGGACATGCATTTGTGCAGATGAAGTCAATTTTATGAAGGAATCTGTTACAAAAAACTGAAACTGACTGTCACAGTCAACATATAACTGTACACTGTACAACAAAATGTTATCATGCTGTCTGATGATGACACCATCAGTCAGTATTCAATAAACAGGTAATTAGAGAGATACATGGACGTCCATGCATTGCTTTCTGTAAAGCTTAAAGTCAGAAGTACAAATACAGTCTTACAAACACATGATGCATGCATCGACAAGCTTTTCAAAGAAATGTGGAATTGTTAAAAAAGTGTTGAATTTACAGAGTTATAAAACTTTTTTTTTTTTAAATTACTGAACGGTGCGGAATAAACCACAGAAGTTAATTTGAAGTTTTGTTTTTGTTGGATTATGATAAACACAGAGCAGCTGGACTGAGAGAAAGTATGCTCTACAATTTTAGGTCAATCGGTCACCTACTGAAAGTAGAGCACTATTTCAGTCTAAATTAAACACTGCATCATGTAGACCAAGTTGTATGTACAAAGTGCCTTATGTTCCCCCCCTTGATTGATGCAAAAACTCACAGATGCGTCCAACTCAATGAATTAATACTATTCAACAGTTTTGCTCAAGTGTCTGTGATCAGTTATCTTCAAGGCATTCCATAGATTTTTCCTCGGTTTTTATCTCTGAGGTTTGGTGGTCAAGGACTTTCACATTGTACATCTGAAGCCCGTCCAGTTTTGAGTTGGTTTTAAGTTTCTATTTGTTGTCCTGCTGTAACATTTCTGCTTCTGAGATCTCTGGCAGTCTGAATCAAGTCTTCACTCAGTGTTTGCCTGTATTTGGTGCCATCTTTTCTTCCTTGTGTCTGTACAAGTTTTTCACTCAAACACAAATTCAAGCTGTGACGCGGTAAATGCAAAAATAATCTGATGGGAGGGTTCAATATTTTCTAAAGGCATTATATCTAAATAGACATGCAGCAAAGGACACAATATTTCTGTGGTGAGATTAGTTGCATTATCAGTTTGAATTTCCATGCCACATTCACCAAAAATGAGTAACCTTTGTATTGGATTGTAAAGTTATCTTAATATTTAATAGTTTCTAAAAAAAACTGAGTGTGAAGCTATGCAGAGGAATAGTAAAGTATAAATACTTCTTAACAAACATCCAATTTTCTCTAACTTCACTTATGCCAAGTACCTGTTTTAACAAGTTACCCCACTGCATATAAGTTAATGCTTTAAAATGAATAACACCCAGACCAATAGCTCTCTACACATTTGCTGCCAACCTGGTGAGAAAAGTTTTTAAGTGCAGACCAGTGACAATGAGCATGCAGTGTATTCTGTGGACGCGGTCATTTTGATTTGAAGTTAATACTGCATGAACACAGTCTGGGATATACAGTTTTTATTGCCAAATAGTCAAATAGTGAAAAACTAATATACTACAACTGCCTCCGACTTCTGAAACACTGTAATTCCTAAAGCAACACTTTGAATTGAGTATAAACTAACGACCTAAAGACGCAGTAAATACAATTGGGAGGGAATTTTCTGCAACCCTGCAACAATGATGTTTAATTAATTATTACATAGTTGCATTTCAATTTCAATAACTACTACTACACTCGATTTTACTTTACTTAGTTTTTTGCATTGTGTTTGTAATTAAGACAGCACATGTACACACATGGGGCTTTATTCTTAATTACCCACCCGCAGCAATAAAACTGCTACACATTCACTCAACAGGAAAAAGTGTTTTTGGGGCAAATCTAATATTTTAGATTCACAGCACACAAAGTATAATGTTCCACATATATTTTGTGTTTTACAGTTGCAACATGTGACTACCATAACTACACTGATTGTCATAGTAATGACTCAGGCATCTTTACAAGGAAAAGTGACACATATTAATGTCACACAATGATTTCAGCAGCTTGTTGGCAATGACCTCACTGTTTGATTCTAACTTCTCATATTTTGGTACTTTCTTGTTACACTTCATCAACAGCAACAAAAGAGGTTTATTTACGCTGCCATGAAAAAGTCTGAACAGGCTTTGAGGTTTTGACCTTTACTAAAAAATAATATTAAATCAAATTGTGTGACTTTTTAAAACAAATCTGAGATTTACACATCAAGGCACTTTAGCACTTAAACGCCTCCCAAGTTGTATTTACCATATTAATTTTTACAAGTAGGAACTTAAAAGGTGCAATTATAAAAACAGACTTTGTTAAGTTGATGGGAAACAAGTATTTGTTGTGATTGAATTCCCATCAGCTATTATGGCCATCTCTTGTTTTTTGAAGTTTTCATAAGTACCTTGTCAAGTGTATTTATAATGAAGGTCAGATGCAAAACTTAATGTTTTTAACCCTGCTACTTTTAGGATGCAGTAATATGATTTACAGACTTAGTGTGTATGTAAAGTAGCATCTCTGGGCTGGCTGAAAACACAAACTCTCCACTCAGAAACAGCAGCGCTGTCAACTAGTGATGCTCTGGTAAAAGCTTTAACAGTTCAGAACAAACAATCTCAATTATGGCTAAAAGGGGGAAAAAATGCAATAAAATAATGATTACAGGACACGGCTAAGAGCTATTAGATTGAAGATGTAGGGAAACAGTACAAAGCCGTCGTTAAAGTTTATGGAGGCAGCAAAGATGAGTCACTTCTTGATTAAAAAAATCCTTCTATTCGTGAAACAAGATCGGTTTAGCCAAACCTGCCAAGATCTTTGGTACATGTACTGAGATTATTTCTCCGATCATCTCTGGAAAGCTGACCTTCGTGGGGAGTGACTGAGCCTGGACAAAAAGGTCAAATGTAAACTGGTGGAGCTTCTTTACAGTCTGAAACAGAAAAAAGAGAAAAAAATCCACAATTAGATGACATCATTTACCACAAGCAGTGTTTTGACAATGGAAACATGACTCATAACTGAAATATAAGGTACACTAAACTAATGCTCTGCCTTAAAACATTTGGATAAAAATTTGAGACATGGATTGCTCTGAATAATAGTAAACACATTCATTAATATTTTTCTACCCTGAAGTACAGTTATTAGAATTTGAGATTAGATTTTAAGGTATCAGATTCTGCCCTCACATTGTCCTCCTGCGGGGGGCATGAATACATGTACACACTCAGAGGCATCATGGCCATTCAAATATCTGAGATCAGATGGCTTTAGAAATTCCATCTTCACAATAGGTGTTTTTAATTAGCCTTATAAATATAGTACATAAATAATTTTTCTGTATGTTTTCATATGTATTTAACTCTGCCTTCTACACCCCCCCCCCCCCCCCCCCCCCCGTCTCTGTTTAGGCTACTTGGTTCCTTCCAGCTAAAAAGCATTATGTAGTCGCAGCGGCACTAGAAGAGCCACTCAGCTGTTGTGTAGAATTATTCCAAATTGCGGTCGTGTTAACCACAGTGTGATGTATGAATAATCAATCCCAGCTCACGCCATAAAACTGTATAACTTTAATGAATTTGTAAATTACTTAGAGATGCAGAATTTCCCTATTTAAAGTGACTTTAGCATCAATGGTTTTAACTACAACCCACAAGTAATTAACATTAGTGTTTGTTTGTTTTCCTTTGCTATTATTAGTGGCTAAAGTATAGTTTTTGTCAAAACAAATTTGCAGAGCTGAAACATGTCTTAGGAACAGGGAAGAACATGAAGAGATTTTTTACAGAGTCAAGAGCTAAACAGTAGCTACATGTTTGTGAGCTTTCTTTCCTCAATATTAAATAACCAATGGTGCTGGTTAGTTAGCCATCTAATGTTACCCCTGAAAACTTCATTTTAAAGTTTTAAATGCAATATAATGTTAATAGTTGTCATTCATTATAGTTCTAGATAGTTACTGGTGGTGGTTTGAAACAGAAGCCAAAGCAGATAATTACTGGTAACAACCATTGACTGTATTTAAAGATGGATGTTATGACAGCGTCCCTAAAGTGAAGCCAAAACATCTTGATCACCCCCTGGTGGCTGGCTGCAGTATAGGTCAGAAGTCCCGCCCGCTCCATGTTAGTGTATGGGACATGATCCAAACTAAAAAATCAAAGTACACATCAAATACATTTTTCCCAAAGATGGTTTCTGTCATTTTAGGTGTTCTTATCATGCTGATGTTTGTCCAGGTTCTCATTTTTCTGATAAGTTTGTTTTTAATTAGTTATTTGAAAATATAAAAAGTGAGTGTTACGTCATGATTGACAGCCACTCTCAAACCTCCGTCATGCGGCCGGACAGTTGAGGGGGTGTGTCCCGCAGGTGGTCATCCTACCAACCAACTCTACTGTGCATTCTCTGGCTCCAAATTAAGTCACACAAGCAAGATGGTAGCTCCCGGAAATTTTGGCTTCACTTTTTTTTTTTTTTTTTTTTTTTTTAAATTGAAAACTATAAACAAACGAACAAGGCCATTTTCATGTCTTACATCAAAAAAACCTTCTGCCTCTGATTGAACAAGAACAAAACCAAATACAAAAATGAGATAAAGTCACAAAACTAAATTGAAATACATAATTAACAAATAACAAAACAGAAAACTTTGGCTTCACTTTTGTATAGCGATGGGAAGTGGAGACGCGTCGTCCATATTTATATACAGTCAATGGTAACAACTTGGTTCAGTGTGAACATAAAGCCTTGTGAAACTGTGCCCACTCAAAAAAATGACCTGCATGATGCCCCTGAACACACATAACACAAGTTAAATCATAAGAAGCAGCACATCTCACCATCTGGAGAGAGTCCAGGAGTCGGGTGAGGTGGTAGAACCTCTGAGAACAATTGGTCGTAATCTGATAGCTGATGAGGCGATCGAGTTCGTTGATGTAGGAGAGACGCAATTCATCGAAGTACTTCTGATTCTTAAGACCCTCAACTGGAACTGGTTAAAACAGAAAACAGTTTTGACTACATGCTTGACAGTTACTGCTATTAACGTCCACTTCTGGAATAAAGTAGTTCTTGTTTTCTGACAGCTGCAGATAAACTTACTAATGCTGAAGAGGAGCAAGGCCTTCATGCAGAGGAACTCCTCCTGGGTGATCTGCAGCAGCACAAACTCCTGTGAAAGGTGCCTCATCCGTATGCAGTGGTCATACATGGTGGAAATGTGCATCCGATGTCTGCAGAGGTAAAAAAAAAAAGGTCAGGATGAGGTGTGAAGTAATCTGAATGTTCGGATCACAAGCGGTGAGGGATAAATTGCTTTACACACTGGTCATTTATTCTGTAATGAATGACTGCAGAAGAGGGGAGAATGTCAGAGGTTAGATCCATATCTATTAATAGTGTAATGGAGACATTTACAGTGAATTATCTTCATAACGATACAGATCTCTGCTGTGTGACCTTTGACATCTGGAGCAAGCTGTTAAAAACACGCAGCTCTGTTACACCACTCCCTTCATTTATCGTTGGCTTTGAAGTTCAGAAAAATGTTTGAGTCATTTATATTTTAACATCATTAGAGGTAATTGGATAGTTCGTGTTCATCACGGCTGAACAATTTCAATTTTCCTTTTATTGAAAAAGAGATACTTTGTAACATATTCCTCTCATGCAGTGAAGATAAAGGTCAAATAAAACATATTTTAGGAATTTGTTTAATACTGGAATTTCACTGATTGCAAACCACAGAAAGGAGCTCAAATTGAAAGAGAAAGAGATATGAAATAGAGCTGACTGTTCTCCATCTCTCATGAAACGGATTCAGAGTTTCCACTATGTATGAATCAAATCAATGTATGTATATAATATACAGGCAGGTATAATCCAGTTATTGGAAAGTTTCTGGAGAAGATAAATGCAAAAGATGTAAAGTACATTAACCGCAGTTTTCCTCTGATTTATGTTGATATTTAGGATAGATAAATCTAACAATTTTTGCAAGGATGGTGATGGAGATTGTGTGATGTTGGGGAAATCCAAGTGGTAAAATGGCACCACAGACGGTATTCTGCACTGACCCCCACCACCAAACACTGATCAGAACAACTTTACACTGAGCTGATGCACCTGCTTTTGATACGACTTTCAAATCTCCTCATCGATGTCAGCAGATGGCTGAACTTTCTGGCTTGAAATTTTATCAACTCAATGTAGAGACACTAGTGACTTCACAGCACAACAAAGCCTTTTTCATCAGATTAAAAAAAAACACACTGCATGCAAAAAGGAAGCTTAATTACTGCATGCAAAAAGGAAGCTTAATTAAGGCAGTGACACCAAACCTATAAAACCAACATAAATCTAATTTCTGTCAAAAATGATAAAGTACCACTGCTGACATCTATTCTTTCATGTGAAGCCATATCTTTTTATAAAAATTACAGCAAACCAGAGAAATGTACGTATGCCTGATGTGACTGTAGTGAGGTTTTATGCAGGTGTGGTAAAGGGGGAGTACAGCTCCACTTTTCCTTCAATGATAAAGCCCAACAATCATTCAATCACTCCTGAAGTCAGTCTTTCATTATGATGACTGCATCAGGGTTTTTACTGCTCTAACTAAAGTACAGCCGTGGCTCAGCAGGAGACAGTGAGAATCACGTTTGAATGATGACAGGGAGCATTTTAAGCCCATTAACAATTTCTGCTCGAATTTCTTTCAAATTGCTTAAATCACCCTCCTTTTCTATTTTATATGGGCTCCACCAGCTGTAATTCAGTCTGACAATTTTGAACTACTGATCCACCACACTTTGGAGAACAACTGAATAAATTATCTTCTGTTAAGATGTCAAACTATAACACTTCACTAACACAAAAGTCCCCCTTTTTAGCATTTATAAGCAGCATATAAACAGTTAATAAATGGTTTACAACACAAATATAAGTGTTCATTAATGTATTTGTCAACAACTATAACCTCTCCTGTCAGTGGAGGCTGGTGTAAAAACAGATAATGAATGACAATACAGTAAAACACAGTTGTAATAATATAAACTACTTGATTTTACAGGAGAAGTTATAATTGTAAACAAACTGTCCATTAAAATACACTTAAAATGACCATATATCTTCTTATAACTACATAATAGTGTTATAAACATTCATTAAATGTTTACACACTTAAAATTTTATACTTGAAGTAAAATGTTACCAGCCTGAATCTCTTTAGTTTCTAAGATGTTGCATTTTGTTTCTAGCAAGGTTTATGGAGAAAAACAGTTTTTCTGTAATCATAATCTGAACATGTCTCTTGTAAGTCCATCAGCTTTATGGAAATTGAACACAAAATTGCTGGAGTGGCCCTTTAATTAACATAACAAATTAACGAGGTCATCCTAAACTAACTGAAATGCTGCAAAATGCATTTTAACAGCAAAATCACCATTTTCTTCCTAGGACTAATGTGTAAATTGTTTCAGCCACTGTCTGTCATATTTCCATTGATAGAAACATCTAACTAATGCATAAAAGAATCTGACTGACTTGCAATTATGACTAAGTCGCTAGCAAACACTGTCCTAATGCACATTTCCATCAGTGAATCACACTTTGATGTGGAAAAACCAGAAAAAAACAAGAACAACACACAGTTACTGGTTATGTGGATGTGTCACTAAAAGATTTGTATGAGCACATAAAAATCTGGTAAATACAGGACATATATTAGAGTTTTTTCTTATTTGAATCGAGGGTCTGAGGACAGAGGATGTTGTATTGCTGCACAGACTGTAAAGCCCCCTGAGGCAAATTTGTGATTTGTGATATTGGGCCATACAAATAAAACTGACTTGACTTGAATTAAACGTAAATAGCTTAATGTACTTCAGCTATTATGTAAGTTGAGTTTTTGTGATTAAGTATCCACTTATGAGTAGTGTCATCAGTGTGAGATACTATAAACTATTCAAGGCCTTTCTTAATTCTCATATTGTCTGACACATGGCTGCACGGATTGTTTGAACAACAACCTTTTTTAAAGCTTTATTTATTCAGTGCTGGTTCGCTGAGCACAAATGCTCTTTTCCAGCGACACCGTGCCTCACACTCACACAGCCATACCTGGAAGCTGCCCGTATGAAACTGAGCAGCTTCAGTTTGGGTTTCGTTGCTCATTCACTTACTCGTCCTGATTTATCCTGCCAGTTTAAGATCAAGCCAGTTTCAAGGCTATTACACTAATCTATTCGTAGTTATATTTTATTCTTATTGTGATTTTCTGCTCAGATGATTCCACAGAGATAGTACTCTAGATATAAGATGATATCAGAAGCTTGCATAAAAACAGAATAAAGCTAGGGACAGGTCTGAAATTAAAGGGCAGATCGGTCCGGTTTAAATTTTTTAATCATTTGATAGCTTTTCTGGTTAAACATAAGTATCTGACTGTTCTCTTTCTGAATAATGGAAAATCACATTTGTCATGATGGATTTTCTGCCTTTTAATGGAATGATGAATCGATAACTGATCTATTACTGCACAACTGGACCCATTATAACCAAAGCATGAACTGATGTGGCCCAAATCATGATAACACAAGGTTTGGTTTTTCAAAAACTGGACATAATCATAGCTCTATTTTTACAATCAATCATTTCAAAACTTGGTACAAACAGTATTAAACAGCACCAAACCTCTAAAATCCATACATTTTCATATCAGTAAATTGCAATATACTGAATCATGGTAAAGATGGGATAATTATTTGTAAAGCTTCCAATTTCAAACTCATTTGTGGCATTAGTTTGTAGATTCAAATGAATCAGGAATTCTTTACGCATGAATGTATAGTACACATAAAGAATGAATCATATTTTTCTAAAACCATAATATAAAAAAGTACCGTATCCTTTTTGTAAATACTTTTGTTTCTAAAGAGGAGACCATTAATTCTTAGATTAATTTACAGTATCTACGTCCACAAATCTGTGGAAGTTGATGAAGATTTAAGCTGTTATAAACATTAATATTCCTCATTCATATGTGGACAGACCTCACCACTGTTGTCTGTCAAGAGTAATATTCAGATCTGAATCAGTTTCACTCACTATGCTGAGAACTAATGTTCCTCACTTTAATCTCAGACTAACAAAAGATCACCTAAGACGAAAATTGGATGAACATGGAACTGAAAAGCCAGCGACCATTTCTACTTTACATTTATAAAACTGGATACTTCTTAATACTGTGTTTGCGCATCAGCAGGGAAGTAAATGAGGGAAAGATGGAGATGAAGACAGAGAGAAACTGATGTCTGTATTATTTATGACAGCACCAGTTTATTCAATGAGGATTATCTCTATCTTAAATATAATAATGAGCCCAGAATGTTAGTCATCTCCTGATAAAATCGTTTCAGAAAACACAATTGGATTTAAGAAGTCAGAGCTGTACATACTCGTTGAACACAAGATCAGGGGCGAAGTAAAGCATCCTGCCGTTGACGTTCTTATAGGACCTCCATCCCAAGGCAAACACCATCACCCCCATCCATGAATGTTGAATGACGGTCATTTGGTCGTCCACATGGAGATTCCTGAAACCTATAAGGATCTGCATCATAAAATGTGACACAACATGGCATATTTTGCACCAAAAGCATGAATTGATACGCCACCCAAAATATTTTGAGTATCAAACAGCTTGTATTACTTGGTTTGTCTCTTATCTCTTAAAACACCTAAAACACTGTAACTTGTGGGGTTCCTCAAAGACCAATTTTAGGGCCACTACTTTTTTATTTTTTGTATGTTATACCATGGTGGTGTCATCAGGAGGCACAGCATCTCTTTCCATGGCTATCCTTAAAGTGGTTGTGTCTCCTGATGACACATGACCAGTTTATGCTCTTTTTAGATGTATTTTAGATATTAGTGCCATGATGTCACAAAACTTTTTCCTGCTCAACCAGGATAAAACTGAAATTTTACTTATAGTTTCTAAGGTGCAAGAAGATAAAATCTGGCCACAAAATTAAATTTTGTTGGACAAACCTTGAGCTGACAGGCAAGAAACCTCAGCATTGTCCTTGACTCAGAGTTAAACTTTAAGGCTCTGATGAGGCATGTTACCAAATCTGCTTTTTATCATCTGAAAAATATAGTTAAAGTGCGGCAAGTGTGACACAGAGAGACTAATGCATTCTTTTATATCTAGCAGGCTAGACTATTGTAATACTTTCTATTCTAGTCTACCCAAAAAAGTCACAGCATGAATAATACATAAGAAAATAATGTGCATAAATAGTGCATAAATCAGTCACAGCTGATTACGAACTCTGCTGTTTGAGTGCTGACTAGGACCAGAGGGACAGAACACATTATGCCTGTTTTAAAGGCCTTACATTTGTTGTCAGTTTTCCTATAGATTTTTAAAGTCTTTTAACTTCATGTTCTTGCATCATTCTATTTGTCTAACATGCTCTATGTATGAACTAGGACGGTCCCTCACGTTCTCTGGCATGAGTGCTTTAGTTTTTCCTCAGCGCATGACAAAAAATTTACGTTTTTATGCTCCGAGCTGTTCCAACGGCATGCCTTAGGACCTGAAAGCAGCTGAATGTGCAGATATGTTTAAAAGTAATCTTATAACCCACCTCTTAAGCTCGGCTTTTGATTAGAATGTTTTATGACCAACTCAAAGCCCAGTGGACGCTACCTGCTCAGCACCAAACACACACAGCACACAAAGTTTCCAACCTGCTGGTGAACATAGTGGAGCATTTAGCAGCTAATGAGCCAGATATTTCTCTTAGGAGTTAGTGGACTCCAAAACAGAGCTAAAAGGAGAGTGAATACTGGACTTGAGTTAATCAGGCGGACACAAATACAAATCTAAATGAATGGTAATGTTGCTCCATGTCTGCTGGATATGTAAATATGTTTGTTAAAAAGTTCGCCACATCATCTTTAAAGGTAAAAATATGTCAGTGTTGTGTTTCCTTGCCTAAAGCTTGTTTTCGCGGCCTGTAAATGGCCAAAAAATCAGTTAATGCAGGTTTAAAATTATAACATTTTTTTGTTAACTTATCGCAAAACTGCCTTTTGAAAGTGAGATGATAAAATGATGATGATGAAATAATACAACATACACCAATTGCTACATAAATAAGCTCATTAACACTGTTTAAAAAACCTCCTCCAGTGTCACACCTGGCAATCCTTTTGCCCATTTGACCACTTTGACCAGTTGTCTCTCTCCAAGCTCGTTGAGACTGGTGAGCAGGTTGGAAGCTGAGTCGGGTTGGCCGTAATCATGTCCTGCATTCACCACCTCGGGCTCAATGGACTCCAGGATGTTGAGGAAGACCAGCTGGGAATTGAAGCTCAGGCTCGATTTAGGAGAGATATTCTGGACAGCCTCTGTAGGTTCTTGAACGTGATGTTCCTCTTCAGGGTTTTTCTGTTGACCAATCTTCTTTAATTTGCGTGCTGCAACAAACAAACAAAACCAACGTACTTATTACTGTTTCTGGTATTTTCTCACACAGCAAGCTACAAGTCAGACACCACCTGACCTGCATGTCTTTGGCACATGACACAAAATTACATAAAACCCTCAGTTCAGGTTTGACACATCTGATTGATTTTGACTGATGAATCCAGCTGTCCTTACTCTAGGGATTTGTGTCTGCAGCCATCCAACATGATGGATTTTCTGCCTTTGATTTCAAAATCTCTCACTGCACAATTGCACCATTACAGCTAAATGCGGTATGAGGAATGAAGAGACAACGCTCCAGTGATAATACCACTCACAATCATAGATCGTGCAAACACTGTATTTACGCGCACTGGACTTTTGATTTAAAATCAATAAATGACATCCTTTCAAGCTGTCATTACTAAGAGAGATCTAAACATATACATGCTGTGGTTAAATGTTTTGAACATTGGAGGAAAACCGTCCAAATCATCAGGAGAAACTACTCTGCCGAGAATTACTTTCTAAATCGTCTGCAACTGTGGTTTTTAAGTAACCTTTTAAGGGAAATATCAATTTTACCCAGACTGATCTAATAGCTTTAAAGAGATTGAATCATATTGCATTTGAAAGAAAAATCTTCTGAACAGATGAGCCTCATCTGGCGGAAAGGCCTGGTCATCATGTGTGAGTCCTTGCCGGTGTAGATGTATTTTCCCCGTTATTACATTTTTTCCTCCAAGGAAGGTTTTGTTGCAGGAGTGTTTCAAATATATACTCAAACTACAAAACTCACTAAATCTTTCTGTTTTGCATTACAATTGTGTTTCCTTATGCACAAAAAGCATATAAGAAGTCAACGAAATCCCCAAAACAACAAATAGAAAAACAACAAAAAAAAACCTACTTGCCCATCCTGAGCAATGACAACGCTGCAATTTCTTTCTCCACAAACGCTGAAAACCCTGAGACAGCTGCTCCATATGACAACCTGCACTTACAAACTAAATTGGTGCAGCATCTTTGACTCAGTGGAGTAGGCTGCCATGTAAAGTAAGCAGCGATACAATCAGAATGGAATAATTATACTCTGCTAAACAGCTGCCAAATACATTATGTTCAGGTCTTTAAGACAACCAACCATTCACTACGATAAGTCTCTGACTGTTTTCTTTCAACAAGTAATAGACCTGCGAACAGTTCAGCTTCAGCTCAGCCTGTTATTTCAGAATGACAGCTGTGCTGGAGTGAGACTGACAAATACAAACTGGTACTATGTGCTGAGTCCATTAGAACAGACACTTCTGTTGTTCAGTTTGCGTATACAACTTCCTCTATTAAAATGGTCATGATCTAATTCATTTGACTATATATCTAGTTTTAGCTTTGGAAGGGTTAAAAAATATAAAATATCAGGCAAAATATTATTTCTTTAATCCATTTTCTCTCTGTTGACTGACAGTAATCGTCACGCAATTGCCTCTTGCAGCTTCTGTGTAGAGAAAGTCTCATTAAAACTGCAGCCTGGCTTTTCAGTTCAGTTTGATCAATATTGACTTGCCAGTTATAGACACGACTTAAGTCTCTATCAAAAGTAGCAGGGTTGAAAGCAAATTGCAGATTATATAAGAAATATAATTTGCAAGTAATTCTGATCCGATAACAAACATTTGAGAAAAAAATTGTTAATTAAAAATTCCTCCCGGGGATTCTCAACCGTGACACAGGCAGGCATCTGATCTTTGCAGAGTACAGTGTAAATAGGTTGGGTTGAGCTAACCTTAAGATTCCCCTTCAGTTGAAGCCAATACAAACAGGAGACATCCAAATGATGGATTCAAGCATTGTCTTTGTTACGCACTCCAAAGGAGCAATTAATTAGCCAAGATGTTGTCAACTGTCAGTATTAAGAGTTGGTATATGTCGGTTGACCAGCACACAGCTGTGGCGTCATTACCACCCTTGTTTCCAGCTAAAACTGACCTCCAGTGAACAAGCTGCAGACGTATCTATTGCAAACCCATTTTCCCTCAAATCAAATTGAACATGTGGATTTTTTTGGTCATTTTCTGCTCATTGCACTCACATTTTTGGTCCACTTTCTTCTATGCCCAATCTCATCATCATTATAATCACGGTATTTATCTTAAGTATCTTTTTAGGTGGCCAGGTGCAAGCTTGATTGGACAAAAACATGGAGATCAGTTTAACACTTTTTCCTCCTCTTGAAATGCCTTTTTTTTGTTACATATGCCTTTTCAGATCCTCTTTTACTCTTGCTTCGGTCTCCAGATTGTAGATGTCATTATATTATTAGCTCACCAATTTAAACTGTGTTTCTGAAAGGGTGTGCAGGACCAAAAGGAAGAAGGAGTGAAAGAAGGCGGCAAAACTTTTTCACACAGGCACCTGTCACTTACGACCTCACACTTCCCATTACTTTCTAGCTGTTCAGTGGTTGTTACCCAATCAGGTACAAACCAGATAAAGACTCAAATGTTAAGTTTTTCCAATAAAATAAGATAATTGTTAAATGAACTTATATGATCTGTAACCAATAACAGTGGGTAGCACTACATTAGAGCTCTGTATAACAAGGTGATAATGGGGTAATACCTTGATGATAAAAGTGTAATAATAACAGAGATAATCCTTTCAATACTAAGGTTTAGTTTAAATAAAATCTTATGATATTTTCTTATAATCAGAACTGGAAAATGCAAAAAAAGATTTAATTAGAATTTATAGTACTGTGCACTAAACAACTAAGGGCAGGATATTTACTGGGAAACAGTATACAGCATATGGTAGTTTCTCTGTTGCACCATCTGTTACTTAATTCTAATGAAAAGCATCTGCTCTTAATTATGATTATACTCTGTTAAACAAAACATAAACAGCTGATGTTTGTGCATGTTTTCCAGCCGTTTTGACTGTACTGTAAGCCGATTATTATACCTTTATTATACCATTACCTTGTTATTATTGACATTCTCTCCTCTCTCTCATTACTTTGTGATATTTTCCAAGATATTAAACCAACATTACATGTTATTGCCGCTATAATACAACAATAGTTGTAATTGTCCCCTCATTACTGTGTGCTCAGACAGAACACACATTTTGACTTGTCACAGCTGTAAATAATAACATTAACAATGGCTCCATTCCTTTAATTGTCCCAGTAAACCATGTCAGTGAGTGAACAATACCAGAGGCCTGGAACTGGCTCACCTAAACTGATGGTATTAACGTTATTAATTCCACCTGTGTTCTTCCTGCTTTCACAAGTCTGCCATGAAAAGGGTTGATTCACCAGGGGTGGAGCGAATTGACATGAAGATGATTCAACTTGAAAATGTTTCAATTTGAGTGAAAAATGTGCGCATATCTGTTTCCCAGGACTTTATGAATCTGCATTATAAAAGTACAGAGACAAGAGGAAAAAGGAGAGAGACTGGAAGGCAATACGGATGTTTAATAACGTTTCTGGTGAGCTCTGAGTTCAGTCACGCACACAGGTGCTATCTTACAGCTAACGTACAGTTGGTTGTTTTGGGACATTAAACATTTTATTAGAGATTGAAGCAAGGTGAACATTTGCTTTTCTTTATGTCTTAACACACATTTGGCCTGTTTTTTCAAGCCTGTTGTTATCAAGGCCCCATTATTACCTTGTTATTAGTGAGCTGTAATACAAAGTGCTATCCCAAAGCAGGTTGAAGCACTCCTTGCTGCCTTTTTGGGGGCACGACAAACTGAGAAAAGACTCTGTGACAGACAAGTACAAGTTGCAGGAAACAGAGCCTCCACCTGGTTTAAGAATACTTCAGTCATAGGAGGCAGCTATTGAGATGGATGAACTATTTACATAGTTATATACTAAAAAAAAAAAAGCAATCTGGAAACTCTACCCTACAATTAGTAGTTATGGAAGAACAACCTGTCCTTTTTCCAGTAAGTCAAAACAAATCTATCCACTGAACTGTAGCTGTAGTTGAGGAGCGGTGGTCATTAATTCAAGAGATTTCATCATTTCATGTGGTGAACTTTACTGACTGTATAATATTACAAATATAAAACAAATAAAACCTTTTTGAAATAAGTAATTTATTTAATCTGGCAATAGACATTTCTACATCACTACACTGTTTTTTTCCATTAAGAAATTGGAGAAGAACGGCGGATTGTATAAATCATTGAATTAAAAAAGTTAAACTCTCACTTGCTGGCAGTGAAACGGTACTTGAAGTTGCTTTTGATGAATGTTCAGAGTGTTAACTTTGGGTTGGGGACACAACTTGTTTGGCAGCTTTGTGAAAGTCGGTGCTTGAGGTCGTAAATTGTAAAAAGTTTTTAACTGTTACGACACTGTTGATCCGACACCGTTTTAATTCATTCAGCAGCTGAGGAGCTAAACATCACTATAGGATGGTTAGTGAATGAGGATAGCTTGGAGGAGTTGCGACCTGTACAAACACTACTGTAGCAGTATTAAAGTTATAGAAAGCATCACATTAATCTAAATACAGTATGGATATAGGGGTACAGTCTATGTACAGTATATGTGCATTTGCATTTCAACACAAGAAATCTAAATACAGCTGAGCCTTCGTCAGCTCTCTGCAAAATGAGACTGCTGTCATGGTTTGGTAAAAAGTAAACTCCCTGCTCCGCTTCTATTTGGAGATGTAATTAAGATTCCAGGAATAATATGGAATTCAAATGATCGAAATGAAACCTTCAAGCAATTTAAAATAACTATGCTTCTCAATACTGAACAGATGTCAACTCAAAAGACTCAACAAAATCAATTTTAGCTGGTAATCAAAGATTCAGAGATTTCCCGCATATCGCTTCTCTCTTCGGACTTTCCAAACTATACGGAGTGAAACAAATAACAGATATGATATCATGATATAAATTTTATTATTTGATTGCCAATACATTTGTAATTGTGTAATAAATGAATCTAAATCCAATTAGTTGAATCAGAAATCTTCTTTTTTATCACTATTTCATTGCTTTAAAGTACATTTGGAGGAAAAACCTCGGGGATAATAAGACCAAATGTATAATTTTTTTGCCTCCACCTCTACAAATTATTGTCATAAATTTTCCTGTGAAATGCCACGAGTGAATTACATGTCTATGATGAGAACATGAGTGAAAGGAGGCTCCTTTTAGCCACAACTAGAAAAGGTGTGCCTTTTTACTGACAATCACAGCATTAGATCACATTTTCCCTCCATGGGTTTGTCAGTGACTGGTGGCAAAATTACCAGCATGTCTGCTGCTTTAATTCACATGTCTCATGTGAGCTTTGTGCCTCCAGTACAATTTTCACCGTTACCAGAATGAGAAAATGGAAGAGAGTGAAAATTGAACACAAGACAAAAATTAGTCCACTACATGTCAATCTTTACAGCCTAATAAGACGAACAGGTCTGGGTGACAGTAAGGAGCAGTGAATGGAATAGGTCTAAATTGCATGGCAGCTCAGTCAGGGGCTTGATTATCAGTAACATCCCCTATTGTGATGATGCTGCAATTGAAGAGAGCCAGCTAAGATGTGCCGTGTGGAGAGAATAAAGTACTTGGTCTTGGGAAACCATTAATATTTTCACTTTTACAACTTCACTTTCTCTGTAGTGTGCTTTGTTCATATAGTATGTAGCGCACCATGATTATTATAGTCTATATTGTACAAATGTATATATTTAATGTGTAATCTTACCGTACACATCCTGTATGTCTGAGGGTCACTGATAAGCCCACAGAATAAGATAGTTAGAGGCTGTTATGAACAGCAGTGATAAAATAAACAACAATTGTTTCTTTTTACAGCAGCTTTTAGTACGTTAATCCATCCTACCTCCTAGAGTCATCCCAGCTTCAAAACACTTCCTCAGCCGACAAGACGGGCAATTCTTTCTTCGTAGCTTGTCAATAGTGCAGTCATTTTTGCTTGCGCAAAGGTATCTCTGTTTGCCTACACAGACAGAGGAGAAACTTTTGGTCACTTGTAGATAAATAATCATTGAGTGATGGAAAATGTAAAACTGGATGTAAAAAATCTGTATACATCATGGTATAGCTGTTGAATACTGCCATCAAAGTGGGAAAAATATCTTTATATGTATATGTATACAATCACTAACCCTAACTCAGAACCCAAGTTTGACCTTTTAGCCTTACCTTCTGCAGCTCTTTTGAAGAAAACCTTGCAGCTGCCACAGGTGAGTGCACCGTAATGGCAGCCAGATGCCTCGTCAGAACAGATCAGGCATGTCCTCTGCGGTGGGAAGAAGAACTCCATTGGGAACATGTGCTCTCTGCCGGCCTCAAACCTGCAGTCAAACATCAAACAGGAATTTTATAGACCATGAACAGCTACAGAAGATTTTTGAAAGAGGCCATATATGATTAAACACGTTGCTGATCTTCTATGACTGACATTTGATTGCTTTGGTATTTCTATGATATCATCATTTATCTCTATTAGAACCCTTTGTTGGTGTGCTCTAGCTTGGTGGTATCAACTGGGTCACTGCACAGTATTTTATTATTCATTGCTTTGGTATTTCACCAGTTTTCAACATTTTTTTATTCTGTTGCTTTATTATCTTGTGAAACTAACAGCCCCTTTGGAACAAATAAAGCTGAGCCTTGAAGTCATATACTGGAGCAGGTCCATAATTGCTTTTAAATTGTTAAAAACTGTCAAAACTGTAGCCACAAATCGCTGGTCACTTCTCAGAGCAATGTGCCAGCCTTTTAGTGTGTGCTTTAAGGAGTGCAGAGAGCGTGATGACAGGATGGTGTGGGAAAGATTTGAAGGGGGGTTGATGGGGGGCACAATGAGCGCCAAGCTTCAGCCTTGAACACAGAGAGATTGGAAAAGGCTCAGACACAACGTTGCCTGAGTGACGTGCATCTTAGATATCAAGGTTTGGTGTAAAAGAGACAAGGATGAAGCTTAACTAAAGAACCTTCACTGTGTCCTCATTGATTTTAGGTGACAATGGAGAAAAAGTGAATTCAGGCAAATAGAGAAACTGAAATTACAAGACCAAATAAAAGTCTATTACAATATACATTTTGCAACTAGCATCTCTCAATATTATCAAACTATGAGACTATCTTAAATTTAGTTTCACTCATGATAGTAATAGGTTATGGAGCCTGTAGTCAGACTTTAAGTCTTTGAGTAGAGCAAGATCAGGGCTGTGATTAAAATGAGAGAGCAGTTTAAACAATGAGCGTTGAGGTAATGAATTTTGACGAGAGAAGTATTATATAGTCTGAGATCCATCAGAAATAAATGTGAAACATATGCATGTCAAGATCAGTAAGCCGACAATATCAGCAAAGGCAACTGCAAATAATCCCCAATGCAGCTGGTAGAGTACACTTGTTATGAGTGAGCGAGATACGTTCACGGTTTTAACCCTGACCTGATTAAAACGTTCCTTCCTATTGTGAATAATTGTGCATATCCTACCCCTCTCCCTTTTTTATTTTTTAATTTTTGGAATAATGTACTGCTGCAGATTTTCCCTGGGCTTAAATAGAGAGTAATGGAGCAGTTGTCTAGGCTGACACAAATCACATAAATCTTGTTCTTGAAAACTTTTTTTGTTTTGGCAAAATGATGTTTACTGACTTCATATCTACTACTTATCTACTAAACCCTGATAGAAAGTGTGGTTGATGACCTTTTTCTAGTATAAAAAGGATGTTAGTGTTACTTTCCACTTTTTCAGAAAAAGAAATCAGTATTATTCATAAACAGTTGTCCCAGTAAACTGTATTTTCAGTCCAGTACAGAGGCTCAAGAGTAGAGCTTTCAGTACAATACAGCTTTTTGAAATTGTGCTATATATATAAAATATACATGCTCAACTTTATAATGTATCGATCAAAATACAAAAGCCATAGAGCAGACTAGAGAACAGCAAAAGGTGAACGAAGCGTATAAAAGTGCTGCAATTAAAGCTTGAAATCAGCCAGGACAGACTTTCAGTGTCTATTGTTATTCATTCCAAGTTGCAGAGAACAAGAAAACAGTTTGTCAAGTGAGGTATTTATGTGTGGAGTACTTAAAACTAAGCAGGCCTGTGACCTGGAGGCATGCAGATACGAAAGATACCAGTGGAGCTTTACAGATGGATGGTTGTCTGACTACATATTTATACCTTTATAACATTTTTAAAATTTGCTTTTAAATTCTCTGTCAGGGCTTGAGATGAAAATAAACATTTGTTCTTACTTTTCAACATGTGTGGTTAAAATAAGCATTTTATTAGATAGACACTGGCTTAAATCCTGATTATTCTGTCAAATTGAATTGGATTGATTGCATTTGAATTAGTTATTCTAGCTGATTTGTATTAAAGTATTAAATATTTTCAATAAAGCGTGACAATATTCATGTGCACTCACACTCATGAAATGTCAAGAGACACTGTATACTGTATATTTGACAGTAATTATTGTATTGCAAAAATCTAAATACATCAAATCCACAAGACAAAAGTAACAAAACACACATTTCCTACGGATACACTTTTGCCATTTTATTTTATATTATACTGTACTGAACCAATATTTTATGTGAAACATTAATATTCTCCACTATTTTTTTTAAGTTACAAAAAAACCCTGGTCTTCAGTATTTTACTGTTTTCTAATCTTTAAGGTCAGTAAAATCTGATTTCTTACGTTGTCTATGCACAGTGCTTTGATTAACATAACAGAGGAGCAGAATATTCATACTTATGTTGTTTTGTGTTTATCATGCTGCAGTAGATTACTGTTATTTTTCTATGATGCTGCATGGGCCAGTCCCATGACTGTGCATGAGGGTGCATTGCACATATACATATCAATTAACTCTTTGAAATAACCTCTTTCTTGCATAGAGATGCCGCCGCTTGTTTCGGGTAATTTGATTTAAATTTGTCAGCCTTGTTTCACATTATTATCAGTTTATAGAATAATTTGTGTCTATGAAAATTTTGAAGTGAGCTTAAGAGCCACGAAACTAAACGGTGAAATAGTTTTCACTCATTTCTGAGGTTATGAGATGCAGATTAGCTCAGACATACAGGCTGGTTAAGCATGGGGGATATAGATCCTAAAGTCCAAATCTGAGTCATACAGAGTCCACTTCTCACTCTGCTTTCTTCTGTAAAATTCCTTAAATCTGCTTGGCTGTTAAAGACAAACTTACAGTATCACTACTGTGTGTTTGTGAGTGTATCATTAAAAATGTGCTGTAAGTTGGTGTTGAGATATTTAGTATGAAGTAAGAGCAGCATCCTATGTCACCAAGCAAGTCACATTAAAACCTTTTCAGTAGAACAACTGCAGGAAATGACTTCTCTTTCTAGGATTTGAATCCTGACGTCTTTACTGGTGCAAAGCAGGAAAATATAAACAAGAAATTGTAAAGAAAGAAGCAAAGAAAGAAGAGTGAGGAAAAAAGAGAAGGGGAAAAAAACTAAATTATGAACAGATAAAAATTATTCCAAGTAAGAGTTTTGAGGAAATGCTTAGTTCTGTACATGCCCTAGTGTGGCCTACATATGGTTTGACAGTTAAATACAACATGTGTCCCAAACAAATAAAAAACATTCCCCCTTTATCAGAAGACATCGTACTCTGTAGCGAACTATACTGAAGTTCACTCAGACTATAGGCGAAACTGCAACATATGTATCAACTACACTGTATTTTTTTATGCAAATAATTTAGAGGCACAAATTCTTACAACTAGGGTCTCACTCAGCAGCAGAAACAAGAAGCGAAGTGAAAGGTGCTCGTTCATTTCAAATGATCGTTTGGAGGCAGGGCACGACAGTGATCAGAGAGATGCCTAAACAAGGTCAGCTTGAGGAAAACCAGCAGCGGATCATTTCAGGAATATCTAAATGAAGGGCTAGTAGACTTTTTATCTATCTGTCTATTTAAAATAAATCAAAGAAAAGTTGTTTCGTCTGATTTCTCTGACTTATTATTGTGAGGCTAATTTGCACTCCTTTAGCATTCTCTGTGATGCGCCCTGTTTGAATCAGTTAAAAAAAAGGATATAGTTAAAAACTCCAAATGGAAAAAATGTGGAACAAAATCAAGACAGCTGAATGATATGTTATACACAGCACAGAAGGGACTAACTCAGACTCAGATTATGGAAATGCAAATCTGTGGAGCCATCTTTCTGGATAACTTGCTGTGTAAAACTTAAATAAGGAGCAGGACCTGATCAAAAACCTGCTCTGAGTTTTACTCTGTAACATGGAACAAGCTTGAGGACTTGAGTTGATAACAAGAAGAGAGTTAGATCTCCCAGCCCTCCAAGGTCTTGTGCAGTTGGGGGCGTCCTGTGGGCTCATTAGTCTAAACTGTATACAACCTCCATGTACCTAGTCTTGAGTTCTGGCTGAGGGAGACCTCTGTCACAGATTATTCTCCTCTCTATTTCCATGTTTCCTGTCGCCCTCTACAGTCAAAATAGTCACTAAAGGCAAATTGCTATGAAAATAAGGCAAATGCAAAGTAAGTTTAAAGTTCTATTTCCTCTCCATTCAAAGCAGATAGTTAGCTCAGTAAAGGTTGGTTGGACCATGCTGTCACATTTCTATGTGTTTCTCAGTGGAGACGGGAGGAGGAGCAGCTCCTTGTTTGGGATTTTGCATCTGGTTACTGCTCTCATGTTTAAGACCACCACTGATTCCTGTTTCTTCTATATTCTTGGCTTATGTAATTCTGGTCTAGTAAATCATTGTGCACACAAAATTGCGGCGGGTGTATTGAGCTCAGCTCTAGTAGCCAGAGACGCTGGTGTCAGACAGTGCTGTCAGTCATTCACCAGCCCAGAGTTGAAGAAAGGGCATGATGACGACAGCTGCATGAGACCTCGCTCTGATGTCCACAGCGTACAATGTGGCTGCCAGTCAGCATGTCCACTTTGTGTCCTTTGTACTCCTGGAGGCCAAACTCAGACTCAGGAGACGATGCAAAGGTGACAATACAAAGTTAAAACGGCTTGAGTTAAATTTAATAACCTGACACTAAAAAAGCACGAGGAACCTTTGGAAAGATTTGTAAAATTACCAGAACTATCCACAATTACCTCCCCTTTTATCAAAATAATTAATCCAACAAATTCAATGATATGAAAACTATATTACACTTAAAAAGCAAAGGGAAAGAACACTTTTCAGATATACATATTTTCTCATTGCATTAAGAAATAGTTGTAGACCTGTTGAAGAATAAAATCACTTTCATGTGCTCAAACAGATGTTGGGCAGGTGCCACAGACAGAGCACTGAAGACAATTTGTTTTGTTTTCTGAAGGCCAAACAAGTACAAAGATGTTTAGCAGGACATTAAATAATAGTTTTTGTTCTTCAACAGAAATGTATGGATTTGATGTATATAAATCATTGCAGATATTATTATCCTATTATGCTTTTACGGTGTTGAAATTCATGACGCGTATCTTTATAATGAAATGACTCAAATTAAAGGAACATCTAAATGGAAAAGGCATCTTAACAAGATACCTTCCACTCTCCCAATATGTGAAGGAACTTCGTCTTAGTCAAACAAACAAACAAAAAAACCTTAAATGAGCTCCGAGTCTCACAGACATCTTAAATATCGAGGATGTGAACCTGCCACATACACCCTCAGTCTGATTAGATTAAGTTTCCCAATGTTTGCCTGATAAAATCTTGAAACACATTTTTGTCTATAAAGTAAACTATGATTTTTTTTTATCTGTTCAGTCTGACTTTTGGTATTTTACTGAAAAAAACAAGCAGACCTATAATAATTTTATTTGTTGTCATTCAAGCAATAACATAAAAAATCTGGATGAATGTTAGGATAAAATAAATCTACTTCTGTGGTGAAGTTTGGCACATGTTGCTGCCATCACTGGCCAATAATTTGGCTTCACTTGGCCAAAAACATCATATTTTTGGAGAGGAATTTGACATTCATGTCTGGGTCATATTTTAGATGTAGCATGAAATTTAGGCGAGGAATCATTTTGAATTGTAAAAACTTCTAAGATGTCAGAGAAAACTTCTTTTTCTGCTCATTAAAATTATTCCAGCTTTTTATAACATTTTGATTTAAAGATAATTTTATTATTATTATTATTATTATTATTATTATTATTATTATTATTATTATTATCTTCTTACCTGGTGTCGTTGTAGGCGACATCCAGCCATTCACCGACTTCGGTCTTGATGTAGCTGCTGTTGGGACAGGGCGGCCTCAGCATCCCGCCTGGGTACCACTGCTCAGGACGCACGGCGCGCCTCTCGTATGGATTACATATGAGCGCGGTGCCCGCTGCTGAGCTGTGTGCGTTCATGCGCTGCCTCGATCCCCAAAGCTGAGAGTTGTACTTCTCGTTAAATGTGTAATTACTGCCCCACAACGCCCCGGCAGATTCACCGCTCATGTCCTCTGATTTCACTTTAACACCGTATTGCTCCGGCGGATAACCGCAGAAATTGTTCTCCATGGCTTCCCCGAAGTCTGTCGCTTCTTCGGGGGGCTTGTAGACTCTGCACGGCCTCTCGAGGTTGAAGTGCTCCAGGTTGTCTGGCACTGATGGGGCATAAACTGTGTCTAGATGATCTATCTCTTTAGAAGTTATGTCATCAGCCTCGCACAGTGTGAAGTTTTGCTCATCCACAGATGTCCGAGTCTCTGAACTTTTGAACATTTCCACCAGTTGCTTCTGGTCATCTCGCTCCGAGCACCTGTACTTTGCGACAGCAGCGAGGGTTTCGGGACAGCTCAGAGGGACGGAACCGACTCCGAATAATCCTGACATTTGGTCATTTGCAACAGACGGGGGGACAGCAGAGTCCATGTCACTGGTGTCGTTGTACTCCAGGGTCAGTCCCAGCGACACGGACACGGCTTTGCAGAGCTCCCTGGCTGTTTCTGAGATTGTGGCGCAGGCAGAAACTGAGCGGCTGTCGCCCACACGGCAGTCAGCGTTTAACGACTCCTCCTGAGGAGCAGCACCTGTTTGACAGCACTGTTTTTCCATGTCACAGACTGGCGGATCAGTGTGCACGAATCCGTAAATATTTGCGACCGCATTGTCGGCACCGTTTCCTGTTAAGTTTTTGGTGAAATAGAAGCGACTTTCTTCAGTTTTTTGCGTCATGCTGGGAGCGCTCACAGCGTCGCCTGGTCTTATTTTCTCCCCCCCTGGACTAATTTTGCTACAAGGCAACTGTCTGTTAGTTTGGCTCATTTCCCAGAAAGTGTTTACTTGACCAGGAGACCGAACTTTGCGCGACCAAAAGTCTCCACGGGTCTCAGTAATTGTTGCTGCTCAGCCCAACTCTCACGTTGTGAAAAACGTTTTGGTAAAGGTCCTGGGAGAGATACAGGAGTCACAAACTCCTCCTAAACTGGGATCTTGACAGTCAGAGGCGCTCAGCTTCACTTTGATTCAAACTGAATGCAGGAAAGGACTTTAGTATCTATAAAACATCGCACTCCCCCTAACTGACATCAAATCAGGGCGTTGAATGATTAATTTGGCAATTTAACATTTTTAAAGCTTGCACAGAAGAGAGATGTGAGCTTATTATTAAACTAAAATGTGAGCCATGTCCAGGCCCGGCTCTAGACAACAGGGGGCCCTAGGCAAGATTTTCTGTGGGGGCCCTCCTTACTTTACCTGGAGCTAAGAACTATGATATATATAAGTATGTAAAACTATTATTTGTATTATGAGGACAACATGACAACCATTTGATATTGTACTGACACAATGTGGCAATAACATTCCTGCAAATTAAAAAGTGGGTATAATCCCTGCATGACATTAATACACAAAACATGCATTTTTAGTAAACATGCCTTTATTTAATAGATGTTCATTAAGAATTATGCTCTCAGACCTTAAATCAGAGGTCTCAGTAACATCCTCAAGACACAAAGTCTCTAAACTGTCAACCCTAGACGACAGTCAGAAAAACAAAACAACCCAGCCAACACGCAACATACAACGACAAACAGTCATACAGTTCAAAATCATCTGAAATGACAAGAAAGCTCACTCAATGCACAGAAAAATTAATAATGTTAGATGTGTGTTGGGTAACTTTTAAAACGAACTTGTTACATTACAACATCACTGACTTTATCTGTAGTGATAAGTAACGGGTAACTGATTGCTTATTTGCAAATGTAAAAGAAATCCAACCACTGTCACAATGGAACCTGTGAGGAAGCCTGACCTTAGTGGCCAGGAAGGTGGTAGGAGGCAGACTCAGACTCTTGTTGAATGAGTAAAAACTGATTTATTCAGTGCAGTGTACCAAAAAACAAACAAAAGGTGTCTCAAAAATGAAATGAACACAAGCAAATCAAAGTTAACTAGCTTAACTCAGGATAAAGCAAACTAAGGCGTGATCACATGCACACAGCTACACCGTCATCCTCTAATTTCTGCTCTCCTCAAACCTACATCTCTCCCCTTAAATAGGCCCTCCAATCTACCAGGCAGAACCATATTTATTGCAGGGGTGTCCTTTCCCTTACACCACCTGGCATATAACAATACTACTTTTATCAGTCAACAAGGTTTACACAAAACACATCCACAGCATTAAACCTCAACCTGAGCCAGACCAAGTACAAATCATATCGATACTAAACCAAACATTTAACTAAATAACATAAACACCCCCCTATACTTGATGTAACCCAGTGACATCACTGATGATGTCAACCAGTGTATATAGAGGAAGTAGTTGGGTGCATCCTCCTTTTGTCGGTGGAACACATGGTGGTTATGGTAAGTAACAAAGAAAATGATTAACTTATGGAATGCAGAACTTAACCAATAAACAATAACTAAACTTAACACTTGTTTGTTTTACTTTAACCAAAAATGTTGCTGGTATGTAAACTGTAACCAAACATAATGCAAACCACAAACAAACCCGGGATAGTATGTGTCTGCAAGTTACAGATTAATGCTGGACCTATGGTTAAAACAAACAAGCATGGTTAAATGAATACGCTATATGGCATAGACGGCAAAAATAGCGACAAATGGTTTGTTGTCACCCACTTTGTCACAGAACATAATATTGCATTTTTGTAAGATTACCATTGACATAATATCAAAAATAAATAAATAAATTAAAAAAAATTTAAGTGCTCTCTCTGGTGGCCATGGGGGCCCTAAACAGATGCTTAGTTCGCTTATGCGTCAGGCTGGCTCTGGCCATGTCGTTAGGCTACACACAAACATACTCCTCATTTATGTTGTATTGTGAGCTGTGTCTCCAGCTGTTTTATATAAAGTGTCTGTATGTTTTTGAGAGCCACTATGAGCCACTTTATGGACCCAATTTGCTCATTTCATTAGGGTGTCTTCCTCAGGGCACAAGCCTTTTCCTAAGATCATGCACTTATTTGTCTGCAAGCACGATCTTCGGTCTTTGCTGTTTATTTATTTTAGAAGATACACTGAGTAACAATTGTCGATGTTAATCATTTTCTAGAGGTGCTTCCACAGCACTCCAAACTTTGCATGATGATATAGCTACACAGAAAAACTTGGATTATTGTCAATTCTCAAAGTCATTCACATAATACAATGAACCTTACCTAGAGTTCATAACTGCCTACGTAACAATCAGTAATGCTTTATGTTCATGCAGTTCTCTAGAAGTGACAGGGACATGAGATTTTGTTTATTTAGAGAGATTCATGAGAGCAAACTGAGATTAAATTTCAATCAGAATGTTTTGTACAATCAGTAATGTGCAACACATTTTCAAATTGACATCTAGAAATGTTTGACAAACTTACCAGAGTCAAGTAAAGCACAAACCCAATCCAAGAATATGTTTTGGGTTAATTTGGTATATGTGGGAAACGCAGGGTTTATCGTTATCCCCCAGAAACCCTAATTTTTCCATGAGTATTTTTAAGAGTCACACTTGACTCAAAAATGTGTTTTGCTGTTTGATCTGCGCTGTATGTGCAGAGTTTTACACCAGGAGGCTTTTTGCACATTGATCTGCTGAAGGGGGAAAGTTTCTCTGTGCTCACCTTAAATCTCATTTTAAGACATTTTACTTATGAGACAAGCTTGGTTCAATATGCAACTTAAGTGTGATGTGAAAACAACTAGTGCACAACAGTAAGAATCAACTTTTCAGTGAAATAGATCATGTGTCTAGTAGTTAAATTAAAAAAAATGTATATGTTCATAGATTCTTGATTTTTCAGTGACAGAAGCATGCAATTTTAAGAATTTTTAACAAGATAATTGAACTTTTTTGTGGAAAAAACATATCAGCCAGGGATGTCTTTTTTGTCAGTTCCCACACCCAGAGTAAAAAATGATACACTTCAGTGCTGTGGGGTTACTATAGATTAATGTGTTCATAAGGTTGCATGTTGTAATAAAACAGCATTGAATGATATACACTTCAAAACAAATGACAAAACAGGATTCATGACCTCGTCAGAATTGTGTGACTTCCCAACAAGCTGTATACCCTTTGTGAAAAGGTTGAGATTTGATTTATATTTTTAGCTTAGTAACTTAAGCTTACTACAATGACTGAGGCCTGAATCTCTCGTGGCATGTTTCACGTGTGTTTATTCGTTTGTGGTTGTGTAACATTAGAGGATCTGCCAGTCTGCAGCTCTTGGCAGCCGTAGAAGTCCGTCCTACCGAGCCATGAAACAAGTTTGGCCAGAACCACACACAGGCATGCACGCTGCTCGATGGTACGCTAAACACACATGACCATCATACCACAAGACTGATGATAATGTCAAACATCACTGACATCATCAAAGTATTGTTAGCCAGTGAAGAAGCTGAAATGCAGCACTGTGCCATAAATAATATTTCTATATAAAGACATATGAGAATTATTTAAGAATTATTAAGCACTTTTTAAATTTCTTAAATCTCAAACGGTGGACATATAGTCGATGTTTCATGGTTAAATTATTGTAAATGTTTGCTTTGAAATAATGAATGCGTCTATTTTGACAACATTTATCATTATCATGAACAACACATAACCTTGTTATACACTTATTGTGCTCATAACTATGAAATCAGTCAGGTGTTGTGCCAGTGCTTTGGCCCCCATCTTGACTATAAACAGATGCTATAATTTCTTCAAACAAGATATCATATGACTTTCTGTTTTCAATGCCCAAAACCTTAAAACCTTTTCTTTCAGCAACAAACAGGAAGAAAGCCAAAAGACTTAAAAAGGCTTCATGTGACCACCATTATTGAAATCAACACCCTGAAGCTCCCAAGATGTTTTCAGCAACAAACAGGAAGTCACTACTCACTACTCAACGTATCCTAATAGATTTATCAAATGATGAAACATGAACCCTACTGCTGAGGGACAAAATAATGGAAACATCTCACAATTAATGAATATCAAGTACCTAATAAATCATGATTGATCTGTGTTTACAGGGGAAATTCCTCCTGTGAATTATGTTCTCATACAACTCCTTTGGAGAAAACGTCATGCTACCTGAATTCTATATTTGTTAAAAGTTTGTGAACCCTTTTCTCTATTCTGCATAAATATCACCTAAAACATGATCAGATAGTCCTAAAACTAGACAAAGTAAACCCAATTAAACAAATGAGACAAAAAGATTAAACTTATTCATTTATTTACTGAAAATAATTATCCAATCAAACATATCTGTGGGAAGCAAAAGTATGTTTTGTGAAGCTGTTTTGTAGAAATGATTTTGTAACCCTTTCCAGCCTGGTGAACATCGACTCTTCTTCTAAGGTCTTCAGTGTTGTGAAGCTCAGATGTTGATAGTGTTGACCCAGATTTCTTTTCTTTAAATAAGGCAGGGCTCTCAGACTCACAGCTGGTCCCATCGATTGAAACACCCGACTCTAATTTCCCCTTCAAATGAATTGATAATACTAGAGGTTCACATACTACACATTGGATCACTTTTCTCAATAAATAAATGAACATGTGTAAGGTTTTTGTCTCATTTGGTCTCTTTTACTAGTTTTAGTACTTGTGTGAAAATCTGATCAACAGGGTTCACAAACTTTCAAGCACCACTGTGCATATACCTGCACAAGCAGATAAATATGTACATATATACACACATTTAGGCTAATAGACCTCATGTTTTCTGGTAGCCCCTTGTTCTGACTAAATAACATCAAACAATGAAGGAAACTAATGTCTTTTACATACCATATGAGGGTTCTTCCAGCATTCTTTTGCTGCTGTCAGATACACTGTTCATTGTAACCATGATAAATTTGATATAAAATCTGACGAGTAGAAGCTCGTCTGTGAGAATTGGTTTTCTTGAAACTAAATGATTATTTTGATATTTAGTTCTAAAATTGCTCCTTGATCTGTGAACACAGACATGTAACCATTTTACATATTTGGCAAAATAGTCTGTTTATTTATGAAGATGTTGAACTCCCACACTACATTGGTGGTTTAGGCACTTTGGCAGATATATAACAGGTGACAGCAGAAAGCAGTGATATAGTAAACGCCCACACAGTTGCAGAACTAATCCTCACCTGAGCCTCTTCATCCATCTTCCAGTAAAGGGCAAGAAGACACAGTGTGTAAACCTAAAGCTGTCATGTTAAGAGCTTTACAGTATGTAGATATTTACACAGCAGCCCTGCCTCTAACATCATGCCTTTGATGCAAGCCGCCTGCATAAAATATATTTAGACTTATCAAAGCACTGCTCTAAACGTATCACACATGATAATTAACTGTTTCACTCCAACAAATTACATCTTTAATCCCCCATCTGACATTGTTTTTCTGTCATCTGCTGATTGTTGATACACAGTAATATATTTGTTATCTGCCAAATTGTTGCAAATGATTTTAAAAGGGTCTTCAGCCCATGTGCACCATACACGCATTTGTGTGTTTTGCTAAGTCAGTGTTATATATCTTAAACAGCTTCATCAAATGATCAAAAACAAAGCTTACTTATATAAAACTTTATACATTCGTTTTGAATTTTATATTATTATTATAAAGTTTTGAAGGTTTAGTTCTTAAGATACTTTGTTATAGACCACAGTACTGAACCAGACTGAACTATAATCACCCTGTGCTGCTTTTAAAGTCACAAACTGTTGTTGGTGCACAGTGGCCCTGAGGCCTCAACCACTGCAGTCCACATGATCTACTGTATTTTCGCAGTGCAGCTCTTGTAATTAAAAGTATGTGGTGTGAATTTAAATGTGAACACATCTGGGCCATGTGGGCTCTACTGCATCTGCCCCAACTGGACCATGGGCACTGACTGTATTCTTCTTCAATTTTCCATTTTGATGATTAGAATTGTTTTCTCCATATTTAATCTACTTCTGTATTTACTCAAATTATTTGAAGGTGCCACAAAAGTATTGCTTCTATTGTAAACAAAGTAAACATGTTGCAGGTGTTGTTGCCCAGAGCAGGGCTTTCTGTCTCAAACCAAAGTTTTTATGTTGCATTCAAGTTTTATTTTCATCATTTAAAGTGGTTTCATCTACTTAAGTCTCATCGCTTTCCCAAGTCAATGTTAGCAAATAAATGTTGCATCATGTAAACTATTTATTTATTAAATTATTTGACAGGAAAAAACATTTCTTTAAGGTACAAAGTACACATTGTATGTGATAAAACCAGCTAATCCGTGACCCACATATCCAGTCCTATGACACCTTCATTGCTTGTAATTGTAAATTATGAAGATCAGTCCTACATATCCACAGTGGTGACATGATTGGAAATCTGTGTTATTCTCTGCTAGCGCTGTGTCCTTGGTGCTGTGAATTTGGTTTGACACTGATCCTGATAGTGGATCTGAGGGTTGTTTTTCATGAAGAGTTGGGTAAGAATCTTAACTTTTCTTAAAGGGTGGCCTTCACAGATTTTTTTAGTATCCCTTATCTGACCATTATAGCCATTGCCAGCTTGGAGAAGATGACTCAGTGTGGGAGGCAGCCCTCTGTCACTCTGACACAGTGGCCCTCCTTGTTGAGCAGGGCCTCAGTGCTGCTGCCGTTTGTCTCTCAAAATATGCTGGCATTTGTTCTGCAGTTATCCCTTTTAATGTCAGTGCCTCTCGTCTCTAGTGGAACACCTCAAATGGCTTGCAATACCAAGCAGACTCCATGCACTTAAGATTAAGTGTTTTAGTCTGGTTCAGCCCCAATTTCAATACAATGAATAAAAGTGTAGTAGAGAAAAATGGATCGCCAGACGAATACTTTTTACAGCTGGTCATATCTTTACAGCAGCATCAAACAGAGGTTCTTAAAGTTTCAGGTCACATTTATAATATGCTGTCCACATTGTGTATCTTTCAGTGTTATCTAAGTTTGATCGGGTGAAATGTGACATTGCTGTACAAGATTAGTCGTTCAGCTGGCACTTGAGCTTCACAAACAAGTCAAACAAGTCACAATCTCACAATTCAATGTGAGACACAAGTCTCACTGAGTATAAAAAAAGATGCTTCTTATGTTACCTGTTGCTCTCTGCAGTTCTCAAGTATCCAATAACGCCTAAAAGCATAAGTAAATAAGTAAGTAAACTTTAATTCTTACAAAACCATAGTTACAAGGTGCTTCACAAAATACAATATCATAAGATATAGGTGCAATTTCAGCATACATACTTAGCCTTACCTACTTACAACATAAAGAAATAGAGATAGAGAACACAGCGAGATAAAACAAAATATAAAAAGAACAAAATAGTACATAAGCACACTGAACTTGAGCAGTTTACATTAAAATTCACAGTAAATGAAAAATGACAAGAAAAACTCAACTCTTTGATCAACTAAGAACAGATATACTTCAGCTAGTTGACTTGGCAGTCATGATTAGAGAAGAGGAAAATATATAAAGTTTGTTTTTTACATTATCAGTAAAGTAACCTGAGGCCACTACGTGTTTGGCTGTTTCAGCATCAAAAACCCTCACACATGTGTCCAAGCCTTGGCTTGTTACCAAGCAGTCCATGTAGGCCAAGGATCCATCCTTTTGATCCACGTTTGCCTTGATGTTGTCTGGGACAAGTGTCTCTGCAGTGCAGCCTGTGAGATGTGGGACCAACAGCAGCCCATTAGATCCTTTACAAGGCAGCTAAGGAGGGAGAACTGAGAAAAGCTTTACTTTACCCTCGTATGCCTTTTACCCTTCATATTTTTTTTCATATTTTTCCCTTACTTTGAAAGAAATCAGGATTCAAATGTTTGTGTTCACTTATATTCTACAAGCAATGGCATAAAACGATATTAACTGCTAACTGTTAAAATAGAAAATGGAGTTTCGCAGAAAATGCATGTGAATGCTGACAATACACTTTGCTGAATTTGGTTACCATGGAATATTACATTTAAGAGATATGGCAGTTAATAAGTAGTATGGTGGTGTTTCACTAATGACCACAAAGTGGTGCTATTGGTGCCATGCTTCAATATGTCGTGTATATTCTCATGGAGAACTTGTGTACAAAGTTTAATTTTATCAAAGACAACAGAATTGTAGAAATATCATATTGTAATATGGCAGTAGCGCCCCCTGTGGGTAGAATTGTATCAAATGTTACACACTTGTGCAGTGTGACTGTGTGTACAACATTCCCAAGTTTGGTTTCAATCAAATTGTCATGCCATGTCTTCAAAATTTTAGGAACCAATTACAGACAAACAGTAAGTGACAACCAAAAATGAACTTAATTTTATTTGGAGTCGTCTTAATGCTGTATGTACCAAGTTTGGTGAAGATTAGATGAAATATGTGCAAACAGAAGCAAAAAATGTGTTTGCCAAAAAAATCCAAAATGGCAGAAAATTTTTCGAGGTGCAAATGGGCGTGGCCTATATGAGTTGAATCAGCATCATCCAAATAACACACTGTGCAAATACTCTTTTGATTGGCCTCACAGTTCATGAGTTATTAGCCAAAACGTAAAACATGTAATAACTGACTACATGGTGGCGCTATTGGTCCCATGTTTTGGTACCATGCATTTTTAATTTTTGCAATATTGACTTTCAAACATCCCCATAGACTCCCATAGACTTTCCATTATAAATTTTAGTATTTTAGAAATTATATAAAATCACTGGAATATGCTAGAAAGAAGAAAAGTCACGGCATAAATACCCTTAAAGAGCTGAACATTTTGATATTTGAATGGATTCTGTCACTGAAAGTATGCAGAAGTAGTTAGCAATCAAAAAACATATGGAGGAAGAATAAATAAAGCTTTGAAGAACAGTAGTGTGAATGATGGTTGTCAGCATTCACACCAATTATCACCTATTTAACACTGTAGAAGATCTTTGAGATTTCACCATTGAGGGCTTGGAGCCCAGACTGGGAACCCTCGTGCTTCGTTTGTAACCTTGAATTTTCACTTCACAGATTTTCCAGTTTTTTCCAGGAAAAGAAGGTCTAATGTCTCAGCCTTGGCATTTTGCCTCTTAGAAACCTTGCTTTTTCTTCTCTGCTCTCCCACACATTCCCGCCTTTATCTCCACCCTCTTTCAACTGGAGGGTGAGAGCAATATTAGGCTTCATATACAACTAACTTGAATCAGAAAAAGTTATAGTGACAGGAAGTGTCACTGGCATGTCGGTTTTCTCACTCATGGAGACGACAAGATTTAAGTCATGGACTGTTTTAATGTTACTGCAGTGAAATACCAGTCATGTCTCTTATCTCGTGTGTTTCATTTCAATAATATAAAATCTTCAAATAAGGAATCAATCAAGTCAATTTTGTTGAGCACAGCATGTAAAATGTCTCTCATAAACTCATTTTTGCTGAATTATGTGTTTGCTAGACTCCCATTACAACAGGCTAAGTGAGGCTATTTTAGGGAAGAAAAAGAACAAGTACAAGATGCAGGTGTTAAATGTTGCAGTCAGCCTTCTTATCTGTGACATTTTTGTCTGGCAGTCATTCATGGCCTTCATAGTGCTCACCCCAGCTGGAAGAAAATTCAGACCTTCACAAGGGTGGACAAAAAAAAAGGGAATGACCCTATAAGAAGTAGGGCTGTGTTGAAATTCATTATGTTATAACAGCCTATACAACATACTGTAGACTCATGCTAAAATCCTGCTCAGCTCACAATCTCATGTACAAGTGGTGTGTATATGCAAGAAAGGATGTCCATTTTGCACTGAGGTTTGTTCAGTATGTGGTAATTTTGGTGTGATGGCAAAACTGCAGGTCACATGATGTCTGAAAAAGAAACTTCTGTAAAACTCTGAAGGTAATTTCTGGAGTTTTATAAGATTCATATCACCATCTGATAGGAAACATAACATGAGCTGCCAGTTCCCACTACTAAAAAATTCAATTTTTTCTGATCTTTACATCAGGCCAGGGATGTTTTTTCCTGTTTGAGTACAATATCAGCTTCAGAAGCTTATAATGTGTAGTTTTTTGTCAACATTGAATTTGTTCATCCTCTGGTAACTTCGCTCCTTTATAGTTTTGTGGTTTTATGCCAAAGTAATCCTGGTAGGTTTCCCTCTTAGTGCGCTTCAAAGAGTTTCCAATTTAACCAAATGCTGTCATAATTTCCAAGATGGTTTTCCTCACCATATTAAATAATTATGCAGATTTTGCAGTTACTAATGTATGTGATTCTCTTTGCCCTAAAACTAAGGAACACAAAAATACATAAGTAGAAATTAATGTAACTGTAAAACTACATTATAATTTATTATAACCTTCTGCTATTACCATCAAGTTTTAGAGGATGAAAAAAAAACTGTTTGAAAGACACAATTTATGTGTGAAAAGAAACCTAATGAGGTCAGTCTGACATTACAGGAATGTACTCTAGTAATAAACAACAGAGACGTGATTCATAGCAGAGTATTCAGAAGTTCTGTTCTAAGATACAAAAAGTATTATTTAGCCTGCTTTGGTGGCATTTTGGTAGAATCGTTAGTTGTGAAGCATTTTAATATGGTCATAAGCATATTAACTTTGAGGTTTATATTACATCACAGGTGCCAACTTCACAGTCATTAATATTATTTTATGTTCCCGAGTCCAGCTTCACATCGGAGCACCTGGGTGGCAGTCAAAACAGAAACTAAAAAAATGTTTCTTTATCCTCACTCCTGTCTGCCATTTTCTAAATATGGCCATATATATATATCTATATTTGTGCTGTCACCTTCAGTTTTTCTTCATTCTTGAAAGTTGTTTTCCTCCATCCAGATGCTGTTCACTAAATAAGAAAATAAAATCCTTCACAGCAGACAATACAAACTGGCTATCTACAATCAACATTATAAAGATTCAGTCACAGCTCTCTTGCGATGGTGGTCAGTAAAGTGGTGTTATTTTGTCTCAACTGTGTTTTCTGTATCTACTGTATGACACAAAACTTTTGTAATACATTTCACAGAAGAATAGTGAAAGAACTTGAAAAATAAAAATGTTGTTTATTGTTTATTTCTATATTAACAGTATATACCATGTGTGTTTTCCACATTTTGATAGGCTTCACATTTGCCTACACAACTGTGAAATAATACAAAATATGACTGCATTTGCTGTTAAATCTTAACTGGGAAAAATCACAGACACAGAGAAAAAGAGAAAAGACACACACCTCTCTTTAAGTCTTTCACTTTAATGGAGTGACATTGGCCACAGCTAATAGAGAAACAGCATCATAACAGTGTAGTACATGTCAATGCTACTGTAAATGTAGAAAACTGCAGCTCAAAGCCTTTGTTAACCACAAGTCAACCATCACTGATTTCCACAGGAAATGATGCATTTTACATTATTTTAATTAGAAGAATGATCACTGCAAGGGACTATATCTCCACCAAAACAAGAACCATGAACAGACATCTCAGCACCAGACACTTTTTAACTGATGAGACAACAAATTACAAAAAACATTTATCCACAGTGGTATCTAGATATGCAGATAGGCTTGGTTTTACTTTTGAGATATCTGCACCAGTCCAACACAACCAAAGTGAAAAGCACACTGAGAGCAGTATTGTGACATTTAAAAAAAGGGACTTTTTGCTTCCTTCTAGAGAGTACAAGACTTCATCACTAGAAACTGTGGTTCACATCCTTTTACCTACTGTGCCAAAAGCCAATGTTTTTTTGTTTTTTTTATCATGAATGCTGGCTGTCCTTGATCAAATTTTCACCAGACTTCAACCATAAACAGCTCAGCTGTGACAAAAGGCTGGTGTTCAAGAGCAGGCCATTCCTGCAGGATTACACAGTCTTTGCTTTGCCCACTAAACTGCACTTACTTAACCTTTAATCGCATGTGTCTAATACCAGGACACACATGTGCTCATGCTGAGTATCACAACCTGAAAAAGGTTCACATATCCCAAACACAGATCTCATACTGTGTAATGGCAATTTTCATTTTTCGATGTCCTTTCTTTTTCCTGTTTTTCTCGTTCGCCATTAATACACAGGTAGGTTAGGTTAGGAGTGATCTTACACAGATTCAAAAACAGATTTTCCAGTCCATTTCGTTTGTTGTTTTATTGAAGTCTTTGTTCATGTCATGAACAAAGCGGGTTTCTGTCCTGCCAGCTGTAGTGTGCGTCTGTTACCGGTCTGGTAAGAACTGTATGTGCTCCACCTGCCTGTGCCTCCCATTTCCTGACACCTATGCCGTACATATACAACCCTGCGCATCTAATGACCGCCACCCAGTGTCCAAAATAATACTGCAAGTTATAACTAAACAAATGACATGCCAACAATCAACATAAATGGCTCCTACATACTGTATGTCCACAAATCTGCTAATTTGACTAGAGACATCAGGAAGGATCTTGTTTGTTAAAGATGTTTAGATATCCGTGCATAATAATCCATTACAAAAATTTAATTCACCCTTCCTGCTAGTGTTTTGTTGTTTACCATGCAACCCATCCAGATAATCCTTTAAATCAGCAGGAAATGGGAGAGCAGTTTTAATTTCCCACTGAGATGTTCCCTCTGTTGTCCTCTCAGACTGCAGGATTTAGGCCGAGGAGCTGACGGCATGTGTAGCTGCTGTAGTGAAGCTGCTGTGGACCTTCAATTAGTTCATATCTCCTCTACATTTGCTCACATTCAGTGAAATGTCTTTCAAAATATTCAAATTATTCTGCTGGTATTGGTACAGTAAGCCTCACAGAGAGTTCTAACTGTACAAGCTGTATTTCTGCATATCTGTGCAGTTTTGTCAATGACAGTTTTCTTTTAGTTGTTTGAAAATCATACTTCTAATATGTTCTCTAACTCAACTCAAAGAGAAGAGTGAGTATGTTTTTTTGGATTCTGTGATTCTCTGATTACTTTTCAGGAAGTAATTTTGTCTATTTGACTTTTATTCAGACTGGGTGAAAGAAATGTGTAAAGGGATATGAGCAAATGAAGTCTTAATGCCTAAATGTATAAAAAAGGACTATGTTGTACCAAAGTCAAATATGGCATTAATTCTGCCTGGAAATGAAATATGAGGAGGCCCATTGTTTTGTCATTCAACATGCAATTTAAAAGAATCTACTTGAACTGCAGGTCAGTCATTTTGAGCAATGATGCAATATACAGGTCATGTTTTAACTTTTCTAAACAGCTAGAAGGCAGGATAGTTTCAAATCACGCTGTTAGCTGTTGGATGAATACAACCTGAACTGAACAAAACATCATGCTGCTTTGTATTATATATTATGTGAGGTTTTACTTTAAAATTAATACTGTACAGTGGGTTTAGAGGTGTCAGGAAACTCTTCTCTTCTACCATTTACTGTTTGATCCCCCAACACAGCCCAACATACTGTGTGTAGGGGTCTCACTGAAGACCATTTCACAAATGTATGCATTAAAAATCATGGTTTTCTGTTCTTGAATAATATTGTCAAGAGCATATATTGCATTCGACTAGAGTCATAAAACATAAGATTTAGGGTTACACCAAGCGGCAACCTCCAGGGCTGACAAATGAAGCAGATGCAGAAGTGCCAAAAACTGCAATTCCTTAAATGGCTACTTGAGGCTGGGTCCAAAGGCAAGCCAATCCCCATAGACCTCCATGTTGAAATGCCGAACTTTACAGCAGAAATAAACATGTTTATACTTTCATGACAACTGTACATGGGGTGAATTTTTTAATAACTCATGTAAAGTAAACGGGATTTGTAATAAATGGGCTAAAAAAGTTTCCTACCCAGGTGGAGTTTTGTAAATGTCTCCGAGGATCCCTTAGTCAAACAAATCACACTGCCAACAATAGTGATGTTATCACCTTATCAAAAACATTATCACTTTTGCAATAAATAGTGAAGAATTATGCCAAATGCATCACTACAATGTGGGCCTACTTTTAAGAAAAGTATTTAGGATTTCACTCACTTTCAGTAAAAGAAAATTATATTTTACTGTTCAGTAGTTGAGCATTCAAAGGTTGAGAGTTGGTGCAGTGAATGCACAGTATGTTACAAAATGGGAGTTTAAAACTATATGATTGAGCTTAAAAAGTTTGTTTTGACAGTAGCAGCCTAACTAAAAAAATCTCTCAGGCAACTTCATTCCAAGTTTCCTCTATTTGACAGACATATAAACACCTTCTTCTTTGCCAAACTTTATTTAGATTGTTTGTCTCATGACCTTAAACTCGGTACTCAGTCAAAATGCAAAAGTCATCTAAACAAATCAGTCTTCATCTTAATTCCCTCCTCGTTGTTGAGATCTCAACACTTCCTCCTCCTTCACTTACTGTCAGCAATATCATTAACACTGATGGGCTTCTCTTTTAACTGCATATTTTTCCCTTTATGTAATTCTGTAATAAAACAAACAAACAAAAAAAAACAATCAAAACCAGTATTTATTTAAAAAGCAAAAGTACTCTAATTTTGGAATGTATTTAATTTTTGTTTTCAATTAACAGGACTAATTCAAATGGACTATGTGACCATACATATAGCGCAGAACTCAAGTCTTGTTCTGCATAAAGAAGGGGAGTTGAAGATGAAAAAGTCCAACAAGTGACACTCAAAATCTTTAGGTTGCTAACTGTAGCATTCATGTAGCTTTTTTTAACCATAGAAACCTCCTTTGATCTTTCAGACATACCTTACCCACCAAAATCATCTACTCAAACAAAAATATCTTCCTCAATTAAGTATCATTGCATGAAATATGACTGAACACAATGGTGATGTTTAGTCAGTCAATGCCAAAGTAATTATGTGAGCTCAGTGATGTTTTTATTTGAATTACTTTTTTAGTAGCAGGCAGGGAACATGTAATCCTCCTCCAACCATGTTTCTGCCTCAATTAACGATCTCTTCAAAAGGATGCTTGGCTCCTCAAAGCACAAGTCAGAGTGACATTGAGAGTGCAACATCCACAATGAACGGGGTCACACTGCACCCCTGAGCAAAGAAAGCAGTGCTTAGGTGGTTCTCTTTCCTGCAACATCAACTTATATGGCAAATTATTTGTATTTCAGTCAACCATTGCTGAAATAAGACAACAGAGGGGAAAAAAGAAAATGTATTTCACCAACACATTTAACAAATTGTACAGGAGGAAAAGATCATCCTTGGCCAGGGTGTTGTCCAGTAAGGACATGAAGAAGGTGAACATTTTTCTCTATGACTAATGGAGTCTGCAACACAACGTCCTGCTCCTCACACATTTATCTTTCTTTCTCGGATCAGTCTCTGTCAACTAAGAAAAAAGTTGCAATAATATCATGATATCAAGATGAACTTTGCCTCCACTGGCTGGATACATTTTTATCTCATTGTCAAAAAATCACATAAAAACACCAAAACAATTAATGGTCCTAAAAAATATTTTCTGTGTAGCCAAAGTCTTGTATACTGTAGCTTATTCTTCAGTGCCGTTGTACTTTACTTTGGTTCAATCCCACACACACCGTCCTGGTGCTATCACTAATACACCAAATGTGTATTAATCCTCAGCTGAAAATAGTCCCCAACAAATGCACTATTTCCTCCTTTTTGAGTAATGTTTGCTAAAAACTACAATGCCCAGCTCCAGACCACAATGGTGCTTTTCCACATGGCAGTGACGGCGACTTGGACACATCACCCTTTCAACAGCTTTCCCCGGACCAGAGCCAAGACTTGGTTCTCTCCCTGGTCCAGGCCTGGGTGGAGACAGGCCAACAACCAGCACAGGCAGCTGTATCCTCACCAGCTACACCACCGGGCCAGCTGTCCATGGCCTGGTGGGGGCAGGCCACTAAGATCTTACATCGACTGCTGACCCCATTCTTCTTGCTGGGATGTCGCTAGGATGTGCAGCTCTTCATACACTGGTGTGTGTAGCAGAAAGCCTCTCAGCATGCACTGGGGCAACAGGTTTATGCACAGTAGTCTCTGTTTATGCATGTATCTGTGATGTTACTAGTAATAATGTGTTTGACATTTTGTTCTATTGTGTTGCCAATGCTGTGACATCACTTGTGCATAAAACCAAATTGGCTGCTGTCTCCATCCCTCTCGCACAACAGTGAGCAGGAACTGTTTCCCAAACAGGAACAGTCTCCTACATGCCTTGAGTAGTAATGCACACATACACGCCACAAACAAAACACTTCATGACACCTGAACACCTGAACCTAAACACTCAGCTTTCATACTAGCATCAATGTGGTATTTTTTTCTCATCATGATCTCTACATGCTACCAAAGCATGTTTACAGTAGTCATAGTAGCAGCCTTAGTTTCCAGGTAGCATTAGCATCAGCAGCCCACAGTGACACGCTCTCATCTTCAGGCACAACACCTTCTCCTACTGCTTTGTTTGTTATCTGTCAATGATATCCACCTGTTTGTGTTTGTCTGCAACCTCTTTCCAGGCTGTTTGTAATATCAGTGTGTGTTCTGATTTAAATAAACACACTCAAAGGTGACCTGTGGAGTTTTCTTGTAAAAAAAACAAACAATAGTGCATTGTGTCTATCCATGAGGTGTAACAAGTGTGAAATGCATTGCCTTCCTCATAAAACATTTGCTAAGATGATTTCTCAAGTGCTTTAAATCTTGCATTGTTAACAGCCATGTTTACTAGCTTGCAGTCTTCTTCCCCACCTTTGCTGACACATTACTGGATGTCTTGGTGTATTACAGCCACCTGTAAATCACTGGAAGAGTGTGAAACTCTCGGCAAGACTGTGAATGCATCACAGACACAGACAGACAGACTCGATGTTACGGTTAGAAACTCCACAGGCTCCTTTTAACTAAGCCCCTGTTTATAAAAAAGTGTAAAAAGTGTAGCATGGGGTGTGAAGTTCACCAAGAGTGCCAGCTACTGGTATGGCTGGATTAACCTGTTAGAAGGCCCCTTGACAAACATTTCCATTGTTCCCCTATTGTGATTTAATTGGTTAAATATCACAGCGGTTTAAATTCCTTACTAAATGTGCAATTAATTAAATGAACCAAAACTGCAAATTGACACGCAATGAATCTGGGGCTTTTGGGGTCCTACTAGGGTGTCTGGGCAGTTGCCCACTTTGCCTGGTTGGTAATCCAGCCGTGACTACAGCATTGAAACATCATTAACCATAAATCCAAGCAAGACAGACTGACTGACAGGTGACTTCTTAAGATCAGCAGAAACATTGTAGCAGTGAGTGCTATACCATGAACATGTTACAGATATTAATTAGTAGATGTGTAACTTGTTAATTTGCCAAACACCTTAGCTGTGCTGTTTACTGCACTTTGTATAGATAACCGGTTAGGAATACTGCACTATCACAATACTGTAAAATTATTAAGACAATGGTAATTACAGTATGGGGAAATGATTGGTGTTGAAATGTCAGATAATGACAGTTGGTTTGTTGTTTTGTCCCCTGCCTGCGGCACAGCACAGCACAGAGCCACACTGCAGCACAAGGGAGTTGTTGAACTGGTAGTAAAGCTTAAGACAAATAAAATCTAAATTGCTGTGTAGTTGGGGGTGTTTCACCCCTAGTGCTGTCTTCTCAGGCAGCAGTCACGTCCTGGCTGTTCTCTTCTCCCACCAACCTCCACCTGTTATATTGTTATCTCAGCAAACTTCACTGTAAATTGAACGTATCTCACGTCAAACTATTTGAATGATGCAGCTTGTTGAGAGCACATGCTCCGCCTTGGCTTAGAGGCTGCTTGGTTAGCTAATCCCAGGGCGAAATCTACCCCTTAGGCAGCCTGTCAATCACATTTACCTTTCCTTAGAACAGACTGATACCGACTAACAGAAGGATACTTTCCAAGCTCTCACACTGACCTACCAACATGTTCAGGTAATTATTGATGAATTTGGTTGGTTTAACTTGTGCTGCTTTGCAAACTGAAAATTGATTTTACATTCATAAAGTCTGTAAGCTATAAAATACACAGTATATATGTTTAGTATATGTTTGAACTTTCATTCTTCATATATTATATACTTTCACACATGTTGTAAGCTGAGATGTTTTTCAGTCAGAGAATATGTGGATGCTGGAGTTTGCGTCCAAACTCATTCTTCATTCATCCATTCACTCTTATAAGTCTGTTGCCTGTATATGTTTTCTGGGTTATAGCCTATAATGAATTGTTATGAGTTTTTTTTAAAATTAAGTTTCACCTGAAGCTTTGCCATCGATGCGTGTATGTGTGTGTGTTTGTGTTTGTATCCTTTGTGAGGATCAGTTTTTGACCTTGAAAGAGAAGACTTTTTTAAAAGTGAAGACTAAAGAAAGTGAGGACTGTTTCAGGCTTAAGACCTGGTTTCAGGATTTAGGTTAGAATTAGCCTAAGTTTAGGTCAGTTGTGGTTTAGGTTAAGGGTTGGGGTTAGGAAAAGCATTATGTACAAGTGTGTATGTATGCAAAGACTCTTGAGTGTAACAAGTCATTTTGTGTCATTTTCAGATATCTGTCTTATTCAGACTTTCATCATAGTCACCTTGAAAAAAATAAAAGAAATCCACTAACTTGTAGTTAATGGAGAATTTCTCAGAAGCTTAATCTTAAAGTATTTCATAAAGTTAAAAATATGAATAGATTTCATTTGCTTCAAAACAGTAAATGTCTGATAAAACATAAAGGTGTACTTTTAGTTACTCTCTGAGCCACTAAATCTGTTGAATGCTACAAAACAGGACCTTCAGGTCAGATCAGGTCTTAAGAGCCCTGGTGCTATAATACACCCCGTCTGATTTATTCATTTTCTTCTATTAAGCCGCCCAAGTCCATTCTATTCCTTAAACTATTTGTTTTTAATTTCTGGTGTCAAAATGTCTTTGTTTTTCTGATATTTTTCTCTAAAAAGTTGAAAGAGTCTTTAGACACATGAGGTAGGTGATGTACTGCAAGAGTAAAGGAAGGAAGCAGATAATTGCAGGAATTGTTGTGTTTCTTGTTTGGCTTGATTTTGTTTAATTTACATGCAAGTCACAAAGCAACACTTTCTGTGACATTTGAGGGTGAAAGGACAGGCTTTTCAAGTCTGTCTTAATGGAAATAGTTTTTCCTTGCTGTAATCATTCCTCCTATTCATATTGACCATAAGAAGATCCTTTCATAACACTATTACAATGGAAGTGATGAGGGCCATAATCCACAGCCCTCCTTTTAGGCAAAAATGTATTTAAAAGTTTATCTGAAGTTAATATGAAGCTTCAGTGTCCAAATGAGTCAAATCAAGTAGATATCTTTCAACGTTACAGTCTTTTTAGTGCCAAAGTTCCTCTTTTTGTTACTATACTTCCACCACAGCTCAACAGAGAAACACTGTCCGAGGAAACACAAAGAGGGAAACTGATGCTAAAAAGACTGTAAATGTGGCAGATATCCACTTGATATGGCTAACTCAGACTGCTGAAGCCTCATATAAGTGTCAGATAAACATTTAACTGCATTTTTGCACAAAATGACTGCGGACACACTGTGGACTTAAGCCTCCATCACTTACATTGAAACCTCTTTCAGTGTTCATATGGACACACGACTGTTGTTTTAATGGCAGTAACTCTGACAATGAAGATGAGCTAAAGGCGTTGCACAAATTGAAATTTGATCTGCTGATGGCGCTAGATGAAAAGTAGAGGGACATACAGTATATTGTTAAAAATATAGAATATTTTTAAGGCAATCCAAACATACTGTACTTACTAACAGTATAGAAATCCACTTTAATTTTACTTATAATGAAACTGATCGAAGCATACTTTTAAGTGATGTCCTAATGATACATTGTTTTGTATTTGTGTAAACGTGCTTAAGAAGAATGGACTAACTTAAAGCAGAATTGACAAAATAAGTCCAATTATTTAAAGCACACTCAAATACCACTACTGTACTATTGTATTGAAAAATATATTTTTTAAGTGTAATGAAAATGATCCATTGAGAATACTTCAAGACAGTATATGAAAATTTACTTTAATTATGCTTATATTTAAACTGATCAAGGCACACATTTGAAAAACGTATTCATTGTACACAATTATGTGTTGTTTTGTAGTGTAGGAAGAATGCGCTACATGTACACATGAAGTTATATTGATTGTTAGTATTCCTATTTGAGGCACATTGAAGTAATACTGCATGACTGATACACAGTGGTAAAGTAGCATAAGTTCATTTACCTTAAATTCTTTGTACTTCAATATTAGTCTATATTCATTTACGTCAGACTGAGATAAGTTGATGAGAAAACCATTTTATGGTGTTTTTTGTGTCATTTCAGACTTTCAAGCATAAGAAAGACAGCAAAAATTTTCTTGCTTGTGGGAGCTCTTGTCGCGGTCGTCTATCTCTGGAAAGACTCTACTGAGCACAAAACCATCGGCCTCAAAGTCAATGTGAGAAAGAATGCCAGTCAAATGATGACATTACCACCCACTAAAAACACATCCTACACATACTCCTGGCCAGTATGTCAACAAAATATGTCTGCTGTCAAAATCACAAACTTCAGCTCACTTCCTGGTCATATACAAGACTTTCTCTATTATCGACATTGTCGCCATTTTCCCATGCTACTCGACGTTCCTGACAAATGTGGAGGAGCTGATGAATCTGCAAAAGTCTTTCTTCTGCTGGTCATTAAAAGCTCCCCTTTAAACTACGACCGCAGAGAGGTGCTGCGCAAAACCTGGGCTGAAGAGAGGTTACACAATGGTGTTTGGATACGAAGGATCTTCATCTCAGGAACGACAGGTACTGGTTTTCAGAAACAGAGACTGAGCAAACTCCTTAAAATAGAGCACCGCAAGTACAATGACATCCTCCAATGGGACTTCAGTGACACATTCTTTAACCTCACCTTGAAGCAGATACTCTTCCTAGAATGGATGGAAAGAAACTGTCCACAGGCTCGCTTCCTGCTTAATGGTGATGATGACGTCTTTGCCCACACAGAAAACATGGTTGAGTATCTCCAAAGCTTCAAGGACAACAATGGAAGCAAGCATCTCTTTACTGGCCATCTGATCCAGAATGTGGGGCCCATTCGATTGCCAGAGTACAAGTATTTTGTTCCCGTTCAGGTGGAGGAGTCAGACTCATTTCCACCATACTGTGGTGGGGGCGGCTTCCTGCTGTCTGGCTACACAGCTTTGGTCATATACAATATGTCCCAGACCATTAACATTCTTCCCATTGACGATGCTTACATGGGAATGTGCCTGGCTAAAGCAGGACTTAGACCTGATTCTCATATTGGTGTGAAGACCGCAGGACTGTTCTATCCCAACTATCCCTCCAGCAAAGTAGATGAATTAGAAACTTGCTTATATAAAGACATCCTGCTTGTACACAGATTCCTTCCAGCTCACATGTATCTTATGTGGCAAAACTTACATGACCCTAATCTGAATTGTGATACCAATAAAAAATGATATACACTCAGTGGCCTCTTTATTAGAAACACCTGTACAATATAATGTGATCCAACAACAACAGCTCTGCCATAAATTTGACCATTACACAGCTTAAAAAGTTCAGGTTTTGTTATTACTTTGAGAGAGATGTTAATTCCTCTATATGTTAATGACTGACATTGTAGTTTGTGGTGGTGTTGCACTGGATTGTATAATATTTAAAGATGTTTGCATTATTCTGCTGCTATCTTGTATGTAAATTGGGAAGACTAAATAATAGAAACACCTGTAACACTTTAGTTTACAGCCTGCAAATGACAATCTGACTACATATGTGGTATGAATGAAATACTTAATGAGCACTTTAAAATGATGATTTACTCATAAAAATTTAGGTTAGGAAATTACATTGTAACACTGGAGAGGGCCTTGCTTTTTAAAAAAATAATATTAAATATAAGTTTCATGACTTTCATGTAGTCTCTTAGTCTTTGTCTCCCAGTCATGGTGTGTAATGATTAGATTAGTAAGACATGAGCTATGCTGCCTGACTTCCAGGGAAGCCACTCCCTACCAAGTGGACAACAGTTGTTCAAAATTCAAAACAACAGAAAATCCATCCATTAACATCTCTAAAAGTGCATTTAGGGTCTTGATATTAAAAATGAATGACAGTTGTATCGAAGTCTGCTGGCCCATGATTGGTAATTCACACTGCTGAAACTTTTTCTCTGCAGAGTTAACTGTGATCTGAACTGGTCTGAATCTGCTGAGAAAGTCTCTCACATTATTATGAAGTTTAATCAGTTTCTTGATCCTGCAAATACACCTTGATTGGAATCTCATTTTAGATTTTCTGTGTGTTCATCCGTGTTTCATATGCAATAGCTGGGATATCGCTGGCTGGATTCTGAGACATTTTTGGACGATGATGCATCTGTGCATGGTGCTCCTGTGTTTTCAGGATAACAATGACACAAGGAGACACTAGCGATTCTGCTGAAAGATGATATCTCACCAACGCAGTCTGATACTTTTAAAATTCGACTGTTAGACTGGGAACAGGGTGCTTCAATTGCAGGCCAGAGCACTGTTTATTTTTTATTTTAATTCTAATTTGTTTTATGCTGGTTTGTGAGTGTTGTTTTTATCAGTTAACAGTTTTTTAACATGTAATTGAGGTTTTTTTTTTTTAATCTATGGTTTTATTTTATGAGTATTAATTTTTTGGTAATCGGTGTTGGTTGATTAGATGATGTTAGCACTGTAATTTCCATTTTAAATCTTAACTGCCACTGCTACTGTTTACTATAGCCTTCATCTCAAGGCTTACAGAGTTCTAAATGCATAAATAAAATAATTTTTTACAATATATCTTCTCATTAATAAAACCTTGTTTTGGAGTATTAGATTTTCTTTTGTGTGAGCTTTTCTTTTTTTGGTGCATATACAGAAAGTGTTAGAGCTTATTTCCTGAAGCACACATGAGACAATTCTCGTCATACAATAAAATCTGTGTTCTTTCAACATGTAACGCATTTACTAATGTTTCTGTGTCATTCTTTGTCTGGATGGCAGGGAATCCCACTGACTCATAGATCCCAGCGCAGTGTGGAAATGTTGAGACGGCCCTTGAAGATACTTGCAGTGAGTGATAAAGGTGGTCATGACACAGATTCTGTGAATGCACCACAGTGAAGCTTGTTGATTAAAAATTGAGAACAACAACCAATGAGAACATTTTTTAATTCAGTTAGTGAAGCTTTGTGTGGTGAAAAATCTGGTTCTGCAGGTTGTTGTTTTGGCTCAGGGTTTGTTTACTGTACATTTATAAAAAAGGCCTTGTGTTGTTCAAAAGGGAAACCGTTTCAAACTATTAGTCCCAATTTCAAATACTTTTCTGTTTCCTAATATCTAAAATTGATTCCATATGCAGTATTTGTTATCTTTGGAGCCAAACAACATCCCATAATTCTCAAGATGTCCATGAAGAGCACAGTGGTTAGGAAACATCTTCAAAATGATTTTCTCCCTCTGCATTAAGGTTTAAAGAAATAAAAGAACAATTATGACCTGAGGCATTGCTATTGTTTTCACTGTTTAAATTAGACTATCAAGTGTCAAAAATAATAGCAGAGCTAGTTATCACCAATTAATAGAGGTTCTTATGAGACTTTTTTTTTTAATGATGTACATTAACTGTTTTTCATTCTGATAAATGACCTGCATCAAAGGTTTATTCAACTTTGACAAAATCAGGAGCACAAACACAAAACTTCAACTTCAAAGACCTTAGATAAAGCAATATAATGATGTGTCACACAGACCATCAGTAATGACGCTGTGCTATCATACAGTAATACTACCAAGGTGCATAAAACAATCCTATAACAGAGTTAATTAGTTTTATTGATTTAGTGTTTTCTTGTTGTATAATATATATTACCAACACAATGAGATTTTACTGTATTTATATTTTTCAGTGTCTTAAACCAACTTCATGACAGTAGCAAGAAAGTGTTGCAAACGCCGTATGCATTTCTCTTTCATTTAGATGATGTTTTGGCCTTCAGCCCTTCTTCAAGATCAACAGTAATAATATGACACAGCACTGGTATGGTATGTAAGGCACACCCTAGTAACATACCTGATGGTGACAATCATGTTCCACCATTAGTACATAGAGTCCTTAAAAGTGTTCTTAAATGAATAAAAAGAAATAAACCAAAAACATGGGCCTGCGTTTCCACAGCACCAGTTAACTGTCACAATGAAAAATCCGGAAAAAACTGGCCCATGGTTGAACCTAATTGCTGACCCCTGCCATACACTGATAAATAGACTGATAGATAAAGTGCTCACAAATAGACCTACATTCCTCCCACATTAACACTTTACTATGTTGCCATCATAGATTACTTATTTAATCTCTATAAACAAAGAAGATCTCTGAGCCTTGATTTTGACAGTATTAATCTCAGACTTACTGTAGGTCTGCTCTTGTTTGTTTGTTTTGTCTCGACAAACTAAAGAGGTCAGTGTGAAATTACTTTATCTGTTTAAGCACTGTGTTCAGTATCTTATATGTAAAACTGGCCTCATGAATGGGTACAAAAAAAATAAAAAAATAGAGCTTTACCACCACTTACTGGGCAAACTGAATTACAGCAAGACAGCAAAGAAGACAGGAAATACAGCAAAAGTTTCTACACACAGCTGTCACAAGTGACTGCATATGACCTTAGGAGCTACAAGTTCTCACTCTTGCGCTTCTTATAAAGGTTACTTACTATAACTGAACACAGTGTGTGGCATGGAGTGTGGAGTGGATCCGCTAAATATACAGGTAACTTTGGAGTCTGTGTTAAAGCCTTTAAGGGAAACAGTGTGACAGACTCTGACAGAGGAGACAGCGCCAAGTTTCTGCCACTCACACTGATGTCAGGTAGTATTGCAGGTGTGGTTTTGACTTTGCTTTGGAAACAGGGGTTAAGTAACACAAATTCGTGCTGTAATGCACATTTTGGCAGCCTTATTGGAGGCCCATTGTCACTGTGGAATTTACTCAGTCGAGAACAACAGATTGCATTGGCAAATGTACAAACTGGGTGGCTCAAATTGGAGACAGTAGACCTATTGTTGATGCCTGCGCTGTGTTTAATGTGGAACTGATCCTATGAAAATATTAAAGAATCCTTTAGATGTCTTTAAATGTCTTTAAATCATGTGTTGAAGCTCTTTTCCAGACCAATGTTAATTTAAGAATGTTTCCAAAAGCCTTGGAAGCTAGACAAGACTTGGTTACAGTTTACAGTACAAGATGACATTTGGACAACCTTCAAAAAAAGTTATCTGGAAATCAATGAAAGCAACATGATGCAGTTTTTGGCTGCAGTGCTTAACAGTGTAAAAAAAAAAGAAAGCTTTAATTGGAATTTAACAAATACAAATAGTCAGAATACAGCTGACTGATAACAGTATATGGGAGTGCCATCAAAACTCGATCTGTGCTGTCTGTGCAGATAAAACATAATTTTGTTTATACCAAAACATGCCAAACACACATGATAGGTGGCAGGCTTATGTGTGAATAATTGATTCAGTTATGAACCAAAGTAGCAGTGTAAAATGATTTCACTTCTGCAGGAAAAACAGAGTGCACATGACTTACACCATGTGTTACTAGCCTCCTCATGCAATGATGAACAGTAGTAAAGAGGAAATTAATGCGTGCAATGTGCAGTAGTCATATTAAAGATATGTGGATTTGTGTTGCAACAATTTTACTGACTGATATATATATTTTTGAACTTTCGGTGTTTGTCGGTTGTTGAAACAGGAGTTACGTCGCCTTAATGAGCACGTAGCCATTCATTCATTTTTGAATGCCAAACAAGCGCACACATTTTTTCTTACACATTTGTTCTTATACATAGCCAAGGCGATGCAGTGGGTTCGCACAGGAACAGGAAATGCGAGGCAGACTGATAAGCGTCGTCTTTAAGAAGAAGTACAATTGGATGATAAGCCTCAGCCTCCAGCACTTCCAGCGCCTTCAGAGCATAAATGTAACCGGTGAAAGATCAAAAATCAGCCTGCAACTAAAAACTGCAACTCGTTCACCTTTATGATACACTGTTGATGCATTTGCAAGATTTTAACATTTGCACACCTAAAATCCTTAAAAGATTCACATGGATGAGGTTCCAGTTGTCGCTGTATATTATTTGAGCTGCTCTCTTTCCCTCTGCAAGTCAGAAATTGATTTTCACTTGTGAAATGGAAAAGACATGTTGGCAGATAGAGGACATTTTTATCAAAGCTGAACAAAACAATTAGCAAAATACTTAATAAAGGAAATGATACTAATACCCACAGAATTTACAAATGTGCAATCTTCTAAAAGGGTGATCATCCCTTTAGTCCACAGAGGCTTTGCTGAAGTAGAAACTGATCATAGATAGGCTTTTTTTTCAGTCCATGAATTTACTCAAACACAAAAAAAAAACAGTCAAGACAAGGCATGTGAATACATATAACAGGATAAATCTAGTGTGCATTTTCATTTTTGCTCATGTGTATCTTGTAGACCTCACATTTAGGTAGTTGTTTAATTAGGAAATAAACTTTTTCACATAGTTATTTTAACCTCTGCAATCCTCTGGATGCAAATTGCATCAAAACACATTTTGTCCCATTAAAGTTTCCTCAATATTAACAATATATGGCTTGTTTGGCTGAGATATGTTGTGACTGTGCTACAAACCTTGAAATCCAGAGATTGAAAAACACCATTTACGTTTTTTTTTTTTTTGGTCAATAAACCTCTTTCATTCAAACACCTCTTTTTGATTCATTAATTACAGATATTTTTAATCTCATGAGATAATTTAATAATGATCTGTTCCAGAGTGATTTGCATATGATTTACTAAATAACTGACATTTGCACATATGACACAATGACCAGGCATTTATCTGTCTATTGTAAGTCTTGTTCTTTATCTATAGCCTCAAAAGTTTCACAAGAAATTCATTCATTTGGTGTTTTCAGGTTCCTTGGTGTTGTAGATCACCTTGTGGAGTTGGCTGGTCGGCTTGCTGAGTAACCCAGCTTTAATTCGTAGACAAGTGACACCTCACTTGGGGTATTTGACAAACTGACACTCACTGATACAGAGTGTCCAACTCAGCTTGTCAAATACACTAAGTGGGGGGCCTGATCTGGCAAAATCAAAGATGGCTCTGTAGAATAGATGAAAAAGACAGTCGTGCCACTCAAACCATATATTATAAAAGACACAATAATATACATCCTCTTTTTACATACAGATATTATCAACATTTTAGCAAAAAGACAATGTTACCTGAGTGTCTGGATCTGTTGGAGCGGATGAGTCCGAGTGCAGCGCTCTCCTTTCTCTCACAAGAGTTCACAATGATGACACTGTGCACAAGACAATTCGTTTGACCATTGAGCTTCAACGCTGCAAAGAGGAAGTCAAAACAAGGAAGATAACTGCAAAGCTAGCTCTCAGGAAATATGTGGAAATAAAGTGTCACCATGTCACAGTTGTGAAATGCTGCACAGGCTTTTGAGATAATGGTTTTGCTGAGACATATTCAACAGTTTTGTTCTCCTTCTGTGGCGTTCATGTGTTCAGAAAGTGCTTATGGAACTGTGTGCACATAGAGTAGGTTCATGATATTAAAGATCATACAGTGTGAGAATGAATTAATGACAATTTCAGATCAATACATTGCATTTTATGATTAAGGTTGCACTTAAGAATAGTGTTACTACTATGAGATGAAATAAGACAGACATTGGCCCTTCCTGCTTCAAGGACAAGCGTCAGTGTTTAGTCTACACTGCTGATTGGTGGTCTTTCTGTCAGTTTGCACCCCCAATGCAGGAAAACCACAAAAAAAGAACTACCACCTGTTCCACAAGCACTCCCATGGTGCAGGACCAGGAGCTCCCAACAACTTCCTGTCAGCCTCCATAACCAACCCACCAAGTGCTCAATGATTTCACAATGTCTGGATTGCTTTGCCTCCAAGGATTTCTCTGTGAAACTTATTCACTGTCACTTTTTATTGATTGCCATACTATTTAATAATTGCTCAAGCATTTTTTTGCAACAAACATATTGTGATAGTGCTGTGTAACTTCCTCATGTTACTCTGGACTGATGCACAATGAGTCACTCGCTGGACTTCCCTCTACAGCTTTAACTGTACTGTATGCTGAGCTTCCTTAATAGACAAAGTGACTGAACGTTGAATGCCCTTTATATCAACTGTTGTGTTGTCCCTGTCTGTGAAATGTTGTTTGTGTCTAGAACAATGTTTCAGTGGATTTCTAGCCAAACCAGAAGCTACAGAGATCAGTTATAATCCAGAGTGAGGAAGTCGAGATGGGTCAGTAACACCAGGGACACACCAGACTGAGTTGACAGACTGGACTGTTTGTCCTGTGGAGGCTCAGCTGTTTTAATGTACCTGTATATAGCAGTCTGGCTTAACTCCCTACATGGCTGTGGGGGTGAGTACAGTATAGGAAGTAACTAAAATGCATCTTCACTCTCCTTATCATATCGATAACACTATGCACTTAAGACGCTGCTTCAGTATGACTCAGCTTTGCAGAGTTTTTTGTCCAAACAGCCCCATCCTCAGCTAAGGCTGTATCAGCTCTGTATGTGAACTATCTTATAAGTCTGATCTGTATTATCACATTATTATATGTCACTAATGCAGTAAACATACAAGTGTTCCAGTAAATCTATATTTGTTAAGTGAGGTGGATATATTACTGGAGGGTGGACAGTATGAATTACGCTGTTGCAATTTTTGAAGTGACATTTTAAAAGGATATATCCGTCTTTGGGAAGCTATTTTAAACAAGATTCAGGAACAAGACCATGTCTGAGTCTAATTCAATCACCTGTGACCACCTGTATAGGCATGTCTGAACCCCATTCGACCCCTGTTCATCCCCTCACACTCGATCGCTTTTCATCCCACCCCTCGACCCTCAATCATCCCACTGTACCCGACCTTCATTCAACCCCCCTCAATCCCCTCTGTCATTCACATACAGTCTGTGGTCATTCACGATAAACTATTTTGTGCATACTACACAAATGGCCTTGTTAGTGAACATGAGGAGAATGTCTGATATTTTGTTGAGTGTTAACTTTCAGTGATTATTAAGGTGATGACAGGACTCTAGGAAGTCGCTGCACCTGTCCAGTTGTGGAAAGTAACTGAGTACATTTACTCAAGTACTGTACTTAAGTACAAATTTGAGGGACCTTTACTTTACTTAAGTATTTCCATTTGATGCGACTTTATATCTCCACTCCACTACATTTCAGAGGGAAATATTGTACTTTCTACTCCACTACATTTATGTTGCACATCTGCTGACCGCAACTGTCTACCTAACTAGTCCGCCAGAGATTGATGTCCCCCAGGTCATTGTCACTATTGCTTTAGTTCCACATCTAACAGTAATACTTTCTCTACCAGACTTGGACCCGTTGACTATTCTAGCAATTCAATAATTGCTAGAAAACACTAACACTAACAGACATGACACTAAAGAACATAACATCAAATGAACTCATGGCATGAATTTACTAATCTCAGATCCATATGCTCACATAAACCACCATCTGTTAATCTGCCCCTCAAGAAAACTGCCAGTGACCCGGAATACGGCACTTTTAAATGTCGGATCTCTTTTAAACAAGACATTTCTTATTAATGACTTGATTTTAGATAATAATATTGATTGTATGTTTTTAACTGAGACATTGTATGTTTTTTGCTTAACATTGTAAATTATTCTCTTCAGATGGGTCTTCCCTACTGCGCTTAGGACTGCCATAGTTAAACCTCTTCTGAAGAGAAGCAATTTGGATGCCTCCATACTTAATAACTACACATCAGTATCCATTTTTAAGTAAAATTTTAGAGAAGCTTGTTTTTTACCAGTTAAATGACTTTATGAACTCTCACAATATTTTTGAAAAATATCAATCTAGTTTTTGGATCAATCATAGTACCTAGACAGCACTAGTTAAGATTATAAATGACCTCTGGTCAAATATGGGTATGAAAAAACCCTCCATATTAGTATTACTTGACTTAAGTGCAGCGTTTGATACAATAGATCACCCAATTCTTTTCGACAGACTTCACAGTTTGACTGGCCTCTCTGGTTCTGTTTTTAACTGGTTTAAATCTTTTCTTACCGAATTTCTAAAGACACACAGCTTTACATTGCCATGACTCCTGATGACTGAGTGCCAATCGTTGCCCTCGTTGCCCTCAACCATGACAAAACTGAAGTCTTGGTGATTGGTACTGAAGCTCGGAGAGAGAAACTCAATGTGAAACTGCAAGCACTGACACCAAACCCCTGTCAAGAGGTGTAGGCTTTGACTCAGATCTCAGTTTTGAACCCCCACATTGGAAACAAGAATGCATTTTATCATTTGAAAACATTGCCAGAGTGCAACTGTTCCTCTCTCAAGCCAATACACTACTGCACGCTTTTATTAAATGCAGGATTGACTATTGTAATGCTCTGCTTTCTGGTCTACCTAAGAAGAATATATCACAACTACAATTGCTTCAGAACTCAGGCTGCACGTGTGTTGATGAAAACCAGAAAGAGAGCACACATTACACCAATTTTAAAGTCTCTGCATTTGCTACCTGTCTGCTTCAGAATTGATTTCAAGATCCTTCTATTGGTTTACAAAGTTCATAATGGTCTTGGTCCTACCTATCTATGCTTTTGTCCAATGTGAACCCTCTAGAACCCTCTGTCTTCTGGTAGTGGACTTTTGATTATACCAAAAGTCAGAACAAAAACCCGCGGTGAGGCATCCTTTTATTACTATGGACAATGTCTCTGGAACAGCCTTCCTGAAGACCCGAGGGCAGCAGAGAGTGTTGATATTTTTAAAAGCAAACTCAAGACCTACCTTTTTAGCTTGGCTTTTAATCGAATTTTCCTTTTTTTTTCTTTTTTTTTTTTTTTTAATTTCTTTATCTATCTTTTATCTATATGTTTCAGCATGTTTTACTACTTGGTATATCTTTTATTCTATTTTTATTTTCTCGATTGTTTTCCTTTCTATACACTACTTTTTATTTCTGGTTTTACTTACTTCAACACATCTCTTTTATCTTTTATCTTTGTTTTCCTTTTAATACCCTACCTTACTTTTAGGGTTTTACTCACTTTAATACATCACCTCTTTTTTTTTTTTAGTATTTTATTATCTTTTTCACACTTCAATTTTTGTCAATTATTTTAATTTGCTACTCTGAATTTTTACATTTTTATCCTACCTCTATTGTTTCGTCATTGCAAATTCATGAGAGTTAAGATTTTCTCAGTTCCTGTTCATAGTAACTTTTTTTTTTCTACCTTGCTTGGGTGGGGGTGGGGGGGCTTTTTTGGCTTTTCACATCTTACAAAAAGCAGTGTGTAGTCAGGGTCACATTTGGGAAATCTATGACGTGTTAACAGCTCCACCAAATAGTGATTTTGGTAGAGCTGAGGTGTAGTGGGGGTGCAGTGGTGGTTGGGCCTTTTTGGCTTTTCACATCTTGAAAAAAGCAGTGTGTAGTCAGCATCACGTTTCAGATGTCTATGAGTTGTTAACAGCTCCACCAAATAGTGACTTTTCCCTCTAAACTTCTCACATGTTTTCATTTCAATAAATGTTCAAATGATCCAATATTTCACCAAAAATCAAAGATTAGAGAAAAAGTCCAAAAACTGACAACAGATTTGTGTGTCGGAACTTTGTGGGAGCAAACCACTACTTTTACTGCAATACTTTAACTAAATCAAGCACTAATACTTATGGCCTTTCATGCAGGACTTTTACTTGTAATGGAGTATTTTTACATTGCTGTATTGGTTCTTTTACTGAAGTAAATGATCTGAATACTTCTTCCACCACTGCACCTAAGTCTAAGAAATACAACCAGCTAAATAAGCTTCAGGGGTGCTGGTAGGTCTTTATGCTAAGCTAAACTAAGCTGAGCTAAGCTAACTGCCGACTCATCTAACCTGACAAAGAAGCCAATGTCAAACTATTCCTTTAACATACATATGATTTGTTTGAAAAGCACTGGCACTGGCCAGCAAATTATTTTGTTTTTTAGGTACAAGGAAATGTTGGTCACATAATTTAAATGTGCAGAGGGCAGTGGAAACTTAAACACTGTTACAGATTGTCCATGATTAGAAGGTGCAGAGTCCCCAGATTGCCCCAACACACCATAATGCAATGGCCCACTTGATAGTCATGTTGAAATTATTTTGACTTGAATATTATTCTTGAAACTTGAAATGTGCAAACAAAATGGCTTCAGCAATTTTTGTTCGTTTGAAAACTCCTCCCAGACTGTACACAGTTTTTATGCCTTTTGTGAGTCACCAGTTTAGTGAATCAATAAGGAATTAATTAGACAAAACCCCACTTTGAGAATGTTTGGAACAAGATAATTAGCAACCTGAGAATACGGTATTACAAGAAAAAGGGCAATGAGGGCAATGTGGTGTAATTATGAGTTTCCATTTGACAACCTGAAGAGGAATAAAACAAGAAGCGAGGAGAAGAGCTATTTACAGTAATTCTGAGTCATTCCATCTGAAACACTAAAGCATTTAGTCTGACTTTTGTTCGTACAGTAAGACTCGTGGCAGTTTATCTCTAAGTGGCAGTTCAGAGTGTGAACCATTTCAACACCCTTTTTCAGGCCACTAATACCACAAGAATAGGGGAAGTTAGAGATGAAAACACCTCCCATTGGTGTTGAGAAAGAGATTGGTTGATTTTCAACAAGAATTAACTGAATAACTGAATTTCCTATTGCAAAAATAGCTGGAAAGTCTTAGAACTATGTTAACATATTTCGTGAAATATTTGGTGAAAACTTCCATTAATGACTGAATTAATAAGAAAAGGGAAATACTATTTACAAACTGCAGAAAGTAAAATCTTCAGGTGGTAGTTCTTTTTCATTTAACATACTAATGATAAAATATCAAAATGATGTTAAATGTTGTTGCACTCAGGTGGCAGGAGCTTGTCGCTGTGGAAATGTGTTATTATTTAGGAAAGGCAGGTGACAAATATGTGACATTCAATGCTTTTTGTTTCCAAGAGGGAAATAAAAATCCACTCTGGAAGATATTTCAGTGAATACTGTTTACCATTTCAAAAATATTTTGCTGAATAATATCCGAGTGAGGGTCTGAATGCATTTGGATGTCCTGAATAGTCATGTTTTCTCATCTAGTGAATTAAATTATGTTTGTTTTAAAAAATTCTAGTACATATCTGATAACTTGCTTTGGTAATCTGGAGATAAAAGCAACCTCCAAGTTACATTTCTTTGAATCGTAGATTAAACATATAAATTACAGATTTGTTCACTACAAAGTAACATGACTTAATGTTGCTTTTATACTCCAGAAAAGCCAAGTGTCACTGGCCAAACGTTCATTTATGTGAATAAACTGAAGCATTTTGGAGTTGTTGGCATTTCCTCCTCATTGCAGACTGAGGGTAAGATGCCACCATGTGGCCCATTGCAAGACTGCAGCTACAAGTATGACAGCATCTTTTTTACCCATAAGGCCAAAACTGGATGTAGAGTATAATTATTGTAATACAGAGTTAATGTAAACACATAAATTATACTGGTTTCATATGTTGGTCAGAAATAGTAGCAACAGTAGCAGAAATAATAGTAGTAAAATGTAGAAACAGTCAGGAAAAGAAAAAGCAGTTTAATCAGACTTTTATTCACTGGTGAAAGGAAGACTTGAAGCAGAAAGATCTGATGAACAACCTGGGCAAGGCACTCTCTGTCATTTTAAAAGATTCATTATGATTATGTCCTTTTTGATTCAAGACAAAACGCAGCGCAAAATCTTTTAATAAATTTCTCTTTCACACATGATGACTTGAGTTGAAATTACACTTGATTCTTAAAAGAAGGCTGTCGATACACGGTGCTTCAGGTAGTACATATGGTACAGCATTATAAAAGTTATTGTCAAAGGCAGGGGAAGGCTTCCAAAGTAGCAACAACTGCATTTTTCTATTTCATGGCAGATACAAGAAGTATATGCAGCAATGGGCAAAAATACTGTATATCAAAATGCATCTTGGTACAAATGACAAATGTTCACTCAATAAGAGACATCAAAATAAAATAAAAAAGAAATATTTATCACTAAAGTACATTCAACTTGCAAAATAGTGTAAATAAATCTTTCAAACACTAATTTCTAAATATCTATGAACAAGCAAAACCCTTTTCATGTCTTCATGCCAAAATGAAATCTAGAACAATGGCATGAGGAAGTACATTATGTTCATTTTTTTATGCAAATGTTTTTGTATAGTTCAAGGTGTTTATGATATATATCGCTCAGGGCAGGCGATGAAAGACAATGAAAGGAATTCCTGCAACGCCTGGCTTTTATAGGTCCAATCACATGCATTAGGGTGTTGCTTGTTCCGTCAGCTCATTATCACAGCGGTGAGCTGTTCAATTAGGTAAAAACTAATACTGTCTTCAAAATGCTGCTTGTTCTGAACAACAACTGTTATCTTTGACAACAACTTCTAGAGTTTTATAATACAAAAATATCCTAAACGGTGTCTTTTTATTTTACACCTTACATCATTTTATCACATCTGAAAAATCCAAATTACAAAATACACAAATGTAATTAAATACATACATTATATCAAAAATGCATGCATCTAAGATACTGCCCATCTCGGACAGCGAGTCTGTTTTGACTAATTTTGCAAACTGTAGTTTTCCAGTGCAGGTTGAGTCAAACTATGTTGTTGCTTTTCTTACCGAGCGTTTATGGTTAAACTGCGATTTTAAGATTTACAGATGAATTTATTGGCATTTGCTCACCAACGAAAGCCAACATGAATGAAACATGGTGACAAATTACACTGTGATTCCTTATGCTAAACGGGATTGTTAGGAACTGGTTATATCAATGCAAAAACATTTTATCATCCAGCATCCTCTCTGATGAGCAGAATTAAATCAGAGGGATTAAACCTCATAAAGGTGCAATTAAATCAACTTCAAATGTCCTTTCCCTTTTTTAATTTGACTGTGAAATTGAATTGATGAAATTAATTTACACTAAATTTCAGAGAAAGTGATGAATGAAAGTTTCTGTGTAGAAACAGACAACCTGGATGTTGCCACAGCGGTGTTGTATAGCTGTATACACCGTGTTGTTACTCTGCAGGTAAAATTTAAACTTTTTCAGTGTATGGAGACTTTAAAACCTTTAGCTAGTGATTGAAATGCTTTACAGAAACCATCATAACAAAAAATGCAACTTTGTGGTTAGTATATTTAAATTTTATATTCGCAGATTATTTCAAATATTGAAATGAAGAGTACGCAACTGGATTTCACTGCAGTCGAAGCACACCTGTTTCCTCCTACGAACACGTTGGATGTACATCTTAGGTTTCTAGGACTATTGTGCCATATTATGTCATCAGTTTGGTGTGCAGTTATTCTGCAGATTTTAAAAAAATGTATTTCTCTGAACAATCCCTGTAGTTGTAAGCTGACTAAAAGGTGTTCAGAAAAGCAAAAACAAAAACAGACAAAGAGATCTAAATGGAATTGATCTTTAATATTGCTTTGTGAGTGGGTGTAAATACTGTTTGATTTGTAACCGTTGGTAGATTCTGAATACAGTCAAATAAAATGTAAATTGTAAAATTGCAAAAAATACTGTTCTATTGATGCACCACACAAAAACCTAGGAGTCATAATACACGCATTTCCTTATGTAGATTACAGTGCATTTTCAAACTACTGGCAATGCATCATGGGAGAAACATTATAGTCTGAAAACTCCAGCTTGCTGCTTGTGTACAGCAAAAATACGTCTACAGGTACAGTTTTCAAACTGAAATTTGGATTGGTCTCTGAGCCTTTTATTTGGAAATCATGATACAAAAATGTGACAGAAATATAAAAAGAACTTAAAAATGCTTACTCAATGTGTCATGAAATGTGGCGTGAGCCCGTTACTAATATGCTACATAAACTCCTTGTGAGGAATGTACTAATAAAATACAGTATGTCCCTTTTCAACCAGTGACTTTTCTAAATTCGGAGTTAGGAATGATAACAAATGGGTTTTTCCAGATCCATATTTGTACACTGTGCTGTGCTTGTGCAGCCATTTTCATGTTGTGGATCTGATTTATTTGGGTACAGAGAAAACAGCTTGAGTGAGGCAGGACTGCAGTCCAGGCAGAAGGGCCCAACGCTGTGGGCTTTTGCAACAGTGAACGCAGACATCACATACATTCGAACTCATCGATGCGCTGTTTGGTGTTTCCTGACCGGATCTGTCTGAGGGTCTTGTACTTGTCTCGTCCTGCTTTCATGTTCTCTGCGTGGATGATGTCATTCACTGTCTTCTTGGTCTCATCCCGAGCGTTGGCCAACTCTGAGCTTAAAGCCTGGAAAACACAGTCATCACAGTATTAATACATATCTCACCACTATGTTACAATGAGCATATGGCACTCACTCTTATCCCTGAATGTGCAAAACATGATGATAAACAATTTTTTTTAGTGATTTGCATCTGTTTTTTCCATCTTACTTGGCCTAAATTTTGAAAATCCTTCTCTATCATCTGTCTGTATCATCTGTTTCTCTTTATCTTCCTCTCCTCCTTTGACTTTGGAATGGATTTAAAAAAGGAAATCAGTGAGAGATGGTGAGTTTGGCCTGGATTAACCTCATCAATCTACTTCACGAGAAGAGTAAGTGTCTCTAATTTTTGGTGCAATCATGTTACCTACTTGCACACTGAAGCTGGATAACTGACACACCGACTCTCATTTGAAAACAGGGAAGCAGTAATCAGACCCACTTGGCCATTGTGTGTTTTCTATTTATTAATTTAAACACATTAAACATTCTAATTAAAAAAAACCTTAAAAGACACTTAAAAAATACGTTATGTAAGATTGAAATTCTACAATTACCCTTCTGATCTATAACTCCAAAAATTTATTGATTGATCTACTGAATCTACTGAAGATATGAACGCAGACTTACGAGTAGATGTTTCTGCAAACGTTCGTTCTTCTCAGCCTCGGTCATGCGCTCCTCTTCGCTGCGGTCCTTGTATGTGGCGGCGGCCGTGAACTCGGCGCTGGCTTCGGCGCTGCTCTCGTCGTTCTCGTCATGCTCATTCTCCGCGGGCTCCTGAACATGAGCTGCCATGACTTTGTTTTTAAGCTCTTCTTTGGTCTTCTCCAGGTCCTCCTGCACCATGGTGGCCTGAGGGAACACGGGAATGCTGATGAAGTGATTTTGCGCTACATTTATGACCACATCCTTGTAACGATGAGTAGAGAGAGATTCAATGGATAGAAATGTACATGTATGACCATTTTGATGGCCAAGCAAACTGACAAGAGTAGGTTTTTATTAAAAGTAGTGTTTCTCCATGAGTGTGTACTTAAATAATGACATTAATGAAAAAATGACCACTGCTCATTATTGATTAGCCTAAAGTGATGCATTTTCTCCTCCTCTCTGCTTTATCCATGTTTCCTCTGCCTTGTTTTCTCTACTTTCTACTTTTTTTCTACTACTTCTTTATTTCTTGGATACTTTTATATAAATACAGTATATATCGCAGTGCTAGTGCTATGAACGAATATGAGAAAAAGAGCCAATTACGACTAAGATTGGAATGTACTCTGACCATTTGCCAACAAGGAAACCACCACTAACTACAGCACAGCAGCCTTTTATGAGCCAGAATATTATAATGGGGCAAAAAAAGTCAAACAGGATTTCCTTAAAACAAAGACAGCCGTCACCACAAACAGCATGAGTCACGCTGCCCAAAGGGGCCGGGCTGGCACACATGGTTTTTTACTAAAAAAGACAAGAGGCGAACTGGGAGCTTTAACCCCTCCCCCAAAAAACACACAACAACACAATCCCAGGAATGTCTGTCGTCATTCTGTCCCGAGGGAGGGGCCGTGTGATCAGACTGAAATGATGTTTGATGACGGCCTCATATTCTGCCTCATGTCAGATGTAGACAAAGGCCACATTCAGCTCATTTTGAATGCTACTATAGCTGATCAGGCAACACCGGTGACATTAACTCACATTTATGTTGTTGAATGAGTTTTTGTTTAGTGATTATGAAGAAAGGGAAGATACAGAATAGAGATTTAACCAGAGGCACAGCCGTGATGCCTGTAATGCATAATTGTATTGTTTGCCACCTGAAAGACGAGGAGGAAGAAGAAATGTAGCTGTTTTCTGGTTGTTTTTGAGTGTCATTGTGAACCTTCTATGTGGACCTATTCATGTTGTGGTCTTTTCCACAGTAAACAGTGTTCTCATAGTGATCTACTTTTGAATCTTGTATTATACAGTATGCTCTCTTGTACTTTAATTTCCAGCAACTATGACTGTCACTGCAATCGAAGGAAGATGACATTTGGTTACGATAAAAATGTTACTTAGACTTTACCTTCTGTTGCCACTGCACTGCCTCATCTTCCTTCTTCTTCTTGGCATCTTCCAGGAGGGAAATCTTCGAAGTCAGATCAGCCAACTCTGTGGCCTAAAAGGACAACATTCTCTTTTTATTGTCAAAATGATATTTGAAGCATCAGAACACACATTTTTTCAGCCATGACATCCCTACATTTTTTTTAGTTTCAACACCTATTATTAGACAAATAGTTTCTGCTAACTGACCAGGTGCTCTTGGTTCTTCATCTGGTTCTCTGACTGTTGCAGCAGTGTCACCCTGGCATCCTCAGCCTCTTTCAGCTCAGTCTCCAGACGTTCAGCCTCATCCTGAGATCGCTTCCTCTCCTGCTCCAGCTCCAGAGCCCGCTGCGTTTGCTCCTCCAACTCTGCATAGACAGAGCACGAGCACAATGTAATGTAAGCATTAAAAAACATTGTCGCCATTCATTACAGTACAACAAGCTGTTCTTTGTGTTCTGACAGGTCACCCACCTTGTTGGGCTTTCTTTGTCTGCTCCTCAATCTGCTTTAATCGCTCCATCAATTCCTCCTTTTCCTTTTCAATCTTTTCCTTTTCCTTTTCTGCAACTTCTCTTTTCCTCTTTTCATTCTCCAGCAGAGCCCTAAAGGAAATACAGACAGTACACAATGTACGAGATATTAGGTAATCTTTGTTATATAAAAGTCAATCATAACAACAATCAAGAACACTCTGTTCTATAACTTTCAAAAGTAGAACAGTATTATACACATGGTGCATAAAAATCTACTAGTAACACATGCTTGTGTCACACATTTCTACAACTGCTGTCACAACAAACAAAACTGACCCTCTTGTTGCAATGATGAGGTTATTTTTTCAAAACAAGTCACTCTGCTGCAATATACAGTAACACGCTGTGCTCACAAATTGTGGTTATTACATGTTTTTGGCACATTTAGTTGGCTATACCCTGAATTTGCTCTTTTTTTTAAATGCTCTTTTTGAGCAACGTAGAACGTTCTTTCAAACATCAGAGGTCACAGCGTAGGACGATCAAAATTATATGTTTCCTCTGATGAGGGTGTTATGACTCTTACCTCTCCATCTTCTTGTGATTCTTCTCCTCCCGAGCCTGAGCCTTCATCTGCTGCACTTCAATGGTGTCAGGTTTGCGGCGGCGCATATACAGCTCATGGTTGCCCATGCATAGTGCCAGAATGCGCTTGTTGATGCGCAGTCTCGGAGCATAGAATACAAAGTCCTACAACAACAACATTAAAGACTTTTAATATAAGTTATACACAGACAGGTGACTCATCAGTAGGTTTATATTTTTAAGAGTTAACATACAGGTGCTTTCTTGTCAATTGGTTTAATGACAAACTTCTTGTCATTGAAGGAAATGTTCCTGATTTCACTCCAAGGAAATCCAATTTTGGGCGTCATTCTGTTGAAGACGAAAACACAAACTCAGATTCAGCTGCATGACATTGTGCATAGAAATAAGTACAGACAATAAATTCCAATTATGCAAAGCATTGCATAATGACAACGAATGCATTGTTGTGTAATCACTCACTTATCATTCTGTTCATAAATGTTGAGTCCCAAAGCATCCACACCCAACCAAAGTTCTGTTCCTTTCTTATTTTTGATGCTGAAGTAGTTGACTCCATACATCTCGAGATCTTGAGCAATCTTCAGATACTCCATCATGGATTCCTCTCTGTGGACAAAGAAGATCCGTCTTTAGTTAGTGCTAAAGAGATAAAGGAGCACAAAAGCATTGGCTGTTAAGAGTTGTATGAGTTATGAGAGTATGAAGCAGTAGTCTACACTCTGCCTGACCCTGGTCACACCACACAACTAATCAGACAAAGCTGAGCTCAAGGTGGCATGTCCCAGGGATGTGTTAAATGTACAGCAACAAGGTGGAAAACAAACCTTGGGAAGAACAAGACAATAAGCAGGAAAGTTCAAGCTACACATTTTCAAGGTAGTGGAGTTAGATTGTGACCCAGTGTTTGCTAAAATGTCTTAAGACCAGCAGCAACACTGAGAAGAAGACTGAGAAATGAGTGTGAGGGATCCCCTTGAAATACCACTTGTGAGCGTATGTGTTTCAGCGGTTACCTCATCATGCCCTTGTGCTCTTCGTGCCACACTTGAATCCTCTCCTCCCACTGGTCCTTGCTGAGTTTGTGCTGGTCCAGAACTCTGAAGAACATGAGACATCCGAGTGTCAGAAGTCATGCAGGGAAAAATGTCTCATACTGCACAACAACACTGGCTGATAGGGGACCTCTATCTGACATTAACTGATATCAGAAACCTGCAGTGTTGATAATGACAGCGTTACCTCTGAGGGAGCAGTGGTTCACTGGACAGGTAGCCTGGTGCGTGGACTTCCTTGTTGTAGTCAGCATACTTGGCTTGCACTGCATAGGAGGCCAGGAGGACTGCGGTCTCTGGAGGGCAGTAGATGTCGTCATTTAAGATTCCCTCCTTCACCTGCAGGAAGAACAGCCGCTGCGTGGCATCCTGGATTAACTCCTCTGACACATCCTCGGGGAAGAATTTGGCACGGAACTTAAACAGCAGCGGGCTTTCCTTCCTCACATCCTGGGCCGTCACCTAAAATAAAATGTGACATGAATCGAGGTTAGAGGTATATGTCTGTAAATAATTCCACAGAATAGTTCAGTCTTGACCAAGGAAGGTAGAAGTGTGTACTGGATAATTCTTTTGTTGTGAGGCAAAATATTGAAGAGCTCACCTTCTTGTTGAGCTTGAGCCATGTAGAGAAACCCTTTGTATCCTGGTACTGGAGTCCAAAGTACCAAACCTCCCGCAGTCCAATGGTCTTAACAACCTTTAAACAAACGAGTGTAATTAATGTGCCTTCACAGGCAACAGGTGTCTTGGGGAAAGAATATTTTTCATGCTACATCAAACAAATACACATACAAATACAAATATTTTGAAGGCTAATATTTGACAGTAACGTAGGGGTTAAAAATACTCCCAAAAATACATCACATGCAAAAACAAACAAAAAACAGAACTTGTGACAGTCTGATGACAGATGATGAAAGAACAGATGGAAAATGGAAATTATTAGTATCTCATACCTGGTCAAAGAGTTGCTTTCCTGTTGTATTAGGCTGAATGGCAAACTCCAGTTCAGCATCCATTGTGGTGACTCTTACACTAATCTGTGGAAGAGAGGACATTGGAAGAGGGATTATAATTCTTGGCATGATCAAGGAGATTTCTGACTCTTGTGTCTCAAAGAAGCAGATCACTGATCAATCTATGAATAATGTGAACTTTTCAGAATTTGCCCTTTTTCAAATGACTCAAGTGATTCAAGATGGAAAGTTGAAAATAAAAAGAATCAAAATCGAAACAGCAGAACCAGAGATATCATCTTTTTTTATGCCATGCATTCTTCTTCCTTGTCAAGAGCCGCGCCTACATTACCCATAGTGCAACTCAAGTTGGAGATTGAGGTGTGTTATGCTAGAAGCTGCTCATGTAGCCCTGAGCTGCGAGCCTCGAGCAGAGATGAGGAATGGGCTGCAGAGGTCTGGTAACCTCACTTCTTTCTAACTCTACACCCCAGAATCACTTGTGGTAAAATATCAGAATTGCGCACCTCTTGAACCAAAAAAAGTTTCATACAACTTTAGCACCAACTTTAGCCTAGCACCAAGACCCGTAAACAGACAATGATTTTTTGAAATCAATGTACCCCTTTAAGATGAAAAAACTATATTTTTTCACATGTAAAATTAGAAAATTTCTTCCTTCGATGCCCCCCCCCCCAGTTAAAAAACCCTTGCTGACCCAGGGACACAGGGATGAATGGGGTGATGGGTTGACAGTAACAAAATTATATCTTGATATAACTCATGAAAGATCATCTTTCTTGGCCCCATACTGTGTACAACAAACATGCCAATCTGGCTCTGTCTCAGTATAGAACTTATCTACAGGAAGTAACCACATCCTCTGGTGGCTGGGCCTTGTGAGGCGCTGCTGCTAAACACTGAGCTCTCATGAGAGTCGCCTACATCCTGTCATGTATCAACCAACCTGTCAGCTTTCTGTAGCATGAAATGAATAAGAGTAGGCTGTGTAACGTAGGTTTGTTTCCTCTTCAGGTAAAACAGCTTGTTATTTAGCCAGTGAGGCACTTCTTATTTAAGTGTCTAAGAATGTTTGTGTTAGGCCAAATTATATGTCAAGAGTTGAATACATGTATTTAACCTAGTCCCCCTCAAAGAGGTCGCCCAGAGAATAAATTGATTCTGTGTTTAGTAAACTGACCATGTAGGCATTTTTCATTTTCTCTGTCCTCTTCGAAACGACAAAAACAGCAGCATGTATGTCTATTGGGAAATAACTGTGCATGCTGAGGCCCACGCCTGCCCTGAACAACAATGGTATGCATTATTTCCCAGTTGTGTGGCTGATTAGAGTTGCGTTCTTTCCCAGTCATGTCAGCAGGACCCCATTTACTGCTCAGGACACTTGCCCCTGTGTCACTTCCTGTCATCACCAGCAGTCAGGCCTGGAGTGAAACCTACAATCTGGGCCTACACTGAACTCCAACACAGATGCCTGGAGACGTCTAGACATATCGCTCTTCAAACTGACAGTTATGAACTCTGATGAAGATTTTTTCATTTGTGCAGTTCATGACCACCCTGCTGGGGTTTAAGCAGTTTCATTTCCTGAGTCAGAATGGCTAATCTTGCATGAAAAAGGAACTACGCTCATACATTTTCTGCCTGGTTAGGGTGTGTCTCTCATGGCCAGAATTCAAAAACACTTAACTCACTATTATTAGCACACACTCAAAAACACCCCGCTCAGTAGCACATGTCATGTTTCCATGCTCTACTCTTAACAGTTTTTCTCACACCAAAACTAAAGTGGAGAATAAATTCTTCATTCTTTTAACGATCATATATTTAGAGGCATATCTACAGACTCTTTCTGACAGAGTTGTATTTGATATTTTGCTTTTTGACAAGCTACACACTTACTGAATGAGACGTATGTCTCCATTTGCTTAATCCTTGCTTATTGTTCTGTGTCCTATTACAACTACTTATTCCATACAACAGATATGTTGAGTAAGTCCCGTGTCACTAAAAGTAATATTAAGGATTTCCAATGAGCTAACAGCTAACAGCTGTTCACTTTAATGTGAATATACTGAGTCTCTCTCTCTCTCTTTCACATCTAGTTAACGTCACATCAAGATAATTGTACAAATGGCTAAAAATCCAAATAATTTAGAAATTGGCCCAATAAAGTAAGACTTAATAATAACTAATGACTGTTTTTATACAAGCTGACTGATTGCTGAAGTAATATCATCGAGAGAGAAAATTAAAGCATTACCTAACAGTTGTGGGAAGTGAACAAGCTTAAAAATACAAACAAAAAAAACTATATGGCCAATAAAAAGCTTATGCAAAAATGGAGAAGTTAACCCAAAAGTAAAACCTGGGAAACACCACAGGTAATTTTGCCAAGGAAGAGGAAGTGAAACTTCCAGAAAAGGCGAGATTTAAATAACAGAAAAGCCCAGAGTACGCCCAGTGATGGAGACACAGTCTAGCATGCATTCTTCATGTACTTCCTGGTTATATTAAAAAGTTCACTAAAAATATTATACTGGGAACACTTGACATCCCAACACTCAAGACTCACCGCCCTTCCATTTCCACACCAGTGTTATCTCAGTGTGCTGTTCACAATCACAATCCTTCCAACCAAAGCCAAGACGACAAGGAAGATGCTAGTAAGTGGAACAGGGAGGAACAAAAATGTGGACCACATCCTTATGTATATGTATGACTATATGTATCTTTAGTGTGACAGAGGAACAGGATTTGTAATCAGAAGGATCCCATCATTGTGTTAATACCCTGGTTAATTTTACATGACCATGCCTGGTTCTTAGAAATTCCCAGTGTGACAATATACTTTGTATGAGTGGTTAGCTCTTCTCATCAGCACATCTCACAACCAATCATTCTTTTAGATACCATCTTAAGTGTGACAAACATAACCAAAGTCACTATACATATAATAATGGCTGATAAATCTGAGACATACTTCTGAGTTAATGCCATCCATAACAGTCACACAAGATCAGCAACTAAGGTCAACAACTTCTTAATAATGGATTCACTCACAGCCTATCTGAAAGACAAACTGTGGCGTAAAAAAGCCAAGAAAGAATAAACAGTTACATTAAAATGACCTCAACACTCCTCACAACATACACTACAGCGTACAGTTGACAGTTTAGGCAATGCCAAGCTGAAAATGAAGTGTGAAAATGTGGAAAAATGTGATGGTGATGACCTATCCTGTGTGGGGCAAAGCACAACAGCCTTGTTATATTATTGCTTGAAGCCAATAATACAAGAGAAATCATGTGAAAAGACTTGTGAGCAAGACAACAAGCATGTTTATATCCTCTGAAGCCAATATACAAATACTGCTCTTTAATAGAGAACTGGGTTTGCAGTGAGCCCCAAGGAAAATATCTATATGCTGCAAAATACAATTCAGTCTCTTATTTCAGTCATTTGGGTTTCCTCTTTGAGGTCACCTTGTGTCAAAGTTGAAATAAGTTAAACACTGGGCACAAACTTCTGCCATCCAATGAAAGCCTATAGCTAAAGCTAACAAACTGGGTGACAGGAAGCAGGAGGATGGAGAAGAGGATGAGGTTTATTTCTAAGTAGGGGAAACTACACACACACACACACACACACACAAACACGGAAGAGGGGTCTTTTGGAGCTGTTTCCCATGACCAGTGTTTATGGAATTGATCAAAACAAGCATACAGAGAAAGTCTCTTTATTATTCTTAGCTAAAGCAGCCATTGCTGTGGTGTCAGGTGCTTTCTCCTCTCTTCTCTTCTTCATTTACACCAGAATCTGTTGAATGTTTTTTTTTTTTTATCATCTTCTTTTGACTGTTTTATTTCAGACCTGTCATTTTGGTCCTCAGTATGTTTCTGCCTCATCTGACGTGTCACCGGCTTGAACATCTGTCCCGCACTGCCCCACTAGTTATGATATTCATACCATGTCAGTTAGATGCTCATATAGACATTTTGACTTGTCATTGCAGGAAAAGCACAGATAGAACTGATAACAGTCAATTCAAGTGTGATGTGAACTCATACTGTACTGGTGAACCATCAAACTATACCAGGGCCATGAATCTGTAAAATCTAAATGGAGTTCAGCCATTCAACATTGTTATCAATTGCCACCTGTGCATTTCCTGTTTTGAAATGTCAAAATCATAGACTGTATATAAAGATGAGGTGTGAAATCACCCATTGGTTCTGTGTTGGAGCCGGTCTGAAGCCAAGAGATGCAGTTCATGGTTAGCGCCATCTTTTCCATTTGACTCATTGAAAAAATGATAGACTTGAGGCTTTTTGAATGGGAGTCAACTGGAGCCAGCATCTAACGGCTGTCAGTGGCTTTGCACTTTAAAGTATTTCCACATTGGCTTTAGCCTCAATCTGTGGTAGTTGGATAAAATGTGTGCTTTGAGAAAGGTCAATACCTTGCCAGATTTACTTAAGTTGCCTCAGCGTTCCTGTTCAGCCTGCCAACCTTTAGTCTGATGACCTACTGCGTTCCTTTTGTAATTGTTTGCCTGCCGTCACGCTGCAAGAAAAGACTATTTTTACCCCACTGGCTTTGTCTGCCAAGTCTGCTTTTAAGTTGAAATCATGTGTTAAGATTGTTACAGCTATATATATATAAAAATGTAGAATGAACAAAATGATTCTACAGCAACATGGAGGTGCTAATATTTATCTAACTACATATTTGATATGTCTAATATAACTTTTCATATACATAATTCCATGTTTCCAGAGCACTGTAGTTCAATCCCCACAAATTACCAAACCTCCTGCAGTTCTGATAATATGTGAAGGTACATCCAAGCCCATGTAGGGTATTTACTTCATCAAACTTTCAGTGAAAGCATGTTAAGTCTTGATTTGTTCTTGTTGCTCCTCACTCATACTTGTTAACAGGAGCACGGTTGCCATAAAAATCAGTAGCAGAGGAATGATGCTGAATCATCAGCAGATCAAGAGCAGGACACAATGTTTACCACATAAACACAACAAGAAAGCTCACTGTTGTGCTTTGCTCATGCTTATCTTTTATGTACACAGTTTGAATGTTGCTGGTTTTACTAGACACTTTCATTTAAAGGAGTGCCAAATAATCAATTCATTCATCTAAGTGTTATGAATGTAATAACTATAATGGTAAACTATACCCCACACAACATTAGATGATTTCAACTGAGAATAGTTAAGATCCATTCCAACAGCGGCTATAAAAATCGACAGAGTAGGTATATAAAAAAGATGACCAGAGTACTTACTTTCAGAAATTTGATTTTCTCACAAAATCCAAACAGAAAACATTAAACTATCTGTGTGTTACACCCAAAGTTTTTGATTGCAGTTTGTCCACCAACTCTACCTCTACAAACTGTTAATCTGCTCTGCTATGTGCACTACAGACTCATTTAATCCCCTGCTTGCATACCTCTGGGTCTTTCCATTTGCCATTTCTCCATAGCCACACTTGTTGAAAGTTTGGTCCTTCTAACAAGAACACTACATCTGTCATGATTTCTACACAGTGGGCTAAAATTGGTGAGTTATGCTCAAGTTTTGAACAATAGGCTGCTTTTGTATTTACGGATGAAAAGTAGATATCAGTAACATTATTCAACAGTTATCATTTGGGTAAAATTGCTTGCTGTACTAACAAAGCAACAACACAGTAACTTATTAACAAATTTTAATGTAGATACAGAAGATGAAACTGTAGCTGTTGTTAAGGCCTAAACAGTAGATCAGTGAACTGGAAAATAATCTTTTTGTTACAACATGATTGACTGAAACAGTCAGATTTTAGCAATAAAACCAAACAGGATATAATTTCTGTCTTTGTTTAGTCTGTGAGAAAAAAAAGGCTTTTTAAAAATGACCATATGTGCACTGGGGATGCTTATGATTAAAGCAGTTAATAAGTCGCAACTAAGCATCACAGCAACATCTGAACCATTTGAAAAACGAATACAGCTCTGTTAAGATGTCAAATAACTCTTCAAAGTCTGACAAACACAGACTAAAAGTGAATCCTGAACTTGTTGCACTGCTGTAATGCAATCTAAAGTGGTGCATGGCATCTGAGGACCACGCTGGGGGAAGCAGGGTGGAGAACAGCTAGACCGTGATGTGAAAGTCCATATAAGGCTGCAGGCGAGGAAATTACCAGAAAGGAACTGATGTAAGTGCAGAAACCTTGAGTCACAATATGACTTCCTTGGGAAACTGAGGCACTGCCAAAAGGAGCACAGCAAAGGCAGAGTTTCTTAATAATTATTGTTTTCGTGAGCATCAAGGTTGTTACAGTTTACCAAAACATTAAATAAATAAAGTATGTTTGAAAAACTAGGTCACCAAAACAGTTAATGGAAAAACTTTTTTTTTTTTTTTAAGCCTGAACTTGTTCTGCCTGAGCCAGCTTGTTGTGGATGTGGCTATGAATCGGGAGCACAACTTTCACTGGGAGCGAGCTTTGGAGGTTCTGCTGAATCAGTGTATCTAACTTCCCCCTTTCATACAATTTGTGTTGCAATAACAGGTCTGTGTTTTAACCATTTCGTCGTTGATACCACAATCCACCAGGTGCGATGATACTGGGAAGGGATAACTTTGTATTCTGACAAGATATAGCTTAATGCAGCTGCACAAAGCTGCTCCCTAGTTTATATTTTTAGCTCTGGCAGCAGATCATAGGTTGCTAATCGATGAATATAAACCTTATTGTTCTACATATCCCACAATCCTTCCTTGTCATCATGCATTGCCCTGTACTGCTTCCTTTTCATCATCTATTCTGTCCACTACCAGTTTCCTCTTTTCTAATGTTGCTGCTTTATCATGCACAGGCAAAGGCCTCTACAACACAGCTGCACTTTTCCTGTAGCAGCCCGTCATTTGTGAACTGATTATGATTGCCTAACAGCTTCTTTTGAGGTCCCCAGCTGTCACTGCAGTAGCTGCTTTACACATAAGCTTCAACAACTTCTGGTGTTGTTGAGGCTAACTGTGTCCCTGCTGCACTCTGCAAAGATTTGGCTCTAAGTGACAAGCTAAAAATATATATCAAGAGCATAGTAAACACTTGCAGTGTTGAAATGTAAATAAAACTCCACTGTGTATGTATGATGGCATATTGTATTAATCATGACTGCATTATGGAAAATGGCTTCATTACAGAAAACGACTTAGAGTTAGCACTTAAATTGCTAAACTGGTAACTTAAACCTCTTATTACACAGAGGTATACCATCACCACGCTCTGTACTATTCATAATGATGCACAAAACACTACATTTAAACACTGCACTGTTCTAGGAAGGCACAGATTCAGATTCCTCCTTGCAGTACATAAAATTTCAAGCAACATGATATGAATGAATATGTCCATTTATAGCTAATAACTAATGAATACCCCTTTGTTATTAACTGCCCCAATAGCAATAGTTTACTACTCAACATTTACATAAACAGTTATTTAAAAGTTTATTTCAGAATGATATGATTAGAGGCATATTTTTCAGAAAGAAACGAGGGCAGTGAGGTCTCTTTAAGAATATACTCTAAATGCCAGGATGCTATGTTTTTTTTCCGGCTGACAGCTGGAAAAAATATTGAGGAAGTACGGGTACTAGCGAAAACACTACTGCAGGAAGAGAGCAGCTACAAGTCATGGTACCATTTGTATTTCTCTTTGTACTGTGGAAGTGCCTGAATTCAGTTTTCATGATATGGAAAGTCAGAGGTGCATTTTATGTATCTGCTATTATGCTGCTGCCAAATGTTGTTAATATAGTGTTTATAACATGGAGTACATTGTGAACTGAAAGCAGGTAGCCATGGTGGATCAGACACACAATCTGGAGTTGCTCCATAGAAAAAAACAATTTGATTTAATGAATTACACTGCACTATGACATGTAAATGGCCTTGTGTAGTATCACCTTCATCTCATGGGTCACGAGTGAGTTTTTTGTAATGTTTCCTTTATTGTCAGAGTGTCCATGTGGGTATCGTAAGCTCAAAACCAACAGATTTTTAGTTTTTTTATTATCTTAATTCAATAGACATTATACCGAGTCAAAGCCCAACATTTCCTCTCACTCTTTCATCGGGGGGGGGGGGGGGGGCAAACAGAAGTGATGTTAGAAACCACTTTCACTTTTGTGAAAGCCACTGAAGGATGTTTAAGCGCTGGGCTTTGACTCATCACATTTCTGTTTGAATAAAAGAAAGAGTGAAGTGTGTGTGTGTGCGGCCCTCCTTCTCTTCTTTGTTCAGAGCTACACCAGCACCAGCCCAAATCTACTGAGCTCCTTCATCTGAAATCACAGAACAGTCTTATCTGTGGCAATATGGCATAATAGCATTAAAAGCTCCCTCTTATGCCACCTCCACGTTTTAAGTTTAGCCTCCATTTGCTCCAGCTTTAGGCAGTCTGAGAGCACAGCTGGGCTGAATGACAGTTCAGATCCCTCCTTGTTGGACCTGACTAAGAGGGAGGGAGGCCTTGGGAGGACTAGCTCGCTGTGCTACAGCAGGCCACACTGCGGCTTCCCCCCGATAAAAAACCTCTCCTAAAAATGTGATATCTGGCTCTTCAGTGGTGTGGAGAGCTTTACAATAACGTCACACCGCACCATAGCGAGCCTGAAGGCCTAAATGAAAGATCTGATTTAAGGCGCTAATTTTAATGAACAGAGAGGCGGGAGCGCGCACGCGCACACACATAACGGAAAGTATCGGTAATCCTCGGCTGAGTTTTAAATCATATAAATGACTTTTAAATACCGTAATTTAGATGTCAAAGAGATAGTATGTGATGAAATAACAGTCACTATGAAGTTTCAGCGTCAAACTGTGAGTCATAATGAGGATATTAACGTTACAGGACTATTATTGGAGAGAGAGACAAAAAGAGAGATTTTTTTAATGAGAATATGAAAGCAGTGTTCAGTCTTACCGTCTTCGGCATCTTTCCTTTCTTTTACGTCCGGTTCAGCTTTTATAAAACAGAGTTAGTAAAACAGACGAGCGGTTAGCGAAACCAGAGGAAAACTTTTTCCCATCAGAACAAACGGCGCCGATCAAACGTGACTTTTAGCTTCAGCACGAGGAGTTGTTTCCAGCCTGACGCTCGTGGGAGTATATTTTTCTTTGTTTCGCCTTAAAGTGAAATGGACTGAAAGCTTGATTTCCTGCTAACGGTACCCCTGACTGCAAAACCACACCCAGGCCGATGACAGGACAGCAGCCAGCCAGACTGAAAATGAGGGTTCAGGGTAGCAGACTCCGCCTGCAGCAGCTGCATCATCATGGCTGCAGTTCGCCTTTCTCAACCCTCAGCAGCGCTTCACCCTCACAGACACAATAAACACAGCGCCGTAGTCTCATGCTCAAAATAATTGCTCTAACTCATGGATCAGAAAAATTCATCATCAGACTATCATTTAAAAACCATTAAGACACGCCTAACATGGGCCCATGGTTATAAAAAGCCTGCTACATACCTCACAGAATGAAGTAGTAGAAAGTGTTTGTATTAAGTCAATTGGCATTCATTTCAGCTTGAACTTATTGTGTCTTGTTTAGACGGGGCGGCCATGTGCTTATGATGGCCTATTGCACACACCCTGGCATTGTATGTGGGACCCAGTGGACCAGTGTTCATCATCCATGCATCATGAAAATCTAAGTTGTCACTGTGTTTCTTTCTGCACATACTGTATACCACTAAGATCCACTCTGGTTGGCTTCATATAGTTTTTCAGTACATTAGTTTCAGTGCATCTGACTTTGATCTCTGTGTTCTCTCTGTTACAGACATAAAGGAAGTGAGTGCAATGAACTGTGCATTCCTGTTGTTTAACCCTGAGGAAGAAGAAGATGGTGCAGAGACAGTGCAGAGATCCTGCAAAGATACTGAACCTGTTCCCCTATAAAAAAAACAACAAAAAAACCAAAACAAAACACAGGTTTGAACCATATATGACAGTTGCTTCAGCATGTTACGTTTAAGTAATAACAGGAGATAAGACACAATAATGCATGGAAAAAAGTCATTAACTCTGGGGTAACCTGATCACAATTTCACTTCCGTAAAGTCAGGTTTTTTAAACGAAAGCAGCACTTGTCAGCTATGAAAGAGGCGTGTCAATCAGCGCTTAAACATGTGAGTTTATCAAGCAGAAAGAGACAGCTGACAAAGCTCCAAAGATGCCAAGTCATCTGTGCGCAAATTGCAAACAAAATGAAATATCACAGGGTAAAACCTGAAAATTATTACATCTTGAGCACAGACAAGCTGCAACACATTCACACATAAACAGCAGGAGCCTGAAACTGCTAACTAGTTTTCAGCTTGTATGACCAATGTTGAAGCAGAAATAATAATTTAGTTACATCACAGTAAAATCCTTTTCACAAGATGTTACATCACTTGGTATAACTCTATGTATAACATAAATGCAGGGGGCACAGTTATTGTTACCACACATATTAACATTGGTGCTGTAATAGTGGGATAATGGAAAACATTTAAGCACTGCTCCACAAACTTCCAGCTAGGCTAAGATGTGGTGACTGGGGCGCAGTGGTGGAAGAAGTATTCAGATCCTTTACTTAAGTAAAAGTACCAATACAGCAATGTAAAAAAATACTCCATTACAAGTAAAAGTCTTAGCAGTAGTAGCAGTAAAGTATTAGCAGTAAAATGTAGCGTGCATCCGTAGCATCAGTGTGTAAGCAGCATGTTACTGTTGTAGCTACTGGAGGTGGAGCTAGTTTGAACTACTTAAGCTAGTTTAGTCCAGTGGTTCCCAACATAGGGGTCGGGCCCCTCCAAAGGGTCATTAGATAAATCTGAGGCGTCGTCAGATGATTAATGGGAGAGGAGAAGAAGAAGAAAAAACAAAGTTCTGATACACAAACCTGTTTTCAGTTTTTCGACTTTTTCTTTAATATTTGAGATTTTTGGTGAAATATTGAATAATTTGAACATTTATTGAAATGAAACCATGTGAGAAGTTTAGAGGGAAAAATCATGGAGTTGTTAACAACTCATAGACATCTGAAATGTGACCCCGATTACACACTGCTTTATGTAAGACGTCAAAAGCCAAAAAGGTTGGAAACCACTGGTTTCATCTTTAACAATGTGTTGTATTTTAAAAGCTTATTATATTATCCATTGTGTCAATTCTTCATCTGAAAAGTAACTCAAGCTGTCAAATAAATGTAGTGGAGTAGAAAGTACAATATTCCCCCATGAAATGTAAGTATGTAGTATAAAGTAGCATCAAATAGAAATACTCAAGTAAAGTACAAGTACCCCAAGTACTGTACTTAAGTACAGTACTTGGGTAAATGTACTTAGTTACTTTCCACCACTGCCAGGACGGCAATGGAATATGTGCCCACTCATGCCATGCAGAGGAGTAAATATTCTGGAAAGTCCACTGGCATCAGGACGGATAAGCTTCTTCAGAGGTTGACCCTGACCTCTCAGGATAACTTTGTTCTTACTGGAATTTACCTCGCTGCATCAGAGTTTTGGCTGGAAAGACACAACCTCGGGCATGTGGACTTTTAGTGTTCACCAGACAGAGCAGGATGACTCATCACTGCTCAGTGCACCAAAACATTTCTTTGTACTACTTCACGCACAAAAGTGCATTCTTGATGCTCTGAAACTTCAGTGTTAGCATCCGTCTCTGCTCTGAATGGCACTTCCTGCTCACTCACACCAGACTGAGAATGTGCGGTCAACACATTTAGTTTCCTGTCGTTTTCTCTTTGCAGCTCAAATCATTTCTGGTCATTAGAGCTGAGAGGCAAACATTTCTCTCCACAGTTGCCTCTAGCTTATGATGTCTTAATCTCTGCTTCCCCTCTTTGGTTGAGTTGACAGTAGCTTTGTGTGCTGTGTTTATATTTAGTTTTTATATGAACTGAATAAACTACAATTGGCCCCCCTCAGCCCCATCACTCTTTTCCCTAATTTACAGCAGTCATATTCCTCCCAAGATATTTCTGTTGCTCTTGTGTAACTTTGCAGATATTACAGTACAGAAAATGACAGTGTAGAAGCTGTATGTGGCCTGCTAGTACAGGTTATTAGCCTTGTTTTAAATTCTGCATCTCACTTAGACAGTGTTGTAAATAAAAAAACCCGCAGGATATGCCTATTTAAAACATGGTAGTTATAGTTAACCCCTCTATAATTCATTTAATGAATTCAAGTTCTGATCAGACCTTTATCTCCGAGTATGGCCTCCTAACAAAGATATTAGTTTTATATAAGTATTCACTTGACAATTTTCTATTAGAATACACGCAAAAACAAGTTATTGCTGAATGTACACTAGTAGAAATTATGACAGCATTCAAGTTTTAAGCTCTGAAAGCTGACTGACTTGGGGAAAAAAACTAGACTACCTGAAAGAGTCCCTGGACACTGGCCAACGAGGAGCGAGCACAGAACGGAGACGTTAGTGCCTTTGCATGTTGACTCATCCCTATACTCCCATGGCGGGATGACCTCCTGCAATCTGAACTCCCTGAACATGACGCTTACTGGAGCCAAATCAAAGGCAAGATGGTGTGTAATTTTCTCTGAATCAGGGTGTGCGGGGATTAAAATTGTGTCAGAATCTATCAGCTAGACCTTGAATGAACCACAGTCTCTTCATTGTGCCTTTTATTTATGATACACAGTACTGTAAGTGGTGTCAAAGAAGAACAAAGTAGAAGAAAGTATTTGTGAGTTTAGGGACTGTAAAGTTTTAATGACTTTTAAATCAAAATACACATCACATTTTTTGTAGAGGGTTACTTGTTGCCTCTGTGGTGTTTTATAGAAAAGTTTGGGGTTAAATATTAAAAATTAAAAAGAGTTTTGATGCAGCATACAGCAGATGTACAGAACTACATCCACTCAGATTGAACCATATTAATCAAATTTACAGCCCTGCAGTTATTCAGGAATTCAGTGTTATCTCAAAGTCACTACACATTTATATAGATGATGTTACTACTGAGGAATCAGATTTTCAGGAATCTGACTTGAATTTTGTCTCTTACTGAAAATTGCAGAAGCACTTAAGAATTTAATGTCAACATTTAACCTTCATTGAGATAGTGTCAACAGATGAGATCATGTAGGGGAGAACGGGGTAAACAGAGCCAGTGGGTAAAATGAGCCACCCCCTTTATCTAGGTAACCATAAACAAAAGTAATCATGTGACCACAAATTAAGAAAGTATAGTTCACATTACTCAATCCATCTTGGACTCAAGCACATGGGGAGAGTGGTAAGCAAAACAGAGCAAAAAAAATAATTTTTGTTATGCCAAGTGAATTCATCATGTTACTAAAGTTATCAGTCTTGTATCTTAATTAAAAAAGTTACGTTTTGGACATTATTACATGTTAATTTAAGTCAGTGTAAGCTACAAAACAAGGTTATAAACTTAGCATAATTGTGGATCTGAGCCACTGTGTGAAACAATTTTGCCAAAATGGAGGTTGTGGGGTAAAACGTGCCAGTGATGTTGGGGCAAGTTGAATCAATGGCTCAATTTACCCCCAAAACTATTTTCTGATATTCTAGAGACCAGAGATACTGTTCATGTTTGAACCCTGTTACAAGTGTTACAATGTTGATGAATAAATACCTAATTGTTAACTAATATTAAATTTAAGCCACACACAAACATGCTGTACATACAGACGGGTGACAAATTAAAGGAGAAGCAAACATTAAGTGTCTCAGTAAGGTGTACCGCGTACCACCAGAACAGCTTCAATGTGCCTTGGCATTGATTCTACAAGTCTCTGAACTCTACTGGAGGAATGAACATCATTCTTCAAAAAAGATATTTCCTCATTTGGTGTTTTGATGATGGTGGTGGACAGCGCTGTCTAACACATCAGTCCTAAATCTTTCATAGGTGTTCAGTTGGGTTGAGATCTGGTGATTGTGAAGGTCATAGCATATGATTCACATCATTTTCATACTCATCAAACCATTCAGTGACCCCTCGTGCCCTATGAATGGGGGCATTGTCATCCTGGAAGAGACCACTCCCATCAGGATAGAAATGTTTCATCATAGGATAAAGGTGATCACTCAGAACAACTTTATATTGATTAGCAGTGACTCTTCCCTCTCAGGGGACAAGTGGACCCAAACCATGCCAGCAAAATGCCCCCCAAAGCATAACAGAGCTCCTCACTGTAGGGGTCAAGCATTCAGACCTGGACCAGTTTTTCCTATAATTTCCTTTAAATTAAATTCCTTTAAGTTTTTGTTTTGTTTTGTTTGTCTGTTTACACAAAAGCACATTTACACACACATACTTTCTGTAGCTAAAACACAAATATCATAGTCAAATCTTTACTGAAAATGTTTAGGTAACATGTTGAACAACAGGACACAAACATATGGTTTTACTTAAAAATACAAGTTTTTGCCTTTGTTAAATTGATGGCATTAATAAAGTTCAAGTATTTTTAATTTTATAATTAATTTGTTGATTCTGTGTAATTTTTATATCAGTATTTAATGGTAGCACTACTTTCCCATAGAGCGCTCATTTTACCCCTATCTTGGGGTAAATTTCAAACTTTTTTTGATGGCTCATTGTACTTAAACCATAATAATTAGATAACTAGTTTTCATTTCAATGGGTACACAACAACCTAGGGTATATATAGTAACTGTTATTTGAAACAAATACACTTTACTTCATTCTCCCCTACAATTCTCGCTGTATGATACTGTGCAGCTCAGCATTACATGTCTGAAGATTCTCCGTAGCCTTTTTCACTATGGTGTATATTGTATTAGTTAAATGGGCTATTTTAGTGTTTGTAAAGTGAGTTTATTTAAAATCATGAAAAGTATTTTTACTTGCTGTTTTGTGTGCCTGTGTGCTATTACACCATTTAGCCAGCAGATGGTGTGCATGTGCTGTGTAACCTGTTGCACAACTGCAGCTGCTGTACACACAGAGAGAGAGAGGGGTTGGAGACATTATATGACATTTCAAAGATACTGTATGAAAACATTTAGCCAATAAATCCACAAAAGGGGATAATTTAGCTGTCAATGTGAACACGATGACTGAAATCTAAACTGTATTCTTTTGGGTTTCCCCCCCTCTTTTCTAGGGGAACTTGTCCAGGTTGTATTCTTCCCATTTAATAGTTATTGAATAGTTGGTGCAGAAAATTGGCTGAATCTCAGGAACTGTTACATACTGCATAAACTGCTGGAGGAGGAGAATACATATTGATAAATGAACTTTCATAATCAACAAAGGGAAACATTTTGTGACTTAACTTCCCCTCAGACATCACAATTTCCGCAGTTGAACATCCCATGTTGTTTATGTAAAAGTTTGCCACACAAAACTTTCCACACAGTCGTGTTTTTGTAATCTTGTCGAGTCTCTTTCCTGTCTCTTAAAGAAAAAAAAAAAAGAAGATGAAACACAGTTTGAACAGAATTCTGCTTTATTTATGGAGAGAAACACATTTTGTCATTAAGACTTACATTTTGTTTGAGCCCACAGACCCAAATAGTCTATTTTTGTATATTTTGGTCTACAAAAGCAATGCTTCCCAGTCAGTGTGGATTACAATACTGCAGATCATCACAACACGAAAAAAAACCTTTATTTTTCCCTTTTTACATTGCAGACACAATGGTCTACTCAAACAGGAGACCTATGCGACTTCAGAAATGTGACCACCACTCCATTTTTCAATATTAGAAAACGACGAAGTATGTGATTTAAAATGTTTGTTTTAACCTGAGTATTACACTGTATATATGTACAGTCACGTGTGTACCTCTTGTCATGGCACTCTGTACACCAACAATTCCATCTTTAAATCATGTGGCAGCACAAACTGCAAGAAGTCAAGAGGTTCACAATCATTTGACCATAACCATGTGTGTGCGTGTTATTCAATCATCATTACAGGTACATAGTGTGTACGCATCAAAAATCCCTTTGGTCTTGATCTTAGCAATTACCAACCAACTCTGAACTTAAGTTAATATTATATTGAAAAAGTCAGTCTTGCACATCTTGAAAGTAGCACTAATCTAATTTCCAAAGGGCCAGCTGAAAGCTACAGACTGTTCATTTCAAACAACAGTATGCAAACTAGCCTCAGATACCAAAATTATTAGATCACAATGGGTGAAAAATCCAATAGTAAAAGAAATCACAATTCAACACACCTCTGCTTTATCAACATACAGGGTTAGTCACTAAATCAACTCCCAGACATTCCAGTAAATTCCAATTTTAAAGAGAATCTCTATTTTGAAAGAGCGTTAAACATCAAACACAAATCTGAGTAAAAACTGGCACTGAATTCAGCGTTCAGTGAACTGAAAGTGCTATCTGCCTGTTGTCCATCCTACCAGGTGATGCTACTTTAGTAAAACGTGGTGATGTCGTCTGATGCCAAAGATCAGCCAATCACCACAAACTGAAATTTCAGTATCATGCTTTTAACCATGAGGTTAGACACAGATTTGCGTTTTATGTTAGTTGCTCTTAGTTTGTAGAAAAGAAATCCTTTGTCCTCTGAAATACAGAATTCACTGCATGACAACCCGTGTGTTGGAAATTATGTTTGACAAAGCCACCCAAGAATAACTTTGGCATGTTTTATTAGGCAAAAATATATTAAAAAATATTGAAATTCCCATTAAAATAGCATAAAGCAGACATGTCAATTCAGAGGAAATAGATGCACTTAACCAAGGTGCACAGGTTACAACACAGAAATGATCTAAGTATTTGAACAACTGAAGTAACTGTTACTTTTACATTTACAGATCGCCTTCGATATATACACACACACGTGTGACTATGTACAGAGAGGACATGATGCTTACTGCTGTACACAGGGTATCTGTGCACTTGTAGGTAGCACGTTAATGTCCCTGTAAATTAACTACTGTACCCAGTAAGAATTAGTACATACCAATGGGCTACTCCCAGTGACACACAGTGTCACGAACATTATGGCATTGATTTTTTTTCCCCCTTTATTTAAATAAAACTATTTTCATATTATACATTTCATATTTTGTTACATTCAAGGTATAGATACAATTTGTATCAACAAGCAAAAGTCAATTCTAGACATTTGTGGCTTAGTTGTTTGCGGCACTTACAAAGGGAGGGTGGGGACTATAAACCACCTTCTGGCCTCTAGTGTTACCTTTTGGCTAAGTAGTAAAATACTGCATTGATACATTGAAAATCTTTTTTTATTATGATCATGGGATTTTTATTTTTGGCTTGAGAGTAGTCTATGGCCCAGTGAAAACAGTGTCTTTCTGGAAGTAGTTAAAATTGAAATATCTCTAATAGAGAAAGAAAAATAGATGAAAAACATAGTGACAAAATCAGCTACATTTCTTTCTTTCAGCTTCCATTCTCTTTTGTTCACGGGTGGAAAATGTCCAAAAATGTCCAGATGGGATTTTTGAAAGCAGAGTCTGACCTTTTGGATCAGAGCAGCTACTGTACCATAAATTTCCACATTATGGTCACGCATTAAATTGCCACTGGGCTGTAAATGTGAATCTGCTCTAATACTTGTTAAGCCCACGCTGTTCATGAGTGCATTTTATCTAATGACAGCGAGCAAGCCATGTGACACTTTGCCAGATATAGTAACACACAAGCTTGAGAACAGTTCAAGTTCAATCATGTATGCACGTCTTCATAAAACCACAAACTAACTAGATTTAAGGACAATATAATGAGATCTGTCCAAGTTTAAATGATTGATTTCACATTGATTTTATGCACTGTAAATCTGCAGTGTCATAGATGACTGTGAATGTCATTCAATCATCATCATTTACTTGTTGATACTGAACATAGGATTTCCAACACTGAATACAGAACACTATAATAAACCCTGACTGCTTTCATTATAGTTGATTTGTCTTGTGTATCCTATAAAAGTACTACTTCCTTTACCAATCTAAGAAAATGTACTCTGAGTTCATCAGGGCAATGGACTAGTCCAGCGTTCAGGTTCAAGGAGATCTTGCTGTCACGAAGAACCATATGTAAGTCTACACAGATGATCTTGAATTTGTTTCTCAATTAGAAATCAGAGTAATGTTTTTAGTTTTATTAGTGATGGCCTACTTTTTGCACTAATTCTTGAAATCTATGACAGTTCAACTACCTCAAGGAGGAAAAGGACGGCACGCAAACTTTTAGCCAAATGCCAGAAACAACCTTGACAGCAGCCTTGCAATCTGATTGTTTCACATGAAGAAACATTTAGGCAGTTTGTTTCACCTTCTCATGAACAGACAGCCGGCCTAAAGTGGCCTTGTCTTTTTTCATGAAAAAACAAAGTCAGCAAAGCCCAAAATCTATTTGGGCAAAACACATTCAAATGTTTGTTTTTTTTCTTTATGTCTGTTCATACACCATGGTTGTACCTAAACATTATAAAGAAATATAGATTTTTGAAGCACCACCAACGAGACAAAGTCAGGCTCACATAATTAGCCCTGTTAAAGAGTAATACCACTCAGTTTAAAAATTCTCATACAGTTTCTTTTAGACAATAAGCAGGAACACTTTCCTAAAGCCAAGCCTGTGATGTCATCAAAACAGAGTCAACTTTGTGGACTTTGTGTTTGAGCTCTTCCACCCTGTGTTTTTAATTATTTTTTTTAAATAATAAAACCACCAAAAAAGAATAAACTGTCCCCCTTTCCATTTTTTGTTATTTCAGTCACAACAAGGTTTTATTGTCTTCTCTTTGCAGGCGTGTGATACTAAACTGTAAATTTCTCAGTCATGCAGGTCAATAGCAGGCGGAGTAGGCCTAGGAGTACCATACCTGAATCCTGAAATTAAGTGGCATTTCCCTTTAAATGCACTCAAAGCATGATCTCGCTATTGGGTTAGCTTTACATGGTTTGACCTTTCTGCAGTTTTAAGCTGCATGTCTCATGTAGCACTTTATCCTGAGGGTGGGGGTAGAGAAAAAGGCTATTAATCACTGAAATCAAGGAAATCCATCCTGTCATGAGCATGAAAGTCTCGCTCATGGGTATAATTTAAAGATCCAATCAAGCTCACTGACTCAACACCTGCCAGATAATCAGCATGTCATGAAAATATAGGGAAATCAAATGGTCTTCAAGCAGTTAAACACCCATTTTTTGTCTTGGGCACCCAGATGAACATCAACATTACTACATCTGACTAAAGCTGCATCACGTAAAGCCACCCTATTAGCCCGCTGTTCCAAAAACTCAAGGTGCATAACGAAGATATACAGAAAAAGTACAAAGTTTTGCAATGCCATCTCCATGTTTCAACTGTACATAACTAACTTTAAGGTACTACATGTTACATGTAGGAGTTTCACAAAATATATCACTACTAGATCAGAGTAGACTCTTTTGGCAGGAAAAAGACTGAAAATTAGAAAACTGAAAGCATCCTGAGAGCAATGTGCTGCAAGGCACAGCCAAACCCTTCCATGATCCTGGGAGACGGGCTGCATGTATGCGTACTGTACATCTGTATTTGAGCACTTCAGTCTCCCATAAAAAAAGCCAAACAGTACAATATATCTCATCTTCAACATGCTTTCTGGCATTCACTTCTTTTTTTTAAAAAAAAAAACAAAAAAACATTAAACCTCATACTCTACAAGATATCACAAAACGAGTCCAATGTCGAACTCGCTTGCGGGCCTGATCGTTACAGGCAGATTTTTATATTTTATCTGACAAATGCAACACCAGGTAAATATTCAGTCTGTTATAGAACTACTTGTGCAAACCGTTAAACTGTGAGGGTAAACACTGTTCCCATCTCCTCTGATGATACGTTTCTACAACTTGGGCCTACGCAAGTCACATCACAGCCCAGTGAAATCAAAGTTTTGCTACGTTCACATGCACATAAGAAACCAGGTGACTGTCAGAAATCAGGGTATAGCATGAAATTTTATAGATGCACTGCAATAGGTAGATTTAATTAAACAAAAAAAAGTGTAAATGCAGTTGGTCAGTCAGAAAGCATTTCAGCATTTTGCCATATTTTAAGTGCATCTAATACAGTATGTTATTTAGGAAGCTTATTAGGTGCCCCACTGACATTTTTTGATTGTTACTGAGTGTAAATTGAACAAATTCCTACTGTGCATCTGTATGAACAGACTAATTCAACAAACTAGCCTGATGGTAAACATTTTATTGTATGATAGAGATATCAGTATGTTTGTTCATAGACTGGACTTTGGATTTATTTATACTGCATGCAAAGAAGTCTGGGCACTAGTAACAACATTTCCTTTCATCCTGCTGGATTACTGATGTGTTCCCTGTTCTGGGTCTCTATCATGCACATTAGCACATGTAAAAAGACCATGTAGAAAGTGTATAAATGACCGAATACCATCAGAAATCTAGATGTGTTAACCAAGTTTCTCTTAATGCCTTAAACTAAGTTTCTCATTTATTTGTCAGCAATCAGGTCATTGACAAAAGCTGGCAATCATCAGACTAACTTAAGTGCATGTAAAAGTAGTCTTTGAAACAAAATAAGCCTGCTCCTGAAAACAAACTGCTCCACTGACAACTCAAAGGAGTTTATTAGAGCTACTGTGTTTGAAACAAAGATACTAATATTTTCACACTGAAAAGAATCAGCACAACAAATTTGACTAATATAGAAGTAGGAAAATCCAGGACGTAGTATCCAATAAAATCAGAAAGGTAACTATACAGTACACCATAGGAAATTATCCAAACACAGATGTTAAGTTTATACTATAATCCAATCGATCGTGTGAACCAAAATGTAAAGTTATGTAGAATACTGACACTATATAAATTCTTTTTTTGGCATTATTTAGCAGCTTATAAATGACTTTGAAATAATGGCTTTTGTGTGATTATATGTACATAGATATGTGCACATATATACACAAGTCAAATCTCCTTTTTGGCTTGCTTTGTGCACTGTCAAATTCTACCAAAATAGTAGCTTTGTTAAGTGAGGCTGAGAAAATATATCTCTTTAGATACTGAGATAGTGCTTTACATTTGAAAGTAGGAGGCTTCAACGACTAAAGACTTTCATTGAAACCGATCAGACGACGACTAAAGCGTGAGGTCATTCAGATATAAGGCCATTAAATGTCAGAGTTCATGCTGTGAGGTATGTACTTACCTCCCTCTTACTTATCTTTAAAATAAATGCACAAAAAAGTCACGAGAATTATTTACAGCAGAGGCAGACCTAAGCAAGGTTATTTATAGTACCACTGCACCAGAAAACACTTTCATAACACATTCACAGGACCTGAACAAGATCTTCATAAAAGCTACATGGTGCACAAATGTTGACATACTCATGTCAGATTTAATAAGGCAAATGTGGGAGTGTAACTATTTCCTATCTTGACTGTGTGGCTGACCCGTTTATTAATCCACTTAATTCACATTGACTCACGAAAGGTTAAGGTTCAATAATACACTAGCTAGCTACATTAGTTCAAATTAGATTAGTCTTTAAATTACGTTAAGATTATGATGGCTAATCAGCTGACCATCATGACTTTTAGATAATGTGTAATTAATTAAATCAGCAGAAATACAATCTACATTGATCTGAAGAACATTTAACTATTTCATATATTGTCTAAAACTAAAACGATGATAAACAGCTCAGTTAATCATGGATATGGTGCAAAGCTGTTATGCAGCTCCTGCTCAGGTATTATGAATGTGTTGTACGTAAGTTGTTACCTTATATCATGTGCGCCACACTTCATATAAAAATGTAGCCTTCATATGTGAAACATCTTACAATTCTACTTAAGCTGATCAGACAAACTTCCTCTATGCTGATTACTTCTATGTCATCTTAGCGATGTAAAACCTGACAGCCAGATTTTGCATCAGAGACATTTAAAAAATGATTAACTCCTGAGAGCAGGTGTTGCACATGCAGCAACATTTAACAAGTGCCTATCTTTGCAATCAAAATGCTTATTTCCCTTATCACTTCGATTTTGAAAGTTTAATAACCCCTCAATGGCATGACCTCAGTTTTGTAACGATGACAGCGGCAAGTTGTTGGGGGTCTGTCAAATGAGGGTTCTTCTCCATTACTGAATGGACTACGTAAGCAGGAAAGATGTTACAAAGGTTCCGATATGTTTGATACTGGTGGTCTGGGATGACATACCGCTCTTGGTGTTCAGCTGCAGATGGGGTCTCCCATGGCGAGTTCCAAATTTGTTCCATTTTGTCTGGCATGCTGCGTACCATCACCCTCTCGCAACACGGCATCAAGCTGTTACTCAGAGGATATGAGTGATATCCGTAGGACTCATTACCGCAAGGCAGAGGGTCCCAGCTTGCATGCTGCTCGCGGCACAGTGGAGGTCGCCTCTGTCTCATTGGGTTGCTATCATATAGCCTTGAATCTGATACGCTGTCCATACGAGTCATGCCAAGAGAGCGAGTGGGCTGTGAGGACAGAGGTGGGAGGACATTCTGAGTGAGGGGATAGTCTCCAGGGCAACTGGACCTGGCCCCCACTGCAGCATGTTGGATATGTGGTGCAAGATGAGCTCCAGACTGCTTACGGGGGCCCTGCTTGGGCTCCTCTGGTCCATAACTCTGTACCCTAGTCAGTGCTTCATGACGAAACCCATGGGAGAAAGCTTGCATCCTAGCCTGTGCGGGAGACTGCTGCTGCCCCTTCATGCTCTCCTCTAAGCTGCTGTCCACAGAGCTTGGGTACAGGTCCCCGTAAGAGGAGAATGAGTCGCTGTTTGAATGGCTGAGGCAGGATTCAGGGCAGTGGCTGGGGTTTCTCTGATACACACCATGCTCGTGCTCCATGCTACAGAAACTGTCGACATTATGCATGCTGCTCATGCTCATGTTTGAAAAATCACTGTGCAGTGAATAATACCCATGGTCGCTAACTGAGTCATACTTTGGGAACTGTTCACTGTATGTAACAGAGGCGCCATGACTATTAGTCACCAAAATAGGCGGGTACTGTACACTAGACATGTGCTCCAGAGAACTGTGTGAGAACTGCAAAGAACCTGGCACTGGGCTGCTGGCTGATCGGGTGTTCAAGGCCCCAGCTGCGTGGCTCTTGGCGGGCTGCATGGTGGGCACACTGAGAGCAGACACAAGGGAAGGCACTGAATTTGTCTCAGACTTCCTAACAACGGACAGTGCTTCTGGAGGTTCACAGGCCACTGAACGAATACTGGGGTCAGACTGACGTTTGGGTGCCACGCGTTTGGCCTCAGAGTTGATGTCCCCTTTTACAGTCGCTGGACCAGTACCGCATTTTACTAAAGCCCCCTCACTCATTGTCTTCACCGCAGACAATTTGGCAAAGGCCCGCAGTTCATCAGCCACTGATCGCTGCGGCTGGTTGACGCGCTCCGGATGGTAGTACTTGCACTTGTGTCCATATGTGCACTTTTTCCCTTTTTTTAAAGAAAGAGTAGATCAAGTCAAGAAATTTAAACACTGAAATTACACTGAAATTCAAAAAAGACATTCAGGAAACTCACCATAGGGGCAAGGTTGTTTTTTGTGCTCTGGAACAACAGGACGCTTGCGAAGGAAATTTTCTAAGCTTGGACCGTGTCGTCCCAGTGGATCATCAGGCGGCATAAATCTATAAATCATTTAAAGTTTTTCCATTATTAAATGTCAACTTCTTGATCTGAGCACACAAAAATAATTTTTAAAATGGTTATTTATATTATAATACAATGACTAAACAGATTATGTCACAGATTAAAAGTTTGTTTGTTTGTTTTTTTTAAACAAATGTCATTTATACTACTAACGAACTTTGATATAAAAAAAAAAATTGAAAATCGTAGAGTGAGATAATTCTGGTGATGGGGGACAGACTCCTAGAGTCCATTTTTACATCATTTGGCTACCATAAGAACACATCATAGTTGCTTACTTGTCATTGACAAATGAGTACATGAGGAGACGCTCCTCTATGAACTTCTTCCACTCTGGCTTCTCGTTTTGCAAGTCTCTGTAGTTGTCATTTGACACAATAATTCCATCAGAATCATAAGCCAGCTTCACTATGAAGCGATCATCATAGCACACCACTCTCCTGCCTTGAACCCTCCGAGACGGGGTGAAAACCAGGATCTTCTCTTTTTCCAGCTTGCGTAATATTTCTTGATCTGAAAGAGAAATTTCAATTGAGTTTTAATGTTGATTACCATGTCATTAACAGTTTCTAAGTAAGATCTGTTATTTCATGTGGGTTGTAAACAGAAAAAAAAGAGTTTTTGAATCACAGAACAAGAATATTAATAACTGCCTATTAGATAGTCCCAGTGTGATGAGGATATAAGTGATATGAATGCAGAGCAACTGCCGGAAAAATAGCTTTAGTACCTGTAATGAGGGCGTCAGGCCTTGACTGCTCCTTTCTCCAGGCTGGGACAAACACAGTGATGTCTTTATGTCCTTTCTCTAGGAACCATTCAACAGCAAGTTGGATACCACGGCAAGAGAACACCTCTTTGTTTCCATGGCTAGAAAACAAAACAATGTGATATAAGGTTAATTAAACCTAACGAAAAGAACATCCATTAGAGGGAAATGTTTTGGAACAGTGCTTTCTGTGTGAAGCGCAAACCGATTACATCTACTTGTGTATCTTTCTTAGCGTCTTACCTCATTGCCACATTTGAGCCATCAATGACGATAGGCCTGAGGTTATCATAGGTATCTACAGATTCCTCTTCCACTGACACCTCTGGACTAACAGTCTCTTTAACACAGGGCGAGCGTGATACTGATGTGGCCGTACTGCTGCAAGGTTGAATTTCAGGCTCTACTTTGTTTCCAAGCCTTACTAACTCAGCGAGCACATCGTTAATAAGAGCAGCAGCCCCCAACTTGTTGAGCACCGTCTCCACCTGCTCTCCCGAATAGCCCAACTTCAAAGCAAACTCCATCTTCGTCTGGTACTCCTTGTCACTGGCATGCTTGATCCCTGCTCCTGCGCTGGTGTCATCCTCACGAAAATCTTGCACGGTGCTACTCTGGGAAAAACTGGGCCGGTCCAGGCATGGAGAGCGACAGAGCTGGCGGTGGGGTTTTGTGGCAGCCAAAGGCTCCCTCCTCTTACAGCTGTTGTTGTTCACCTGAACCTTCAGGTGTTGCTGCTCCTCAGATTCGCTTTCCGAGCTGCTTCCATCCTCAGACTCATCAGTGGCATGCTGGGCCTCGCTTGAGTCAATGTTCTCCTCCCTGCATGGGCGTTTTTCCATTTTGAGCTTCTCCACCATGGACCATGCCGTCATCACGTTCGCCTCGACACCTCAGATTTCCACCCCATGCTTCCTCACCTCCACCTCAACCAGGAAATCTTATTCATTGCTGGACTTTAGCACTACAGGCTCTTTGTGTAGGGCCAAAGTAATACAGTCTCCCCTATGTGAACTATTTAATCCTGAAAGAGAGAAAACACAAATGAAGAGTACTGGTTAAAGGACAAGTGTGTAGGATTTAGTGGCATCTAGCAGTGAGGTTGCAGATTGCAACCAACTGAATATCCTTCCCCTCACCCTCGCCTTTTAAGCGTGTAGAAGAACCTACTGTGGCCGCAAAACTTGCGAAAGGCCCTCTCTAGAGGCAGTGTTTGGTTTGTCCATTCTGGGCTACTGTAGAAACATTGTGGTGCAACATGGTAGGCTCTGTGAAGAGGACCTATTCCCTATGTAGATACAAAGGACTCCTTCTAAGGTGATGAAAACACAATGATTCTTATTTTTAGGTGATTATCCACTAATTAAAACATACTTGAATGAATATTATATTCCATTTCTGCCAATAGATCCCCCTAAATCCTACACAGTGATCCTTTAATATGTGTTTTACTGATGAAATGCAACAAAATAAACTTATTTTTAAAAGCTGACATAACTATCCATGCTGTATCCCATACACAGGCTTTATTTTGAAAAAATATTTATATCTATTCATTTAATTCTTACTTTCAAAAGTTTCCTTAGAAAAGCAGTTGCAAGTGTAGCATGACAATATAGTCTACTAGAGTGAAACGCGCTTGTGAATTTAGTGCTCTTTTTTAGCTCTCTCTCTCACCTTCCCACCCACCACCCCATTTGTGGTAGACCAATTCTCAACCTGTGGTAAACACTGCTATCTAGAGCAAGTGACATAATTATTCAAAGAAAAACAAACAATATGTTAGTCGCATGCCCAAATACAGAAGTTACGGGGGGGGGAAGGGAGGGGGGGGGGGAGAATCAGCCCCTAGCATCAGGAAGCAGCACAGGAAAAAGGACTAGTTTGAATACAGGAAAACACATGTTCTCTCTGTATGACTGCGTTTTGGTGTCTGTGGTTCAGTCAGAAGCGCATAGGCACGACTGTTTAATACACAATTGGTCGAATGGTTTTGACGCGGGTGGAGTAAGTGCTGACATGCTGCTTAACTCAACTGGCCTAGATTTTGTTTAGTTTGCTCTTTCTAGTGAAATATGATCATTCTTATCCAACTTTCACCTCTGAAATGTTACAGGTCACACAAACTCACTGATTCTTACAATTTGGCATCTAATAATGTACTTAAAGCTGTGATCTGCAATTGCCAGCATGTGCAAACTTTTAAAAGCATTTACAGCAGTGTTGCATTCGTGAACTTCTTTGCCTGAGCTGTTGCAAACCAGTTGACGGAAATGTGAATATTTACATATGTTAGGTGTCAACAGCGTCAACTATTCTCAGTAAAACTTGTCTGCCAGCCATGCCAGCCCTTCAAAGAAAATGCAAATGATGACAATTTCTCCGCTTCACTACCTTCATACAGGTAGAGGTATTTTTTAGACCTTTGCATGTCACTAACATATTTTTCTGTTTTAGGAATATCCCATAAACTCACAATTTTATTCACTAAAATAGACACTGACAACAATCCCCTGTTTGTAAGTGCCATATGTAAAAATATAAATACAAACAACAGACAAAATAGTCTCCACCTGACTCTGTTGTCTCTCCAGCTTATTGGTTTTAAAATGAAACCCAGTCGTCCTGCACAAAATGTGTTAATGTACTGCAGAACAGCTCTCACTTCTGCAAGCACAAAAGCCTTACTGGTCTCACAAGCAGCATTCAAGCCAGACACGCATGAGGTGAGTGCATGAGTTCACATAACCTGAGACAGAGTGTGGGCTGAACAGTGTATCCCTGCGCCTCCGGCCCTCTGACAGACAATCTGAATTGAACAGAATTCCTTAGTGAACAAAGCTGTTTTATGGCAAAGCAGTGCAGGATTTCAGCCTGCAGTATAAACCATGCAGCGCTGTTGTGTACATTTTTACACATTGATATCGGTAAAAAGAAAATTCTTAACAACAAGTACGTTAATGAACAGACACACTAGACTACACTTTCCCCCAGTCTTGCAGAGAGCAGAATACAGCCAGCTTCGAGCTTCAAGAGGCGCAGCCCATGATGTGTGTTGCCTAGCAACACAGCCTTGTCATCAGCTAACTCCTTTTTACCAGTCACGACTAACACAAACACAGCTCATCATCTCTCTTCAGGCAGCCAGTAAATGCGGAACACTTACAGCTACACTACAACTCTACACTAAAACTCTTGAGGCAGCACATTTTCCAATAAAATATCACATTACTTAGACCTCTATCAGTGCTGACCATTGAAAAAGAAGAACTCAATCTGGATTTTTATGAGTGCATCTTAAAATCAAATTTAAAACACATGCTGACCCATGTATTTATCTGAGATTTCTACTTTCAACATTGGTTAACATAAGGAAAGAGTGAATAAGTGGCAACATCCTCCACAGGTAATACATAGGACTGACATTCATAGAGGACACTGAAGGTTGATTTTTTGAGGGTCAATCTATGGCTACAATGCATACCTTTTAATGTTGATTCTTTGTTATCAGTGGTGCACACTGTCTCGCTACTGATCACAACTTATGTGACAAGGATGGAGAACAAACTAAGGTTGTAACGTTTAAAACAAAAAAGGAGGGATGCTGAGGCACAGTTGTGGAACTTTTAGGATTAGCGACAGACACACTACATAAGCTCGGCCCACTGCCTTTTCAGACATTTCATGACAACATCAATACACGTTAAAGAGAGCAGAGCTCTTCCACTGCTTTTCCCTCCACCTCCGGATTCATAGGCTTAGACTCAGCAAGGCCTCCAGACTATCTGTGCACATGCACAGGCTCGTGTAGTTCTGTTTCATAGCAACAAGTGAAGCAGGTCCCTGAAGCCATCTTTTACATTGCTGACCCTGCATAGTGTCCAGTACAGAGCTGAGATAAAATGCACTGTGGTCAGTTTTTGTTACATGTGTTGCTTGGCTAGTTAGATGTCTTAACATAAAGACTGACAAACTAAGAGTTTAAAGCCAACCAGCAGCGTCCAAAAATGATCAAGATTGTAATTCACATATTCTGTAACTATTACATGCATTCTTTAACTTAACACAGAAGAAAGTCATTTTTATAAATCAGCTGCAATGTTGATCATTGAACTCTTCCTTACACTCCTCTGCCCACCATCAGCTTAACCAGTTTCCAGTATTATGCATAATGACAGCTTTGACTTTTCACTTTTAAGAAGCTTCATCACTTCAAAACTAGAAAACCGAGATGCTCTTGATCTGTGGCTACTGCAACACCAAAGAAAGATAAAAAAATTTTTTATCTTACCGAGAAATCACTTATCTTCTAAGCTGAAAAGTGCCAATACACACAAAAATAATGAAGACTTTATATTATTAACCATGGATATGCAAAAATAACCAAGCGAGAGTTACAGTAAACTGTGACCCAGGGCATGAAACCAACAAAACCAATATCTGATCTTATTTCCGTTTTTTGCGTTACTCAGATGATAGCACTATGCTCCCATCTCACTTTAGCCTCATTAGCTCCGTGACATTTATACTGCTACACTGGAAACACTGAATCAAGGCTGATAATTATTATCCATCACTCATCAAAATGTACTGCTGAGCACTTACACCAAAGTTCTCCACAGCCTTCACATTTCACCATGAAGGACAGATGTCACATTGATTAATAGTTAACCTTTTAAATCATATTATCTTTTAATGATTAACTCTCAATTGCTTATGTTGCTCAACAGAAAGCTGAAGTATACAGTTGGTGTGTTGATCGTCTGTGCAGGGATTTTTATCTTAGAGGACTGTCATGTTCACTTGCTATAGAAACATACTCTAATATGCATGCTAAAAGTCAAGCAGGAAGGAAGGTATCATTTGCAAGACCTATCAAATTAAACACATAAGATAGTACTTAAGTCTTAGGGCACATGGACCATGACTCTTCACATCTCTTAAGATTGTGTTAAGATTCAAAAACAGGCTAATCAGCACTTCACACCCCAAATACAGGTAATGAAGCTGGATCAATTCTATATATGTGTATGAATTTAAAAAATACATCCATGAGGATACAAACATCATGGATACAACCTGAAAACAACTTGCTTCATACTTTCTGCCATGCCCCCCAAATCACTGCCAATCTTAACTTTTAACAGGTAAAAGTCTACTGTATATCAAACATTACATTAAGTTTTGACCAACTTTACTCTATTGATGTCTGCTTCTACTTAAACCGGGTTTACGTTTTTCCTTCTAATTCATTAGTTTAGTCGTTTTAATGTAGAATGACACCTGTCACAGAATTATACAATTAATTATGTGTCTAAACATTTTGAAAACTAGATTTATTTCAAAGACTAAACAGAGGAAAATATCGCTTTGGCGGGGTAACGTTAACAGTAGACAGAAAGAGAAGTGAAGATTGAATTGTATTCTCATATTCAGCTAGTTTTACCTTCACTTAACAGAACAACACATGCATATACAACTAGATTCAAACACTGCACTGATCCCAATGACAGTGACCATCCTAAACTGTTACTTGAGTTTACTCAGCTGGGTGACTGTGGTGTTGCATCCATCAGCTAACTAGTGGACACGTCAATACAAAACAAAAAAAAACTGAAGTGCTGGAAATCATTAGCAACAGCATCATGAGTTGAGAGGGATGAAATGGAGGAAGGTTAAACAATTATGACAGTACACGAAATCTCATACTTACTGTACACTTTTTCTAGTTTCGTTATATTATTACTACAGCACACGACGTCAGATTTGTGGCTGAATTTGATCAGAGATAACTGGTTTGACACCCTTAGGCCCCGAGTTACGGTTAGCACACTGACGTTACTTAGCCAGACGGAGAGTCAACATTTAAGCTAAATAAACTAACCGGCCTACTTCGGTTTCTCTTGTTGCTTAATGGTTAGAGAGCTTTCAGATAACTCTTACTGTGCGCTAACTAACTAAGCTTGTCAGGCAACCCTGGTCTCTATTTAGTTAACAGCAGCAAGCTCGGTAGTTGACGGTAATAATAGCTGGCAAACTCATTAGCTCCAGAGGCTAACTTAAACGCCAGGTTGCTAACGTTGTTGCTAACGTTTGCCGGAATACTACAGTAACTTGAGATAAAAGTTGACGATGATTTAATATTTCGCACGGAGGTGAAACCACAGCAGCACAACAGGATTATCTACATACACTGCCCGTAAATCACTGCCATCTTTGACTTCCCCACGGTGCTCATCTCACCTTGTTGCTGTCATCCTCCTCGCCTGTTACAGTTATGTTTTGCTGCCATTGGCGCTGTCGCAGTTTGGTCGGGGTTGCCAGATAACGCGAGCGAAACAAGTAACCCAAGCTGTGAAAACACACCGGGGGGTTCAGAGCACCGTTACAAACTGGATTGCTGTTCCTCGCTGCTTAATCAGGCGTTTCATAAACGCAGGGCTTCTGTGCTGCTTCCTTGGTGGCTCGTAAGGACAGTTTGAGAACTGTCATAAAAGGACGGGTTCATAATTTTTCAAGTCTGGCATAAAACAACAGTCAGATGTTCAAATGAACACTGAAACACGTTTTTACGTTTTTCCTAACATAATCATTCCTCCTGTTCATACTGGCCATTAGAAGATCCCTTAATAATGCACTTAAAATGCAAGTGATGGGGGCCAAAATCCACAAGCCTCCTTCTGTGGAAGAATTTATTTAAAGATCCCCTCCAGACATATATTATTACATTACATATAAACAGACTCTGCTTGGAACAATGATGTGATCGTTGAAATTAAATCTACTCGCCCTTCATTAAAAATTCCAGAATCTATAAATAAAATATAATTCCATTTCAAGTTTAACTTTTGGACACAAGATGTCTCCTGCTTCACTGTAAAGTTCATTCTCAGTGTTTGGGCACTGGCGGTTTCAAGTTTCCACATCACACTTGTGTAAATTAAATATTGGACCAGGAATGGCTCCAAACTAGTTGTGATGTCACAAATCAAGCTCAGAGAGGCCTCTGAGCTTGATTTGTGACATCCCCTTAAAATCAGATTAATGAGAACAGAAACTTTCCACTTTCAGCAAATGAAAGTGAAAAACAGCCTTTTAGTGTCAAACTCTGCACATACATCATTCTGCACAGTGAAGCTCAAACATCCAACTGAAGGACCAAGAAGAAAAAACATTTCTGAGTGGAGGGAGACTTTAAAAATTTATCTGAAGCTAAAATGAAGCTTCAGCTGTCCAAATAAGTCAAATCAAGTAAATATCTTTCAACGTTATAGTCTTTTTAGTGCCAAAGTCCCTCTTTTTATTATACTTCCATCGCAGCTCAACAGGGAAACACTGTCCAAGGAAACACAAAGAGGGAATTTGATGCAAAAAAGACTGTAAATGTGGCAGATATCCACTTGATATGATTAACTCAGATGCTGGAGCCTCATATAAGCTTCAGATAAATTTTTAAATGCATTTATGCACAAAATGACTGTGTGGACAATCACTTACAGTTAAAGCGCATCTGAAAGGGATCTTTTAAGTGTGATCAGGAGGAATGATTACAGCGAGGAAAACCTTTCAGTGCTCATATGGACACCTGACTGTTGTTTTAAGACAGACTTAAAAACTGTGAACCTATCCTTTAACCCATCCTTTGTGTGTATGTAGTGAAATGTGCACAGGTGTAAGTGATTTCTAAATTGTGTAGTGTTTCTGTCATGGGGCAGCACAGCAGCTTTGTGTCAACAGTCCTGGATTTGAATCAGACTGAAGGCTTTCATGTACATACATTTTGTCCAGGTGTTAAGGTGAACTTGAATCTCTGAACTACAGACAGTTTACAGTGTAAATGTGTTTTTTTTAATATATGTGTATATGTGTGTGTCTGCCAAAGCTTCCCTGCCTTTGGCCCAACAGATGTTGGAATACATTTCATACACAAGAGAAAGCAAAAATGAAAATGGAAAGGCATGATGTCTTGTCGTGTTTATTTTAGTGTGAGGCAGTGTTCCACTTTGACAAAACGATAACGGATTTTCCGGGGGAATCCCCTGATGTAACAGATGTAACTTTTGAGACAATAATAAAAAAAAAAATCCCAAAGAAACCCCAAACAAAAAAAAAATATTGCCAATTTGTAATAACCATTTTGAATACAGTGTTACAGTGTACAAATAGCTGAGAATATAAATACAAATTCTTTGACATGTGTTCAATATTACACTATAAAAAACTACATCATCTGACCAATAAAACATTAAATTCACAAGAAAATAATACAAGGTAATACAAGGTGAAAATACCAGTTTATCTTTTGACACATTTCAATTCCAAACAAGATCAAACTATTTTTCAAATACTTTTTTTTTCCACAAGCTTACAGTTATGCAATAATGGAGTGCATCATTTCAATAAGAAGTTTGCACTGCACAGGTGGTCAAGCTGTTGGAAAAACAACCATTTTTCCCCACAGTAAGGCCAAATTGGTTCATCAGGTCAGAAGCAAACACAGTAAGTTACAGATTATTAGATGCTACTAGCTTTTTTTTCTGCATTTAATTCTACTATTTTTATTGATATTTTACTGCTGTTTATTCATTTTTTGTAAAGCACTTTCATAGACAGTGTAACAGCGTGTGAAATGTGCTATACAAATGAAGTAGCTTTGCGAGGCTTTCTACAGTATGTAAATGAAGTGGCAGCTGAAGTTAAGATGCAAGAACTATCAGTCCATCTGTACATTTTCTATACCTGCTGCTGCTATGTTGAGGTTAAGCCAAAAACAGTAACATGGCCTGATGTATTTCAAATATACCCCATAATAAAAAGGAGACACTTGTTATATTGTGGATTGAGATATTTAAATAGTCAACAATTTCACATTTTTTGTTTATTTTATTAAAAACTACAAATTCCTCTCTTTTTTCCCCCTAAACCCAATTCGGCCTGAAATGAGATAAACCAAGAAAACAGCTAGAAATGCTAAATTTAATCATCATGACAGGCCAACTTAAGCCTTACTGGAGCAAAGAGAGATTGTGAAAAAGCAGTAAACACAAACATAACTCACTTAAAGCAAAAGCACACATGTGGTTTAGAGGCAACTGGCAATGTGGGCAAGACTTGGCTAGCTGTGCTAATGGAAACCAGGTTGATGAACCGTAGCATTACTAATGAAACCTGGCTACTGAGGCTACATATGAGTATAAACATTTGAGTAAAATTCAATAGCTTAATGAGATGAGCCTGTGAACATTTTCAATGCAAATTAAACATTCATTACTCGCTTAAATACTTGCAATGGACTTACATGTATGTGACGTGTGAGAAGCAAGCAGCTGTTGACTGTGCAAATGCAGAAAATCCCTTTCGACTTCCCAATAAGACAGCGTTGTACTTGACTCAGCATGATGGCACAGACTTCACTCCATTTCAGTATCATTTCAATTCATGTCCTGTCTATCACAATGTACGACAACTTTTCAAAGGAATCGTTTGTTCAAGTAAAAATTACGCGACAATTCAGATGTAACATAAAAACACTCGTCGGCACGTGTAAACGCCAACGGTATGATTGAGAGCCTTTTCAATCGAAGGCTGTCTCGGGTTGGTTGCAGGCCACGGGGCACATCACATCCCTGGGCGTTTCATCTTTAGGCACACCTGCGTTCAGAGGACTTCCAGTATGAGATACTCCCTCCCTATCAGCCACTTGTCTGCTTTTACCACACTGATTATAGGATTGCAAATCAGTGGCAGCTTTACAAAACATCTCCTCGCCGGCATCATTTGATACCTCCCCCATCATTTCAGAATAAACAAAGGTGCTATGAGGTAAACAAGAGTCTGATTGCAAAGGAAGGTGACACTGTCTATTGTAAAGCTCTGTGTTCTGTGAAATTAAATCACAGGACACTCTGTCCAATGCATTAGAGCAAAGACGTTGTGATTTACTGCTGGGAAAATCACCGCTGGATGAATTTGAAAATATTTTGTGTTTTACTTGGGTTTGACTGAGACTCTGGACTTTTTCAGTTATTTCCCCATCTGTCAAAGGAAGGCTTAGAGCCATTTCTGACCTTTTTTGCCATGATAAGGCCATAATGCTGCTACTGTCTCTAACCTCTGATGCGGACATGAGTACATTCTTTTTGTAATATGGTGAGGAATCTCTTTCAGAGTCCTTCTCAGTTTGAGGACAAGAAACGATAGCAGCTCTGTTCTCTCTGTACGCGTCAGGCATCTTTAATTCAAGGCTTTCTGTGTCCAGAGACCTACTTCTCCTGTCTAGAGACAATGGATTAGGCATGGACTGGCTGACTCTTGTAAGGCCTAGGTGCCGTGGGAGACTAGCAATTGCCCATGTATTACTTATCAGGTTCTGTTCATACAGGTCTAACATTTGATAGTCACATTCAGCAAATGCGTCTTTTTGTAGGTAGCTTTCTTCAAATTCCTGATAGGGCGATGAGATGTCCTCCTCCAGTTCCATGTGAATCTGCTCATCGTATTCACCCTCGTTATGCATATCCACTACATCGAATGTGACTATGGTAGGTAAGGCCTGCATATTTGGGGTGAAAGCAGAGTTTGTCTCTAAACCGTCCACACTGTTGTGCAAGTTACTCAGCATCTGAGAGTGTTTTGTGTAGTCCACAAGTGCTTGTGAGAAACACACAGCTTGTCCATCATCCAAATCATTGTTACAATCTGGAGACTGAGAATTGATATTTTTGTACGGCAAAGCCACAGGCTTGTTTTCCTCAAGATGCTGCTCTTTGGGTTCACAAAACGCTTCAAAATCTGGGTTGGATGTGCTTCCGAATGATATGCTGCTGTGCCTTTTCTCACAGTCAGCATTTATGGATTTTGTTATTTTTTCAGAGGAAGCGAGCATATCTCCCTTTTCATCAAATACATCTGGTTCAATATTATTCTTGTTGACTGACGCTTGTGGCTTTGAATTCAAATTACAGTTTTTCTTCAAGCCTATTTCCTGCAGACCCACCGTGTTTCGTGCCAACTCTGAGGATTTACCGCACGTGCTCGGCATCTCTAGAAAGTCGTGAACTTGATACAGTTCAGTGCTTATTTGTAATCGATTAATCTCTGGAGCAAAGGCGGAATCTGTCACATCTTCTGGCTCGCTTACATATTCGCTCTGTTTGGAAGTGGGCAGCTTTGATTTGTTTTCGTAATGTGGACTGATAAGACTCTCGTCTGGTGCGAAAAGTTCATAGAGGGCATCACCGCTGTAACTGTCCCTGGGCAATCTGTCTGTCCTTAGTCTGTCTGATTTTTCTTGTCCTTCATCTGGACCCGGGGTAGTTGAATCATAGTAGCCCTCATCACTATTTGGAACTGACTCTTGATGCTCACTCTGAGGAGTTAACACATCAGCAATGGAAGTGTCCATGCCACTGGCTTGTTGTGCACTGTTACTGTTCAGTAAGTCCATATTGTGAGAACTTGTCAGGTCAGTAGTCATATCCGTGTGGTCTTGGTTACAAGTGCAGCAAATTTCCTCTGACGTGTTATTTCCCCAGAATTCCTGAAGACACTCCTCATCCAAATCTTCGGGCGAGGCCATTTCCTCGCCGCCACCTTGATAAGTGAGATAGCAAGAGGCCCTCTTTCCTCCATTCCTACTCCTTTCTCCAGAAACCGTGCTCTCTGTAATGCTGTCGTCTTCTTGATCTGCAATTATGTCCCCGCAGCCAGTGAGTGAATCAAAGCTCTTTAATGACGCAACTTCTCCAAAAATCAGGTTGAGCTGATCGGATGAGCCAGCAGGCGCTTCAGCCTTCAGTACAGGCTCGGGCATCATCTCAAGTTTCAGACAGGGCTCGCTGTGTCCTCTGGAACTCTCCTTGTATTCACTGGAAACTATGGCCATCAAATTCATTTCCTCCATTTGATCATCACACATCTGATCATCGAGCTCAGATTTCGGGCTCTCTTTCTCTACGCTCTTCTCTAAGGCCATCGCATCAGCATCAATACATTCAGGACCGATGGAAATATCACATATAACATTTTCAAAATCAGGCACGTCAGGTTCAGATCCCAGGCACTCTGTGACAAACTGGTTGGTGTTATCCTGGACAACAGGAACCTCTTTCTTGCAGTGAGAAGAGGACATTGCAATCATTTCAGTTTTGTCCGATCCAACATTTCTGTGGCTTCTGTGATGCTTAAAACTGTTGAAAAGACTCCTAAAACCCCTTTTCTGCCGGGTGAGGGTCAGTGATTTCTGGTCAGCAGCGGGGTGACTACATTCATTTTGACAGCTACTGTGGAGCTCTCCAGCCGAGTCCCTCTGGCTGTGGTACTCAAAATCTCCAGCTGAGGTGTACCCACTTCTCAGATTGTCATCATGACTAACCTTACTTAGCCCATCATGTGTTCTGCTTTTGCACATTCCTTTCTTGGAAGACCACTTGTTCAGATTTTTACTCCTGCCTCCAAAAAAACTCGGTAAGATACAGATGCTTTTGCGAACTCCAAAGAAAGTCAGCGCAGTCCTCCTAAATTTCCCTGATTTCTGAGATTTCGCGGTAGTGTTCATCGTATCTGAGTGAAGCTCTTCCGTTATGTCATCAGGGCCACATCGTGAGGGATGTCCAGGGCTGACTGTGGCTAAATCTTTCATGTCATTCGGAAGCTCATCTACCTTGCGAGACGCCATGGCTACCACGTTTACAGAAGCATGAGACTGACAGAAGGCATAGCAGCAGAATCTTCTCAATCAGCTCACTGGATGACAGCGGTGAATTTGTCCTCCATCTGATATAAGCCCTGTATTGAGAAAGTGGAGACCAAAATCAATGATCAATTAAAATGTAACACTAAACACATTGATTTAAAGCAAAAACATTGCATTTCAACATTATTTCCATCAGGCGGTTGGTATTCCAGTGTCCAAAACACCCATCATGTCATCTGTATCACTGTGGCCACAAGCCTGTTTTACTTTTGCCATCCACTGATGTAATCTAACATAAACAGATGGTGAAAAAACAAGTTTTGCTCTCTTCTCTTTGCCTCCATGTCTTGGGGTGTGTGCTATTACTACTATTGAAAATTAGAGTCATATAATTGACATAATCACAACAAACATTTTAGTCTGCTAAAATATACAAAAGAAATTATTACTTCATATTTTATAAATTATTCTTAGAGTCAGTGTGGATTTTCTCGAGCCTCTGTGTCAATTGTCTGTATGATGCGTTCCACTGTGTGAGCTGTGATTTGTCTGGCCATGTGTGCTTTTCCTCTCATACAGCATCTGTGACATGCAGTGATTTCACCTGGCATTGGACACAGGCTCCCAACTTTGCTGGCTTCATTCCAGTTTTTATATATTGGATGTTTTATCTTGGTCCATTATGGCCAATTAAGTGTTATTTTGTTGCATGTTTCTCTGTAAAGTCAAGAGCCAAGCCTTTGTGAAGAAAAGTCATATAAATAAATGTAAAAATGTTGGTTTGCGTAAAATAATTGTGCTGTTAAACACAGTTAAATGCTTACATTGACAAAATTTTACATTATTTTTGTTTTCACATATACATACCTCACACTCTATTGAAGTGCCTCTGCTTCTGTGTTTTTTGTTTTGTGTATATATTTTGTATGTAGTGTGTCATGTATATATTATTTTGTGGCAGAATAAAACTTAACCAAACCAATAAATATAGACTTACAGTGCTGTATACCTAAACTTGCATGCAAGTATGGACACTAAACATTATGTTAATGTTTTGAAAAATGACACGTTACATTAACACAATTATTTGTAATTTCACATTTGCACATCACATGTATCGTTTTTACTGTGAACTTTTACATTTTACATTCACAGTCAATATCTTGTATAATTCCATAGCTCTTCTCAATTGGAATATATTTTTTACTATATTACCATATCACATTTTAATTGTAAATTTGTATTTATATAGTTATATCACCTATCTTTCGTAGTGGTACTTTTCTCTTTATCTCCTATTTTTGGACTGTTATGCACCACAACACCAAGGCAAATATCTTGTATGTGTAAACCTACTTGGCAATAAACCTGTCTGTTGAGACAGACTAAGGTAAGACTATCCACTGCATGTACGTGTTGTCACACAAAATCACCTACATAAGAGAAAAACTGACACAAATTAAACCACGGGCCCCTATTTGATAAGACTTTGTCCCAGAGTCCCCCATCTGATAAGATTTTTGCTATTTGAGGTTTTATTATAGAGAGTGTATGAAATCCATGAACAAAAAAGTCATACATTGTCATTGTTACTTATGGATGGAATTATAGTGAAAATAAATTATACTCCTTTTTGCTGGGGACCCCTGGAGGTTCCCGGACCGCACTTTGAGAACCACAGCTTCATGCTACAGCTGTGGTCGCTCGGTCACAATAAAGACCAGAGGTGGTGGGTAAAAAATACTCCAAATTTGAGTTTTCATGAGTGCCTCGGCAAAGAAAAGGTCAACTAAAGGTACTACAGGCAGTTTATATAAAACTCAGTCCAACTAACAAACCTTCGTAGAGCCAGTTTGAGTCATTTGTTCTCAGGTGTAAACAAACTAACCCCTGATGCCACATTAGCACAACCTAACGATGCAGGGTTAACGTTAGCTAACACAGACACAAAGTAAACAAACTTACCAAACACAGCCCGGAGCTAAATGTTTGTTTGTCAACCTGGAGACCTCTCACTGCGAGGTTTCTTCAACTTTCGGTACCTGCAGCTGGTTTGTAGTCGACACGGGGCCGCGGAGTAGCTTTAACCAGACACGGTCTCATTTGTCTCCAGCTAACGCTCCCGTTACAGGCTGTAATGTTGCTGTTAGCGGTGGCTGATGTTAAACCACATTGCAGCTAAACGGCACTGTGAAAAAACATGCATCAGCTACACATTATTGTGTCTATTTTAGCCATGCATGTCGATTTGAGTTCAAATGTTCTCAAAAACGCCAGCGTTTAAATGCTGGATGATGACGTCCTCTCGCCACTTCTCAGGTGATTTTTTTCCCCAAATCTCCTTTTGGTGACTCTCCTTCTCGGCGCATACTAGTGACGCAACACGTGTGTTATAGGTTTACAATACGATAGTGGAATGAGAGACAAGCTCACATCATCACTTAATTATCATTATTATTGTCTTAGCTAAGGTTCATATTTTTAAATGTAAGTTTGCCAACATAAAAACTCTTTTCTCAGTTTTACATAAAGAATGTGAGCAGCACTTACAGACCATTAAATCTTGCACTAATAAGAAAGCTGTAAAAATTGTTAATGAGTGTATTTTTTATGTCTTTATTTAACTATTCTATTCTTTTATTTATTTTATGTATTTTTTATTCATTGTTGTTTTTATGTGGATTTAATATTCTTTCCATTTTTTATGTGGTATTTGTGACCCCCAGCCCACCCCCAGGCATTTAGTTCACAAGAATATACCTCATGTTCATTCATGTACTCAATAAAGTGGGGAGATAGATATTCTTTTGGTCTTTTTATTAATAAAAAAAGACATCATCATCCACTATGGACCCCCCTCCACCCTCCCACCCCTCCCCACAAGCACACCTACCCCCCTTACTCTCCCTTGAACAACCCCCACCCCTCACTGGACACTTTACACCAGTGACACTGGACTTTCAGTGCAATACCTCCACACTGCATCAGTCACTGTCACAACAGTTAAATGCCTTGCTGCAAACTCATTGCATTACCTCATGTTACCATTGCTGTTATTTAAACACGTTTATACTTTTGTGTACTTGTGTGTATTTATATAATTCCTTTACTTTATGTTTCTGAAACTTTCCTAATGTATTTTTTAGGAATCTTCTATTTTTAGTTAAGTTTGTTGAATTCGTTTATTCTACAAGTGCACTGTGTTTGGTCTGGGAGAAACGGCATTTCATTTCGATGTATGTGAGTACTGTGAAATGACTATAAAGTTTTCTTGAATCTTGAATATGTTTCTGTATGAATATATTTAACATTACGTAATTTGGTGCTTGAGGAAGGGAACCTTATGAGTTAAGGTATTTTTTCATCTGCTACTGTGTAATGAAAATCATTGCTGATTGGTGTGGAAATTAAGGAAAACACTTTTAGTAACTGCAAAGCAGCAGTTTGAGCAAGAGTGTTGTGAGTAACGGGACAGCTATTCAACAAAAGGAGTTAAAAAGGAGTGGGTATTATGTTCCTCTGCATGCTGACTGGACATGTATAATCTAGGGGTGGCGTGACTGAAGCACATTTTTACTGGCAACACAAGCAGGAGTTTTGCTTTTCAAGTTAAAGCTCAGCATCAGAGAAACCTGCATTAATTACACATATCAACAGTCATTTGTAAACCATCCAGCTCAGTATTCATTCATAAACCCCAGTTTGAAGTAAATAGTGTCTTAGAATTTATAATTTCAAAATGTATAAGTAATGTCTAGTAACTAATTAATGATCCATTACAAGCATGTGTGTTTAATGTAGAAATGCAAACCAAAGTGTGTACACAAACTTGAAATGAAAGGCGACACTTACTGTTGTTGAATATATTTGACTCAGATGTGAAAGGTTATGAAGCAAAAGTTCGCTGCTCTCAAAGCTTTGAATGTTTTAATGGACCACTGTTTCAGAAACACAGAAATATCGCAACAGTGCTACAGAAGGTTGTTGAGAAATAGTTTCATTTTATGCCCTTAATGGAACTCAAACAACCGCACCTGAGAGGGTTTCAGGAGAAGAAGAAAGCGGAGATGGTGATGGTGCAGCAGCATGAGTGGCTGGTGAGAGTCCTGTGGTCATAAAAACTGCTGTGGAGTAGATTTTGCCACAGCTTGCTAATGTCCATCCTTCTCCTTGAAGTGTTTGATTTATTTAAGCTATAGTATCAATAAAGTTTACAACTTCATTTTAAAGTTTCCAGCTTACAAACTTAAAGATGGCGAAAGTAGTTGAACAACATTAGAATATGTGATACCTGATGTGAACACAGTACTGGACTAACGTGGACGGATACATAATGAGGGAGAGAAATATTTAAAAATGTTTTATCATTAAAATATTTTTCTTCTTTACAATCATAATTATTTTTACATATATTACAACAAGTCTCACAAATGTTTACAATAAAGCAAAATGATGCCCTTTTCAGAATTTGGTGAAACCTTATGCTACATTAAAAATCATTGGGAACAGTGAATAATCCGGCAGTATTTACAGTACAGATCTACTAAGAGTTCATTGATTTTTTTTACAGTGCAATTTTGTGTTTCCATGATGCTCTTTTATTTCAATACTGTTTTTCAAAGTGCTTCTAAATTGCTTTTGGTCCTCGTCATGTCGTCTTGCTGGTGTTATGAGTCCATGTTGGTCTTCTTGAAACCAAGTGTGCCTGATATTTTCGTCATGAATTTTCCATTTATGTTTTTGACTGCCGGACATCTGTCCACTCCATTTTGGTGTTTTGCAGCGCCTGAGTCTTCTTCTCATCCACCTGCACATAATCCACTCTGTACTCATCAGACAGAAATGGCTTCTGCTGGACAGAGAGAGAGACACACAGACAGATGAAGAGACTATGATGTGGTTAAATCTTAAAAACAGTTTTAAAAATTGATTGCGTTGATTCTGTTTTATCTGTACAAACAAGCAATCGTGTTGCACTTATTGTCTTTTATCTACGGATGCTTCTTGCTGCGTCTTGATTGACCAAATCTTGAGGATCACACCTTTCTCATTGCATGTGGTGTTTTAACAACAGTGAGTTGAGGTCATTGAAAGGAAAATTCCTCCAGTGGCTTTTGGACTTTCAGAGATCAACAATCTGTGGGTTTAGGTCTTTTCTCTCAAAGGTTCTGTACAATTTTTGGCTCCATTTGTTTCCCAGAATACCTCAACAAAACTATAAGTGTCTTTCTGTGACATGTCTGTTCTCTATGCAGCAGTTCCTCTAATCTAAGTAACTTTGAACATCCACAGCTTGTAGCAAGACAGAATGAAAGAAAAAAATGAACATCAAGACGAACATCAAGACTGTCAGTATGTTCAGTCAAGACAATTTGATAATAATAATCAATACTGAGAGTAAAACATTTTCTTTTGGCCATTCTTTTGGCTATCTTGTTACTGTCCAGAGGCTCCAAAGGCATAATGGTGCAAAAGTCTGCAAAAAACATACCTTTTGCACAGGAGAGGGAGATGCGGAGTTGAAATCCAGTGACAAATAGTCAAGGTTGGATCTTCTCGCCCAGAGCTGACCTACTCCATCATAGGTGACACAGAAGTGTTGCCTTGACTCCTGCCAGAGAAAGAAATAGCTGAAAACCTTGCACAGTCATCATCTGCTCCCAGTTAAAAGGGATCTTATTCTTTGAACTGCTACAAGCTCAAAGTCAACTTTGCCAGCATATGTGGTTTTTAATCCTTATTCTAATTTCATACTATATGCGCTGCATTATCAGTGAATCATTGATTAAATAAAATGGGTGGCCTTGGATTGAGTTTAGGAAAACACAGGAGGCCACTTGCAGCCTGTCTGCATTGTGCAGTAGGATGGCCCAGTTTACTAATTCGTGACTAATATGCTGATCTTAAAATTTTATTCTGGAGAAATCTATTAAAATGCATCACTGCCGAGAACAGCCTTGTACAACATTACACCATTACAAACACTCACATGCCAGAAGGTCTCAAGTGCAACAACACTTTGCTGACTGTGTGGAGATTTTTCCAGTCACAAATGGTCTTATGATTTTGTTCCAATAGGTCCAAAATTATCTAGAAAATGTTTTGGCTACATACAGTTGATAAAGTCTACAGTAATTCAAGGACTTCTGCCCACATGATGAATAATAATAGATGTTAATGCAAACACAAATCATACAATCACACTGGTGAAATAATATTTACATTTTGTGGAGGAAAGTGCCACAAATTCCACTTAAATATTTGACTACTTTTTTTTTTTACAGTTTTGAAGGGCAGTTGTGAGTGAAAAGTAGGTGATTAATATCCTGATCTAGACGTCAAAAAGAGCTGACTTAATCAGCTATGTATGTATGTATGTATGTATGTATGTATGTATGTATGTATGTATGTATGTATGTATGTATGTATGTATTTATGTATGTATGTATGTATGTATGTATGTATGTATTTATGTATGTATGTATTTATGTATGTGTGTATTTAATGAGACACAGGAGAACAACTAGTTGAGTTCTCTAAAATTTCAGAAAAATGCACATTCAAAGGCCAACTTTGGTTTCTGATAAAGAGGGAAGATGACAGCATCATTGAAATTGCATGATCAAGTCCTAGTCTGTACACTATACTGTATACTGTTTAAAAATATCCTTTAAATAGTTATTTTTACCATTGTGTCTTCATCTCTTGGATTGTCCCCATTGTCAAGTCTTCTTTCAAGAGGTAAAAAGTTCATTGGAAAGCTGCAATCACACAATAAATACAAAAAAAAACCCAGTAAGAATTTAAGTTAGCAACAAACTACTATTTTCAACTACAAAGAAACTAAACTCCCATCAAAGTTAATATTTTCTGATGTTGTGAAAGATTTTTTTAACATCATTAATGTTGTTAAGACAGCAGTAAAAAAAATTTGATAAGTTGAAAAACACAAAATGCGGATGTTAAAAATGCCTCTAGTAGGAATTCAGTTATAATTTGTGTTGTCAAAGAATAAGGATTGTGCCTTAATTGCAATTTTAACAGTCATGTTTATATTATCCATCATGTGTTGTACATATCATGTAAATGAAAGACTTTGTGGATAAAGTGAGTGTTTTTCTCTCACCATGATTCAGTCATTGTTCTGCTCAGAGGAATACGAGTGGGACATTCTGTGATTGTAGAGAGGCCTCTCAAATCAAGAGGTGGGGGTCGAGCTGTGAACCAAGAAAGGACAAAGTTACTGGATCAGTTGAAATTATCTAATGTGACACGTAGTAAAGATCAACAGCATATCTGATATCTGCATGAGTTATGTACTGGCATTTACAGCAGTGTTTCAATGTTGAAGCAAAACAAATGCATGACGATTGTGCCTGTAAATTCGCATGTGAAATAATTTTCAGTCATTTAATACATTTGTTGAGCCTGTTTGAAGTTCATGACCAGGTCCTCAAAAACACACAGCTAAAGATGGTTGAGCGGAAATATAACTTCAAAGGTAACATGACTGAATCAGGCTTGTTATGACTCTTACCTCTCCTCAAGCAAGGCTTGAGATGCCGGTGAATTGGAGGTGGTGCAATATCTGCAGGTTGACGTATTAGTGGGCTTGGGGGGAGCTCAGTACTGCCGTTTGCACTGAGGAAGCTCACAGGGCTCATGGGTATGTAACCGTCAGATTCACCAGCGGTAACAGGGGGAGAAGGGGAAGCCATAGGGACATATGACTCATCCTGGTAGCTTTGAACTCGTGTGGTATTTAAACAAGGCTGTCGAAACACAAAGCATCACAAGATTCAGTGCACTATAATGTCATTGTAGTACAGCTAGAACATTTTGTTAAAGGCATATGTGGAGGATTTGTATGTGCTTATAGCATCTTTAAAATTGTATTGATGGCATATGTTTCTTTAGAAGAGTTAGATGAGAAGATCTATTCCACTCTCTTTAGAATGAGTGGTATCGATCTTCTCATCTTATCTTCTTCGGCAGGAAAGCGGATAAGCATATTTCCCGAAAGGTCAAACTATTCTTAAGATCTTATATGTTTTTTGTTTTTCTGCTGCTCATGATTCTCTTACCAAGTTAAGACTCTGCCTTCTGTTCCTCATCGCTCTGCTGTCAGCATCTCCTAAAAAAAAATAAAAAATTAATTACTGAAAAAAGATATTTATATACTTCTCAACCTTTACTATCAGCTGTTGTAAACATTCATCTTAATGCAGAGGAGGATTTAGTGATTTGGGGGCAACAGGCAAACGCTGTCTTGCTTTACTTTTCACCCTTGCTCTTACTGGGAATGTTAGAAGAAGTACTCAGGACTTTTTTCTCTGAAGCAAAACTATTAACTATTTATAGTAAAACTGTTGATACCGCACTGTAAAAGTCCTGCATTCAAATTTTTACTTAAAGTGAAAACACAATTTATCATCACAATTTACTCAAATTAACATCCGTTCAAGGTATAGCTTTTAATTCTAACTATTTTATCTAATGCTGGATAGTTTCATGAATAATAATGCATCACATTTTAATTGTTATGTTCTGTGAGTAAAATCTGTATATGCAACGTAACCGGTTAACATTTATGTCAGGTAAATATAGCAGTACAATGTTTTCCTCTGAAGAAGAAGTACACAGTAAGTAAGCAGTAGACAGTTGCATATTTTTTAAGTGCTTTGGGGGCCTTTTGTAAGTCATTTCAGGGTACAATGAGTTAGAATAGTGACATAATTCAATAATTTTCATATCTAAGCATCATAATAAATCTATAACTGTTTGGGACCCTTTTAGTTGGGGGCCACAGGCAGTTGCCTACATTGCCACCCCATCATAACAGTGCCCAGATAATGTTTAATTTGGTTGGGTTTAGCTACTGTGTGTGCTGTGAGGAGGCTTTTCTTATGATAGTATACCTATTTTGAAGTGGTCCAGGCCTGACAAAGAGGTCCTCCGGGAAAATAATGCAGTTTGGCTTGAGAAGTGCCGCGCGCTCATTGACCTCCTGTGAGCTCCTTCCTCACTTTGCTGCTCTGATCGGTGGTTAGGCTTAGGTGGCAGTGGAGGAGGCGTTAACCTGTCACTTGTTACGTCAAATGCAGAAGGATAATTGTCAAACTGGAAGACACTCGTGGCACAGTGATGTAGTGGAGAAGAAGAGGACGACGGGAAAGCCATGGAGGGGCACGGAGCACTGAAGGGAGGGTTAGCTAACCTTCCGTGTGTGAAAAGAGATGGACTGTGGCCAGCATGACAGATGAAGGACGAAGAGGAATCGATGCAAAGAGGTGAAGGAATGATGTCCTTGAAAGCATCGTCTGATGACCTCTGCTCCAGAGAGATCTCAGAGTTCGAAAAGCTGTCATGTCTAAAAAAATGAAAACACCGTATTTGTCAAACATGAATTGCAGCCATCATTTCCTCTTGTGCCAAGGGTTTTACAGATCATACATACCTACTAATGCTTACACTCCCCGTCTCACACTGTGAGAGAAAGAGGTAGTCCAGTGGATGGCTAGAATCTAGCTGACTTGATACAGACACCCTGTCAGAGCTGTCAGGTGACGGCTGAAGGGACGTTGGGGTGTGAGGAAAGCCTTCTTCTGAACTCTCTGTTGAGCACAAGGAGAGGGACAGAGAACATTTAGTTTCTGAAATGTTACAACCACTAGTGATAAGACAACTGCCATCACGCTGACACCAACAACAACACACAGGTCTCTCCCAGCCTGTACCCAAATATACACTAAACCCTAAGTGGAGCTTAAACCACAGCATCAGTTGAATCTAACAAGAGGAATTTTTTTCCAGGCACGTTGAAATAAGACACATGTAAGCCTTGTCCTTGTTCCCTCTTTTGTTTATATATTCCTCAATCTTTTAGTCAGGTTGGCCATGGCTCAGAAATTTGTTTCATTCCTTTTCACTTGAAGCCAGAGTCAAGGCCATCCTTGCAGAACGATGTGGGGGAGAAAAATCCAAGTCTTTGCATGTTCTCATAAAACATTTGCTACTCTTAATAGATGCCTGTGTTGTCTTGTGGGAACAGAGAAACATTTTCTATTCCTTTGCAAAAGTTATGAGGTGTCTTCACATAGAACTCTTGAGATCCAGGCAGGTTCTACCCACTCCTCTGACAACACTGCAAATGTTATCAAAAAACAACAGAAACAATCTTTGTCACAGAGTTTAGCGCGTGGAATATAATCTTGGATTATAATTGACGATTTGTGTGCGTTTTTCTCAGTGCATATGTGATTTACAGCAACACGCAGGGAAGCATATCAGCAACTCTGGGCCGTTGCTCTATCTTCTTCACACAGACGACGATATTCTAACAGACAAGCGTCCTCACAAAATATCTCTATCGAAGTTATGTTTGCATTCGAAACAGCAGTGAAGCATCATCCTGACATCATATTGAACTCATATCTATCATCTGTAGAGTGATCTCTGATATCAAAAGTAGAGTCAGAACCATAAGAAAACAGTCTCTTCTCATATTGTCATGTTGTCACCACAAGCCAAGTAAAGACGTTAAAGTGGGACTTAATGAGATACAGAAAAATGTCAACCCACGAAAGATGACTGTGCATTCACAGAAGTTATTCAAAAATCGAATTAATTATCAGTAAATGCGAATGTGACCTCAGCTCTCTGGTACCCCGTTGTTCTGGTGTTATCTCCTCTAACACAGCAGCAACTTTCGGCTGCCTGGAAGGCAAGAGGCAACTTCAACATTTCAACTGTTAACTGATCAAATCCTGTGGACACCAATTTGATTTGTCAAACGTGATGTTTCATGTGCAGTCATCTAAATGTATTTTAATTCCAGAAGCATACCAAAAGAGTTAACTGTAGTTAAGATATAATAAAAATAATGCAACATTTACTTGTTGTTGTTGCTGTAGAAAGAAGACTAGATATGATTTGTATCAAGGAGTTTTAACCACAGTGTCGTAACACATGATTGTGTATGGGTTTAGACACAGTTACAGAGAAGTTTATCAGCCTGTTTAACCGACGTAAGAAGACCACAAAGTTTCTGTGCTGCCTTAAAACGACTGAACCACCAAAATATGCTTTACTAAGTAGAATTTAGTGTTTTAATGTTGTCTCTGCTTTCTTTGTTTCTGTTTGCCACTTCAACCACAAGTGGGAATCATTCAGGTGGATCATTTTCCTCTTCACATCTTGATTTCCCCCTTAAAGTTTCTTTAAATGTAGAAAACAAAAACACTACACACTACACCACCTCATTGAAAGTGAAGTGTTAAATGAAATGAATGTTTTGTCTCTCTCATTTTATAAACATTGCCTGAAACTAGTGTCTTTAGGATCTTTGTAAACTTTTAATAATTCAAAATGAAGTACTGAAGATTTGAAGTATATGAAGATAAAATGAAGATTTGAACAAAACTGTTCAATTTGTAATGATTTTACATAGTTTTTCAGTTAAAGCTGCTAAATTAACAGTCCCTAATTGCAGTGATATATAAAAATATTATAATATATACTGTATGTTATTATATATATTATATATAATATATACACATTTACACATATTTAGGATTTAAATACTAAAAATCACTTAAGTTGTCAATAAACTGCACCCTCAAGTTTGAAATCTGACTGGTCTGTGTTGCTTTTACTGAAACTACACAGCCCCACATAAACATTTCGTTTTGACCTCATTCTGAAGTTAATTTTCAGTTCACGACTTCCTGTGTTTGAAAGTGACACCAATCTCTTCTGGACCTTCAGGGTGAATCTACAGAGTCTCCACTAGTGGAGGGGATGACCTTCTCTTTTACACAGCTACTCTGTCATTTTCAATGAGTCAGGTTTAATACAGAGCTAAACATCTTGACAAGTGCAGCTTTAACACAACCACATTTCAAACTGAACAGAGTAAAAATCTGTGGGTGTATTTATACCTGCATCCTCCAGGCTACCAAACTGGCATATTTGACTGATGCTACTGATCCAGCTGTTCATCTCCTCCTCAGTTTTGGCCACCAGGTAAAAAATACGAGATGAGGTCTTCACCACAAAGAGGTGCTTCTCATGGAAGTCACGCTTTATTCGGAGCTGCCCATTCAGCATCTCCACTTCACACTCTTTCAGGTCAATGGTGCGGATTGGCTTCTTTGAGTTTTTACTCTGATAGTATTCCAGCACATCAGGGTTACCGCTCATGCGACCTCTTCGAAGCACAAACCAACGTTTCCTCCACGCCTGTAGGTGAAAGGAACAAACAAGTTTAAACTTAATCCTTACAAAATAATATTTTGAGCACAGTACTTCATAATTTTAACAGTAACATCTCCCTTTCCTCCACCACCATTTTAGTCATGACCAGTCATGGGAACTAGATCACAGCTCCGGCTCACAACAGCTTACTTAGCAACTTTAAACTCAATTTTTTGCTTTTGATATGGTCAGTAAGCAGAAGCTAAACTCAAATTTCCCAGAAGTACAAATAAGAGGAAGTTCACTGTATTTGGCAGAAAATGTCTAACACAACGAAAGAGGTATTTATACAGTACATGGTCACTGCTTCATACTGAGGGCTTTCTTGAAAACCTGATACTGAAACTGTCCAGAGGTATTTATAGCTCCAAAGATCTACAGTACCTATAATATGTAATAATGTAATAATGCCTGAGCCCTTACTGCAGAGAGGTTGCTAATCATCCTAAAGTCTTTTAGGTGTTAAATTTCATAATTAAATTAGTAATGATTACAAAGAATTAGCAGGAATATCAATATATTATAATATGTGTCAAGGTTACTTAGAAGTTGATGTTGTTTTCACACTTGGTTTTGTGGTTTTGTGTTGAGGTGGAGTCTCTCCTGATATTTTTGTTGTTGTGAAAACACTTTTTTTCTCCGCATGTGGGTAATCTACTTCTGCACAAGTCAGTTGGTAGCTTATGTGTTCTTACCAGGAAATGGTAAGAAAAGACACGCCACACTTACTGCCAATAATACTGTCAGTCAAGTTAGAGGAAACCGTAACTTAAAACGATGGTAATTTGTTCATTTGATCCTATAGATGTTTTGAATATGGAAAGTTTGTGCACTGAAAAAAAGTTGTTTTGTATATCCAGGAGCATTTAATAAAGGTATTCAGTGAATGTTAAAGTCGATTAATGTTTTTTTTGTTTGTTTTAATTTTGCTCACCCAGAAAAAGTAGTAAGCAAGTCAATACAGAACAAATCAGAAAGTTTCATTTTTTATTATAATGTCTTCCAGTCTTTACTTTCTGTCAGCAAAGTGTTTCTGTTTGCTAACTAGAAACTCACAAAAAAAACCCCAACAACAAGCTGAAGTTCAGTTACTAGCTTTTTCCAGTGCTTTCAACTGTATGTCATTGTCTTCCTGGGAACATGGAGTTTGCTTGGTTTTCATCATGTGACCTAAGTATGGAACTTTGGTCAAGTGATACAAAAAAGGTCAGCGGTGGTGACAAATGAGCAAACTTCATCCCCTAAGGAAGACAATGAGGTGCAGTTGAAAACTCTGCAAAAAGCTGATAAGTGGACCTTGAGCTCAGATCTCTTTTGGTAAAAGTTTCTGAAGTCAAGAGTGCTTGTCATGAAATAAGTCATGATAGTGTGACAGTACGGCAGAATCTACAATATCAGGACCCTGAGACTGAAGCAGCTAAATAGAATCCAGCCATTATTCATTTTATATATTATGACTGTGCTTTTCTTACTGTGACATGTCAAAATGTCTTCAGTAAAAAAGGCCTGTACATGTGTACATTAAAATATTCCAAACATATATATATTTTTAATTACAGCATCAATAATGCTGAATATGAGATATTAAGATGATCTCTTTCAATATTTTCCTTTTTTTTGTGTGACCTTGGGAAGTTGACATTAGTCTTTTTATAAAATCTTATGAAAAACAGTGACAGAGGATTTTTATACTTTTACAATATCATATCTTTCCTTAAAAGAAGCAATGAAACAAATAAGAAGCCAAAAAACTTCATGCCAATCCCAGTAAAAACACACTATGGAGGCAACAACAGGTAGTGTTTCTATTACCTTCAAGGGATGTGATAATAATTGATTAAAAAAAAAAAATCTCAATATAAGAAACAAGCACTTGTGAATGACCACACGACCACACAACCCGCTGTGGACTGACTTGACACAGCAGACGACCGTTAAATGCACATTTATCATGGCAAAAAAAAGTGGAAATGCAGTGTTGACAGAACATGACACAACAGTACTTGTTCCACGTCAGAGAGGATCAGGTCTGAAGTATGGTGACACTTCTGTTTCTAAACAAGATGCCAAAAAAGAAAAAAGTAAGGAGCTGCAGCCTCACAAACAAACCGCCACATCACTCTGCAGTGAAGTGTGCTTTCATGCTGTTGAAAGTTTTCATTTCATTTGATAACATCATATACAAAGATACATTTAACCAAGATAATTGAAATTTTCATATTGGCACGGGCCTGTAGCTGACATTTGAATAATGAGGCTGATAGCGGATCTGCTCTCACAACTGTCTGAAAAGCATGTATTTACTTTGTTCCCTGGCATCAACAGGATTTGCATAGTGTACTAAAATAAGTTTCTATTTCCCGCACGAAACCCCCAAACCCATCACCCACACACGCACCTCCACCCATCCCTTCACTGCACTGGTTTTGGGTGAAATTAATGTCCCTCCTCCTCTCCTCCTCCAACTCGCACAGAGGAAGTGCAAACAGCCATCATAAAGCTGGACTATTTCTGCTTGTTGCTTATGTCTGAAGCGTCTGACTACCACTGACATTACTTCCCATGTTTCACAATACACACACTCATCTCACAAACACACAGCAGAGCGCAGAGCGAGTGGCCAGCTCAACATTATCACATGACCTCAACAACCACACAACAGTGACGGCTATATGCTGTTCATGTAAAGCAATTATACTTGCCGTAGGAGTCATTTTTCATGTCTGAATGAAGTACATCTACGGTTTATGACATATTGTTATTGTCATAACACATTGTTGTTGTTACTATGAAGTGACTCCACAAGCCAAAACACCAGCATGGTGTTATTATAGGAATGAGGAAGATGATATAAAGCAGATAGAATTACAGCTCAGTTCAACAAAAGAATACAAGCCTGCAGTATGTTTCTAAATCCTCATTCCTCATCATAAAACACACTCACATACACATATACACACACACACACACACACATACACACACATACACACAGACAGACAGACAGACATAAACACAAGGCTCAACAGCACAACCTGACATTCCTACAGCTTGGGTAAAAATGACAGAGGACATTAACAAGTGTCCTCTGTGTACTTGTACTCACAAATCTCTTCAGTTTCTTCTCTGGAGGGGATTTAATGAGCCAGCCGGTGCAGACCACATCCCCAGCACTCATCTTGACTGCAGAGCGTGTCGTCCTCACTGCTGCTGCTGCTGCTGCTGCTGTGAAACTGAGAGCAGTGCGAAGCATATCCTGTGTTCTGGTATTCAGCCCAGCCACTCCAGAAGAAGGAAGTCAAGAAATTGATCACACTGACAGAGAGAGAGAGAGAGAGAGAGAGAGAGAGAGAGAGAGAGAGAGAGAGAGAGAGAGAGAGAGAGAGAGAGGGAAGGAGAGAGAGAGAGAATTATCTGTTTATTTTCTCAAGTGCTTCGGGCAAGTGCATATTAGCCGTTGGCCTGTGGGGGGATTCAAGGAGAAAAATACTACACATAATGAGGTTTGACAGGTTTGAGGACTGAGTTGTATTGACCAGAAACTAACAGTAGCAGAGTCACATGCTGTTAAAAGATCTTATCTTGAGTTTCATGATAAACGTTTTGCTGATTTCATTTTGCTGTTGTGATGTAGTTTATGTGTCCAATGTGGTTTTCAGAACCCTAAGGAAACCAGAAGTGGCTGCAACAGTGGATAACTGATCAAAACAACAACCTGCTGTGCTTATTTCATGCTTAATGATAAACTTTTAACGGCGTGTTATCCATATGAGCTTTCACAGTCTTGGCTCGGCCTTCATGAGAAGCTGAAGAGTTCAATCTAAAGGTTAATGGACAATATATTGAGCAAGTTATGGAAGTAAAATATCTTGATATATCTTGATCTAATGTTAGATTCATGTTAAAATGGGGGGCAGGGTTGCAAAAGCAAACTTACATACATTTACAGTGGAAACTGTTTACCATTTTATGCTGCAAATAGTTTTATGCATTCCACAATCTTTTCACATTTAAGTTATTGTGTAACATCTTGGTCACAAGCAGCTTCTACAACAGTCAAGCCTCTTAAGACAACCATGCAATTAAAATTTTGAAATAAGAAGCCGATAAGATCTCACCACTGCCATATTCGATCACTTAATTACATTTGTTTATATTAAAATGATCCATGAATGCTTAATCACCAGGATCAGGTTGAAAGTAGACATGAATATGTGTGATTGAGTTTTATGGTAATTTGATCATTGTTTATGTTTTGTCTAGTTGATGTTTGTGTATTTGTATGAAGGCCCATCTAGGGCCAGGCAATGCAAATTAGCTTAGGCTATAAATGCTGTGGTTTGTGGCATTGGTCCATGCTACATAGATAAATAATCTGGGGTAGAAATATTGGTTGTAGCTAAAGTATCAATAATAATAGTGTTATTGCAACAATAAAAGGCATAGTAGTATAATTGTTGGTGGTAGCAGCAGTACTATAGTACTAGTGGCAGTCAAGCCCCTAATTTCTACAACATGTTCTAATTTTCACATCATTATCAGTCTCTCGATCACATCCACAATAAACAAATCAGACACACGTGTTCAAATGAAACAAAACAACAAAGCAACACTGTGGCTTGTTTGTGGTGAAGTTATTATTCATCCAGTAAAAGAAGTTCACTTCATAACTTCTCTTGATAGTAAAAACAATGACATCCCGTCAATCCTCTACATCTTTTCACCTTGTTTCAAATTTCCTCACTGAAGGGAAGTACTTAAATGCTCTTTGTCCAAATAAAAATGACTTCCCATCATGGACAATCAGCTGCTGTAATATTAACTATTGTGAACAGATCATCTCAGAAAACTTTTGAAGTTCACTGCAGAAGATAACATGTGTGTACTCCCAAAATTAACATTCTGCAGCTGATTGCAGCCAATAAACGCTACGAACAAACTCCAATGTCACCCATCTTTACAGTTCTTGAACAACCACCAGAGGGCGACATAATGACCTAGTTTATGACGTTATCTAGTCTGTCACCAGGCAAATTTCAAATCATGACTCAGTGAAAGACAATGAAGATTTACATATATATAACTCACATTACACCTACATACATTAGCCTACATTTACACAGAATTACAGTGCATTACATGGATAATGTCCTCATTTAGTTAAATATCGATTAATGGACATTATGTCAATAATATGATTTTTTGGATTGTTTTTTTTACATCGTGTGTGTTTTGGATTAAATATTATATCATGTAGGTCATTTTTATTGTTAATATGTTTTCATGTGTTTGCTTACATAACCTCATGTTAATGGACTACTCCTCAGTGTTACCTCCCTTCCTGTTTACTCTGTTTCTTTTCTGTTGCCAATGAAAACAACAACTTATTTTAACCAAGTTATTGTATGGTAGATATAATCCTTTAGGGGACAGCATTACACTGCGGCCGCAGTTAATCTGAGTTTATATGTGAAGAAGAAGAAGAGTCGTGTTACGCAGTTACCAAAGAGCCTTCTGGGAAAGAGCGCGAAACAGTTGCCAGTCGGTGTAACAGCAAATGATAAACAGCTTAAATCTGAAATTACACCAATTTTATTTTTATGTAGCTGTTGGCTGTTCAATTAGAAAAAGACTCTGATCCATAACGCCACAAAATAACAACAAAAACACGAAAGAAAAGCAACGTCCGGTCTGACATGAGCGGCGACGCCATCTTGCTTGTAAGGCGTAATCCTACTTTGGTTTTCTAGAGGTGACCAATCTTCCGGTTCAAAGAGTCTTTGCAATTTACCCATGACTCCTTTGAAACGTATGACCTGTCTCTGGCCTTGACGTGTAGCGCGGTGCTGCTGCTGCTGCTGTGTGCGGGCTGTAGGACTAGACAACCGGTAACTAGCAACACTGTTTCTGTCCCACAAGTCGGCTACTAAAGTGGGAACCGTTAGAGCGGAGCTGAGCCACAATGCTGAAATGTAGGACTGTATGGAAAAAGCTTGCACCTCTTGCTAGAGCCTCGTCCACTGTGTGCCGGCAGAATGTGAGAAGAGCAGGTATGTGACTAGTTAACAGTAAGTTAACTGCTGTCTTCTTGTTAGCTGGCCTCAAGCCCAAGCAGAAATGAACTTGTAGCGTGATAACACACACTGTCAGGTCATTAAAGCAGACAGGGTATCGTCTGGTGGCGTACTTGACCTTCGTTTGGCAGTTATAACTTAAAGCTAAATGAGCTACTTTGGCTGCACAAAGTAAGAATGACATTTTGATAACTAACAGTTAGCAGACTTATAATCACATCGCACTTCATGTGGTCGTAGCTGCTGCTGCCTGAAAACAACGCCAGTGAGTTAAACATGAACTTGTGTCACCGTCACACATGTTTTTCACATGCTTGGACCCAGTGCTGGTCTCTAGTGTGCGTACTACAGGTGTTACAGCACATTCTGTACCCAGTCTGTTTTGTGCCATGCTCACATCGGCCTAAGTTTGTTTCAGAGTCAGGGGGGAGGGGGGTTTCAGCCCCTTGTGACACTACACATACAACACAACATAAATACTAAACAACGTAGTCCCTCTGCATAGACTGTCTATGGTGATGATGAGAGGAACAGTGAGGAGTTATTAGGGGAAAGTAGTTCACAACAGAGGTCTAAACCCAAAAGCCTCCAAACCCAGTTCACACACACACACACACACACACACACACAGGCACAGAGCATATGCTTTATTTATTTAACCTAATTAACAAGTATGAGTGTTGTGTGCCAGTCCTTTCAATTAGAGGAATGTCAAGTCAAACTCCAAGCTGACATCTAGACTTAACGTTGCCTTGCATATCAGCTTAATATACTTAAGATGTTGTCATTGTCAACATCCACAGGTGTGTTCTGCAAATATTATACAGCCCTGCAGCACTTAAGCAAATAGATAAAACATTTTGAAATGATTTATTTCTATTGTTATTATTTATTTATTTTTGCAGTCACACATAGCTGCAACAATCAGTCCATTAATCGATTAGTTGATCAACAAAAAATAAATCGACAGCTATTTTCACAATCAATTAATTGTTTTAGTTATTGTTTTAAGCAAAAATGCCAAAAATCTTCTTTAACAATTGGTTGGTTTCTTGTTTGCTTATTTCACATGTTTTCACAAAGCAAGCAACCCTGATCTCACCCTCATTCCCTCATCTGGCACATGATGAACTGTAGCAATCACCGTCACACTTTACCACTCACAAACATTAATTGTGAGACCTTTTCTTATGTTACATACTGTCGAAAGGATGGCGGAGCATGTAGTGTCATGCTTGTTATGCCACACCTCATGGTTGTTGGCATAGTTGTTTCACACCAAATATCAGACTTTAGTTGGGTAAATTAAATACATACACATCCAGCTAACAAGGGTGACACACGTGACTTGAAGACGTACTGCAACCTTGATTGACTTCCGTTTGGGTAACATTTGTGAGCACTGTTAAATTTGATAACCAGTATACTTTTTTTTTTAATGTGTCAAATTGTTTTCAGGGTTGAACAATGGCAGAATACCAGCGTGTGTTCCTGCGGCTCACATGTCCACTGGGCCTGCAGGGGGTGGAAGGGAAAACCAGCTGTACGCCCTTTTGGTTGGAGCAGCCTGCCTTGGTGGAGGAATATATGTGAGTAAGCTCAGTCTATCATGACATGTATGCATTGAAAATCTTTCCCTGCGTGTTTGCAGATATTTCCACCTAAAAGATGACAGTCAACACTGAATCTGATTGGCAGATTTCAGCTGTTTCATAGAGAAATAGTTGAAGTTGTTTTGAATAGAAGATTTTTTGTTTTCACAGGCGTACCGAACTGTCAAGGGAGACAGTAAAAGATATCAGGATCGACTTGAAGAAATTTCATCTAGACCTCACAAAAAAGCCTCAGAACAAGCAGCTACATTCATCCAGCCAGAGGCTCTTGGTAAGCTATTTTTATTCACTGATTTTAGTGATAATAAAATGTTGAAATTTACTGTTTTCTTCATTTCACAAACAAGGCTAAAGTCATCCATGTGAGAGCTGCAGTATTCCTGTCGGATGGTTTTTATTTATGATAAAGTCAGAATTTCACAGCTTTGATCATGTTATTTTTTGTTTTTAGCTGTGGAGGCCACTGAGACAAAAGGTGAATGATTTCTTTTAATTTATGAGAAGATATCTATGTAAACAGTAAAGATCAAACTTTACCATATATATTCATAACTATGAACAAAAGATGTGTGCATAAGTATCTTAAGAATAGTGCTTGTATAGCATTTGTTGTGTCTAAAGCTGCAGCAATTAGTCAATTAATCGATTAGCTTCCAACTATTAAATTAATTGCCAACTATTCTGATAATCAATTGAATTTTTAGAGTCATTTTTTAAGGAAAATAGTCCAAATATCTGATTCCAGCTTCTCAAATGTGAATATTTTCTGGTTTCTTTAGTCTTCCATGACAGTAAACTGGATATCTTTGGGTTGTGGTGTTAATTGAGACAAAAGAAGACACTTGAGTCACCTTTTGCTTTATGGACCAAACAACTAATTGATTAATCAAAAAAATAATCGACAGATCAATCGATAATGAAAATAATTGTTAGTTGCAGTCCTAGTTGTGTCACTCTTTTGATTGTTTATATATTTTATTTTTCGGCTGAATCATAGTGAACAGTTATTAGGTGTAAGAGTGGAATGACTCTACAGTGCATGGCTCCACTTCCTCTTTCTCTCCATGTAAACAGCAGATTTTGACACTACAAAACAAACTACATTTAAAACTATTTAAATTTGAATTATTTAATGATCAAAGTCTTATTTTTTATTATCTGGTCAAGTTAATAATTTTAAAGGTAATGAATGGTAATTTGTTTTTGTATTCCTCTCTCAGCTGTCCCTAAGTCAGAACCTGAGCCACAAGCAGCACCCTCAACAGAGAAATCGAGCCCTCCGGCCACTGAGGCTGCAGTAGCGGCCCCCAGTGAAACAACTGAAACTCCCCCAGGTTGTTTGCATACTTTACTATACCCATACGTGCATGAGTAACATGTGGCCTCCTGTATAAACAACCTGTTTGAATTAAAATATAATGGCAAAAAAAGTATAAGCATGCCAAATATGGAATTAAGTGTGCTATTACATTTAGTCTATCATGCTTTGTACACATGCTGTACTTTGAGAAGAAGTGGAGTGTCAGAAATGATGACACCAGCTGGTAAAGCTGGTTAGTGCAAAAAAAGCAGCCTGTAAAACCTGCACCTGTCTTTTCCCTCCACTTTATAACCTGCTCATAATTGTCTAACAACAGTCGTGCCATGCATGTTATGTTAAAAATACGTTTGTTTGTTTTTTGATGATGACAATGATGTTTTATACATGAGGCCCCTGGATATTCTAATCCTGTTGAGTATTGTCTATGTCCAGAAGCCGAGAGGTTTACTGCATGAACTGTGACTTATGTTGCATGTGTTTGTGTGTTATTCACCGTCTTATATTTAGTGATGCACGTGTTATTCTCAGTGTTCGTTTGTGTCCTCTAACCTTGTAAATTAACCCTTTTCACACTTTCAGTAAAGCGTTTGGAATCTCACATACTCACCTACATTCTCCACTGTAAATATTTCTGTTTTTGTGGTACACAGTCATTGGAGTTCTCAGTATTTTCTGCAAATACTGTATGTTAGCTCTGGGTGTGCTTTGCTATCACATTTGTGATATCAAATGGAACCCCTGCTGTCTGACATTTCCTCTGAATATGTCATACTTTGTGAAACTTTGTCCTGGGATTGTACTCAAATGTTCTTTTTGTTACGTGTAATGTGAAAGTATTTATAATTGGAAGCTGCCCTTTGAAGTGGATTACATTTTTTTTGCTTTTTTCCATGTTGTGTCTAAGATGCAAAAAGTCTTCACAGATGTTTCTCAATTAAACATCAGTGTAGTAAAACATGCAGGAAAAGTATGGTTGCATTGGGCAGCTTCCAGTTGTTACTGTGTTAGTGTGCATGCTCTGCAGAATGTTCCTGGGCTAAATCTGAAGAAATGCATGGATCCTAATGGTCTTCCCCTTTCAATAATCATCTAGAGAATTTAGTCTAAACCCATACTATGAATTACCTCAACAGCAGAGGAGCCTGTGGTAGAAGCATCTCCAGAAGAGGCAGCAGAACAACCTGCTGCACCTGTAGTTGAGGAGGGTAAGATCTGTGAAGAAAGGATAGTCTAGACAATAGATACATTCTACAGCTTAGACAAAGATGGACATACATATTAGCTGCATTGCACATTAGAAGTTATTATTTAACTTTGCCACTGTACCACCAGAACCCTCACCCCCCTCCGAGCTTCCCCCTGCTGAGCTTACAGAGCCGCCCTCTGCTGAGCTTACAGAGCCTCCCCCTGCTGAGCTTACAGAGCTGCCCCCTGCTGAGCTATCAGAACCTCTCCCAGCTGAGCTTACAGAACCTCCCTCTGCTGAGCTTACAGAGCCTCCCCCAGCTGAGCTTACAGAACCTCCCTCTGCTGAGCTTACAGAGCCTCCCCCAGCTGAGCTTACAGAGCCTCCCCCAGCTGAGCTTACAGAGCCTCCCCCTGCATCCGTTGAGGAGAGTGGTAAGCACTCAGTTCCACCTGTGCATGGAACCAGTGATGTACATTTACAACATCTGAGGGTTAATTTTGTCTTAACTGGTCAATGCTCCGGTTATACTAACAGAACCTGCAGCAGCAGCAGAAAGCCCCGCAGCAGCAGAACCACCTGAGCCTCAGCCTGAAGTTGTGGCAGAGAGTGGTAAGACTCGGTTGGAGCGGGGAAGCGGGCAGACACCGATATGGTTTCCCATTCTGATAATGTTAATGTTAATTCCAACTGCCTTTTTTCCTATTAATTTATTTTTAAACATTTTTTTCTCTCATTACAGCTTTTCACCCTGCCTGTTATTGTCTTTTTCACAATGTTTGGGTTCTTGTAATGATAAAGGTTAATCTCTCTCACATGAAACATTTTATTTCTTTTATTTTACCAGGTCCATTTCACTCTTACTCCTTTCAGGTGTATTTGTGCAAGTCATGGGTACTAATGAGCTCAAAGAAGTCCATGATCACGCTCTGACTGTGTCCCTCTCCTGCCTTTGCTTTGTGCTTTTCTCTCTTTCTCTTTCTCTTTCTTTCACTCTCACTCTCTCTTGTGCTCGCTGTCGCTCTCTTATACAAGCTCCAGGAGTGGACTCTGTACCTGCCTCATCCAAGGTCCCCTCACACGCCCCTTACCTCCTTATTGGTGGAGGTACTGCCTCTTTTGCTGCTGCCCGGTCCATTCGAGCCAGAGATCCTGGCGCCAGGGTCAGTCAAGCCTCTTGCTTCCACAATAGAAGCCAAGCTCAGAATTCAGTTCATGAACCATCTAGTTGGACCTAAATTTCTCAGTTTAATCTGATTGTTTTTCTTTGTGTACTGTATCTATGAAGTAATGGCTTTTTAACATGTTCTCTATCAGGTATTGATTGTGACTGATGAGGCAGACCTTCCATACATGAGACCACCTCTTTCTAAGGAACTGTGGTTCTCAGATGACCCCAGTGTGACGGAAACACTGCGTTTCAAACAGTGGAACGGAAAGGAAAGAAGGTGTGTTTAGGTTCCTCCTATTGTGCTTTGTGTTTATTCAACTTAAGTGTCTGTCATCCTTCTGTCTGTCTCACTGTGGCTCCTTTCTTAAGATCTGTCTGACTGTTCTGTCTCAAAATCCGTCTCTGCTGTGATGAGTCAGTCAGACTGTTTTTTCATTACAAAATAAGTCTGTTTCTGTTCTGTTTTCTTGTAGTGGAAATCACTATTCATGTTAGCTATCAGTACTCACTAAACTCTATTATTTGTGACTTGTACTTTTTGCAACATACGTTACAAACCACTGTTGACGCAAAATAAAATTTGCACCATTTCCTGTGCTGCAAATGATTTCTTTTCTCAAGAAAGACCTGCTGGACACAGTGTCTTCACTTTTAACTGGGTATTCTCATAGTGTTTTATTAGTTGATTATAGAAAGAATCATAACGCAAACTGAGTGCATCACGATCAGTTGGGAAAACTATGAGAAAAATGTTCATTTAATGATTTTAATATGTTTTGTATTTATTTTGCAGTATCTACTTCCAGCCCCCATCATTCTACATTAATCCTGAAGAATTGGAAAGTACAGACAATGGGGGAGTGGCTGTTCTTACTGGCAAAAAGGTTTGTTTATGCTTGTTTATATGTTTTTACATTATACAGGTTGAAAAAATTATTTACACCAAAAATAAATTTTTTGTAAATGTATATTGAGACTTTTGACAATAAATGCATGATTTAATCCATTCTAGGTGGTTCACATGGATGTGAGAGGAAACAAAGTCAAATTGGATGATAACACTGAGATTTCATATGACAAGTGTTTGATTGCTACAGGTAAGCCACTTTAAGATGCATCCATTATCTAGCCTGTGGATTAAACTGGGTAGCTAAGCTAATTTTTAACTTTATCTTCAGGTGGCGTGCCAAGAAATCTGCAGGTCATTGAAAGAGCAGGAGATGAGGTGACGAAGAGGACGACTTTGTTCCGCAAGGTCAGTGTTTAGCCACCAGGGGGCAGTAGCTCGGTTTCAGTTTGGCAGTGTCTGACAGATAGGACTCTAGTACTGTACAAAGCTTTACAAGAAAGCCACATTTTGACTGCAGAAGAAATAGTTAAGGTATGACATGATGAGAATATTTAAATTACAATATTTACTCCTCTGAATAGGTTATTCAGAAATGTTGGCCAACAATAAATACCCTTCTTCTAGCAAATTATACAAAACACAACTTCTAAGACTAACCAGCATTAACCCATTTTAAAACCAGGTATCACATATATATTTAATGACATATAATATGATTTCAGTGATGCAGGAAATTCAGGCTCACTGCTCAGTAACTCCAGTGGTATGGAGATATTACACAATATGTGCAACCGTTACTTTTTGTCCACACTTTCTTATGATGTTACTTTTTAAAGAGGCTTTCTTATTATAATTATTATGTCATTACAATCCCTTCACAGGAGTACAGAGAGGTTAACACACTGAAATATGTGTGGCATGTCACTATCAAAAAAAGGAGTAAATTTACATTTTGTTCTCCACAGATTGACGACTTCAAATCATTGGATAAAGTCTCCAGAAATGTCCAGTCCGTCACAATCATTGGAGGTGGCTTCTTGGGCAGCGAGCTGGCCTGTGCCCTTGGCAGGAGATGTAAGATACTGAAAAAGAGGAGAAAATGACAGAATAAACGATACTGATGTTGAACAGAATTCACTTGTTGCTCTGTTGTTTGCTCGCTCATCCTCTTTTCTCTTTTCAGCTACCGAGTCTGGCTTGGAGGTGATACAGATGTACCCTGAGAAAGGCAACATGGGAAAAGTGCTGCCTGAGTATCTGAGCAACTGGACAACACAAAAAGTCAAGAAAGGTTAATGTCTGTTTTGCTTTGTAGCTTGTCTGAACCTCATCAGTAGCAGGAAAAAAGAGATTTTTATTTTTTTTTATCTCCTCATTTTTTCTTTTTTGTTTTCTAGAGGGCGTAAAAGTCATCTCAGAAGCTTTGGTGAAATCTGTGATCTACAAGGATGATAAATTAGAAATCAAACTGAAGGATGGCCGACTGGTAGGTTCAGAGTTCTGCACACGTTCAGTGTAATTCAGGAAATAAATAGAAATAAATTAGTTACTTATTATCTTGTACTTTCCCATGCAGGTGAAAACCGATCACATAGTTGCAGCTGTTGGCCTGGAGCCCAATGTTGACCTTGCAAAGTCTGCAGGTCTGGAGGTGGACTCTGACTTTGGTGGCTTTCGAGTCAATGCAGAGCTGCAAGCCAGGTCCAATATCTGGGTGGTAAGTTAATGATCGTATTGTAGTACTTCAACATGAACATTAAGAACTGTGTGGGAAATATAGAAAATCATTCTGCTCAAAGTCAGTCAGTTAAAAGTACATCCCTCCACCAGTATCATAACAGTTAGAGCTTGAGCTGCATGTCCTGTGTATCCTTGGTTTTGACTGGCTTCAGCAAACAAAGTGCTTGTACACTTTATTCAGTGAAACTGATTGTAGTAGCAGTTTCACTGTTCATGTTAAACCTCATGGGCCAACCTGAGATATATCTCTCCTCCTTTCAGATGCTGAGACTCATAATGAGTGAATTAACTGTCATTGAGTAACAGCTGTTTAGTGATATGTCTCACTCTTACAGATGATCATGGTGTTTTTGCAATTGAACAAACATGTATTTATTTAAACAAAACTCACTTTTAATGAGAGTTAGTCAAAAGATCTAAAATGTCGACTGACTTCAAATAAACTAAAAGAACATAAAAAAATCAACTGTGCTGGATTTTTTAAATATTTAATATGGTTTAGCTTGAAGGTCAAAGTGAGCTGCATAGAAGGTTACATAAGTGTATGATGTACAGAGTTGAACCTTTTTGACTTTCTCAGTCATATCTTTGATTATAGTGCCCTCTTCAGGTAAATTCAGGCCATAGTTCAGACACAATGCACCTCTATAGATGTTGTAGTGTTATGATTTGTGTCTCTTCCTTTGAGCTTAGCGTTGAACCTCTCAATAACCTTTAATTCGGAATAAAATTTGCACATTCTAATCCATGATATTTAATCTCCTCTGTCTTGATATAGGCAGGAGATGCTGCTTGTTTCTACGACATCAGACTGGGCCGCAGGCGGGTGGAGCACCACGATCACGCCGTTGTGAGTGGTAGACTAGCAGGAGAGAACATGACAGGAGCCAGCAAACCCTACTGGCATCAGTCTATGTTCTGGTAGGTATTAGATTACTTCCTGTTTCTTGTCAGTGATGCTAACTCAAGGTTTTCATGGGTCACAAATTCAAACTGTTTTCCGAATGTGAGCTGTTGCTACAGGCCATGAAACCAGTTGGAAGTGGAAATGAAGGAAAATATTTGAGAAAACCAGTCTGAATTGTTGATTGTCCCAGTTCATTAGATTTAAATAAATGGGCACTGGGGCAGCATGTACAGTTCTGTAAATGACTCAGATTTAATCCCTTTAGAAGTCAGATGGACATGCATGATTGCATTCAAGTCTTGAGTACCATTAAGTCCTAAAATATTTAAAATGCCTTCAGAGGACATTGAAATAAGAGCTGCCAGCAGAGGGCTGCATTACTCAGACCGACATTTTTGAATCCCATCATAGATTTACTAAATCTGTTAAAAACATTACTGATATGATCACAAGAGGGAGTTGCCAAAACTTTCAGTACAGTGTGGAATGTAGCCCTCACTACATAGATGAATGCTGTGACTGCATGTTTGTAGCAACTGGTGAAATATGACACACTGCTGACAACGTGGGTTCACTTGAGTCTAAAAAAAAAACAACACAGGACCATGAGTCAGACTATCATGGCTTAGACACCAGCCAGCAGACACAGACAAAACAATATGTCGGTTTCCTTGTGAATGCCGCGGTTGTGTGTCAGAATCAGGCTGATTTGATGCCTCCTTGAGAATTTAGACAGCAAATTCCCTCAAAGACAGTCAATGGTATTGATAGCTTGCATCATTCATCAGTGTTGTATCCACTGATAATCATGAGGATTACAGTGTGTCAGTAAACCAATTATAGGACACACAACAGCTCATTGTTATTCAGCAGCAGTGGTTGGTGAGTTCATTGAAAGGTTGTTAGAGTCCATTTATTTTTAGATTTAACTTGTAAGAATTCCACATCACATTTTTCTCCTCATTGAAAGTTGTTAAGTTTAAAGTCAAATGCCAAATGTTTGGCATTTAAGGTTTATATATATACATACAGTATATACATGCTGTCCTTTTTTAGATGCACAGCACATGACTGCAGACTATTTGTTACTAACATTTCAAACTGTAAAACTAACTAGTTAAACTGAGTCAGAATTTAGGCAATGTAAGTCTGTTGCTCCTGGTGTTGAACTAAAAGGCTCTTAATAAAGTAAAGAGTTTAACAAACATCCCAAAACTCTTAATGAACCACCGTTCTGGATGTTTCTGAATGATACCAAATTTAGTGTGCAGGCTCCCCCCGCATGTAGATCTGCTCAGTTGGCTGTGACATTACTTCAGGTCATCAGCCAGCTTGAAACTCATCAGGTGGCGGTGGGGGCTGTCACTGAGATTCACAGCAGAAGTTTTGACAAGTGCCCCCTCAGTCCTGTTTGTGTGTGTCTAGAACAGAAGCTGTGTGAGGTACACAGACTTACACAGTGTTTGGGAATGTGTTTTGACAGCAAAGTTTGAAAAGCTAGCAGTTGCTGTACTTCACACTGGAGGACAAACTTAAGCAAAACAATTTTTAACAGAAATATGGAGAAGTTTTTGTCTATATTCTAAGAAAATGTAGTTTAAACTCCTCAGCATAAATGACTATATGTGCAGCTGCAGAGTCAACATATTGTAAGATGGCATGAAGGAAAACATGTAATTTGTTTGAAATAAAGTGGGTTTTTTATGATGTTTTTCAGTTCTAAGTAGCACTAAAACAGGAAAAGAATTAGAAAAACGAGAATGAGAAGGTGTCTTGGTCATATTTTCACAATATGTTTTCCAATCTCATGTGGTGTCTTACAGGAGTGACCTGGGTCCTGATGTAGGCTACGAGGCGATTGGGATTGTCGACAGCAGCCTGCCAACAGTAGGAGTGTTTGCCAAAGCCACTGCCAAGGATACACCTAAAGCTGCTACAGAGAAGTCTGGTAAGAGCATTTAACTATCTAGTTAAAAAATTCTTAATCCTATAAAGAAAACAGAAACAGTCAATTTAAGGACCAAGGGTCTGAGCCTTACCCATCCAATGCTCTGCAGGAACTGGGATCCGCTCAGAAAGTGAAACAGAGGATGTAGCCACAAGCCCAGCGGCCTCTTCAACACCCGCCCCCCCTGTGGAGCCACACAAAGACGACTACGGCAAAGGAGTCATCTTCTACCTGAGAGACAAAGTGGTGGTGGGCATTATCCTGTGGAACGTGTTCAACAGAATGCCCGTCGCAAGAAAGGTACTTTATAAAGAGGGTGGATTTGTGTCATTGCACAGTTAAAATAAAGATCTGGGTAATGATAATTGATTTTCCTATCTGTTATTTGCAGATTATCAAGGACGGAGAGGAACATGCGGATCTGAATGAAGTGGCCAAGCTGTTCAACATCCACGAGGATTAAGATGGTGAAGGCCGAGACTCGTTACAGGAGGGGAGTTACGCCTCATGTGAAGACTGAACTTTGGCAGTCATTGCCACTCTCTTTAAGACACGACTGATCATGCGTATGAGGGGGAGGATCAATGTAAATTATGTCATGTCGCTGAAATATTTTCATATTTGGAATTTGATTCCGCTACGCCAGTTTTTGTTTTTTTGGTTGTTGTTTTTTTTCTATTCAGGAGAAATCACTGTCTCATTCTTCTTGCTACCACCACACTTTTTGCTCATGTTTTTTTAAAATCGTGGTCAGTGTGTGATTGTCTATCCGCTTTTCCGCAGCAGGCTGACAATGTTCAGCATGGATTATTGTTGTTTTCCTCTGTGTGATCAGAGCAGCTTGTCGTGAGAAAAGCTGCAATAAAAGCTATTTTTAAATTGGAGTGATCACATTATTTTGCTTCTAGATAGCAGCACTAATAACAGATAAGTTGACCTGCATTCTGAGCTGTGATGGTTGTTAAATTCTGTCCTGAAGCATAATCAATGTGTAAAGCTTGGCAAATTTACCATAGTCATTCATACATGTGAACATAGGGATTGGCCTTTTAAATGGAGTGAGGCGACGTTGAAGCTCTAACTTCGATATAAAACACATAATGTTAATTTAAATGAGAACAGGCAGGCTTGTGTAAAGGGCACCTGACAAGTATAGTTAACAGTATGTAGAAGTACAGTCTAATTAAGTAGATCCAACAGGAAAAAAAAAATTAAAATGAAGTTTGGCCTACTTATCCTGTCTGGAGGTAAAAATGCTCAAGCATGCAGAAACATTGTGTATTTTTCCTGCTGTGGGCTTCTTGTTATTAGTAATGCATTCATGTTTAGTATTCTCACACATTTCTTATCCTATTTGACACTGTGGGCTCTAGAGCGAAGTGTGGAACGGCCTCTCAAGTGTGAGGCAAACATGTGCAGCTATAACGTCCCGTCTCTGTCTTTGACATTAATTCTACATGAGTAAATGGATGAACTGCCTCCTCCTCTGTACGGAGGAATAAACATGAGCTTCTACATTTATATTTGAATTTGTCTGGCGATTTGAAGATGAAATAATTCAGTTAGAAACTCCGGACATCTGTGCTAAATATAAATAATCTCTGGATGCGTACTGATACTAATAGAAACATCATAATCCTCTTTCTACTTTGAATGCAACGACAATCCTCTTGACTTTTTTTTTTTTACCATTCTGCTTTTCCACAACTTTTGTTTTCAATCTACAGTCTTGAAGGATTCTGTGATATTTAGTCTTACATTAGTTGACATGAAGGTCTTGATTTAAATGATCTATAGACGCATTTACACTAGAAGAGTTTTTATACTGGTGATACTGGCATGATTGCCACATTTGTCAACAGTTTATCACTACAACATGAAAGATGTCAGGCTTACTTAAATTGAATGTGAAGTTTCTCAACTTTAAGAAAGTAATCTTAATTCATGGTATTGGAAGAGAGTTTAAATTCACTTCAAATTTGTGGATTTGTGTTTTTTTGTTTTCTTTTATTAACATCATTTTCATTTTATTTTAATGAATTGTATCTAATTTTATTTGTTGGCAAAAAACCTAAACTATAAATCTAAAAACTATGATTCCAATTACAAATATTTCTGCTAATCCGATGCCTTTATGAAGAGCAACATGAGTCCACTCTGCTATGAAAATGCTGCTGTCTCTTTAAATATTCTTGCAGTAATTCCTTGAGCATGCATATGGCCATAAAAAAGTGATAAAGCTTGAAGTCATCCACACAAACACAAGCAGAAAAAAAAAAACCTTCCCTTGGATTTTGAATTATACAGCAGCAGCTTCCTGTATTTTACACCTGCAGAGAGGGAGGGAAGCTCAGCTGAGTCCAGAAGACAGAGCTTGGCTGGAAGAGCAACAACAAGTTCCAAGCATCTACGCTTTCTTTTTCTTTTGGGGTTTTTTTTTTCTTCACATTGGTCTAAAAATCTGTTTCTTTCTACTTACTAAGAATGCACTTGCACATCCTGTGTATGGTGTGGGCTTCATCTGTCATTTTTCTGCAAGGAAGGTACTGTAAGAAATCATTTTAAGTTGTAATTCTGTACATCAGCCTTCCTGGACTTATTTTCTTAGAAGATATTAAAGTGCTGCTGTAATGTTTAAACTGCATGTTCGTTTGACAGTGACAGTGTATTTACTGTATTTAATATGATTTGACACTGTTGACAGTATACAATTATTGATAATAATACAGGAGATCAACTGTGTGCTTCTTTGACCAAAAGGCATGTCAACATTGCTGCTCTTTTAAAGTCTGGAGAATCATGCATAAAATATTTTGTTAAGCAAATCGTGATCTATAATTAAAAGACAGTCCCATTAAGTCAAAAATGTTCATTAACACAAAATGCAGGATTATACTGAATAGATAGAAGAAAAAAAGCTTGTAATTGATTTTAAGTGATGAGTAATTTCACAGATAATTTAAGTATGTGAACTGAGTCTTTGTATAAGGATGTTTAAGAATAATATACTGTATAATAATGTACTGTAAATACTGTGCAGCCTATATGACACATTTCAATTACAAAATGTATGTGATGCCAAATCCTGTAAAACACTCTTCCAGCTAAAATGTTAAATATTGTACATCTTTAGTATAAATTAGATTAAACTTTTCCTGCAAGAAAATTGGAGGTCTTAAGATTCTTTTACAGTAATACTGCAGCTTTTTGGCATGTTGTGTTATGAAGAAAAAACAAGAAAATATCAGTACATCCAAAGGTGGTTGTCCCGTCACCTGGCAGGTCTGTGCTCTGTAAGGAGATGAAGCTCCCCAGCAGGGCAGCCAAGCCCCCCTCTCCATCTGACTTTCTGGACAAACTGATGGGACGCACATCTGGCTACGACGCTCGCATCAGACCCAACTTCAAAGGTAACATAGCGCGCGGCGGGAGGAACTCTGTCAGGACAGGTGTGAGAAAGTGTGCTGCTCGATTTGCATAACAATCTGGGAAGTGAAGTAGCACAAATCATTGACAGATGGGTCAGAAGCGAGAGAAGCTGCAGGCTGTGACGTTTTCACACAGGAGCCTTGTTTTTTTGTCATGTGTTATTGTTTCTATGTTGACCCACAGCCTTAGGTTGTGGTATTTTTACACAGACTTCTTTCAGATCTGTTCGTCAGAAATGTGCATTTACCCTTGCATGTTACCCCGCAGGCCTATTTAAGTCCAATCTTGATCTCTCTTGTGAGTGAAGCCAGCAGATTCTCTTTGACACACTTCCCCCTCAGCCTCTGGGGTGGCACTTTATATATATTTCATACTTGCTCCACATCCTCATCAGTGCATGCTGGGTAAATCCCAGCTGATTATCTATAAATACACTAATGTAACTAAAAGAGAATCAATAAATCATTGCCTCTTAGGAAATGAGTCACTGAAATATTTAAAGTTTCAGTGGTCGACAGATGGACTATACTAATGGGAGCGTACTGGAAATGACAACACAATTTCATGCTGGTTATCTCAGATGAGTCTGTTTATTAGGAAACAGCGTGGCACATTAAGAAGGGAACAGGCAGATGTTATTTTGTATGAACGCTCTGCTCTTTACCTGTTTCAATTCTTTATGTGGTCTACTCAGAGAACATCATCAGTGATATTAGTGTGAACATAATGTGTGATGACAATCTGCTCTTGTCAGGTCCTCCTGTGAATGTCACGTGCAACATATTCATCAACAGCTTCGGATCCATCACTGAAACAACTATGGTGAGATTTTTACTTTATAATTCTCAGTTGTCACATTTGATTTGGATGGTTTAATGGTGATAAATAATTTAAACAATCTGGAGGATACAGCAGGAACATAAACATTTACTTTAATCATCTGACTGTTGGCTCAAACCTGGACTATCTAAATACAGTGTTACCAAATAGCAAAATAGTGACCATTCAATTCAAGCTTCAGGCCAATACATACTATTTAATTACTTAAAAGATACCAATTTTTAGTAGAGTTTTATAATATGGATATAGGTGAGTAAAGGTTTTACACTTTTACACCCCACGTACTGTATCTGTATCACTGTAAATGGACTTCCACTATGGGGTTTAGATTTAAGTTAAAGTTAAAGGTAAAGTTAAAGTTGAGTTAAGTTAAGTAAAGTTGAGTTAAAGTTGCAATACATGACATGCAACCACTAGTTATCGCTCTGTAGCACCAACATCTAAGACCAAAACAAACATGTCATTTACTCAATGAAGTTGGAAAAAAAAGAAAGCTGACTCAGATAAAACTGTCAAAATATGCAGGAAACTATGCATCAAATATGGATCAAGATTGTTAGTGCATAGCCTATTTCTCACCTCAAATGTTTCCAGAAACATATTTTAGTGTACTGTTTAGCTGTAATTAAAGAAAGTTTGTGATGCAGCCGCCATCTTGGAAACGGATGTGGGGGACACAAAGGGACTCACATGCATTAACATGCACACTCACATGCACTAATATGCATGTATTGCCGGTGCGATTACCAAACCAAAGAACAGAGAATTTCAGATAACAACACAAACAAAGGGAGTGTGACTTCATTCACTGCTCAGGTTGCCATTACTCCACTATATCCTTAAATAGCAAATAGTCGTTTGCTGACATCCAGTGAGGCTCAATGTTATTTATGGTAACTTTAAGTTATGTTTAGTTAAGTTAAAAGTCAAGTTAAGGTAAGTTAAGTTTACTTAAGTTAAGTCAAGTTTAATAGTTAAATTACGTTACATTACTACAAGGGAAAAAGTGGTTTTAAACAGTATCCTGTAAGTAAGGACTTCCTCATGCTGCTTTTGCACAATAATAGTGGTCACTATTTTTTTAGGGTGAAAGGGTTTTGATTATTTCTTTCTTTCAGAGTGTGACTTTGATAGGCGAGACCATGAAACAGCTTTCCAGGTGTTGTCTGTAGGAGTCTGTTTCATTTTCATATTACAGTATTGTTCAATATTAGTTTCATATTGTCTCCAAGTTACAGATTTCTATATTCAGCATGTGTCACTCAAAACTTATCAGCACTGGTAGAATATGAGTTCTCTTGAGTTAGCTATCCCTAAACAACGCAGCAAACATTACTCATTGCAACCAGTGTGCAGACCAATGAGTCATCTGTCAATACTTTTATATAGAGTTTGTAACGGTGTTTAAGTTGGTTTAACTTGCTGCCAGTGCAGAGATTTCCTTCCTGGTAGATGCTCATTCATCAGATTCTGTGGTGTTTATTCTTTGTTTGGAGAGGCCATTTGGAGCAAGTGTCATGTCGCGTTAACATACTGTCATTAGATTATGACTAATTTTTGACTGTAAACACCATCTTGTAAGTTAATTGCATAATGTCAGCTATGATTTTCTCATTAAAGTGGAAAACATATCTCTGTCTCAAAGAAGAGACTATCCTTTATTTATGAGGCCCATGGTGAGTGTTTGGGGACGTTTAGAGTTTGGAGGACTCATGCATTTTCTAAACTACCTAAAGGGAAAGGCCATCAAATTTTAATTGATGTATTTATAAGTAGAGTTTGCTGTCGTTCAGATTATGAGCACTTAAATCTGTTGGTGCTAAATTTTCTTTTTTGCTCACAGAGAGTTTGCGTAGGCACAGTGTCACTCACCTGCTGAGAGACTCAGTAGGTTCATTTGTGTCTTGCTTGAGATTTGTTCTTCTTCACTCGATCTTGGCCCTCTCACATCCTATTAAAATGACAACATAATGAGATGCACAGAAAAATGAAAATACTTACAATGTACACGTGTACACTATTGTGTTAGCTGTTAGTTCCCCATATGATTTACATTTCTAATTCTTACAGACCAATTGCTGTGAAATTGTTTACAGATGCTGTGTGGCTGAGCATTTGTTATTTAAGTGCCATTTTAGGAGTCATTAGTTCTAGTATAAAAGCACTTTGACTGAAATTTGTGTGTTGCTATTAACATTGTGTCATTTCATCCCAAAGCATTCATTTAGTCCTGAAATCTCCAGATAATTAATGTCTCCCTATCAGTAATGTGACAGCCATGTGTTATCAAATTGCTACAAAATAGCACAAGTACAATGTTTGTGAATACGTTTGACACAGCTATAATACCTCAATATGATGCCACTACGGCATGAATCCTACTATTGCTACTTGTGGCTATATATTTTATTTCGGTCATTTCTAACTATAACTTGTGTAATTTCTAATTATGACTTAATTCCATACTGTAGGACTACCGGCTCAATGTATTTCTGCGACAGCAGTGGAATGACCCTCGACTGGCATATAAGGAGTATCCAGATGACTCTCTGGACCTGGACCCCTCCATGTTGGACTCCATCTGGAAGCCTGACCTGTTCTTTGCAAATGAAAAGGGAGCAAACTTCCACGAGGTTACCACAGACAACAAACTACTTCGGATATTCCAGAATGGCAACGTCCTCTACAGCATCAGGTGATCCATATCTGAAATGATACACCTGGATGCACTTCTATCAGACATTACAAATCCACATCCATGACTTGTCAAGTTTCTATCTGAATATGAACTTCTGCCTCCATCCAGTTGTAGTCTAAACCTCTACATGTTTGTTTCACTCCAGTTCAGTTCAGTTGTAATTGTATTGTCCAGCCCACACTGTGAGCAAGTTTATGTTCAACAATAACTGCGGGGTAAAACAGAATCAGGTCAGTAAAGTGGCACTAAAGCAGTGGTGAATTGTAGCGTAATGCTAAGAAGTTATAATTAGAATATAAGAAAGAAGAAGCAATGTGGAAGCTCTATTAACAATTCTGTTGAACATGAACTAAATCATCAGTTGCTCCCTTTGGTTACTAAACCTTAGATGTAATTCCTAACCTTAGAGGATCAACCTGAAATGACCACTGATAACATAACTCATGAAGCTAAAATGTGTAAAACAGCAACAGAAACAACAAAAACTACTCACATTTGGCCTCTGGATGACACTGAACCAACATCAATCACTTTCTTCCTCTCTGCAATATTGTGTGAGATGCTTCACTTTGTCCTTGCTGGAATAAAGAAGATGAGGGTATTTAAAATGAGCTGTGACAGACATCATGACTCAACAAAGACAGAGTGGCAGCTACAAAAACTCATCAGTAAAATAATTGCCAGAACCTCTATTGTGGAATGGGTTTTTCTTTTTTAATCTTGATCTCTATCCTGCCATTTTTATTGATGGTGCTGCTGTGTTTTCAGACTATTTTACGTCAAGCCCATTATAAAGGCTGACATGTTGTCGGCTGCACCTGTCAGTCCTTTGTGTGGTTTGTGTGGGAGGTAGTGGAATAGAAAGATGGAAAGGAGGACAGGTGTCAGAAAGGTTAGAGCTGCTTGATGTGACCCTTGATGTAAAGGGGTTTGAGTGACACCTGAGCAAGAGATGGCAGGTGCTCAGAGGTTTAGAAATGTAGGTTACCTAGGCTTCCTCTCACCTGTGTGTCCAATCATGGGTTTGAAACTCCATTTATTTCAATCTGTAATGTGAGAGACATCACTGCATGTGCTGCTGTCTGTTTTCCAGGCTGACGCTTGTCCTCTCCTGTCCCATGGATCTGAAAAACTTCCCCATGGACAGCCAGACATGTACGATGCAGCTCGAAAGCTGTGAGTTCATCTTTCAAAGCTGGGCTTGATATCATGACATACAGATTTTGTTATAAACTAATCACATACCGTAAAACTTTTCTCTATCTCTCTCTAGTTGGCTATACCATGAATGATCTGATTTTTGAATGGCTGGATGTGGGTGCTGTGCAGGTGGCTGATGATCTGATGCTCCCTCAGTTTGTGCTGAAGGAGGAGAAAGGTCTTGGCTACTGCACCAAGCACTACAACACAGGTACATGACATATGACAACCTGCTGGCCAACATCCTCGATAGATACTGTCAATCAACTTCTAATAAGATTGTTAGTTTGTACCTGTATCTCCTCCTGTGGTTAGGTAAATTCACCTGCATTGAGGTTAAATTCTACCTGGAGCGCCAAATGGGCTACTACTTAATCCAGATGTACATACCGAGCCTGCTCACCGTCATCCTGTCCTGGGTGTCATTCTGGATCAACATGGATGCGGCTCCAGCCAGAGTGGGCCTGGGTATCACTACAGTGCTCACCATGACGACGCAGAGCTCTGGCTCAAGGGCCTCCCTGCCAAAGGTTAGACAGTTTGCTAGTTTGCTATTTTTTTATTATAAATTCTAGGATGATTTCAGGAAAAATTGGTCACTGGATTGAATTTGTACATTGGACTTTTCCAATTTAAAAAACAACAATCAAAAAGCCTCCTACAAAATTCATGGCGTAGTTTCCCCATTCACATATGAGAGTAGTTTATTTAAAAACCTGCCTCCATACACCTAACTGCTACTCTACCACAGCCACTAACTGCTGGTGCTAGCTGAAAATGCACCACCCCCAGCCACCCCCAGCCACCCCCAGCATTGTAGTCAGTGTAGGATGGTTAATGTAGACAAGTTAGATTCACCAGGTGTTGTATTTCAACCATGTAATACTTCCTTATGCAGTATGAGATGATATTTGATTGGGCAGGGAAAATGAAGCCACTGATCTTGCTCCACACAATCCCAAATTCCAGTGATGATGCCTTGAGCCCTGATAGGCCTTTAAATGCCATAGAAATGAAAATAAACTATATATACTGGATAATTATTATTATAGATGCAATACCATATAAGCAACATTTTAATGTTGTAGCTGGTCAGTATTAAGCTAATTTTACAGAAATGCAATTATATATTATTAACAGATCCTATGTTTTGTCTGTAAAATTTTTATATATATATATATATATATATATATATATATATATATATATATATATATATATATATATATATATATATATATATATATATATATATATATATATATATATATATAAAGCAGCATTACATCTAAATTCTAAAGTAAAAATCCTCAAAATTGTACTTAATTACCTTACTTGTAATTTATTTACTTTCCACTCCTGAGTAAATATTCCTTCTCAGTCTTTTACTATCAAAAAAGCCACTAACAAGTAATTCTTGAGGGAGTTTGTCGTTCCTTCCTTTGCATACTTCTTCCCTTCATTCACTGCCCATTGAGTGATTTCACTGATTTGATTTTCATGGTTTTTCAGGTGTCCTATGTGAAAGCCATAGACATCTGGATGGCGGTGTGTCTTCTATTCGTGTTTGCTGCACTACTGGAGTATGCGGCCGTTAATTTCGTTTCACGCCAGCACAAGGAGTTCTTCAGACTGAGGAAGAAGCTCAAAGAGCAACAGCGGCAGAGAACCGTGAGTGCAACCCACCCACTCAGGCCCCTCGGGCTGCTGTCACCTGCTATTCCCTTTGCCCAGCTATGCACAAGCTACACAACTCAGCTGCATGTTGCACTCCAGCCAGGAAATGTAGACAGCATTGACCTGTAATTAATTAAAGCCATCACCTTATTCCACTGTTGGTTGAATATTTGTAACGTCTTGCTGGCTCACTTTGGCTCTCATGAGAAGAAGAAAATAGGGGAGACAAAATAGGCCAAACCACCTTTAAATATAAAATATTTCTTGAACAAAGCAGTGTGACAGCTGCTGCAGGACCCATTAATACCTTGTAATATTCATACCACAATACAGAAAACATCTGCATGAATCCTTTGTACTTATTAATTTGCTGAGATCGTGCCTCTGAAATTTGCTCTGACTACATCCTCAAGCTGTCTCACTTTGCATTAATGTCACACATGTATTCACTTTGTAAGAAACAGACAGTGATTACTTGTTAATGTTCATGATTTGAAACATGAAATGCAGAACAGAGGAGTTGTGTCATGGTTGCAAACTGTTTGAGTGATGCGGTCTGTTTGATGAATAAATGTATGTGCTGCTTTTTTGCCCATCAGCAGGGAAGTGGTGAAAGTAAGGTGAAAGGAAGCAACATGTCAGGCAACAATGCTCCTCATGGGAACGTGGCCCAGCAGTGCAGTGCCTGTGCCAGGGTACGCACTGCCGTCTTGTTCAGTTAAACACCAATCATTGGTTCAAAAACAAAAAAAAAAACACACACCAGTTAATGTGATTCTCAATGAAAGCAGGTGGTTATTCTATGCTGTGTTTTTCTTCCAGGAGGAGGAGCTGGCACAGCAGGGTTTACTCTTTCAGAGTTATGGACTTGCACTGTCAACAGGAAGTGCGCCAGAAATGGATGCAACACCAGTCTTTGCTGATTTACCTCCTGGTTTAGGTTTCTACGACATACGCAGGCGCTTTGTGGATCGGGCAAAAAGGATTGATACAATCTCCCGAGCTCTTTTCCCTATGAGTTTCCTCATGTTTAATGTCCTCTACTGGCTTACCTACAAAGTTCTACGACATGAAGATATTCAAGCCCTACTGTGACAACCCAACGACTGAGGACCACACAGATGCTGGATACTTTCATTCTGCTCTCTTCACTGAAACATTTACAGATGGAGAGTCCTCAGCTGAGCCATGCAAAATGTGTTGTGACTGCATGTCCAGTGCCGCTGGGAAATTCCATGACATGGACGAGTCCATCGGTTTCTTTAAATATTTAATACTTACTTCCAAAGAAATGCACTTTTTATTTGCACAGATGCTTTATACATTACACATCAGTGTATGTATGTACAGTTGACATCTTGAGTATATCAGCTCACACTTTTTTGGAAGCATTTCTGTCTGTAAAGTATTTGGACTGCTGCACATTCTTGCCAGACCTTAAAGTGTGCATTAATTTTACTGGTGCCATGGTGAACACTGTTTAGAGCTACACCTTTCATATCACAGAGAGAAATAATATATCACTACAAGCAGGAATTACACTTTGAAAGAGTTGCCACTCTGTTGTGTCTCCCATCTTACCTCTGCTTTATAGGCCTGGGAAATACATTGCTGAAAATATTTTGGGGTTGTTTTTTTTTTGTTTCTTTTGCAGCCTGCAGATGTCTAGGAAAGAATGTCACTTTTTCAATAACATGAATATTTTATCTAACACAGTCTTCTATTCTGTTCTATTAATCTATTCAGTTAGATTTTGAACCACTCCAACAACAAGCCTACCTGTAATGATACCAGGAATAATCTGTTTTTGAAATGTGTTTCAAATTTAAAGTTGTTTAATATCTAAAGAAGTTAATGATACATAGTGCAGAGATTTTTAGACCTCACTGTATATTGATATAATGGTATGTGACACACATAGCCAAATGTTATTTATCTTTTTATTCAAATCCTTCAAAAAGTAACACATTCCATACAAATATAAATAAAAAAAATACATTTTGGCATTATTAGATGCAAACAAGCTCTGGATCACATTAAATTTAATAGAAATAATGATAAATATATCAACAAAAAGGTTTAAAATGTATGTAGGTGCTAACTTGTATCATATTCATCTTCTGGAGTTTAACAAAGCCCAACTAACTTAAACACTGAGAATAATTTGTTTCTGTGTTTGTTTTCTTTAAAATCCCCCCCAGACATGTTGTAAGATATATAAAAAATACTCTGCTTGGAATAATAATAAGTGTCTAATATGTTTTTTCCACCAAAAAAAGAACAATTACCTCATTAAATTCCTTAAAATTACATCTCCTGGTTCTCCCTCATTGAAAAATCCAGAATCTATGACTATGCAAATATTTTCATTTCAACAGCTGGACACAAGATGTATTTCACTAAAAAGTCTATTCTCAGTGTGTGTGCACTGAAGGCACATTTGTGTAAGTTGAACACTGGACCAGGACTGGCTTCCAAACTGGTTGCAATGTCACAAATCCTGCACGTAGGCCCACCTCGTAAACTCAGATTTTCAATGAGCACTGAGAAACTTTCCCCATTCAGTAGATGAAGGTGAAAACAGCCTTCCAGTGTCAAATTCTGCACATACATAATTCTGCTCAGTGAAGCTCAAACATCCAACTGAAGTACCAATAAGTAAAACACATTTTTGAGTGGAGGGGGCACGATGGTGCAGTTAGTACTGTCGCCTCACAGCAAGAGGGTTCTGGGTTTGAACCCACCAGCCAGCTGGGGCTCTTCTGTGTGGAGTTTGCATGTTCTTCCTGTACCTGCGTGGATTCCCTCTGGCTATCCCGGCTTCCTCCCACAGACCAAAAACATGCAGATTAGGTTAAACTTAATTCTAAATTGCATAGGTGTGGTTGCCTGTCTCTATACTACATGTGAGCCCTGTGATTGACTAGCGATCTGTCCAGGGTGTACCCCGCCTCTCATCCAATGTCAGCTGAGATTGGCTCCAGCTCCATAAAGAAAATGGATGGATGGATGGATGGATGAGGGAATGTAAGAAATACATATATCCCTGAAACTCTTTGTTAATTTATGTAAAATAATGAAATTACTAATCAGATATATTGTATCCATTATAGTGTAATCTCTCTTTGGGCTATGATGACAGTTTTTAAAAAGGTCTGTTCATTTTAACCTCAATAATTAAGCCTCTTTTCTAAGAAAACTGTGGAAGCCAATATACTATGGGATTGTGGGTGCTCTGCATGAAGTTGGCATATGCTCCCCTCAAAAAGAGGAGAGCATCCTCAATTCTAACTCTACTTTCATGTGATACTTGTGCAAAATGGCACTGCAATAACCGTTTGCGTTTGCGTTAACATTTTGCTAGATTAGCATTTCAGTGTGCACATGCCTGAAGACTAGCTCCACTGCTAGAAACCTAGTCTCATTTTAAATATAAATCATGTCGTAAAACGAAGCTGTCATATTAATATTTCATTTAAAATGTATAGCTGTCACATGCATATACAGTAGGTGGAGCAGAGCAGGATACATCAGCACTACGAGACTGTATGAAACACACATGGGCTCTTTTATAAATAGCAGTAAAGTAATGATGAAAGGATCCTTGATCCTAAACTGTTAAAGAGTTTGCAGACATCACAAAACAAAACAAGCAATTTGAAGATGCTACCTAGTGCTTTATTAAACTGTGACAGGAAATTTTCTGTATTTAAAAAAAAAACCTTTAATAGACAAATTAATCGAGAAAATAATTGGCAGATTAATTTATAATTCAATTAATTGATAGTCGCAGCCCTAATCACATTTTATCTTGAAAAATACAAAACACATATTTTTCTTAATGATTTGTTCTGTTACATTAAGCTCATCTTTATCAATCACACAACTGTGATTTTTCATCTGTACCAGCTCTTAGTCCAAACTAGAGACATCGACAGAAACTCAAAAACTCCTTAAATGTGGTTGCATTTATACAGAACCTTTGTTTTGACTGCACATGTAATTGCTTGACTCACACTAACAGTACCATGTATACAAAATCAGACTTTGTATCTCTAACCACAAGAGGGGGATGTTGACTATTTTATGTTCCATGTGAGCAATGTTGCACTATATAGCACACTGCCTCACACAGGCCAGATTATACACAGTACAGTTTAAAAGACATGCCTTCTTTCTCAGGCTGAGGTGATGATCTGATGAGATTGACTTTTACATGTGGAACTTAATTTGGCATTTATACTTATGGTGTGATATGAACAAGCCATCCCTTTTTTTCAAATTACGGATTTGTACAGATTTTTGTGGAAATAACTTTATAAATATCTAATATGATAATTACTCTTAATTTATTTTCTTTTTGAGGCTGTGAAGTGTTGCAGGCTCTGCCTGCACTGTGGCTATCACCCAGTGAGAGTGTATTGCTCTAATCAAGCTCAAAACCTAGTAGTGTGCATTTATCCTTTGTTTGACTTGTCAGACAATTAAGCCAGATGCACACATTAAATCATAGGGTGATTTCCACTTACTTAATAATGTCAGAGGACATAATCGTGGTAATGGTAGCCTGGCCCTGACAGACATCTTAATTGGGGGGCAGTTAAGGGAGCAAAATATTGTTTAAATGACATTTAAAGGATGGAAGGAGGGAAAGCATTGAGGAAATACAAAGCAATAGAAAGATTCCACACAAGATATTTAATCCCATGATTACTATACTCTGCCCACTGCTCCATCCAAACACTTACTGAGGATAACTGATGAGACGCATTCTTGATCAATTCATCCTATTTATGTTTTGCAGTTATGGAATTCTTTAAGAATAAGAAATACTTTATTAATCCTGAGGGAAATTTAAGTGTCAGAACAGCACCATCCAGCCACATCACACACAACAATAGAATAAAATAAAATAGTTCAATAGTAAAATAGAAAAGATTATTATTATACATTGTGCAGTAATTATATATACATAGTATATAATAAAATGAGAGTAGTGAAATAGGTTAAAAAAAAAAGTTATTATCCATTGTGCAATGATTATATACATAGTATATAATGAAATATTCGAAAAAATAAAATAAATAATAGTGATATCATGCAGTGCTGGGCAATACGTGGATATTATATTGATATTGTGATATAAGACTAGATCGTCTTAGATTCTGAATACTGTAATATCGTCATATGGCATAAGTGTTGTCTTTTTCTGGTTTTAAAGGCTGCATTACAGTAAAATTATGTTTTATTATTTGTCTTTACCTGCTTAGTCATTATATCCACATTACTGATGACTACTTATAAAAAATCTAATTGTGTGAATATTTTGTGAAAGCACCAATCGTAATCCCTGTAATATTTTGGCAATATCGATATCAAGGTATTTGGTCAAAAATATTGTGATATTTGATTTTGTCCATATCACCCAGCCCTAATATCAAGTTTTTGTTTTTTTGTTTTTTATTTTTTGTTTTTTTGTTTTTGTGGATGTTGGCAGATAGAGGGGGGTTGCAGTAGAATAAAACCCATATTATTTTTATATAATGTGGCATTTGTGATGGGATATAAAAACGAAAAAGACAAGCATATAATAAAAAATATCACAATACACAGGAAAATGGCATGAGCTCAAGTTGAAGTAAGCACTCGACACGACGTGTGGTAAAACAAAACGCTCCCAGATGAATTAGGAGTGTTTGAGGACAGGGGTGTTGTATTTGCAGTGAGTTGGTTTTCCATTTTGGGAGAGAGGGGATCATGGTCTCCCCGGGACCCTCAAACCAACAAAGTGTGTCACCGGCTGGAGACGTGGCAGCGCCTCCGGTCATATGATTTTACTTCATACACGAACCCCACCCCGTTATTGCCCACCCTGGAAATGTGTTAATAACACAACGCTGAAATGACTGGTTTCATCCTCTACGAGATTTTAAAAACTCCTGCAAAATACCCCCCTGCACAACTCTGCACAAACACCAGACAGAGTATATAGTGGCGGTGACCACCCAAAACAGTGCCATTTTTAGACGTTTACTGCTGACGTTTACAGCGGCTTCAAATAGCTTCCGTTTCACTCTGGTAGTGATTGGACTGTTCTGTACTTACCCAGGGAGAGCGAACACATAGTGGTTGAACAAGTCCGACAATCCACACTTCAATGGAGGAACAGCCCAAAGATCGGGCACAAGACAGGCAATATCACCACCACGGAGAGGACAGAAACTCTATTCAACGTACAACCTGTCTAAACAATGATCAGAGCCACTTCCAGCGCCAGCATCAGGAAACGCAGACGAAGAAAACAGGTTGGGCCATCCGGGAAAAGTTAGCTAACGTTTGGCTAGCCTTAGTCAGCTAATGTCAACGAGCCGACTAGCCGTTTGCTAACTAATGTTATCTCCAGCGTGATTGAGGGCTTTATAGTGATTAATTCAAACTACATGCTGTTGCTCGTACTAATTTCAGTGGAGCTACAGCGGGTGAGCAGCTAACTGAGTAGGCCGACAGTTGGGGGGAGAAACCAGCCGTTAACTTAACGTTAGCCAGTCGGCTAGCTGACGCTGCGTGACAGTTGTCGCTGGTGGTGCTTTGACATATCGGGGATTGACCTTGTGCGCCGGTTTCACCAATTTTTCCTCTGCAAATGCAACTAAATCATTTTTTAAAACCGCCCGTAGTGTCATCGTGTGCTGCGAACGTACTAACTGTTACATGTGCATGGCTGTTTCGCCGCCAGTAGTTGCAGATGTGTGTAATTCATTTCAGCATGCTTGTGTCCAGTTCAGGAAAAACGAGCCGGCTCCCGAGCTGCCATTTCCTGTCGGCCATGTTACAACATCCCTGCGAGCTAATGCTATAGTTATATGGCTAGTTAGGGGTTTTTTTTGTACAGCCACGGTACTTTGTCGTCCATTTGCCTACTTGGGTTGCTGCTAGTGTGCGGTAGCTATCTTGTGGCACACCCAGCTACCGGTGCCAGGATGTGTTAACGCCTAACAAGCTGCTGGTTAGTTGACATTAGCTAACGCTAGCCATCCCCTGACAGGCCTGTTGCATGTTTTTCCAGTCAACATGAAGCCACGCAGCAACTAGATGGCCATTTGATAAAAAACATATTTTGCTGCGGCTGAACAGACACTGTAACCATCGTCGCTACGTTTGCTAGCAGCTGTAGTGACATGTTTGTTTGCTATGAAGTGAGAAACTGTCCCCGCTGTGTGCAGAAGCTTGTGTGAGTGTGTCTACAGACATGAGGGGCAGCACCATTGAATGGGAAGCCCCACGTTGACACAGCACTTCCCATGCCTCCATGCAATGCATAGACCTATTTATGGTTCACTGCCAGTCAAATGTATTTCACAAATGCTGCTGTGAACCATCCAACAAGGCTATTTAATGTCATATCAGATATTCTCAAGATAGTTAATCAGCCAACAGTCCAGCATGCATATGACAGTTGTGAATCATATCACATGTTTATAACCACCCACTCAGCTGATCCCAGAATGGAGATACTGTAGTTAGGGCAACACCATGAGCATAAACTAGCAGTAGCATAATATTTTCTCCTATGATTAGATACTTGTCCTGTCTGTCTCACTGTTTAGGATACAAGTTGATGGACAATATTAACTCACATTTGATAACTATGTTAACTATGAACAGAATAAATTGATTCCTTTCAAACTTGTTTTTGGGGTTTGCAAATGAAACAGCAGTTTAATTCTACGTGGATAGCAGAGACATTTTTAATGCTTGATGCGTCTTTATCGTTTTTCAGGCTCTATGACTTCATGGTCCTGCTTTGCTTATCATTGCATCATGGATACAATACCAAACCTTTTACATAGTACCCCAGAATATTTTATGTAAAATCCTTGGATAAATATATTTACCGTAGGGGGTAGGGAAGGGAAGGGAGGGGAGGGAAGGGAGGGGCATTGTTCTGGCAGTCGAAGCAGTGTTTCTATTATTGCAGTATAAACTGATTTTGTTTCCCCTTTCAGGCAATAAAAAAGTAAACATCAGTGAAGAGGAGGGGGAGAAGAATACACATCTGTCTGATACTGTTGGCATGTCGCATCCCCCCAACAGCAATAGTAACAGACACATAAGTAATACAAATGTGAAGCAGAAGTCGACGCAAAAGCTGTACACGACTGTTCCAAAAGTGAGCAGCAAAGGATTGGACCATAAGAAGAATATGGACCTTAAAAATGACAAGGAAAAGGCCTTGGATTTGAATAATCATGAGGGCCAGCCTTTGGATAAGAAAGACTCTGTGTTGCTTCAAAATGGCGTTGATTTTGGAAACTGTGGCTTAATTACAAATGGCTATTCTAGCAAGGACAATGATGGCAGTGGCTCCGAAGGTGGATATACTACTCCGAAGAAACGCAAGGCCAGATGTAACAACGTCAAGAACACTGATAATGTGATAAGAGAAAAGGAGACAGACATGCAGCAGGGCAACACTACACAGGAGCCTGGGGCTTTTAATCTTGAGACAACTGAGAAGGGAGTGACTTCCAGACTTGATGGCTTTAGAGCCGCCCATAAAGTCGAAGCTCAGTCAGCAGCTAGACGGGCTGTTGCCTCAGATGCTTCAGTGGGTGAATCTCAGAGGAAAAACTCTGATGGAAAAACAGTTGGCACCTTTGGTAAAAAGACTGAGGAAAGGCACAAAGCCAAGCTTTCCTCACCTTCAAAAGAGGACTCATGGACTTTGTTCAAGCCCCCTCCAGTATTTCCTGTGGACAATAGCAGTGCTAAAATTGTTCCCAAGATCAGTTATGCAAGTAAAGTAAAAGAGAACCTCAACAAAGTAGCTCAAGGTGGAGGTGAGGCACTGCCTCCACCAGTGAGACTGTCACAGGTCCCTATGTCTGCTATGAAAACTATCACCTCAGCTAGCTTTACTAATGGTCCTGTTTCTGGAAATGGAAACGGCTGCCCATCAGTGGGTACTTTCTTTGCTCCTGCTGCTAGTAGTATTCCACCAGCCCCACCTATCCCAAGTGGCGAGAATGTAGCATCACCTTTGGAAAGTAACTGTAGCTCTACAACCAGTCCTGTAGATGGAGAAGCATATGAGCTTAGAAAGTGTACTCTTTTAATTTACCCTTTAAATATGCAACCTGTGCTCCCTAGTGCTCGTCACCTTGACCCACCGGCTGCTCAGACAAATCAGAAAGCCTTGGTAGACATCTTCCAGAATCCGTGGGGGCTTTCCTTCATCAATGAGCCCAATTTGCGGCCAGAGGGAGGAAGTGGCCAGGTGCCCGCAGAGGACAAGACTACTGTGGTCACACCTCAAAGCGATAGTCAGGCTGTCGCAGCCAAGGCTGCCCAGCCCTGCTTTGAAGCTAGCCCGTCTTTCTTACAGCCAGGCACGTTGGCTCAAGACCCCGAGAAAAGGACTTGCGTCCCTTGCGATGCGTCTAATGCTTGTTCTCCTGCTTGTGTGATGAGTGAGGAGGAGGACAAGCTGCAGCCATGTGGCCAGGAAAAGACAAAAGCTGAGGCTAAGAGTGCAGGTTCTGCTGTGTCTGCCCCCAGTAAAGACAACGGTGCTAAGCCTGCACAGGGCCAGATAACCACAGTGTTGTTTGGCTCATCTAAAGAACAGGCCCACTCTAAAGACATTGGCAGAAGGTGTAGCTCGGGGTCCTTTGATGTTAAAGCTGCTGTCACTTATCACACTAAAGGTAACTTTGATTAATGATCTACTCAATTTATCAAATTATTTATATAACCGTTAAGCTCTGTCAAGTCTCCAGAGAGACCAATTGATGAAACAGTAAGTTCAAAAAATCTGCATTGCATTTCCTGAAAGTGTGTTTCATGATCTATGAATACTGAACTAACATGTTTTTTTTTCCCTCATCAGAAATGGAATTCATTTACAACTTGCAAAAACAAGGTAAACTAAAGTTGTTACTTTTTCTCTTTTTATTGTTATATACGGGTCACTTCACATGGTTCATAATGGTGGGAGATCCTCAGAGCCGGGCCAGCAGTCATATTCATAAATGTGCAGCACTAGTTCACAAGCACATCAGTGTTTTGGTCGTGATCCAAAAGGAATGCAGTTGTGGAGAAACAGAAGAGCTTTTTTGTTTGTTTCTCACTTCAATTAAATTAAAATGACTGAGTGTGACTTACTGCTAATGGATGGTCCTCTGGTGGTACAGTCATTAGCCCAATGATGTTTGGGGCTACATTCACTAAATATCCAACCACAAGCTAGTCACACGATACCCCAGGGCTGGGCGTGGTAAATACTCGTGCCAATCCCATAACTACTTTTGTCGATACGTGACCTTTTGTTTTTTGTTTTTTTCTTAAAGAAAAGAAGCCAAAGTTCTCAAACGTTATACGCTGTCTAAACTGGCAACATTTTGATTTAAATCAGAAACTATCTGATTCGAGATCTAGTAAAAAAAAGAATATTTTTCCATATTGAGGTTAATTACTACTATGGATACCATAATCTACTGTAAATTCTTGAGGCTAATAAATTTGCTAGTTTTTTAATGCATTATGTGCATCTATTTCAGTCACAAATATCTTTACGTCATTGAGACTGATATCGTGTTAAATAATCTAACCCTGTGCCTCCTGTTCTCTCCCTCTGCTCTAGATCCAAAAAGAGTAGTGGTTTATGATGTGACCAAGGATGGACCTGATCAGTGAGGTAGATGGTCTACAGTACTTACCTACTTCTCTTCTGGGTGCTGCGGTTATCTGCCTTGGAAATCATAAATCCTGTCGGATAGATAAAGTGACAACTGTGAAAACATTGATAGTTTAGCATGACAGATTTTCCTTGGAATCTCGGGTGGAATAACAGACTTCGTTGGGGGCATCAGACAAAAAAAAAAAAACACACTTACACATACACACACACACACACTCTGGAGGGATGTTAAAGGAGTGGATTGGTGCCTCTTCAATGTGATGAATGGACACTTGCAACTTTTGGGCTGTGACAGTCATTTCACGGCTCCGTAGGGATGATGTTCGGGAGTTCAACAAAAAGAAGGTGTCATAAACTGCACCTGCTAAGCCTTTATCCTGTTGAACTGTGGCAGCCGTCGGTCTAACTATGGGATGCCTCAGTCATTTTCTTTCTTCACGCATTCAAATGAGTTCATTGTAGATATGTTAGACGTTATACATACACATCTGTGTGCAAGCTTGAATTCATCGTGAACGAAAGGAGAACACACTTTTGAAAAGAATGCCTTGAAGTCGTGGAATAAAGATCTTCGGAGTCCTGTTAAACTGTAAGTTAAGTGGAAGCTCGTAGGTAAGGCCCCCCCCCCCCCCCCCCCCCCCCCCTCATCCAGGAAGGGAGAACCTTGTCTTAAATCCGTAGGGGCAAAATCAAGAGCCCAGAAATTAAATGCTTGTTGGTTTTTTTTTTTTTGTTTTTTTTCTTTTTATACTGTTTTTCGTCTGACCTAACGCGAGTGTTATCTGCACTGCAGTACGACCCCAGAGCACAGGTACAGAAGTGCCCAATTTGAAGGAAAGCCACGCCCCTTCATTACATAGTTTATTACAGGTGTGTGAAAGATATTAAAACCAGGTCTCCGTTAAATCTCAAAAAGCTTTTCATACATTTCATGTAGATTGTTATGAGGTCAGCACAGACTGTTCTTCAATTCAGATTCATTTACCTGCTAAAATATGAATCCTATGTTTAGGAGTAAACTGAGTGACTAACTGTAAAGCAAGACATGGCTTCCAATAAGGTCTTTGTGCTCTTTGTTCAAGCAGCAAGGCTCAAGATGTCCGTACAGATTATTTTGCCTGCATTTCTGTTGAAAGGAAAAAAAAAAAAAAGGTTCAATTCCTCTTGTCAAAGGAACGTGTGTTGCATTTTTACAACTTTGTTTTGTTTTGTTTTGTTTTCTGACTCAGCATTTTTTTTACTTTTCTGTCATATGGCATTTTATTTCTTGCATGTTTACTGGTGGAAAATGAATGAGTCAGACGTCACTGTTCATCGCCACACAAAGATAACAGAAACACAACAATCGCAATACTAATCTAGGGTCCCCGACTAGCCACTTTGTCAAACTGTGTTGAAATGTGAAGATGAGTTGTACTATTATGTTTGTGTTGTGGGTAACATTTTGCAAATCAGTGTGCAATAACACCGTGTGATCCATACAGTGTGTGAAATGGGTTATATGGAGCTACAGAAATCATCACCCAAGATGCTGGTGCGGCCTGCAGTTCATTTTGTTCGTTCACAAAAAAAAAAAAAAATGTTAAAGGTGTGTTTTTTTTTTTCCATTTGTTGCACAAACCCCTTTTTGCAAACTTTCACGTGGTTGGTGCAAAACAAGCTCACGGTGAAAGATCTAATTAAGTCTAGGGAGCCCAAATTTAGCTAACTGCTAACTGGCCAGCTGTGACATCACTTTCTTTACCATCTCCAAATCAGGATTGGTTTATTCAACATAACGAAGGAAACTCCGGGTTTCTTTTGTCTAGAAGATATGATTTGGTTAATGTGTGGATTAATAGCACTTTATGTAAACTAATTGCTTTTATCTTTTAATTACTAGAGAGATCTATATGTACTGACAAGAAATACTCCTTGAAAGAATGGCTCTGGGCTGTTACTTTTCAGAAAAAAAAAATAAGTTGATAAATACAGAATTATTAAATGTAACTCAGGTAGTGTTGATAAAGCCATGACTATGTTAAATATTGTTTTTTGCCAAACGGCCCCTGTCATGTTCTCAAATTGGAATTGAAGTCTTATTATAGAGTCTCATATGTTTGTGACTAAACACCAAATAATTAGTTTTGAGGAAACTGTTGTGGCATGCAAGGTGCTGTCATTGATCATTTTGGGCTCTAAACATATGACGTTTCCTGTTTATTATCACCCTCTTTTTAAAAAAAAAAACAAACAAAAAAAAAGCACATTGCTCCATGCGCTGTTTTCTCTGTAAGCTAGACTGTAACCTTCTTGCAATCTGTAAATGGTTCATTTTCTCCCTCATGTGTTCATAGTGAAGCACCTCTTGATTTATAATTTCTGAACGTCAGGTGGGGTAGCTACAATCCGGGCATGAGCTTTTCAAGTACACTTCTTTCCACTGTGTCCTGATTAGGCAGCGCTGCAGCGTGCACTTGTACGCAGAGAGGGAACGTCGTAACTGCAGCCGTGTTTTGTTTTTTGTTTTTTTCTTTTGTTCTTTTTTTTTTTTTTTAATTTTGTTTGTGTGTGTGTGTGTTTGTGTATACAAGTTGTCTTGACATTTTAACTTTCTGTGTCTAATCTCAGCTGTCTGGTATTTTTAAAATGCTTTGTTTTGGCTTCCATTGTGCATCATGTGACTGATGAGTGAATCATCAGATGCTGCCGTCTGAATGAGAACAGTTGTGCCGTATCTGGTCGATGAGGAAGCAAGGTCGTTTGAGGGGATGTTAGACTGACGGTGTGGGTGTGTGTGTATGTGTGGGTGTGTGTGTGTGTGTGTGTGTGTCAGAGCTTGTGGATATTGACATTTAATCCGGCATAAAGTTTCACAAAACTCTCAATTTAATTTCCTCCAATTGCCCATAATCCATAGACAAAGTGACATAATCAGGTTCCCATATGGTGAATGCCAAATCAAGGCTGAAAGTGTTATCAGCGGGCAGTGATGCATCTTTAGGCTTCTAAATGTAAAACAGGGTGATCAAAACGAGTAGTAAGAGATGTTACTGTAGTCTTACGATGAATACCTTTTTGTCTTTGTTTTTTTTTTTTTTTATTATTTTGTCTTGTATTATTAAGAGGATGGTCCTGGTACAGGGAAATGAGATCTATCCTCCTACCCCGAGGCTCCTCTTTCAAGCACTTAATACAGCAAAAGGCTATGTTGAATATGCATTTATAAAGAGTAAAACTATTAGCATTGTAGCCTGCAAACCAAAAACAGGTTCTTGAAGCTGAGTATATGGTAAATCAGTGATTGGGGAGGGGGGTAGGGAGGGGGGTAGGGAGGGGGAGGGGGGGGTTTGAGTGACTGACTCTCGGTGTGCTTCGCGTTGAGAAAGAAAAAAGCCTGATCATGTGGAGTTTATGTCTCCACCCCTCAGGATGTGCAATCACCTCAAGGATGCTGATGCAGGCTTCCAGGCTGCGAGTGACGAGTTCGGCCTCGTCGTTTTGTGGGTGTGTGTGTGTGCGTGTGTGTGTGTGTGTGTGTAGCGAGTTCTTCCTATTATATGCAAGTTCCTTGTATATTTCAACCCCCTCCCCCTGTTGTTTCATGTTCAGGTGCCTGTGTGAGAAAAAAAAACAAACTTTTACAGCAATTTTGATTGTTTAAAATCTGCTTCCAGCATATATCCGTGCCATTTTTGTTCTTTTTTTTTTTCTTTTTTTTTTTTTTTTGTAACATTTGCAATGCTGTTTAAGTTTTCTTACAGCTAATCCTAATTTCTTCTGTTTAAGTGACATGGACGCAGCTGAAAGCGACGAGCATTTTATGTTTTGTTTTGTTTTGGTTGTTTTTTTTTGTTTTGTTTTTTAGTAGGTTTTGAAATTTTCATTGGCTTGTGTAAAGACTTGTGTGACCTAAAGCCAAAATCAGTTTGAATGGGACGGATGACAACTGCTTGCTGGTTTATACTGATGGCAGTCCATTGTCAAGTTAATGTCTGAAGTAGCACATAATTAATTTGAACTGATTTAACAAATTAATATTTTAACATATGTTTTAAAAAAAAAAAAAAACGTTTTTATTTTTGTTTATGTTTTGAATTATAACCTAATTTATCCATAGATGCACAAGTAGGATGAGACTAAAAGGAATAAATGATACAGAGAATCACGATGTCTCCACTTTTTGAGTTATAGATGATTTAGTTATTGATTAAGGCTGATGTAGACCTATCCCCCCCCGCCCCCCAATGTTAATATATTTGAAGTTGCTCTTTTCCAGCAGATTTTATACAAATTACTTTAACGTGTTTCTTCAAATAGTTGTGATGGAGTAATGAGCATTGAAATACACTGCATCCAGAGTTCCTCTTAATATATTTTTTATTTGTAGTGTTGTTGATCATGTTGTGAGGGGGAGGGAGGTATTAACGTGCAGTTCAACAACTCTGAATCTGCTTTCGCCAAAGGTACACTACTCAGATATTCAGCTACTGAATGCAGACGCAAGGGGGGCAGGGGGATGTTGTTGTTGATGATGATGATGATGATGATGATGATGATGTCATAACCAGCTTCCTGACATCGCGCTGGGTTTGGAGGAGTTTCTAGTGAAGAGAAGTCACTACTGTAGCAGCTGAATGTCACGTTGAGCGTGTTATACGATGTGTGTGTGTGAGAGAGGAGAAATCTAAAAGATAAAACACCGAAAGTGCTGCTTCTTCATCCAGTAATCAATAGTCTGTAATGGGAAATGCTGGACTTGGTGTTTGTGGTCGACTTTAAAAAAAAAAAAAAAAAAACTGTCCCTCCTTTTAAACTGTCATTGCCTCTTGTGGAAATGTTTTAATTTAGGGGGCTATTTTTGTTTTTTTTGTTTTTTTTTTTGTTTTATCAATGACACCTGAGAGGTACAGTGTTTCTGATCCCACGCAAGGAGTCAAGTATAAACGGGCAACATGTGTCTTTGCAGGATTCTGTACCAACGGTCATGAAAAGAGGTGATGTGTTGTGCCGAGTCATCTTTGTTTTGTTTCTCTGTGTCATCTCAAATGGCTGTTGTGCTTGTTGATGCTTTTTTTTTTTTTTTTCTTCGTCTGCTCCTCCTTCTATCACTTTTACACCTCTTGCCCCCCCTAAAATATGAGGCAATAGTGTTTCTTTCTCAAATGTCTTACAGGTTGACATTTAAGTTTTTAAGTGAGCAGTCTGGTTATTTAATTTTTTGTTTTGAATTTAACAAGTGTCACATTACAATGTTCTTTTTTTTTTTCAAAGCATGATAATAACCCTCAAATTCCAAACAATGTAATAGATTCAATAAAAAAAAAAAAACCTCCAGTGTTCACAATTTTAGTTTCCATTAAAATGTCAAATTTTCATGAAGAATTCAGTGTTTTTTATGTGTCTCTGTTACTGATATTCCTGCTGTCTGATGTTGGTTGTGCTGGGAAAGTTGTCACATGCTTGCAGCACAGTGATCTCACCGATTCTCTTCATCTACCGACAGCGTGCTGGCAGCTGTGGCAAATCATCTTTATAACGTGTATTACTTCCAATAAGTGGAATAACATAAATCTCTTACATTCACACATTTAGCTCAGGGCAGAAATGAGCTGCAAGGCAGAAGGTGAACACTCGTTTTTCGTGTACACTTCTGTGCACCGTTAGCACCTTTTCCCAGATATACTGTCTGATAATGTAAGTATAATAAGTATTTAAGAACACAAAAATAACAAAGTCTTCAAGAAAAAAGCCTCAAGATCAAGTAATAAAGCAGGAGCCACCTTAAGACCTGCATCATGTTGGTTGATATTGTGCTTGAGCAGTGCATATTTCCAAATAGATTTTTCAATTAAGTTAGTACAAACCACTTTAGACATACATGCCTGGGGCTTTTTAGGGCTCTGGAGTTCTGGGGCCCTGGGGCAGTTACACTCATTGCCTGGTTGGTAATTCAGCCCTGACATTTATGATTATCAATGATAAATATGTAACAGTAGAATCTTAACTATGCAAAGAGGAGCTCGTGTTGCATACTAATTTCTTTAGTGTCTTCATTTTTAATTTGGCAGGAAGTGTGGTTTCAAAAGACATAATGTCAAACATAACCCAGATCATTCGTCGGGTCTCACTGAGGAAAATGTTTGGGTAGTGCTGGGCAGTAGTGGAAGAAGTATTCAGATCCTTTACTTAAGTAAAATCACCATTACAGCAATGTAAAATTACTCCATTACAAGTAAAAGTCCTGCATGAAAAGTCCCTCTTATGTAAAAGTAAATGAGTATTAGCAGCAAAATGTATTGCAGTAAAAGTAGCGGTTTGGTCCCTCTGACTGATATATTATTACATATGACATCATTAGATTATTAATACTGAAGCATCAGTGTGTGAGCAGCATGTTACTGTTGTAGCTGCTGGAGGTGGAGCTAGTTTCAACTACTTTATATACAGTTAGCTACATAGGGATCAGGCCCCTCCAAAGGGTCACCAGATAAATCTGAGGGGTCGTGAGATGATTAATGGGAGAGGAAAGAAGAAAAAACAAAGTTCTGATTCACTCATGTTTTTAGTTTTTGGACTGTGGACTGCGGTTTTTGCTTTGTTTTGTGACATTTTTAATATATAATTGTATCTCTTTTGAGGTTGAACAGTTAAAATGAAACCATGTGAGAAATTTAGAGGGAAAAATCATTTGGTGGAGCTGTTAACAACTCATAGACATCTGAAATGTGACCCCAACAAGCCAAAAAGGTTGTAAACCACTGGTTTCATCTTTAACAATGTATTGTATGTTAAAAGCTTGTTAATTATCCATTGTGTCAAATTTTCATTATTCATGTACAGAAAGTACAATATTTCCCTCTGAAATGTAGTGGAGTGGACATATAAGGTAGCATAAAATGAAAATACTCAAGTAAAGTACAAGTACCTGAAAATTGTACTTAACTTGAGTAAACGTACTTAATTACTTTCCACCACTGGTGGTGAGATTTCATTGCTTTGGCATTTTATGATCATCTAGAATAAACAACACTAAACTCAAATCAGATTTAGCCCATAAATGCAGCTTCTCTGGAAAAAAAAAAAGTTACTCAACTAATCAAAAAGTCATAAATAATGTTTTTGGTCACAAACAGCAACAAAAATTACACTTCAGACCGCACACATCTGTTTACTGGCAGTCCTCTCTGCTTTTGACAGCATATGTTAGAAGATGTTCCCGCTCAGTGATGGATGTGTTCATAGTCACTTTGTGTTCAGACAGGCTGCTGGAGCAAGGACAGCATTAGTAAAAAGCCATGTGGTCGTAGTGAGCTCAGCTTGATCAAAAGGCGTTGAGGGAGCTGCATCATCACTGAGCAGAGGTGCTGATTGTTGTTCAAAAGCGCCCCCTTGTGGATAAAAGATTAGCATACCGGCTGAATCACTACAAAGCTGAAGAGACGTCGGTTTAATCATCATAAGCAGAAGCCTTATAACTCAATTCTGATTGAATCTGCTCCAACAACTGCTTCAAATATTTAAAAAAGTTACAAGTTCTTAAGTTTAAAAAATATGCTATTAGTAGTATTTGAAAATAAATTGCAGTATTAAGTTAAATTCAACATTAACTTTGGCGTAGATCATATGTAGATGTTTTTACCATATTTCTAATGTATCTAAATGGATTAATCTGATGAGTTTCATGTTTATTTTATTGCTTCCTTTGATTTAGGACTGTCGTGTACTGAATTCAAACATCACCCACTTCTTTCACTTTAAACCTGAAATGTTTTTGGCAACTAGTAGGGGGTTAAATCTTTGAGTATCTTGAGTACTGTGATGACACTGCAGGTGGTGTATTTTCACCACACACACGTCTACGCACATGTTTCCAGTCTGTCCATGGGATTGAACCTGTGTTTACTGCCACCCCCCTCAATTTTACCTTGATTACTCCGTACTTCATGGAGGCCACATGGGGTTTGGTGGTTAGTGTGCTGGCACTTAGAGAGATTGTCCGAGGTGCTGGAAGGTCACTAAAAGGTTTGATCTTTGTGTCAACAATTCATCTCTGCTGAGGTGTTTCTGAACAAGATGCTGAACTCCTCGTCCCTCCAGGACTGCTGCAAAAAGGACGAGCAGGGTGACAAGCAAAGACAACAATGTCCTTAAAGAGGTACAGAGGTGCCCCAGAATAAAAACTACTAAATGTTGTTTAACTGCCACCAGGATGTTTATCCGCATCTGCTGAATTTGTCTGAAAAGTCCCTGCATCTGTGGTATATATGAAAAATTCAGGACATGAACTTCCCCTCCAACACCAATACCAAAGTTACAATGATATAAACCTTTTAAAAACTACATGTAATTTAGTCAATTTGGCTTTGACAGATTTATTTCAATATTCGAACTCCAAGCAGCTTTGTTTCCACTGTTAGTTAAAATGACATCCTGTAAACCTTGAAAGTTGATTGAATATTGATATTTATGCATATAGATACATATAGTACTGTACTGTAAGATATCAGTTTGAGACAACTTAATGTTCACTGTCTTTGAATTTGAAATACAAATCAGTCACATGACCATATCTAATCTGACTCCATCCTTCAGTATTTTAGTGACCATCTCTTCCTGACCCATCATGTGTAGGCTACACTTATGGGCCATCATTCTCCATCTGTGACATAGATCCATTACTGCGTTTATGGTAGAAACCATGACAGAGAAAACTGAAGCAACATGCACAGTAAACAGTAAAGAAGATTCTCCAAAACCACTGCAGGAGAAAATATCTACTTAAATATAATTAAGTGACAAAAAAGTACAAGAAATCATTTGAAATAATTAAAAACAAAAAAAACACAAACACATAAAGTACAGACCCATCAGAGATATTATATAGAAAATGTTAAAAATTAAATGGTTAGCTCAAATAAAGTCTATATAACTTTATTTTGATCCACAGGATGAAGGTATCTTATTGAAAATACATTTACATTCTTTGAATCAGTCATTTCACACTTGCTGTATGGCACAGAATGTCGAATGTATCAGTTTCTCTAAATCTGTGTGTAACTGTGCATCTATTATCAGGCCTGATGTTTGTGCGACATTGTTCAATAATCCGTGGTTTTATTCCTCTGCGGCTTCTGGTTTGGTTTTATAAGTCACAGTGGCAGAAAGATGATATGACATTTCTCAGGTCAAGAATTGTTTTATAGAAGAGTTTTTCTATTGAAAGCCCTCACATATTTTGATGAGTCCTTACATGCTGTTCATTCTTAACAGGGACAGAAACCAGGAGCAGTGTATCATCTGAGTGCATCTCCTGCTTTCTGGTATGAATATATCAGCTCTGACCAGATTGTCCCTGACATTTAGTGATCTGTGACGATCACCATAAACCATAAATCATCAAATGTCAGCGTCAGAGTTTGCAACTTTTCTGCTCTGTACATCATAGTTCAGAGAACAAATACTGCACATCCGGTCCTAGTGTTCGCCCTCAGCCTTAAACACTGAACCCTCACTGGCTTTAATTAACATCACCTGCGTGCTCAGCGAAAATGTGTGAGTGCAGGAAGGTACAAGGGCTCAAAATGCTTTACAAGGAATGGAGCAGGAGGTTGTGAAATCACAATGTACCAGGGGTTCATGTTTCAGAGTTAAGTCAATAAAGTGGAGTGTTAAAAGTTCAGTCTACAATGTATGAATTTATACTCAAGAAACACACATCTTCCTATTATTCTGGTATGCTTTCAGGATGTCCAGCAGGGCATTCAGAGCTGCATCATGTAAATGATTTAATTTTATATGGGAAAGATACATAGACAAATGTATAATATAATTTATTTTTGGAACATTTCCCAGAAGTGAGTTTCATGTGCACCGAAAATATGTTCCTCTGGCCGACCTCTGCACTGAATTCAGTTCAACTAGGACCTGAAGAAGAAATCCATTAAATAAGCATTAATACAAGATTTTAATTGACTCTGGTTTATGAACAAATAGCTTCATTAGCCTCAGCTGTACTTTGTGTTTAGTGCTAACTTTCTGAAATAAAATGGTGAACAAGCTAAACATTATACCTGTATCATGTTGTTATTGTGAGCATGTTAGCATTTAGCTAAAGCACTGCTCTGCCTATAAGTACAGTCAGAGTATAAAGAGGTGTCTGTATACTGTTAGACTTGTTTTTACACCAGCTCTGTTGACTGTTATTCTGAACATGGATATTTTTTTGTAAGTAATAGCCTATTATTTTTCAAATCAATCATACATTTTACAAAGAAAAAAATAAGTAGCTGGTGACTGTACAAATTCTAGTGTAGGAAGAAAAGGTATTTAAAATCAGTGTATTTCTCACAAGTCCATAGTGTGACAAATAACTTGAGATTTCACAAAAATCAACTAATATCTGATAAAAACCTTTGCATGACAGTGTCCAGCAGGGTGTGCAGATATAATGTTGTATGGGAAAGCTACTTCATTTTTGGAACATTTCCCAGAGGTGACTTTCACTTGCAAAGATATCTTCCTCTGGCCGACCTCTGCACTGAATTCAGGTGAGATACCAACTAGGATGCCACCTAGAGTATAAATACTTTAAACAAATGCAAGAATTAATACAATTAATTGATTATATGGTATTGATTTTAATTTGTCCAGTACTCTGGTTTATGATGAAATATCTTCATCAGCTTCAGCTGTACTTTGCGTTTAGTGGTAATTAGTAAATGTACATATAAGATGGTGAACATGTTAGACATTATACCTGCTAAACATGTTGGAAAGCTGAAGTTAGCATTTAGCGTGGCTGCTATTGTGAAGACATTTTTTCAGTAAGTAGTATTATTTTTTAATTAGATGATACATTTTACAAACCAAAAAAGTAAGTATAGGTGACTTTCCAAAATTTAGTGTAGGAAGAAAGTTATTTGTAAGAAAACAAACCCCAAGATGAAACACCTGTAACTTTGGTCAAACCACAAAATATCAGCTACTGTATGAAGCTGAACAACATGACAGATTTATATTGTTCCTGCAATGTAAACAGACCATTTTACTGTGAACTACAAAGCAGTGTTTAGGAGGAGATACATGCGTGAATCCTTATTATGGCTCACTGGAATCCACAGGTCACAGCGTCTCTTTAGTTCTGCACCAAAGAGATTCATATTTAGATTACTGAAATCACACATGACACAGTCCAGCTGCTATGATGCCACCGAAACTCAAAATATATAAAACAGTGTTGCCTCAAGACCAGGCCAAGTGCAGCTGTCCTGCTGATGATTTCTTTTTGGTCATCAGTAATAATGTCTGTGCAAACTGCTGCATATTGTTTGCTGCTAGGTGGAATTAAGCTTTGTGTGCTGGTGGGCTGCTGTGGAGGAAGGGGGGCATTTTGTGTGATATGGGCCATTGACTGCTTTTCCATAGCTCAGGAACAATAATGAGATTTTTTTTTTCCTGAATATCAGTGCCGCCATTCAGCGCACTGATTGTGTTTATGAAATTGTGCATACATCTCTCAATGCTGCAGCAGGGGAAGGGAAAGCTATTTTCAAAACATTAGCAAATTGTTTTCTGTTATTGTGCAGAGATTGATAAGAGTATGTGTTGTCTAAACACACACACGCACGCAAACACACACACACACACACACACACACACACGCACACACAAGATAAAAAAACATAAAAAAGCAAAAGCATGCTGCTGTGGCTTGGAGTTGCCTACTGTTCTTTCCAACCACAAAATAGAAAAAAAACATCAACTATATTACTTTTCCTTCATTCTGCCATCAAGCTGTAATTATCTTTGAAATATTATTATTATTTTGGGATAGTGCAATGTAATTTACTATTATGGATCATTTAAGTACTTCTAAACTGCAGTTTATGTGGTTGCTGATATTTATTTTTATTTTATGTCATTATGTATTTGATGTCATGTGTATTATTTTATTGCTGTAATGCTTAACAAATTTCTACTGGTAAGAAAGAGAAATGACCTTGAGCTTGACCTTGCCTCAGAAATCTCTCTCTGCTTCTTTCCAGCATTTTTCTCACAAGCAGATATTGTGAGATTTCACACAGACCACCTTTTATCTGATAAAAACCTTTGCACGACAGTGTTAACCAATGAAAATGCTTTTGTTCTATTCATGCATGATAAGTCACAGCTCTCATTAATGTCTTAAGAGGCAGCTAAACTGATTTTTTGAGCTTTTCACAGCGTTGAAAAAGCATGGTAATTGTTGTATCATAACAGCAATACTTTGTAGACACTTTTTAATGATACCACATCACAACTGGATTACACTGCATTGTGATGTGGCTCTTTGTTGACACTGCCTGCTGATATTAGATGTGTTGGGCCCCTTTTAGGCCATTTCTCTGTCTGCGTTTTTAAATTTACCATAAATCCTACAAATACAGCATGAAGGCTGTTAAACTCAACAAATAATTCTGTAGTCTGTATGGCTTTTTTGGTTTGTGTTTTTTAGTTTAATACAACCAATTAACATGAATTAACTTCAAGCCTTTATTTTTTTATTCCAGAACCAGAAACCATGGATTACCAAAACCATCCGGGATGCCATAAACACACACACTGCAGCCTACAATTTAGGGCTGCAGTCCAGAAACATGGACAATTATAAAACAGCATACAATGTAAGAAGAGCAGTAAAGGGGGCAAAAAGGGGCTACGGGAAGGAAAATGGAACTACAATTCCAGGAGGGCAACCCCACAAGCATGTGGCAAGGTCTAAGAACTGTGACAGATTACAAGCCTGCTCCCTCCTCCTTGTCAAGTGCTGATGCGTCTCTAGCAAGTGAGCTAAACAACTTTTATGCTTGCTTTGAGGCTTTCGGCAGTCAGCAAGCAGAAACAGCTGAAGCAGAGATTAATTGATGGGTGGGTGCACCTTTCACACCGATCACCCTTTCTAAGCATGACGTCAGGAGGGCTTTCAAGCATGTGAACACCAAGAAAGCAGTAGGACCATACGGTATCAGTGGGCGAGTTCTCAAACCATGTATTGACCAACAATGATATTCAACCTGTCCCTGGCTCAGTCTGTCATTCCCATGTGGTTCAAGAAGTCCACCATCATTCCTGTACCCAAGAAAAAAAGACCAGCCTGCCTGAATGACTACCGCCCAATGGCACTCACCTCTGTAGTGATGAAGTGCTTTGAACAGCTGGTCAAGGATTACATCTGCTCCTGACTACCCAGCACATTGGACCCACCACAGTTTGCCTACCATCCCAACTGATCAATGGAAGACACCATAGCACACATCCTCCACACCACCCTATCTCACCTGGACAAGAAAGGGAGCTGTGTGAGATTACTGTTCATTGACTAAAGTTCAGCGTTTAACACCATAGCTCCCTCAGGCTTGACACAGAGCTCAAGGACCTGGGATTTAACACCTCACTATGCATGTGGATCCTTGACTTCCTGATGGTCAGACCCCAGGTGGTGAGGGTAGGTGGACACAGCTATTCTACCCTCATCCTTAACACTGGAGCACCCCAGGGCTGCGTTTTGGGCCCCCTGCTATACTCCTTGTACACACACAACTGTGTAACCACTTTCCACTCTAACATCATTATCAAGTTTGCTGATGATACAGCTGTGGTGTGCCTCATCACAGATAACAATGAAAAGGTCTACCTGTAGGAAGTAGACGACATGACCCACTGGTGTCAGGACAACAACCTACTCCTGAATGTCAGCAAGACTATGGAGCCGATAGTGGACTTTGGGAAGAAGCAGGGAAGGAAGTACGCCCCCTTTAATATCAACGAGTCTTTGGTGGAGAGAGTGGACAGCTTTAAAAACCTTGGTGTCCACATCACCGAAGGTCTGACCTGGGCGCTGCATGCTGACATAGTGGTGAGAAAGGCAAGACAGAGACTGTCTCAGCTCATATGCTTGAGGGAATTCCGTGTATCCCCTCAAATACTGAGGAATTCCTACCACTGCACTAACAACAGTGTATTGACGGGGAACATCACTGCTTGGTATGGAAACAGCACTGAACAGGGCTGCAAGGCTCTGCAAAGAGTGGTTTGTGCAGCTGAACATACAATAGGCGGTGCTCTACCCTGCCTAAAGGATATTTACACTAGGAGCTGCAAGAATAAGGCTAGGAGAATCATTAAGGATCCCAACCACCCAGATAACAGCCTTTTCTCCCTGCTGCGGTTGGGAATAAGGTATCGGATGCACTCAGAGGCTCAGGAAGAGTCTCTACCCCCCAGCCACTAGGATCTCCCCCAAACACACACACACACACACACACACACACATGCACACGCACACCCCTTCCCCCCAACCCCCTGAAATTTCTCTAGGTAGGTTTTTTTTTTTTTTTAAACTACAGGCTAGAAAATTAGCTTTAAATCTAGAAATTTGCAGCACCTGGATAAGTAATCATTAAGTCATTGGTAATGATCCTATCAACAGTAATACTCTCTCCCCACTTGGCATTTAGGTTGTGTTTTTGCTCTGTCCTCCAGTAATAATTGACACTCTTACCTGCCTCTACAGTCTGCTGCTCACTAGTTTGCTCTAAGGCAGCTATTGATTCTGGAGCATCAGATCCATGAAGACAATGATGATGAACAATGAACAGACAGCTGCATCCTCTGTGATCTGGGCCAAAACTGATGGCCTTTGTAAGCATGTAATGCCTCATCTGGCAGATAATATGAGAGAAGAGAGACACAATATGTGGATTTTCTGAGTCAGTTAGCTCATGGCCTCCTCTGCTTTTCATGCTGTTGGGTACACACAGCTCAGAAGTCTAATCAGTGAGACTGTAATTGCTTTGATTTTAAAAGAAAGTGTATGTTTCTTTTCTATAAGCGGCTGAGTCACCTGTCTGCATTCATTCAACCATGAAACATAAAATGCAGGAGATGAATGTGCAAAGTTCCTTTGGGTTTTTATAGTTTATTTTTGCATTTTACATTAAACTTGTTTATAATTTATTTGTAGTATTTGTTATTTTTCTAAATAAGTAGAAAAAGCAATGACTTTGCCGATACCTTCACCAGGTGGAATGACATTTTGCTAATGTTTAGACCTCATATTAAATCATATTCAACATAATTTACATTAAGGGATTAATGAAACATATCAAAGTAATGAGATTAGAGTAATCGAAGCTCTTGGAGTTTTGAAAGGAAAAATAATTACATTACAAATATATTTGATTAAATAATTCATAAATATGTACATAATGGTCATATAAATCCTCGTTTATTAACATTATTATTTACAGCTAATTAATTTTTCTGCAATCTACATGTAAGACTAGTTTAATTTAATCGCCTCAAGATTTTATATGTAATCCAAATGTGCAGTAATTTAAAGCATTAGATTATAATACTCAATTGGAGTTATCTATCAGATTATGTTAAGATTTAATTTTAAAGTCACTCCAGCCACGTTTAAGATTATCTCAAAGATTGCCAGACGCCTCTTAGATAATAGGTTATATGAGCTCATGAGGAGTCTTTAAAAAATGATGATTAAGACACAATAAAAGTAATTTGTGAGAGAAACTCAATCCAGCACATACACTCCTGTTTGTTTATCTCCACCTTCTCAGAAACAATCCAGGGACCAGTCTCACATATGAAGCAGTCGGCGTTCTTGGCTCCAGACTATTTGCCATTCCCAGAAGGTCATTTGGTTAATGCACATTTGAGTTTTCATGGACTCTTAACTAGTTTTTAATCAGCAGTTATTAGTGAATTGGAAGGCAGTGCAGGCGCATGACTCTCTGCCGGCGGGAGAGTGCCCATCAATGTCACGTCAATTTCCATGCCAAAGGCTACATTAGGCCTAGAGTCTGGGAGGAAACAGCCACCTGAGTGCCTCATCTCCCCATCCGCAGCAGTCTTCCCATCAACTATTGACTCTATTACACAGCTCTGTCAAAAAAATTTTCCGCTTCAAAAGAGGAGCAACCATTACATGGCTGTGCAGGGAGATAATTTAGTGATGCACATAAAATTAAGTGCATATCCATTGAACATTGCTCATTATTGCACTAGAATTCCGACAATGCCAGGCTTGTGTGAGGATCCTGGATGCTTCCCAACCTTTCATTCCATTCCCATTTTCAAGGTATAAACACAGCTTGATTATTTAGGCTGATGTACTATATAAATAGCTGTCATTTTCATCTATATCTAACCTACCTGTAATTGGCAATTAAACACGCCAGCATCTCAGACTAGCTCTTAATTACCGTTAATAAATGCTGAGGGGCCCTGAGGTGTCCTCGCAGACTGAGGATCGGGGGGTTGTGAGTCTCCCGTAGCATCACCACATCACACCATGAATATGCATGTCAGCCAGGTATTCTTCAGCTCTCCTCTGCTGTTCACACTGACACACACGGAGGTGGCAGCAGACCGCCTCTTGAACTTCTTCATTACACCTCCACAGCGGCCGCGGCGTCGTTGCCATGATGCATCCTCGCTGTGGCATTTCTGCACATTGTGGCTTGTTGTTTGTGTTTGCCAGGAGCTGTCACATTCAGCCTGTTAGCACTGGCCCATGGGAAATTTACACAGAGCCGCAGGTATGTGGTGAGGCCATCAGATGAGCTGGTGACACGCTGCTCTGTGCACACACATGTTTGGCAAAGTTTATGTGTATGTGTATCGCTGTATGTACGCTGCCAGTCACAAGTTTTTCACCAAGCTGGATTTGAGTGTTTTTGGTTAAATCTCAAGCAACAGAGGTAAAAGTTTTGCAAGTGTTTATGGCCTTTATCTATCACTATAATTAAGCAGCTGTAACACAATGTACTAATTTCCACCACTGACCTGAATCCTTGTTTTTAAGGGCTTGTGAGTGTCGAGCTCTCTGATCATAATGGCACTTTTAATTAGCACTTAATTAAAGGCAGGTGGATTGGAAAGGTCAACCAGTTAGGTCTGTAAGTTAAAAACACAGACAGGGCCGAGTATTGACTGTTTGATGAATTTGTCTGCTAATTACAGAGACCAGGATCTGCAAAAACTCCAGTCAAATCTGCTCTAGGTTATTTCTAATGAAGTCACATACATTTTAAAACCCAGTTAAACATTATTTTTTATATATTTACATTTTCCAAAGTGTGCTTACAATAATTTGACATCTGTATTGCTTGGGATCACACCAAAACATTTATATTTTCTAATTTTAGAGTTAATGTACAGTGAATTTAAAACAGTGATTTAACAGCAACAAAAAAAAAAAAGAAAAAAAAAAAGACAGAAAGTACCTGGCCTCCAAAAGCATTTGATGGACAGTATATGTGTATGAAGACATGTGCTATACTTACTCTGTTTACATCATGGGGTGTGTGTGTTTGACATGTGAATGCACATACCTTTATAACCGCGTTCCACACTCTTCTGTCAGAGAACAAACTCAAAAGCAGCCTCAGAATTCCTGAAATCCAGACTGTCAATCAAATCATCATTATAAAATAGAATTCATTACACAAACACAAAATGCTAAAATGACTGCAGTGTGATCTAAACTTCTAGTGCGGCGGCTCTGAAAAACAGAGCTGGGAACAGTATTGATCTCAGGCAGAATTATAGATCACCTTGTCTGAATGAGTGATGAAGCTGTCGGACTGTTGGTCTCACCTGATAAGCGCCCACATTAAAAACCCTGATCCTTGAATTTCAATGCAAAAGTAACATTATCTTTAACAATCATGATCTATCACACTAAACATATTAATTCTCAGGAGAACATTCATTTGATAATTATTATTATGCCTGATACGGAGTCACATTTGAGGAAAAAGTCATTGTTTAGGTGAGGCAGCAGAAATGATTTTTTCAGCAGCTCATTCGCCTCAGAAAATGACTCAAAATCAGATTTTGGTTTCTGGCATCTGAAATGAAATTCTCCATTTCAAGAAAAAGCATAACTAATCCCATTGTGACAAACACATCAAAGGTAAATCTTATTACTTTGTGTGTTTGTGTTTGTGTGTGTGTGTGTGTGTGTGTGTACACCACTGTTGGGCTCTAGAAGGCCTGTCATGCAGCAGCCTGTTTACTCATCTACTCATCACATCCTCAGCCGTTTACACAGTAAGCCTCAGCTAATATTAATGCTCTCAATGTGATACCGCTGATGGAAAATAAACCACTGGTAGATGCCGTACCTTTCCTGAAAGCGCTGCATCTCAAACGCTGGGAGAGACCACTGAGGGGCAGCAGAATTACATGCCAGGCCTTGTTTGTTCCCCAAATGCATCTTAGTATAGTGCTCTGAATCTATTAATCCTGCTGACTTATGAGTGACCTCGAAGGATCCCGGTGTGTCGACAATGCTGAGTGTGTGGTCGAGTGAAAATGTGGAATGAAAAAAACCTCGTTGTTTGTAAAAGAATAAATAAATAAATAAACGGTCCTGCCCCTCTGTGCAGCCGAGTGTCCGGTTATGGGATGTCAGCAGATGCTAAACAGTATGGAAAGTGAATGCCTCTTGATGTGATGGTTCACTACGTTATTACACGTGATACTGAAATGTTGAGATAAATATTATCAGGTTTACTCAGACAACAGTGACACAATCAGATGAAATCTTTCCATCTTTAGCAAATATATTACAAAAAATAAAAATACAACGAAACAGTGAAAACAAGTAATATAACAATTCAGTTTATTTTATTTATTTTCCAGACAGACACATCAATTTCTGGACCACAGTAGAGGATGGAAACCTTTCACAGACATTTTTTTGTCAATATTATTATTTGAAAATACAAATATAAAATTAGACTTTCCACATTTGATATGTGAGAGACCCCCATCCAGTATTATTATTATTATTTTTTCTTTTTAGTATATTTTACAACAGGGCTTAAGCAAGCCATATGATAACCTGAAAGATGCTTTCAGATGTCAGTCAAGTCTGTCTGTCTCTCGCCATAAAAAGTCGGTTAACATAAAAAAAAGGGGCAAGTGTTAGGAATGGGCAGACAGCAGTGAAGAGAGCTCTGTGCTCAGCCTGCAGAAACACGGAAGCACAGCAGAGCCTCACACTGCCATCCATGCAGTCTGAAGAGCTTCCAAGCTCCCCTCTAGGCCATGCAGTCTGCTCCAAACTCTCGTGTTGTTGGTGAACATAAGCTAATAATGACACTTCGACTATATGTACCTGGGTTTAGCTGTTTGAGGAATATATCTGTATACAGCTGAGGTCTCCAGTCTAATATTGTTCAGACAAGTTTAAATGAGGGCTGAGTGAAAATTGCAAATATATATTCATCTATACACATATATATATTGCAATTGTGTGTATATATTTAGCAATGAGCATGGGTGAGATGGCGATGGTTTGGACTGAAGGGGAAATTCACCCTAAAAAAACACAGTATTTCTGTCACCTTAGATGAGTTCAGTCTAAATTTGTGAGCATGAACAAATCTTTGTTATATCCTGAAACAAGAGAGTGGACACTATAAATGGTGAGAGTCACTTTGTGGACTGGGAGACTAACTTTGTGGTCACTGTGACTGTATCCAGTATCTCTCAGAGATAAGGGCACATTGTCTGGTTTAAAAACCATTAGCACCACTATGAATAAGCCTCTTTTGGGTATAAATGCTCAAGAACATTCAATGAGCCTTCAAAGTCAGTCTAATTCACTGGAAATGGAGCAGAGCCTGAAACAGTTGTTCATATTCATAAAACAGATTCAAATCCAAGATGACAGAAATATGTGTGTGTGTGTATGTGTGTATGTGTGTGTGTGTATGTGTGTGTGGTTTCAGGGTGGGATTTCCCAGAGCGGATGGGATAAATTGTTTGGCCATTGCCTAGCACTTGCCTCAAGATTCAAGTTTAAATGGATACGGTAGTACACTACAAATGTCAACACCTTCCAGGTTGACTTTTTTTCTTTTTTGATTATTTTTCTTAAACCAAGTCCCCTCCCCTCTCCCCGAATGGATAAGCTAGTCTACTAAGATGTGTAACATTCATCAGCTGTAAACTGCTGTCAGTTTGAGATAAAATGAAATTACAGCAACAGAGCCATGCTACCTTAAAGTCCAAGCTACAGGATCACAAAACAATAGGGGAGTCCATTTTTGTATTATTTAAGGGAAAATGAGCCATTTCAAGTCTTATTTTTTTCCAGTGGAGACAGTTAATAATAGTCTGAGAGCCATCAGACGCTGCAACAGTGAAAAACAAAACAAAACTATATTTTCTACTTGTTGCACTGTTATTTGTTTTTTTAGATGAAATGGCAACACAACTGGAACCAACTACAGCTCCTAATGAGCTTCTTGTATCGGTTCCTAGGTGGCATTTATTATTTAATAAAATATTCAGATTAATAAATTCAAAGGAAAACGCTGCAAATGAAGAGGAGGAACACTTTCTTTTATCCTGTCGGAATAAAACTTAACTAAGTTGATACACTTAAATGCTTTGATTCTTGTTATATTTATTGTTTTTCTACTATTGAGATATTTTTAACACTAAAATGTGCAAATGAGGCGACATTTTTTGAACAGAAGCATTAATACCTGGGACATGTTTTTAAATTAATTCTTGTTTAGCTTTCCTTAGATTTTTAAAATACACTTTGGGGAAAATACTGTATTTTTTCTTTTCCAATGTGATCACTTTACAATAAAGTTGAATATTATTTGACTTGCTAAACATGTGGGAATTAGCTACTTTTGGGATGATTTGTCTATTTGCCTAGTTTTAAATAACCTAATTGATTCATTGGAATAATTTGTCGATTAGCGTCACTAACAAAGCTGCCATTACTGTACATACAGTATCTCATTTGACAGTCTATACTGGATGAGGAGAATGAATAGACACTAATGTTGTTTATTAATGTGACATTATTCAATTTTAAGACCCCACAAGGCAAAATAAACTAAATAACTGATATAAAATGTGAATTATCTTTAATTGAAATCATTTAAAAAAAAACAGCTCAATCTGCTGTTGGAGTGTGCACACAGCTTGAGCTGGGAAGTTGAATTGGCTTTACAACAGATTTGTTTTAGTTTCAAACAGGCACACAGCTGCTCCTGTATAAACTCTGGATGTCCTGTGGGACCTTTTGAGGAAACTGCACTTCAGTCATTTAAATCTGAAGTTGTAATATGTGTAGTTTGTCTCTGATTTAGCTCAGCACTCACATCAGGACATGAATCTATTAATCAGCCTCCAAATGCAGCCCAACCTGTAACACCTGCTAATATTCCTTTTAAAGTCAGAGGTTTTCTGTTTCGTGGAGTCTTTTTTACTCTTACAGTAATGCTTCTATAATGACTAATGTGTGAACACCATTTATAACGATTTAAAACAAAAACTAGTGCCCAGGGTTTAAGATTTAAAAATATTAATGAAAGTTTTGAGAGAAACAAAAGTCTGAATAAGATTAAAATCAGTATTATCTAAAAATAACTATGCCAGAGGCATCTGGGATATTTCCAAGGTGTACAAACATTAAAAGATATAACAGATAAAACAGCACTATGACTGATATCATGACTATAGTGGTCATCATTGGTATGTCACTTAAAAAAATATTAAAGTTTTCTTTTTTTTTCTTTTTTTTACATAAAATCGTATTCATGATTATAGCTTGTGTCCCTCTTTAAAAAAAACCCAAAACAATCAAAAATAAAAGTTTTGCATATCTAGCATTAGCATTTAAGGTAGTATGGCACACCCCTTTTAAAACATTCAAGGGTGGGGATCCAAATAATGCCTTGTGTACAATTCCATCTTACAGCAACGGTTTCTCTGTTGTTCATCCATGAGAGCTTTGGTTAGCTGAAACCATGTGAGAGTGGTAAAACCAACATAAAACATACAGGGAATAAATTACAATGAACCTCTAAACAAAATAATTGTCTGCAAATATATCTGAATAACATGATCATTTAGAGAAAGGTCTATCTTGACTGGTCCTAAATCCACTATTCACTACAAGTATTATATTAATGAGTCCTATATAACATCTACTTGTAATTACAGGAGATAGAAAAAGAGCGCGAGAGGGAGAGGGGTAAATATGAGAGAAAGGAGAGGTAGAGCGAGGGAGAACAACAAAGAGCACTACACTGGTATCAAAGACAGCACTCTGTTTACAAGTTAACTGTGATTTCTTTACACACTAATGAAATACATGAATGATCAACAAAAGATAGTAGGGTTTCTGAGGATGGGGAATGGAAAGAGAGAAAGCAATGGATGCACAGTACATTTTAATAGTATATTACAATTATTAATATATAAACCACAAAGTATCAATAAAACTCTGATTAAACTTGAAATCAGCAAAGAAGCATCTTTCTTTTTTTTTTTTTTTATAGTTTTGTATTTCTTATTTTCTTTTACATTTGAACATTACAAGGGTATTTTTTTTTCTCTTTACTCTTTAAATTATTACTTGATCACACCTCCATATCATTTACTTTTAAAAGTATCCAGCATATTTCTTTACCTGGTTGTTTTGAAATTAAAAGTAATGAGACAAGAACTGGGTAAAATGAAAAACAACAAATACATCTGCAGCAGGTAAAGTATTTCAGAAGACACACCATTCATTCCATCAGTGACTTTAAAAACCGGACCGCACTCTGGAGCAGATTATTATTAATATTATTATTATTATTAAACGTTTGTCATGAGTGAAATCATTAACCACACATACTGTGTAAAACCTGGTGCAGCGACAGATAGTGAATAATTCAGTGTCATCTTTTGACCCTGTATAAATACCTTTAGATGAGTCATGGGTCTAATATATAAAGAAATCCAAAGGCGTTGCCTCAGTACACTGCGACATGTCAGTTACTATTTCCCAAGCTGTTAACTCACCTCAGAACTTTGAAGCGTTTGTCTAGTTTAGAATACATTAACCCCAAAAAATCCTTCATACTATCCCAAAGCACAGGGCCGTTTTTAAAAAGCCAACATATACATGTGCAAATAGGAAATGGCCTGTACTTTACTACTCACAGTGCAATGATTACTCGCTTTATTACCTTTCAGTGTTTTCATTTATTTTGCCACTTAGAATAAATTAAACCTGCCAATGATTTCCAACGATAGAACTCACAAGGCTGAGGTATGGTATCAAAATGTTTACTTTCCTAATTCATTCAAAAAAGAACTGATTCAGAGAACAAGCGTTACATAAAAGGCTCTCGCACAGAGCCCAGATATTGTGTTCCAAAAATGAATCAGGAACAAGCAGGATGTAACCAACAGTAACATACGACTAACAAGATCCTCTCAGGAGTATAAAAGTGTCAGGATGCACAGAGCACTGTAAAATGCCTGGTTCAAGTTCTAATCTTCACATCTAAGTACAGTGTGCTTTGGATTAAATCATCTTTTTTTTTTTTTTTTTTTACCTCTCTTTGAAATGATACTGATATCTTAACAGTTAGACAAAAGATACCAATCAGGATCTTTTTTTTTTGTATTATTATTATTATTATTTGTTAAAACTGTGTTGACTTAACTCACTGGTTGTAAATTTGCTGGTATGACACTTGTAAAATTATTCAGCTTCGGTATTTACAGAGCAAGTGTGTTCTGTGTTTGTCTCCGGGGTCGTTACCGTCTTCCAGCAGAAAAGTAGAATAATAAGTGTTTACAGCTTTTTCTTCTATTCACACGCTATAACATGTTCTTTGACACACCATCACAAAAATATGCTATTCTCTCACTGAGTTGGTTATATGCAGTGACTGGAATAATATGTACAGCTACATTTCTTTTTCTCAAGTTTGAATTCACAATGTAGTTATATGAAATTTGTTATAGCATATATATATATTTCTAAACAACAAAAACAACACTTATAAAAAAGGACCATAAAAATATTGGAGTCCTCTTTGTATTGCCCAAAAATAGGTAATTATGGTTAACAATGAGACATCACAAGAAATAAAACAGCTACTAAGATTTATTACTTAGATACCCTCTTAAAATTTTCCTTAAACTTGATTATTTTTTTTCTGCGAGTCTTTCCACACTGACTTTCCTTTTTTTTTTGTGGAAAGACTGAATGCAACATCCAATCGTTTTTCCTTTTACACTAACCGATACAAAGATGAAGACATGACTTGCAGATATTCTTGGCTATGACCCCCGTACTGTAAGTTCAAACAAAATCCATTTACACAAATATACTATAAGATAAAATAAAACGACACAAAATCAAGGTTGAACTAAAATGACTTCCTAAAAACTAATCAAAACAAAAAGCTAACAGAGGAAGGAAATAGGTGGATGAAATCGACGTGAAACATCATACCAAACCAGGTTGTAAAGTTATAGGAGGTTTGGGATATAGTACAGCAGTTGTTATTTTTCTGAGATGACTAACGTTTTCTTTTCTTCTTCATATGGTTCCGACTTTTCGTCCTTTTTGCCTGGGTGACGCTGTAGTGCTTGAAGTTGGATAGCATCACCTGCACACAAAGCCAATTAGAAACTTCGTCCTGTCTTTCCTGGGCCACCAGATATACTCTGCTGGGTGATAAAGAAAAAAAAAAAGGATGATGAGAGCATTAGAATCAGTTCAATTCATATCCATAATGTACTCTAAGAATAATTGTAAAATTTAATGACAGAAATATGTGGTTATTAACAGAAATTCCAAATAAAATATTTTGGAATTAGCCCACATAACACAGATTTGAAAGAAATATTCATTAATTACAGCAGGTCCAAACTTACTGTGGCTGCAGGCATGACATGACAAGTACACATGATTACAGTAAAGGACACTCTATTTAACAACTTGGTTAGCAATCATGCTCGTACATGTGGAGTCAGATTGCAGATGTGATAACATCTTTTTTTTTTATAATGCTCAGATCGCTTAGCTCTAAATTAGCTGGAAAACCAATTAGAATTTAAACACATGTGTGCACAAATGAATAAATTCAACACGCGTCACACATCGTATCTACAAAGTACAACACTAAAAGCTCTTCTAGGCGTTTTCAAAGGGGCACAGTGTTAGCAATAAAGATGTAATGCGGTGACATTTACTGTTTGAGAAATACTTCATGATTCAAAGCTAGTAAGAAGTTTGGGATTTTAGACTTGTTGAAGTCATGGAAGTGAAAGGGTGGGACGGCAGCTCTGCCCTTAGAAAAGCAGAGCTCAGGTCATGTAATGACATCAAAAACATCAAAAACTGGTGTGTGACATACTGTATGGTTGACATAAGGTTGGCACTAGTAAAATATGTGGAGGACTATTTCAGGATGACATCATTTTAAAACGTTAATAAGAAAAGAAGCAAGAAAAACTGACAGAACTGGTAGTATGTGTGACTGCGTGACTTAAGTATTAATATTTCTTAAGTCACACGAAGGAATTGACCATGACTACATTTCTTGATATTAAAAAATCTTCTCTACTATCTTTATTGTTCACACATCAAACAGACCACCTCTCTCACAGCTCTTGATTTGCGCAGAGATAAACTTTCCTGCCGCACTTTACTACCAGCTCTGTCACTCTGAGGAGGTGAATAAACAACCAATAATGCCATGAACATATATTAGAGAGAGAGTGATAGAAAGGCACAGTAAATAAAATGCAATACCTCTGATGAGATGGCAACCGGCCACCTGCTCAATGGTATCCATTTGTAAAAGCTGTCGCAATCAACGGGCCCTAAAAGTGTACAGTTAGTGCTTTTGTCAGTATGCATTTCAAGGAAAGAAAAGTGAGTATCATGTCAACTTTTTCAGCTAGCATGAATGTGTACTTGATTCAGTTTTGATCACGTTCAGTAGCAGAGCGGCAGACTATTGTCACATATATTAACACAGATTTGTTCCATATTCTTGTAATAGAGGAACAGAAGAACTCTACATTACTACAGGAAGTAAAACTCTTCTAACGGTTAAAAATGTTAAAATAGTTAGATATACTGTGTAAAGTATGTTTTTTAATCATTCAAGATACAGTAACTTCAAATCATTGTATTTTCTATACTAACACAGTACTCAGATTACAATAATCCTCAGCAGATAACAGTCGAAATAAAAATATGTGAAGGAAATAACATACACAGACGATCCCCATTCATGCTAACGTACACAAGTGATATAATCTGAAAGCACACTGAGAATAAAGAGCATAAACACCCCTCAGTAAGATCAGTGTGGTTTTGAGTATTGAATGGTTTTCATTATGGTGCTCAGTTATCAGGATACTGTGAGCGCCGCTGCTGACAGGTCTGTAGAAATCCTCAGATTCAAACACAACAGTGAAAAGAAAAGCACTTTCAACAGCGATTATCTGTCTTTTATCACCTCAATCAACTAATTGCACTCTAATTGTCTTGCATATAAAAACAGTTAAGTTCATTACTGCTTCTTCACAGTGGCTGTTTTGATATTGGCTAAAGGGATTAATAAAATCACTGGAGCGTAAGACCGAGGGACAAAGCGCTGAATCTGAAGTCACCCGTGAGGTTGTGACATGTGATGATCTTACATGTATTTAGTTGAACAGCAGCTCCGGTAGAAAAATGAATTATAAAGCACATTTTAGTTCTGAATCATTTCCTATTTTAATGTTCTGAATAGAGAGATCATCTCACTGAGAGCAGAGTTAGAGACCTGCCGCATCACCTCTCTGCTTTATTACACGCTGTTTGATTCACTGGGTAATTCTGAAGTGATTTAGCACGTACGGTTGTATCACAGGCACAATCTGACTTTCTGTCAGGAAATCACAAAACCTGAGTTATATTTAGTAAAAATTAATTCTTAACATTAAGAAAAAAAACACAGTTTCATAAATGAACCCTTCTAAAGTGTTTTAAGGTAAATATGATGAAAACCAAAACATTTGAATTCAGAATTTGTTGCGTTGAAAGACGTTGACACATTCTCTAACGCAGCACTAAACCACATGATGGTAACAAACTGTTGCTACAAATGGAAAATAATGGAAACAAATCGCCTCATTTCCATCTGTAAACTATCTGCTGGTAAATCTGCTTTGAAAATGAGCCAGCCTGGTCCTTCATAACAAATATTTTGCTTCCTACACGGAGACCAGCAGATTATGGCGGATAGCCAGTGGACCTAAAACAATTAATAAGAGAGGCTTTGCTTAGAAAGCAAAAAGCCAATAAAATGTATTTTTCTGTTAAGCTCTGTTTTTGTTTGGATATCATAAATCAATTACACATACTTGCTTCAATTAAAATGAGCTATTTGCACATTTGCTCCAGTTGACACTATCCCACACCGACAATGCATAACTACTACTTTATAAGTCTCACATTCACTTCAGCTTTGCTAAACTCTTTTAAAATGTGCTATCTCTCAGAAAAGAGATGCACAAAATGCCTCAACTGCAATGTTTGCAATGATTAAAAAACCTAATGTTTGACACAGTTGCATACCTAAAGGCACAATCATAAAATAGCAGGACCACACGAAATGATGAATCAATTTAAAATATACAAAACATAACTACCAAATAATTTCTCACACAGCTAAAAAAATACCACCAAAAAAACCTCAAATCAATCTTTCTTGTACTTTCTGGTTTCTGTCGTAGGAAGTTCAAGTTAATGACTATAAAGTTTGGAGAGGGTGTCTTCACCCTGTAGTCTTGCAGTGCTTGCTTTCAGTGCTAATAGGCTTGTTGTTATCCCACCTCAGTAAAGCCATGCATTAATTAGCTTCTTTCAGAAAGCAGGTGTTGTTTTCATAACCTATACTGTGTCAGTCAGTTCAGTCATGTAAAACAGTACAAACATGCCCCACCAAGCCGAGCAGTGAGTCTACGAGCTTAGCCCTGCTGCATCTCGTCGGGGGCCGTAAAACTCAAATGGTAAAATTTTAGATTCATTATTCAGAGAGGTCCGAGGTAGAATAAAGTAAACAAAGAGCTGATTGAGTCTTCTGTTGGAGAGCTTGAGCTCCGTCCCTTCATTCAAGGTCTTGAAAATGAGAATCTTTGGCCTACTTGGCCTCAATAAGCTTGGTGCCGAATTTAAAATTTCTTATCCACAAAGGTCACCTGAAATTGGCTTCACCTGCTATAATGTTGGAAAAGCATTCTGGGAAAGAGGATCCATGTTCAATTATTTCAACTTCCTCTGAATCACTTTAAGATAATCTCTCCTTATTTTAGATTTGGGTTTACAATTTTTCTTAAGCGCCACTGTATGGCCAGGCGACGTCCTCTTTGTCAAGAACACAGGGGTCAAGACCTTCCAAGCGTTTTTCTAGTGGCTTCTTTGTGATTACAGTGGGAGCAAGAGGCAGGATTATTAACAGGTAGCTGCACATAAACTAAACTGACACACACAGCAAAACCGACATCTGAGTTCATCCACAAAAGCCTGGAGACATAGTCAGACTCTTTGTTATTGTCACCTCTACAAGACCTGCTAGTCTATGAGTTGACGTGGCAGCCGGCAGCTAACTGATCAGTGAAAGGAAATGTGCAACAGCACCTGGCTGAGCAGCTACACCTGTACAAGGACACTGACGGAGACAAAACCTGCTTGGAAGCAGTGTCCTAGTGACGGAGCAAACCCAAGCTCTGGGACAGATGGGTTTCTAAAAATAAAGGGAATTTGTTCTGTGAAGGTGACACAGGGTCCGAAGTGAGGTGATTTGTGCAACAGCTAAGGGGAATAAACATTTGCATTTGACACAGATAACTTTCAGAGCTAAGATGGGGTTCACCCTGATGCACCAAAATGCTTATGGGACCTCTGACCTCAATGAAAGTAGAGACATTTCTGCAAAGAAACTATCTAAACTCTTGGACTGCACTGAATGTTACTTCGTGCTTGCAATTACTAAGAGGCAGGTGCTGAAAAATGATAAACTCAGAGTATAACGTCCTATGATTAGTTAATTCTACTGTTTATAATAAAAAATGTAACGTTGAATTGTTTTACAGAGCTTGACAATCACATCAGCGTGCATTGGCTTAGTGTCATATTTTAGTGGTGGTTTTCTGACACAGACAAGGCAGTTTAGGTCAAGGTGCGGTCGGAAACGATGGAAAGTCTGCATTTGAGTACTCACTGTGATGCTGGGGCCAAACCCAGAGCCAGGCTGAGGGCTAGCAGCACTGATGTAGTTGCCCACAGCTGAATCCTGGCTGCTAGGTCCGTACAGGTCAGCCACAGGCCCTGGACTGTTAGCACCGGGGAAACCTCCGGGCCTTGAGGGGTTGGTGCCTGCATACAAACACAACAGGGAGCAGAGCAGCTCAGAAACACCCAACAAACATCAGCACCATTCTCATCTCTTACTGACTCGCTATGACTCAAATGGACACGTTTAAATCAGAAGAACACATTACTGGATTCATGTTTGTCTCAAAGGACTTATTGTTCATATTTCAGGTATAAGATAAATGCTGCTTATAAAACAACATATTCAATTTCTTTTTTAAAATCTGTTGACAAAATGGTGCAGGATTTTGGTTTAGTTTATTTTAAAAAAACAAAATCAAATTAAGGGTGAATCCAGTATGATATTCTAAATATAATCTACATGCTGTGTGTATTATGCATAGGAGTAACATTCACTTTGTATAATCATGCACAACACAAAACAAGCACACTGCTAGAAATACTTCCACCATGCTAATAAACTAGTAAGGTTGCAGTGTAAATGTTGCCATGCAGAATGTGAAGGAGTACTTGTAAAAACAACATCGGCTGTTGAATAAGAAGAGTGACACAGTATTATCATATCAAGGATGTGAGATTTCACATTTGAGGTACTTTATGCTTTATAATTCCTAGATACCAGCAAAAACCTACTAAAAAAAAAAATATATTCTCAATACTGTTTTCAGCTCTGTGTTTCAGCTTTTCAGTCTGCCGGAGTAACTTCAGGCGTTAAGCAAAAGAGTTACATGAGACGAGAGAAGGAGGCATAAGGGGGAAATATAAAAGCTTGACCCGAAGTCATCTGCAGGTCCAAACTCGGGGGGATAAAAAAGAAATACTGTACATGACTTACCACCTTTGCCCTGTGAGTAAGAGCAACTCAGACTAATAAAATGTCTTTTGAAAATCCAGATGCCTACTAAAGGCCAATAACACTGGCAATACAGGGGGAAAAAAACAGCCGGGGAGAAAGAAAAATGTGAATCTCTTAACAGCAATCTCCTCTGCTGTCAGCTTCACATAACCCTCTGTCTCACCCTTATTCACAGACAGACTGCGAAAAAAAACTGTACAGCTGCATTAAAAAGAAAAATCTTCCGACCACAGGAGCTGCTCGATCTTGTGTATATATGAGCTCATGAACCCTGTGATGCCTGAGAGGAAATCTCTGTATACATGTAAGGGAAAATACAGTGCAGTTGCAGTACATCCAATGTGTTGATGTAGATACACATGAAGCATATAAACTACATCATCGTCACCTTGCTTAACATATCACTGCTCCATCTATCAAAGCTATATTAGACAGGTTAGATCGATTAGAAACACCTGAAAATATACTCTAGATATTCGTGTGTAGTGCTCTGTAGAAAAATGAAGCCATCTAACTAAATACACATCGAGTGGAGTTGACACTGCTGTTAAACTGTAAGGACTTGAAACAGTGAGCAGCTAGGGCTCTTATCTTGCCTGCACAGCCCCCCAGTAGGCTGGCTTATTATATAATTAAGGATTTTTTCAGTTGAAATGGCAATCCTCATTTCCTGTGACTGGTGATTTTTATTAGAGTGTGGCGCACCCCTCTCCATGTGAAACTGCTTTTTTTTTTTTTTCATTTAAATATAGAGGCTGCATTTGTTCTTTAGCTTTGGGAGCAAAACAATCCCGAGTGTAATGTGGGTCAGAATGTTGTTCAGAATAATGTCCACTATAACACTGACTAGTGTGTTACTATTCATTTTTTTATTTTGGTTTTGGAGTCTTTTTAAACTATGCTGTAGGTTTTAGTACTAAGATACACTGTGACTGAAAGGATAAAAAACGACAGCAGAGAAAATCATGTGATGCTAGCACTTCTCTGCGTTAGGTACTTTGAAAGAAAAATGGAAAGACCTGAATTAATGAAAATCTACAGTGATGTCTTACTCTATACAGAACACTGCGCAGCACATTGCCTGCCTGTGTCTTCTAAGTTATATTTGTTTCACTTCTCTTTAATGTAGCGCTGAAGTACAGATGTAGGCAATGTGCGCAGGAGGAGCATTTATCTAAAGATTTGCCATCAAACTGCATATGGACACAGTCCTATTCTCCTTTTCAGGCTGAGAATCTGTGCAGCACGATCTTCATCTGTGGACTGAGCACTTTGTGAGGAGCAGGGCTGCTCACCGTAACGTTAACAGTGATGAAGTAATTAATGAAATATGGGTAATCTATGACCTCCACTAATCACCATCATAAGGCACCTACTGTACACAAAATGTAATTGTATTTTCTGAAAATCATGTATCCGTGCTTTTAACTGCTTTAAGCAAACACATCCGAATAACTTCAAATTCTCTTCATCTTTTCTTGGAAGTGACACAAGTCCCTTTCTTACTCTTATATCAACTATAATATACTATACATCAACATGCTACCATCAGGCCTCTAAATCAACAAAGACAATGGCATTGGTGTGGATATATGCAGTGATGTCAAGCAGTAGGTAATCTTCCTGTGTCTGAAATAAAACTCTTCACACTGCTTAACAGATCTATAGGAAATAAAGAATAGGGTCAGCTGTTTGCAGTGTTGCCACACTTGAACAAGTGTTACGACAATATAAAACAGCAGGCCTACAAGAAACAGCACATCTGTGTAGTTGTCTCTATTCAATCTGTCTGTGTGTTTTTTTGCTATTTTTGTGCTAAAGTTTGCACAGACAGTCTCTAGGAAATGCCAACATCTGCCCGGGGCAGTGGGCCAACACTTTTAGTCATTAGGGGGAGGGTTGGACTATTGTCCAGCCTGCTAGGGGCATCAGCAGCTCCCACACTTACTTTATTAATGCAAAAGGATAAGAAGACAGCCTCTTCAATTTTTATTATTATTTGTTTTGTTACTATTACTGTGAAGTGGAGCTGGAGACGCAGAAGTGAAGGCACACGATTCAAGCCCAGCAGGGGCACACGAGTCTCCAGAGACAAGGAAGCTAACCACTGTGTGTAGGTGTCACCAACAACAAGACGCATTTCCCACACTGCATGACGGCATTCCACTAAACTGCACTTCCTTTATTTATAACTTCCTTTGATAACATAAATATTGGTGGTACGTCATGTCAGTGAAAACATGATCATGATCATTATCAGAAGAAAAATAAAACATAGAAATATTTTTGTATTTAAAAAAAAAAGGTTAATTCTGAAGACTACTGTATGCTCTCAAAGAAATTGCATTCGATAATAAAGGTTTTTAAGCATTGCATGCAGGTAATGAAATGTCAATGTGTGGTGTATTTGACTTGTCGGTGGGATCTCATCCCCGGCTTTTGAAAGCTATGATTATATAAGGTAGACAAGAGAACATCAGAAAAAGCACAAAAGATGACGTTTCGCAGAGTAATGGCTGTATTATGCAAAAATGTTGTCTATTAAGTGTTCAACATCGTACAGCATTTCTAAAGCTTTCCTAGTCAGACTTTCACACACTAATAACAAGAGCAATCATTCTTACATTTAAAATCTCTCGGCTAAAAAAAAAAAATGACACTCACTTCCGACACGTACTCACTCCTTTGCTATTCAAAATTCAGATAAACCTGAGCTCTGTTAGAGAGGCCAGTGTATTCTCCGACATCATCAGTAGTTACTTTGCTCACATGCAAATGAAGGATTACATTCTCTATGTGTTGGCCCCTTATGTGCAAGCAGGGGCTGGAACATAACTTCACAAAGAAACAGAAAATCTACATTAAAAATTGAAAAAGGAGGAAAAACATGCAATGCTATTTTGTCAGCAAGACGTTTATATATGTATGTTTTTTTTTTCTTTTGAAGGGGGGGATTTTTTTTCCTTCATTGACAAAAGCAAGAGAAAATGTAAAAAAAAAAAAGAAAAAAAAAAGAAACAATAATAAATTAGACCATCTGCATGGAATAATGTCATGAATCAAACTGAAAAGTCCAAAACGTGGATGAGATAGATGCGCATATACAAACCTGGGTTCTTAAATTGATCCGGGCTGTGTAGGTGCTGGAGGGGGGAGTTGCAGGCGGAGGTGGCATGCTCACTGTGCAGCATCTGAGCCGCTTGGGGCCCCAGGGAGCCATAGTCAGCAAAGGAGCAGGGCCCCCCCCTCTGGTCACTGGGCGCAGAGTAAAACCCATAATCGGGGAGGCCTGGGAGATACAGTATAGGGTGGGGAGGGGGAGGGGACTCCATCATTGTGGAAATAAACTTTTTCATTGTCAAAGTCAATGTCCAGATTTGTTGAGCATAGCTTGTTGGTGTGTTACACCGTTTTTAGTTGACATCCTTGCGTTTTGTCTGCTTTAATTGGCCCTCCCTGCCCTCCCTCCCCAGCAGCTCCTGCCATGTGGCCAGGCCCCCCAGACATATGGTCCATGTTTGATACGCTCAGCTGTATCATATACACTAACTCTACAATTATGGATACATACTATCTCTGCCTGAAAGGACACAAGTAAGACCTCCTCAATTTACTCTAATGCTTTGACTTGATTCAAATGGACCAATAACAATAAATACAAAATATACATTAAGGCCACAGCTTTCATATTTTGGTTTTTGCATAATTGACCTGTGTCCCCCATGTTTTCTTGCAATCATTAAGAAGTGAGATGAAACTGAAGAATCATTAAAACACAGGTCAATACATTTCTCATTTCAAACGTCGACATACCTGAAGGAAGCTTGAATGAAAGAAACACAAAGCGCACCAATCAATAATTAATTTAAAGCCTCTTTTTTGACCAATAGCAACAGATGATAAGGTTTGTATGTGAATGACATACAGAGACATTCATGTTTATTGATGATAGGCATTCTGAAGTGCACTGAGTACTCTAAGCACGCCTCAGATCGGCCTCTTCGAATGATTCTCTCTTTGACACAGATGGTGGATTATCAACAGTTTAGAAATTGTCATTCAGCAATAAGTCGTGCTGACATTTATTGCTTGTCCTCTTAATCTGAGACAAGCTGCTCTTATAAAGAGTGCAATTAAAAGAAACTGCTCCTTCTCACACCTCTTTGATAACAGAGTTAATCTACTCAGGAGGGACTGAGATTGGTGACACCGGCTTTTCCATGGTGGGTTTCCCCTGCTGTGTGTTTGTTTTTTTATTTGGGTCCTGGAGCGAACAGCCATTCAAAGCCACTTCACCTCAACCCATTCAGAGTGAGACAGTCCACTTCTGCCAAATGGAATGTAAGCACCAGCCATGTTTCTCCGCCAATGCTTTTTAGCACTCTGATCTCACCACTTGTGGGCTGTCTGCCCACTCATCAAATTATAGGCTCCAAATACGGCAGGCTTCCCACGTACGTCACATAATGCCTGACACATTGAACAAAGCTCAAGAACCAATCATTCCATTTAGTTCACTTAGACAAATGTCACAGAAAATTGATTGGCCTTGCTAATGAGGAAAACTGGATCAATGGAATAATTATAGTGGCGGGAAAAACATTTGACAATAGCACAAACCATGTTATTGGGAATTCATAAGGAAGACATACCAAATGTGTCACCAGTTTAGAACAATGAAGAGACTGGAACCAAGCAGTCATTACTTTTCTTTTTCTGATACTTTCACTTTGCCTCACTAGTGAATAGAATTCAAACCATTTGCAAAATTCACTTTCATACAATTTGTAACTGACTCAAAAAATGATTGAAAATGAATCTTGAAAGATCTAATGTCATCTAGGTAAAAGTGAAGTAAAATGAGTTTTTTATTCATGAAACAAGAATATGTGTCTGATTTGTATGATGCAGACTGAAGATTATTAATATTATTATCAGTATTAATACCAAGCCCACATGAAACTATGACTATTCAGTCAAAACATTATTAGAAGCAGATTACTGAAGAGGGTGTAGCTTAAAAATTAGGTGGGAATAAGGCTGCAATTAGTAACTAAACTACATTACAGAAAGCATTAATCTCATGACGTCATTTGGACCATTAATTAATGACTAAGGACAATAAGCACTGGCACTGAGCATAAGCACTGAGCTGGAACTCACTTCAAATCTATAAACAATCAGATATTGGACAGCGCTTGGCATTGTTTGGTGAGTGCTGTCATAAATATACTGCTTATTGTACAATAAGTATTTGTTCTACTGAAGTGACATCCTACATTTTATAGCCTGATGTGGAAATTTGAAGCATTTTCAGACACTACATGCCGCTGCATTGTCTACAGGCAGAGTGTGGCAGGCTCCAGTAAGAAACAGGCCTGATGCAGGCAGCTGGACAAGAGTACTTCTCAGACACTCATCCACAAACATGCAGGCACACATTCTCAAAGCCATATATTTTCATCAGTGGCTATCTGATCTGTTATGCAGGATGAGACTGGGCAGAGTGTGCCCACAGCTGCATTAGTATCACCGATCACATCACTGTGCCTCAGACCGTCCCACTATTAATATTCACACAATCTATCCAGAACAATGGGCCTTTCTTGGACTCCTTTTTTTCCACTGGCCACTAATTGGATGTAATTACTCATCTACAAAACAAATGAGCGTGCTGAGGTTGCCTTGGAGACTAGATCAGGGGACCCAGCAGTGCGAATCATTCGCAGGGCTTCATTTATACTGATAATTATCTCCCCTACCCCCACCCTCTTTCCCTTCTGCCCTCAGTGACCAAAGCTGGCGGCGAGGCGATGGAGAGGGGAGTGTCTAGCAGTCATCTGCTACTGACATCATCGGGGTGGCTCTCTTTAAGTGGATAAATGCCCTGCTCTCGTTCCCACTTTGCCAGGTGACTGCCTTTAAGGAGGAATCACAAACCTTGAAAGTACTGCTGCTCTTCTTTTCGCTAGTTGGAAAATAGAACTAATCATGCTGATGATAAAATATAGTGCCACGCTCCCCGGCCTGTTGGGACTTCAGGATGTGAAAAATATTTTCATAAGTTCGCCAGTGTTCTGCACCAAGTTTCCTCATTTTAAATCCCACAGAAACTTAAGATACTAACTAACACATACACACTTTTAAAGAAACGGTCCCTAATTCAAATATTAACAAAACAGCCGCCAAATCAGTAAAATTAAAAACACTGTTGGTAACCGCTATTGCTCTCAAATTGATTGACAGGTCTCTCAATAAAGGGACTGACACTATACAACAATAAAACCTGTATTTATATTTTCTGATGCTGCTGAAGAATCACTAAAACTAGTAATCTTTGCAAACCCATCAGTTAAGAAGGCCTTTAGTTTGAATTCTGATCATCAACAAAATAAGTTGACTCTTTAAACATGAATATTCCTGTTATTTCTACAGTAGCGAATAGGGAATACAGGGAATTGGGGAATATAAAAATCTATTACCAAAAGTTATTTTCATTCCGGCGAGGAATGATTTTTCATGCAGTCACTCCTCCCTTTCCCTCGCGGCGCCAGTGAGATTCCTTGGTGGCCATCAAACCACATCACTCTACAGAAGATGTCAATAAACCTGACATGCTGCTTCTCAAATTAGCTTTGAATTTTAGAGCTACCATAATTAGCTTTTCCATTTTCACCAATGTCATTTAAAAATAGCGTGAAAGAAACTAACAGCTCTTTTGCTGTCTAGCCTTGTTTTCACTTTCCATTTGAAATAATCTTTTCTGAATGAATGGCTGAGTAATTAACAGCACTAGACACCCTTTTCAGAGAGCACAGACATTTCATAAATAATACATATTTAATGTCTTGTCATTTTGTGTTCAGAGAAGCTTGGCTAATGAATTTTAACAGATGATTTCTTCTTGCATTTACTCACCCATACTCAGGCCTCTGTTTTTTTTTTTAAACTTTTCATTTTATGCCTGCTTTTCCCTTTTCTTACTGTTCTTTCCAGTAATGGACAAACTCAACAGAGCTACTGATTAATATTTACCTTCATATCTTGGCTGGGGAGTGGTAGAGGGAAGTTTCAGAGGAAAGGAACGTGAACATGGAATCATGGGTAAAACTGTGTAGTAAATCAGTGCACACTAATTTGCTGCAGGGAAGCCCACACAGGCCACACTAAATGATTTTAATGCAGATTTTAACCTGTGTGGGTTCTAGGCTAGATGGGACTGAGAAAGGGCACTCAGTTATCGACAGTCGGCACAGATTATCCTATTGTGAGCGGGCTCAGAGCTGACAGCCATGGCCTTTTGGCTGGACACATTTTTTTCAAACATGTCTGGTCAGGCTTATGTGGATTGAAGAAATCTAAGACTCACTAAGACTGAAATTTGAGAGTGATACCGGCTAAAGGTAATGATCATTAAGATACAGGGAGAAGGAAAATATGATTGAACCGCAAGAGGAGTTGTGTTTACAGTGGTTCACTCAGACTTTGTATGTTGATGGATTTCTGAATCTTCTTACATCTTACAAAATTTAATTTAGAGGCTTATAAAACTGTATAAAATGTAAGCATGCATATGCAAATTATATGAAATCTGTATGTAATTAAAAATGAGTAAAAACAACTCTTAAGTGCTGTATTTGGAAATAAAGCCACTTTCAAATACTAAAATAATGCAAATGAAGGATACAAAACATACTGTACTGTATGTCATAAATGAATTTAAAGGGCTGACAACAAAATATTTTACTCCCATTAAGCCATCATTAAGTTTTCTTTGGAGAGTCTGTTATGTATGCAGCCCCTGGAGGGCAGAGTGGTGATGTCCCTAAAGGCCTGTGCCTGTAACCTCAGAGCATCTGCTACCCACAGCTGTGAGAGCCGCCGCTTCATGGTGAAAGCGCAAAGGGACACTTTGCCCTCCCCGATGTGTCACATCTTTCCCTGGGCCTTAGACAAAAACCCAAGCAGGATGGGCTTGGCATGCCTGCTCATGTTATTTTGCAGCAAATACATGTAAAGCGCTTCTGGCCCCAGAGCTGAGCTCTGCAGATTAGCATCTGGGACAAATAGACCTGAGCTCACTAAGAGCCAGATTGATTAAGCCCAGTGCACACAGCCAATCCTGGTCTCCTCTCGGGCACTGCTGAAGATCACAGAGCTTGTTGGGAGGAAATTGATAATGATCTTAATTTGGAAATGTCTGTCACATGACTTTCCTTCTTTTCATTGGTGAAGGAAAAAGAGGTAGGAGAAGAAGTGAGATGAGTAAAAGAGAGAACAGAACAAAGAAGCTCAAGAACTAACTAAGGGGAGAATCAGGTTTTCATAAATGTGAAGATCATCCTGAACCCCGATGTAACTGGCAGAAACACCCCTGTAATTTACACTGCAGTCCAATTTCAGCACAACACTGACCACAGCCAACTCTATTTCAGTTTTGAACACGAGTCAAATCAGACATACTGTACATAACAAGTACCTAGACCTCTAAAAGCAGCTGAGTGGGTCTTTGTGTACACCGCAGGTAAAGCTGAGATCTGAGACTGACATTTGAGCTTAACAGGAAGCTCAGAGGGACTCAGGAAAACACTCAACCAGAGTAGACTGGGACCTGTGAAGTTCCCTGGACTGTCAGAATCATCTTCATCACTTGCATTTTCCTCTGTTTCTATCTGACAATGCTGAAGCACAAGATATTTCAGATAAGTGGAATTATGAATGAAAAAAACAAAACAATGACAACCAGCCTTATTTTAGATATTATTTCATTAGCTGGATATTCATAAAATGTGTTGAGAATTCTTTCTCCGTGTGTATATCAATATGTGAGTTGTTGCTGACATAAATGTCTAATATTAGCAGTCGGTTCATGAATCAACTACCTGTCAGTCTCAGTTAAAGCAGCAACTGCAGCTCATTTGTGCAGGTTCATCCTTCATATCAACAGCAGAAGTGGATTGTACATGCCCAAAATGCAGCCCAGATGCTGGTGCATGCATTAGTCATCTCCAGATTAGCAATTTCCTCCTTGCTGGCCTTACTATGCAGATGTTCAGCCCCTCCAACTGATCCATGATGTGACTGCCCTTTTCACCCTCCAGTGGCTCCCTGTAGTAGTTAAAATCAGGCTCTAAACTGTGATACCAACCTATAAAGTCAAACATGGGCCTGCACATCTCTACCTCCAGGCGATGGTACACTCTGTGCAGGGGCCAGATCTCTCTGATCTACTTCTTGCCTGGAGCCACAGTTTTTCAAATGGCATGACAAACGTACGTCAAGAGTAGTCCTTATTCCTGCACCTTAGTCAGTCCCTCCAGGATTTTGCAGAGATTTTTTTCGTGAAAAATACTTCATGTTACATCAGCTTTTCTCAAAAATTGCATGCGTTGCAATTTGCAAAGAAGAAGTGAGAAGAAAAAAATTGAGATTTGAAAAAAAAAATTAGTTTGCCTCCACTTTTGTGTTAAACATTTGGAAATTGTTTTGCACGGTCTTTTGCAGTTATTTTCATTGGCAAATGAGAGGGTTTCACTTTCTTCATTGTGTAATTTCACCTGAATGCACGATGCGATGACGTGTCACATTGGTTGTTTTGATTAGACTGACACAGGGAATGACACATTTACCATAAACCCTGTCAATTCTTGTTTTGGCATTTTGGCATTTTGTTTTAATGAGGAGAGGAGAGGTTGAAGAGCCTTGCTAACTGTAAATGAGGAGTTACTTTTGTTGATAAACCAAGTTTTGTTTGGAACTCCTGTGAATCCGACCTGTACGCATACAATATCAATACAAAATAGAGGATATTGATGGACTTGTCGCAACTGTCCTTCATTCTCATCACAAGGTCTGGACCTTAAATTTATGATGATATATTGATGTCAAAATCTTCCTGGTAGCATCTTTAATGTGGAGAAATTGCAGGGATTTTGCACAATTGCAAACCCCCCCTGCAATATCTGCAGAGATTGGTTAAATTTGCATTAATTATTGTTATCGCAAGATCGCCACTTTCCTGGAGGGACTGCTTAGTGGTGCAACACATCTTCAAATACAGACCAAGGATCCATCTCTTCAAATAGTATCAAGACAGACACCACCTTACATTTTACTTTTAATAAATAAAACATGTTGGCTAAACTGTCCAACTAGTCACCACTGATTTGTTTTGTTTTTCCTACTGTGATAACTGCTACTCAAAATTAGAAACTTGTCAATGGTAACTAGCTTTCAAAACTTAAGTAACCTACATTTATTTACAGAAAGAAAAGTATTCTATCAAGGCTCAAGTTCTATTAAACTCAAGGAAAAAAATATATATATGTGGGAAACATATTATTTAGCAAAGATGGTGCAGAGTCTACATCTTCACTAACTTTTTTTTGTTATGCTACAAAACTATGACTAGGGTATAGTTTGCTGCAAGTGCCAGGTCACAGTGAGAAGTCCAAAATACACCTTGTCATCAGCAGTGGTCTGTCATAGAGAGGGGAAGTCAGCATGCTGTCATTTTGTCTGCTGAGATTTGGGAGTAGGGTGAAAGTGCCCTCAGTCAGAGATGGAAAAATGTCTACAAGTCCACAAACAAGCCTCACAGTGCACACAATATCTATACAAAAAGCTTTAGAGAAACAGCAAGCAAACAAGAAATAGGGTTCAAATCTCAAAATATTATTTTAAACCAGAGATATCTAGTGATGTTTAAAAATTTGGTTTGGTTTCGAGTGCCAATTTAGGTGATACCCCACCACCACCCCTGCTTCCCTCTCATTGGGTCAAGGTAGACTTGATGTATATAATATTTGGTACTCTATGGAAACTGTAGGTGGAGTCAAAGCACAAAGAATCTACACTTATATCACAGATAAGGCTTTTTTTTAAAAAACAAAAAACATAGTTTGCACTAAAATCACAAAAATTAAGCAAAAAATAAAACCACTAGAAATGCTATTCCTGTGTTGCTTTTGGGCTGAGTGTGCTGCAAATTAAATGGTAAGATAGGGCAGAGATGCAGACAATACACAGAGAGGAAGGTCAAGCCAAAACAATCTGTGTCCTCTGTTCTGTCTGTGTCTGTAGAATATAGAGAGAAGAGATCACTGAATGTATTAATCCATGCCGTATGTTATTAGCATCTCAAACACTTCAATAAATCAATTGATCCAGGTGTCCAGCTATTTTTTACTCTGTCCAAAAGCCACAAACCACAGAACTGCACCTGCGAATCTTTTGTCTAGAGAACAGATCAGTTAATAATGTCTAAAAATAAAACAGGATACGGCTGATTTCCAGTAGTTATCAACCTACAGATATCTCAGTCAAATCAATTCATATTTCAGATTTTATTGCTATAATTGTGATAATATTCTTGCTTTGCAGGCATATAATGAGTAAGCACGGAAATTTCACTGAGTGATATTTTCCTGAAAACTGCCTCATGGCTCTTTAAGTACTCTAAAACAGGCCCATGATGTCACTGTTTACCACTCTAACCCTCCAGCCCCCCTCCCCCTTCCCCTCACCCCCTGTTCATAATCATTTACTTGTCTCCCTTCCATTTGCAGCTGTCAGAATTAAACTGTACATAATGGTTGCCATCACGTCTCTTGCTTCCTGGCTGCTGCTAACCCCAAATCAACATTCCTGCTTCTTAGTGATGTTCATTGCAATTGTTGGGCAAACTGTTTGTTTTGAAAATGCAAAATCAAATAGCCTGATGTGAAAGAAAGAGCATCTGATTGGCTTCCAGTGTTCCCTCTGTTGATTTGAATTAAGTTCAAATGAGGACAGGTGGGTGTTTGTCTGTATGTGTGTGCATACGCGGGTAGTATGCATACACTACAGTCGCTTGTACTGTAGCTGTCTTTGTGTCCATGTGCAAGCGTCTTCAGGTGTCACAGCACATGACATCACACAGCAAGTGTCTATTGACTTTATTACTGTTTCTGGTAGTGACTGCACAAACCAGACAACATCTGAATTACAATTAAAACAGATTTTCTCTAACAGGCTTCTTATAGTATGTCTGATTAGGTAAGACACTCTTCACTAAAGCCCGGAGGCTGTGTGTTCAGTCAGGGGAGCTATTATTGACAGCTATTGAATGATCTACAGTCGTACGGGTGGAAAAAGCAGAATGTCTAAATGAAGCCGACAAGTCGATCAATGCTGTGTTAAAGACAGAAAGAAACTTGCACCCTGTTTCTGTAGCACGATTCTTGGCAGATATTTATTTCTATGTGAATATGGTGTGTACTGTAATATATGCAATATGTGGCATGTGTGTATTATAAGTTAATGTCTAGAGGCATCCTACATACTAACACAGAGACGCTAACTAATACTAATATTTCAAATTTTGAACATTTGTATTTACTTATGGGCATACAAGTCCAAAAGCTGAGTAAGCTTCAATTTGTGTTGCAACTACATGGCAAACAATCATTAGTAAGGTTCAGGGTCATATTGCTTTACTCTCAAATGATCAGGTCTGACTGGATGGAAAAGTAAATGAGTAGAGTGGTAGAAAAGAAACAAAGGAATAACTACTACTGCTACTATTCAACAACCAGCAGCACAACTGGGACCACAATATAGGTTCAACATTGTCAAACTGCATATTTGGATGACTTTGATGACTAACCTGTTTTAAGGGACAATCCACCTCTGTATGAAACACTGTACGACTTGACGTTTTGCTATAACTGGGTTAGTTCACCATATATGGTGATCATAACATGTCATCATATCAAACTAAGAAAACAGGTTTTTGAGCTGGCAATGAAAATATTCAATCTGGCAGTCAAATATCTCGGCTAAGTGTAAATTTATTGCCTGGTTTCAACAGATCATCTCAGTAGTTTAATTTAGCTGGGCCTTTATTCACATATTTTTTCAACTCCTATTCCATATGGAAATGTTTGAGGCAAGAAAATACCAAGGAAACAGTACTTAAAATGCTGTAAGCTACTATTCCAATTCTTGCACCTTATCTATGACCTAAAAAGGCACAGCACTATATATATTCAGGAACCTTCACATATAGAAACTCCCATGTGAGAAGGGTATCGGGCTACATTATAATAAATTAGTTAGTTATTCAAATTCAACTATCTTCATTTTGCTTCAGTCCCATTAGCTCTCCTCAAGTACCCCATTCAAAGAGCGGGGCACTTGGTCCTGTTGTGGCTGAGGAGCATCATGTGCACCCTGAGGGTATGTTGATAAATGTTCCTACATTGGTCTTATGGGTGGAGCTAAAAGTGCACTCACTGTCCACTAATTGCAAATGCCTTTAAAATACTTCAAACTGCATAAGACCTATGCATATATATTATGCATATATATTTATATATCTTGGTTAAAATATCTACTGTATGTGTACGATACTGTCTGTCTAAACTAAAATTGTTGGTGAGTGTGTGCATGGGGGCTCGGGGGACTATGTCTATGGGGAGAAGCAGAGCAGGAGAAGTTGGAGAGAGCAGCAGCCACACAGAACATGGACAGAGCGTTTACCTGGCCCTGTGCTCTGTGGGTACGCCAAGTAGCCGCCTCTTCCACGGGCCCCCCTACCTGAGCCACGCGCTGCTGCTACTGCTGCTGCCGCCACCGGTCCGTATGCTGTCGCTGGGAAGCCTGCAGGCACATACACACATATACACACACACATCACTTCCTGCACATGGATGAGTTTGTCCCAGAGCTACAGGAGAATGTTGATACCAGCACGGAGCTACAGGATAAAACTATAGCTGTCAGAGACAGCGGATCATGTCAGGGCGACATCTATCAGCAGACTCTTACAGAACCCACTGTGATATTCAAAACCCTGCAGACCCACTGATCTGATCCACACACGGAAACAGAAAGATAGCCATGAGCAACTCACTGAATATTAGGTAGAATAAGTACAGGGGCCGTATTCATGAAGCTTCCTAGTACAAAGAGTTGCTACTAGTGACGAAATTCTAAGAAAATTCTTAGAATTATGATGAAGAATTTCCCCTTGCAGTTAAGACTAGATCCTGGTAAAGATAAAAGTTGTTCACAAAGCATCTTAGCCCTTAAGAGAGCTCCTAAGGTGAAAAACTGTTAAGAGTAGGGAGGAGGACTTTTAAGAGGCTTAAGAGTTTCTTAAGCAGAGGAGAAAATGGTGGAAAGACAAAGAGGCAGGAGAAATATTCTCCAAACGCTGAATGACAGTGAGTTAATGAAACGCTACAGATTAGATCGTGCAGGATAATGTTTGTGGCCGATCTCATTAGAGATACGCTCACATCTTCCACCCAATGCAATAACACTATAACGCCAGAAATGAAAGTGGTCACAACACTAAGACATTTGGCAACTGCAAAAATTTGGAATTTGCTGGCAGTTGGAAAAAAAGATTTATATGCCAACCAACGCTGCTACTTATATAGACTGGCCAGCAATCACAGAAATTGATATTTAATATCAAATAGATTAAGTACTAAAATTACCAGCATGGTAAATAAATGTCTATAAAAAATATATAGAAAAAATAAACTATCAGCATGTGAACTGGCTACTGCACAAGTAGGCCTGTGTTTTCAAACATTTCGAAGGCTACTTTTGAAGTGCAGCTCACCATTTATTCAACAGAGATGTTCATTACATAAAATAGTTTTTATAATTACACCATGTCTTAATAGAGACTGAATTCTATGATTAGGCCTATCGATTTCATTGTCGATTCTATTCTCATATCACTAAGAGTGCATTTTTCTTTCTCTCTTTTTTGATCAGCCAATCACATTTTAAGAAAATATGTCATACCTAGCAATGGGGTGACCACACCTCCTCACTAAGGTAAAAGTTTCTGTCCCTTCCTTGCCCAGAGTTGCTCTGAGAATTTTCCTAAATCACTCCTAAGCTAGCTTCCACCTTGCTAGAAATGTTCTAAGTATTCTCAGAATGTCTGTGAAGAAGTAAAAAAATTTAAATAAATGACTTAAGTGCATCTTCCAAGTACTTGCCATGATCATGACCTGATTAAATGATTCAGCACTTCAATTCCTGAAAAATCTAATCTTATATATGTGTTAAAATTTATAATGGATCACATATTCTGGTGGGGTTCTTGCATTCATGGGTTGAGGACTCATGCAGACAAAATATGCATGATACATGCAGAAAATATGTTCAAATATGATTTTTCTGTGATTTACACACTACTGAAAACCTTGCTAATTATCCAATTTCCCTTTTCATTGATTACTATTATTTTCAAACAATGCATGGTGTATTGTTTGCACAGGTGTGTAAAGACATCAGTGATCATCATAAGGCAAATATCAAATGATATAAAAACAGAACAAAAAACAATTTATATTTTATAATTTGAAAATTCTATATATACTATATACTATATACTATATAGTAACTTACTGTAGAATGATAATATTGTGATATATACTTGGTATGATATGTGCATCCTCTGAATTTTCCTTTCATAGTAGAATTCTGTCGGACTGAAAAGGTGCAAATTCTTATTCATCTATAAAACTGTGAGTAAATTGGGTTCGCAATTCACTAAGTCCCTGATTATATTAGTGAAAGAATTTGGCTCTGGGGGGTGTTTATGTCACATGCTTTGGATGAAAGATTATAGCCACATCTGAGCTGCATAGACATGGGCATAATAGCGCTACCTCTGGAGACTGTCCCTGCATTTTGTTCGGGAGTGCTCCCAATTACTGGGAGCTTCTATGGATTCAGAATCACCCATTGTAATCCAAGAGGCAAAGTATGTCACATTTTTTCGATGGGCTATTCAAGTAGAAGACATACAGTAGTTTTACACTTCCTGCAATCAGATGGAGACATCTGTTGAATGACTTGTCATTCAGAAAAGATTTCAAACTGGTAGAAAGTCTCTTTACCTGTAAACATTCATATGTAAACATTTATAGTACTCCTATGCTGAGATTTTTAAAGCTCTAAATCTGCCTAAATTTTCAGTTTATGATGCACTAATAAAATAAAGTCCTTAAAGCTCCTGGAAAGGCAAATCTATGATTGTCTCTTAATAATGTAGTTTGGGATCTAATGTGCATATAGTAAACACGTAAAAAGTATGAGATTATAGCCTTTGACATACCTATGTAATTCTTTAGACAGTGTCTCTCCCTTCCCTTGTTACTGGGTTGCAGTTAGGCGTGGCAAAGCCAGGACATTAATTATGTAATAAATGTGTGCCCAATAATATTTAGGAGAAAGATGATTGATGTGGGCTATCTCGCCAAGCTGACTTTACAACACCTCCTATTGTTTCCCCTGTGGGAAAACACTACACTGTACTTTTCTTTGCTTTTAGCTAGAATGAGCATTCAAATTAGCCTAACATGGTTTGAAAGCTACTGTGTTAAGCTAACTAGCAGACTGGGGTACACCACCCAAATCTGTATTAATCACAGAGTTGATAAGTAGCTCAAAAGTGTACAATAGAAAAGCTAATGCTAACCCTTTCATGTAATTGCATGAAAGATGCTTAAACACTTAGCTTCTTAGTTTGGGAGGTATAGTTCAATAAAAACACAGATGTATGGTCTACCCTAGTCTGCAAGTTAGCTGATTAGCCAAGATAACTAGCAGACTATTGGGGGTTTTAATAATAAGCTCAAAAGTCTTAAATAGAAAAGCTAATGCTAACTGTTTCATGTAAGTGAATGGAAAATGCTAAAATGATTAGTGCCACACTCTGGGAGGTATAGTTATATAAAAACACAGATTTGGGTGGTCTAAACTAATTTGCTAGTTTAGTCGATTTGTCAAGCTTTCTAACCAAGTAGGGTTCATTTGATAGATTTGGTAGTTTATTCCATGGCAGCAAAATGTTTTAGTGAGTGAATGGAAAATAAAATGGTACTTGAGCTGAAAGAGAGCTGTCAATCAAGCGTGATCTGATCACGCCCCCACACTCCTGAGAAGCTGTTTGAGAAGCAAAACAAACAGTTTTGGAACTAGGTTTCTAACACTTATGAACATTTATTTTCACTCAGATTTTTGTAGATGCTTAATGAGACACTCAACTTTGATATCGTATGTGCATTTTTACTATTTCAAGCCAAATTTCCAGAGGCTTTAATACCATGCACATATAAATCCACTTCTTTAGGGTCTAATTATTCCAACAAATATCAGCCTAATAATCAGTCTGTAATTAAGCCGACGCAGTATCTGTGAATTGTAATTACATTGTTGGCCTTAATGAACACAGTAGCTAGAGGTGGCTGACAGAGGCTAGTCCATGCCCAGGGCCCGGGCTCTTCTCTCAGCACAGGAATGGCATGTCATTAGTGGTGGTGATGAGATTCCTCACTCTGGGCTCAACACCGTCTATGCCTAATCAGCCTCCTAAAATTATCTCCACAGGAAATGCTTTCCTCACTAGCAAAAAAAAAAAAAAGATCTCCAAATTCCCTCAATTTGAGTTTTTCTTGATTTTTTAACTGAGTGAATGAGTGTGTGTGTGGGTGTGTGTGTGTGTGTGTGCATATATGTATGTGTGTTTCTTCTATGTTTTGGCCATATTCTGGAAACTAGTGGTTTAGACATTATAAAATAGCACAAGACACCTTAGAGGATTATTTTTTGAATGCTGTGGAGGTGAGAGGAGCACCAGCGGGTGACCTATTTTCCGAGCCAGGCTTGTAGTGCTATTCCACGAAGAGGGGCTCGCACAAAAGACTGATGAAAGGGAGGGAGGGGGGAGGAGGTGAGAGGGCAGGGTCAGATGAGCCGCAGCCGAAGAGAAAAACACATAGCTTTTCATTAGTCGGCTGAGAAGGAGGTAATTCACAACTCTGTCGACACAATATGACCATGAATGTGCTTGTTGGGTGTGAGGTGCCACCATGCTGCGACTGGCAGGCAGGTGAAGAAGAGAAAGAAATGCCGCTTTTCCCTCAACTATCTAACAGCTCAGGAGAGAATAAGGGACTAAGGCGACATGGTGACAGGAGAAAAAGAATCACAAAAAGACGATAAAAAAGGCTACTAAAAATCAGCCGCATTTATGCCACTGCAGCCGAACCACACCAGGAACGGATTCCAACAGCTAAAATGATATTCTCTGCCTCTTTTCACAAAAACACAAATCAACTCTGATACTATGCTAATGATGGCCATGCACCCTTGTATTTCCACTTACAGTGTCCCCATGGTTGCTGTGCGGAACAGTGTTGCAGCACTCTTCACCTCTTTTTGCTTCTCTCTCTCTCTCCTTTCCTAAGTGCTGAATCTATCTTCCCCTAGCTGCCATTGTCATGACACCCCCAATAGACCCACTGGCTTGGAAGTTAGTTGCGGGCAAAGTTGTGGTGAGAGATTAACTTTGCAGGATTAGGTGGGTTAATTAATAGATGGCTGCTGCTCATTGTTTTGTGCTCACGCTGTAAGAAGCCACCCAAGAGAAGCGCTGCAGCATTAAATCAATTTCATGGCCCTTTTATTACTGAGGAGATAAAGCCAATATTTAGCTTTCAATTCTTCACAATTATTGGGCCCCTGCTTTGCCACTTGAGTGGCTGCGCTTGGCTGGGGACAAGGACACATCTGTTTATGAGCTGTGGAGGCCCGGGGGCCTTGGTGTCCGGACTCCGGGGAACTGTCCTCAGCTTTCTCTCCTCAAGCCTGCAGCACAGAAATTCAGCCTTCTTCAGGAGTGCACACAGAAAGGAAGGAAGATTAGACCTAAAGAAAGATGGGGACTGTCACGAATCAGACATTTCACCCTCTTTCCAAGCAAAAGAACTACATTTTCTCTACACAAACAACATCAAAAATTAAATACTAATATTCATATTCACAACAAGAGCAGTTCCAAATTAAACAGAAATGTTCCGGCTGGAGGTTTTTCTACGTAGTGACTCTTTACCCTCCCTTCAAACAGCTTTAACTCACTTTGTTTTCTATGGAGTATGTATCCTTGCTAACCCCTACAGCTTTGACATCAAGGGTCCTATGTTCATGGCAGCTCAACGACTGGCACTAGGAGCGCTCCAACATTCTGGTATTTTCCTAAACTTAAAATTCTTGTGGTATTTTGGTGCACAGTGCATCACACATGGTGCACAGGTGGGAGTTTCATTCAAAGTATTGGTATTTTGCTGGAAACTTGGAATTACACACTGCACTGAGAATAGACATCTCAGAACCACGCCTGTTTCTGTTGCAAAATCACCCTGGTACTGCACGGTTTTGGTCTCAACATGAGTTAAATAAATACTTGGAGCAAATGCAGAAATCTGCAGCCTCTGGTTTGAGAAGTGCTGCCCAAGAGTGCATCAATTACAATATGATGTGACCAATTATCACCTGAGATATAGAATAATGACTGAAATACTGTCAGATTGATGCAACCATATAAATGGCTTCACCACACTATTTCTAATTATTTGTTTCTATCACTATTGTAGAAAATGGTGTGGGCTTCACATTGTGCAACATTGCACCTTAAGACAACAATATGACTTCCTGGTGAAGCCGTTTCTTCATCTGGTGAGCTATTGTTGTCATGCTTCACTGTGATTGGCACAGTTAATTCAGTGCTATTACACCAATAATGTGACTAATAAGGCTAATAATGTCATTATTATTTTTATTCAACACACCCTCTGATCTGTATTCCATTGCACCCATCCTTATTGCACTTTGCACTGTTGGACATAGATGAACCAAAATAGCAGGTGTGCTTGGAAACGCCCACACAGTCCATGTGTTCAAGACCTGCTACTTTGCACTAGTTGGTCTGCTTTTGTGATTAAAATAAGCCTTATGATTTTATTTTTCTATCCATGCAACTGTTTGCCAATATTGAGCAACATTCAGAAATAGATCCAATTGTTACCCTATATACCATACTGTACCAATATACCTTGTTTTCTAAAATAAACCATTAGCCAAAGTAACTTTTCATTTGTCAAACAGGTTAAAATGATATGCCCAATTCATGGTGTTGTTAGCTCTGTGTTGAAGGAGCACAATGTGCATCCAGAGCACACATACTGTAAGACTCTATTTTCATTGCATATACCAGGGATTTATGCCAATAAAGTGGCATTTTCCTTGGGTGCAAGCTGTTTTTTTTCTTATCTGCACCTGCATTTTTTTTTGAGTCTCTGTGAACTTGACTGTACTGAAGTAGGAGAGACACAGTAGGGGCAGTGTCAGTGGTGATCAAACAGAACAGTGCAATTTTTATGTCAAGATTTCCTGGGATTTTTTGCTTGCACCGCTTGCCTGCACAGCCCAGGTCAAAAGCTTTGTTTTCTCTATTACAAAACTGTCAAAGCACTTTGCTGAATTACACACTGCTCATAAAGAAGAGAAAAGGGGGTGATGTGATTGGTCAAATTTATGCCAGTCCCCTATCATAACTACTGATGATGTCTTCCTCCTAATGTCACCGCATTTTTAAGCTGCTCTGCAGTTGAAATGCATGCTTTTAACAAAAGGATTACCAAAACAGTCAGTCACCATGCTTTGTACTGTGAGTCAATTAGTCATAAGAGTATGTGTACTTCATTTATTATGCTGGACTGAACATCATCACAACTCAAAGCTTAACATTTTACATGCTTTATTGACACTGACAATGTCTTTTTTGATACTACTGGGAGTCGCAGAGGAAGAAATGTATAAATTCTACCCATCCAGGCTTCAAATGAAGTTCTCTTTCAACCCACGTTCAACCCTGGAGGAAGGTGACAAAGCCAGGCCAGCTGTTACCTACTGACCCCTACAAACTGAAAACATGCACTTCTCTGAACATTACATCTGATTTTTTCCCCTGATGCACTATTTCTCAAAATTCTCTGCAGATATTTCTTGGCATACTGCCTTCCTCCACCACAGACTCGCTTTCTGATCCTATTACTCAGAAAACGTCACAATGAAAAGTTGTTGCATTATGCATCAATAAGGTCCTATTTATGTCCTACCAGTCTGACAACAGCTTGACTGATGTTAATGCAATCTGTACTGTTCTTTGGCCCAAAACTGCCAGCAGCAGCTCACCCGTCATTGACAAAGGAGCTCCATCAGTCACAGAGCACTCCACTCATTTCTGCTATAAGAAGACTGTCAACTATCTAATGCACAGCGGGAGCCCAGGGACAGCTGATATTTTTATGGAGACCCTATGGAAACTGAAAATTAACACTACTAGTACTACACTAAGATTCTGAGTTGAGCGAAGACACATTACACACATTATGTCTTGAGGAAATAAGTAATATATATCAAAATTAAATCAAAGTTTTTTGTTAACCATGATTCTAGCTTAACATTATACCAAGCTAGAAAAAAATATCGATGGTCTACTTATTACGTTTAATTATGTCTTCGGAGTGCAGTTAACCAGAATTAGCTTGCTGGCTAACAGAGTTTGCATGCTAAGCTGGTTAACACAGTTGCTTGGTGTGGGAGGGAGGCTGGTGAACGGTGAAACAAGCCTTTCAGCCTGCAGCTAGAGTCGATTTTGGGGGCAGACAGAAGGAGTGAGACAGATGAACAGTAAAGAGCAGAGATGAGTAAGACAGATGAACAGAGGAGGACAGCAGCCACATCAGTAGAAAAGGAAGACAAAGAGAATGAGAAATTGAGGGAGAAATGAGGCCAGGACATGAGTGTCCAATTCATTCTCGTGGAATTTTGTGAGGGGTTTTTGTTCAATACAAATATGTCAAGGAATGAGATTATATTGTACTCAGATAAAATATAATAACCACACCTACAATAATGTGCTACAGTATTCTACTACACAATAAATCAGTGCAAGTCTTGTATGGTAACTACAAAGGAATAATGTTTATACAATATGAATGTATCTAACGTTACGTATTTTTTTGTAGAGTGGTAGAAAAACTCCTTATAATGATCCCTCTAAGCGCGTTAAATTATTGATTTGTAAGTTGTATTTTAATTTTGGATGGCATTTACACTACTTTTTTTGCATGTTAAGTCTTACATTTAATATGCAAAGTATCCAGTAAATTCAGTTGTCACATGAGTTAAATGTAAGTAGCGTTTCCTCTCTGAAATATAGCGGATTAATCTAAGTGAAAATAAGTAAAAATGCTAGAACCTAAAACTTAGCTGGGCAGATGAATTTTGTTACAGTATTTGCTAACTCTGCTACTAATATATATTTTATAAAAATGTATTTATTCATTTTGATATTTTAAATGTTAGAATTCAAAAACCATGTTGTGTTTTACCATTGGACTGAATAGTTCATATGAACCAACAAAAAGAGGAAATTCAGTGTGAAAAATGTGAGAAGAAAAGAAATCATAGAGGAGGTGCACATTTTTTTCCTGTCACTGTATGACAGTAAGAAGGACAAGCCAGCGGAAATAAGTCTGTTGATAAGTCATAGCAGAGGCAGTGAAGCACACTGCCGCCTTCTCACAGGAGGAGGGAGGCAGTCTGTCAGAGATGGAAAACTGACTCCACTTCACATTTTGCTTCATCAATAACCTTTGATAAGATATAGAGAAACACATAGAGACGAATAAACAAAAAGAAAAAAAATATATATCAAAGTTACAAAAGAGACAGCCACCTATAGCAAGACATCTTTTCATCTTCAGACTGACAAGTGTCCCATTGTTGTCATCCTTCAGCGCTACTTTGTTGTTGTTGAAAGCATCTCTGGGTTGTTGTTATCAAAGCCATAAATCACAGAGCTGAAGAGAGCCAGGTGGCTTTCATATGAACTGCTGCACACATGCTCATGTCTCACCTCTCCTCTGATCAACGGAGACCTACAGTACACATAGAGATTTCCCTCACATAAAATAGAAACCGGTGTCTGGGAATGAGCCAGTGAGAGAGAGAGAAAGAGCGTTTACATGCACGCCAATAATTCAATTATAACCAGACTAATGCAATACGCATATTATTGCAACTCTCATGTAAACACCTTAACCAGGTTATCTTACTCACATTAAGGTCCTAATCAGAGTAAGCATAACTTGATTAACAGAGCTGGGTTGCTTGTCAATCATTCAAATTAATCTTGCCATGTGTACGTCTGGTTTTTTTTTTCAGTGTTTGGATTCTGTGCACGTGCCATAAAGGTCACACAGTGAACAGGATGCCAAACGGTTTGTTTGAATGGCTGGAGTAGTGCTGATGGAAAAATGAAACTAAAAAAACCCCAAAATTAAACAGTGCATCGGTACAACAGTTCTTTCATCTTATAATATCTGAAACACATACATGAATAAATTCATCCGTACTAATATTTTATTCCGTTGTTTTCCCATCTGTCCTTTTGTACATCAACTAGACTGTTATGCAAATCATGTAAACTTGGGAAGTCAGTCTTGCTTAATGCAATGCTATGCAATGTTCATGAACAGATCATATAAATGGTGTAGTCTATCTATAGCAATATCCCACTTAAACTGAAAAAACTGCTACACTGCCAATGACTTTGTGACACAAGCTAAGATAGAAACTACACACTCTAAATATCACTGAAACATCAAAGTTTACACTATTAAAGTATATTTTAGCAATGGAGTTACCATTAAAGGAATATAAATGCAACAACTATAAAAAACACTGCTGTACAGTATGAATACAACTCTTCTTGGATGAAGTAATACTACATATACAGCCACAAAAAACATCTCAGTCTCATTACAAACTGTTGCTGAGAAATGGATTGATGTGTTGGTCAGCATACCAGCTGCTGACGTCAAGTACTCAACTGCACAACGTTTTTCCACAAGAGCTGACCACAAGACCTTAGGTGTATGTATGGTAATAATGTTGGTAATGCTCTAAATACAGTATTGGGCAAACATGTTGGCTCTACAACACCAAACCCCCAACCTCTGTAAAGTATGATAAGAATAGTCAACATATGATCATGCATGACCTCACTATGTGTATATGTTTGGGTTGTGGCTTTGTCTGTTTCTGTGTGTTTCCTTTTGGATCTTTTTTAGCCAAAGCTAAAGGTTTCTCTATGTAATGAAACCATTTGGTGCACTGATCCTTTGCCATTAAGACTTTGTGGCTTCTGATTGGGAAGAGAAAAAGTCAATTACAGAAGTGGAGTGGGCTAGAGCTCAGCAAAGCCAGGCTTTATGGTGGTAATTGCACACATAATCTTACACCTTTGAACAAAATGATGAGGCCAGGAAGGAGATATATTTGGTGAAATTTCAACTAGGAAACCCTTTTAGAATCACACAGGACAAAAATCCTGCTCTGTCCCTTCACAAGACATAATCATGTACTAAAATTAGTTTGACACATCATCTTATCCGCTCTAACCGTTACACATTGAAGAGGTCGGATGGCAATTTATAAATTGCTAAGTATTCTGAATTCATACTCCACACAAACATGCATCTGCCTGCTCAGGAGAGCAGTGTGCGCTGTAAACACGATGATAAACACAATGTGACTCTAGTGAGTCATGTAGAGAAATCGCACACGTCTCTCTCCACAGGAATGTCAGAGGTGAGGTGAAGGTGAACTACAGCAGGCCTACTGGAGCTAGTAGGAACTGAGTGATTTGCTCAAGGACACTTCAGCAGGGTGGATTCTTGCTGACAAGGGGGCTCGAACCACAACCCTTTAGTTGAAGAGCAGTCTTCATACGCAAATGTTGCTTATCAAAACTGGCGTAATGAATTAAGATTGCAGACTGCTGTACTATTACCTTAATAGATGTTTGTAGCACTAAATTAAGTACATTTTAAAATCAATAAAAAATACTTTTATTCGTACTTTATGTTATACCTTCTAGTATAATGTTGCTCACAATACCCTTAACTTGGTAATAATTCCAGCCTCCAAAACTGCAAATCCAGCACTCACATCACACAGCTGTACACTGTGTGTGAGTGACTGTGATGTTGTGTAGTGAGCTCAGGCAAAGCTCAGTGTCTTTTACTTCAGTTCTCAGTGACAAGAGCGCAGGTTCTTTATAGCTGAAGTGCATGGCAGCATAGCATCAAAGAGGACAAACTAGACTCTTTATTGAAGTGTAGCCGCACTTTCGACCTCTTCTTTATACTCCTTCCCATGCACTTCAGTAGAAAGGAAACTTCTCCTCTGCTGCAGAATTCATCTTAACACATTCTACTTCCACACAAGAATCAATATAACTCTCAGTCACTCACACACAGTTGTTAAAAATGAAGAAATGGAGAAGGGAAACAATAAGACGTGTGAAAAAAAAGGCATTTCAAAAAGAGAAGTTTCTGCCAGGATAGATAAGGTATAAACATTTTAATTGATTTGGCTCTGGAAACAGTGAAACTGGTTTCTGAATGGGACAGGGTCTCGGTTTGCAACCCTAATACCAAGGCAGTTTATGATGGTGACTTAAATAGAGAGAGACAGACAGGGAGGACACAGATGTCTGACCTTGCAGTGGTGCTTATGTAATGGTCTGCTTCAGTGCATTTAACTGCAGTGCTTCTTTCCAACCTGGGATCAGTAAAGGCAACATGTCTCTGCAGTGCATTCTCCTCCGACATCACTCCGGACACTCAGAGAGTATGAAAAGGTCCTGTGAGCTCCCAGTGAATCACTTGTTATGGCCCTGCCCGTGTGGTCCCCATGGAGCCAATCATACTAATTAAACTGGACTACTTAAGCCTCCTCTCATTAGTGTCCAAGTAAACAGCCTTAATTTTGTATGCATTTTAATGCCCATCTCCCACTTCTGAGGGTGGTTGTGGAGGGGACAGATGAATGATGAAGGGGGGTAATTTCAGGTTTGCTCAAATGAAAGTGAGTGCATTAAGTGTCATTTCACCATTCAAGTTAAAATATGTGTTTGTGGATATGCACTGATCAGTGAGTTTCCCAAAGCCAGTTGAACTTGCTTTTGCAGAATGATTAATGAAAATGAGAGAAAATAAAATGTGTTAATGCTAGTAATAATAATAATAATGATAATAATAATAATAATAAGCAGCAGCTTTGCAGACACTATTTCATGAGCATGATTTTATAGCCGAGTCAAAGCCCTTACAGACTTCATTATATTTCTGTCAGCTCCATGCACTGCTGTTACACAATCTAGCACTGCTCCAGATACCAGGGGCAAGTAGGGTAAAATGTGGCATGACCCAAAAATAGCACTGCAACATTGGCTTCCACTTGATTACTAGAGCTGTAAACAATGTTTCAACGTAGAGTGTAGGTATGCAGAGGGCTGTGTGCTATGATTATGAATATTTGCATATGTGTGTGTGTTTATATGCACATGTCCATGCACTAGGGAAAGAGTGATGGGAGCAACTGGAGAGCTATTAGCACAGTCAGCAGGAGGGAGGGATGGAAGGATAGAGGGAAAGGAGGGGGCAGCTGGGTAGAGACCTAGCAAGTACCAAACTTGCTGGGCCTGGAGCTCTCGAACAGTGGGTGGCATCAAAACAACAGCCAGTAGACACAGAGTACGGTCTCACAAGCCCCTTTTACACAGTCTCTTCAAGGCGGGACTGTTGCGCCGTTATTCCACCTCACCATTCTGTATAAAAGGTGCCAACATGGAATTGGGGGGGCATTGTTGTTCCGCCATTAAGCCGGCAGCGGAGGTAGTCACATTGCCAGATCGACGTCTGTGTAAAAGGGACAGCCGGCACGGTGGGACAATACATACTAGACACCGATGCTGTTGTGTTACACGTCACGCCTCTGATTCTGGAACACCAGCGTACTTTCTAAAATCACACACGAGGGCAGCATTATGCCGGTTTTGTTTGGTTCAGTGTAAAAAAGCAAAAGCCAGAATAATGACGGGTCTTCTTTACAGCAATATTCTGTATAAAAGGGGCTACAGACACAGATATTGCACTCCTCTGCCTATTTCCATGTCTCTGTTCCTTTTCTTTTCTCCTGCTAGTCTCCAGCAGTGTCCAAAGGTGGCAGCCATGTACGAGGCAGGGCAGCTCAAGATTCATTTCTAGACCAGCAGCTCAACAATCGAGACATAATGAGCTTTAGCGTTGCCACTCTGCCTCTTACAGCAGCTCATCTTCCCCACCACAGGAACCTAGACTGCCGGTCTCCATGGCAGACTGTTTGCCTGCTTCAGTGTGTGAGGATGTGCCTGCTGTCCTGGGGTGAGTTAAGACCTGGGCAAATGAGGTGAGCCATCTCTCCCAGTTTCAGGAAATAGCCAGCTTTTAGCTCTCCCTGTGTCAGAGTGCAGTAGCTAGTTTTTGCAGACAGGTGCTTGCACACCCGAGGAGGCACACGTGCATGTGCACGTGACCTAACTTGTGAGAATGTGAGCATGCAGACAGACCAGTACATGCTGCATCTACATAGAGAATACAATTACACCACACAACAATAACAAAGAGAACCACTGCTTGTGGAGTGCTGCTGCACCTGTTGAATTCAGCCGGTGAAAACACATACAGTAGTACAGTGGTAGCGTATAGTGTCTCCCTCTGACAGCAAGGCACATGTACATGAAACACATTTTAGGGCGGTTAATGGAGAGTAGAGCTGATCTGGGAGCAGTCGAGCTCTATGACTGAACACACAGAAGTAGACAGGGTGTGACATACAGTGCTGTCCACTGACGTCAGAGCAGCACATTCACTGCTGTCACTGGGAACACGGTCATGGCCTGGGGAGCTCAGAGAGCCTGTATGTGTGTGTGTGTGTGTGTGTGTAGTCAGCTTTTCTGTGGAGACAGAGACAGACAGGAACGCAGAGAGAGGCCCCTGGTAAAGTCCCTCCACCTCCTTTGCCTTCTATGAAGCTTTGAAGACTCTTTGATTGTGTCAGTTTTGTGCCTATGTGTGCATGAGTGTCCAAGTGTGTGAGAGCGAGATGCGTTGGGCATGGTCATTCAAGTGTATGAGATCACGACGCTCCTCGTCAGGCCCTATTTTAAGGCCTGAGACTCATGGAGTGCCCCGGCCTCCACAGACCCATTGGGCTAATGATCAGCCTTGGCAATTAAAGCCAATCTGTGAGTCAGTGTGGCATCAGGAGGGCCATCTGCTTCCAGCCCTGTAGCACTCACTCTGGCCTGTGGGACCACTTGCTGGGGTCACAGCTCACCCAACTTGTAGTGAGATGGTCGCAGGATCTAAAGAACAATCTGCTGTGTAACTCCAGTTCAATAGAAACCTGCTCTACAGATAGCACTGCTGTGTGCGCTGCCGCCACGACTCATGAGTGTAATAAACACATTAACAGTGGGATCTGTGTTTTGGGGCACAATGCATGCACCCATGACAGAGGTAGGCTCGCCATCAGCCTCAGGCCAGTGACTTTTCCCACCTGTTCCAGTACTGTCGCCAAGAAGTGGGGCAGTTATTGTACTGACAAGGGAAATGTAAGATGTCTGAACATTTAGGAAAGCTCTGGACCTGCTGATGACTGCACATGGTGTCCCAAACTACATCATCATCCATATATGAATTAATGAGCTATATCCGGCAAGAAGGGAGTTCATTTGCACAGAAAGTTTGAAAAGACATCTTCCACACTTGTAATCAGTGGGATAAGGTGGTAATGTGACATCTGTAGAACAACACTGATATCATGGTGTCTTCTATGGATCCACATGAGGCTTCAGAGGTACCAGAGCAATGCCAGTATGTGCATCTACACCTGCAGTAGCAGAGTTTTTGAAATTAGTTTTTGAAGCTGGATGTAAACACCAAGCAGCAACTACCACAGCTTGAGGCTGAAGCAAATGTGGAAGTACCTTAAAGTGCAAAGCCACTGACAGCCGCTAGATGCTGGCTCCAAGTGACTCCCATTCAAAAAGTGTAAACTTCTCTCTAGAAATACTGAGTCATTAATTTTTTTTAACAACTTATTATGGTCTCACTAAATTCTTAGCCCTTGCTAAGTGTACTGGTCATTTAGGAAATTTTTGCTCTGGTAATAAGATTTGAAGACTTATAGTATCTTTGATGTCTGCTGTGTAGGCATTGATTGACAGCTGTGATTGACAGTTCACTCACCTACTGCTCTCCCTGGCTCCAGGACTCGCACTGAGTCGGACTATTGTCAAGGTATATACAGTTTAATGTTACTTGATTACGATAACTGCCCTGTTAGCACAGTTCAGCTAAAGTAGCTAATGTTAGCCCAAGCGTGCACTGCTTGGTGTTCCCAGTAAGCTAGCATTCGCTTTGGTCCAAGGTAGTGGGGTGTGTTCCCGAGCGTGACAGGCAACATACTGCAATGCTAATGCACTCAAAACTGAAAAGATGGTGCCAACCATAAGCAGCAACTCTGGACTTCAAAATGGCTCCAAGGCAAACCAATGGGTGACATCACATCTTGCTATGATGAACTGTTACATAAAAGACCTCCAGGCCTGAGGGGTTTTACTATGAGAAGGAGCTACAATAGGTGTTGAGTTTGCATTAACACCATCAAAAAGAACATATTGAAGACATTGAAAAGATTTGCTTGTTCTTTCTTATGTTCACTTTCACTAATAAACAGAGCTTTCTTCTCTTGTTGCTTCTCATTAGTTTGTTATGTCTGAACATCTCATAAAAATAAGTCTGCAGGTTATCATTGGATTGACTTTCATTGTCACTACACCCTGTAGTATAACATTCAAAAATATAGTCTATATTATACAGAAATTCGATTTTGGATGAGACTCTGTCCTGAGCCTCCAATCTTGTAGGAGCTACCTTTGCTTCAAAAGTTCAAAGCTCTATATAGTCCATGTCGGCACCTTCCCATCTCCCAGCAGCAGACAGGTGCCAAACCCTGGGAGGCTAACTGGTGTTTCAGACCAATGCCCTGGTATGACCTCTGGTGCATTTATCATATGCTTGGTTAGTTCTGCCCCAGTTTATAGGGGCATGCAGCCCTCAGGAGCAGTAACCATCATACCAAATGCACAGGTCAGCAGCTCTCTTTCCCTATACGCCACATGCTGAGAGGACAGCTGCTCCCTGTATCTTTGTATTCTTCTCCGAGAGGAAAAGGGGGGTCAACAGGTCAACAGCCTACTATTCGCTGTTACTTACAGTTGTATAGAGCAACATGCAGCTTCTATAGGCATACACCACGTAACACCTTTCACACTGAATCTGAGGAGAACATTGCCAAGTTTTAAAAAAAAAACTTTTTTTAATCTTGTCATTTTTAGTATTAATAACATGAATTAATCAATTCTCAAATGGACTTATGAAATCATTTATACTGTATGCTGGTTGAAAATATTCAACAGCTTAATGTATTCTGCTCATTAGTTTTTCTTTTCAGTAGATTGTCCTGGATTCCTAACACTGACCTTATTTCTGACTTTAATTTCTTTTTCCAAGAACTGAAGGTCCCAAATTTGTCGCTTGACCTTGTTTCTTTGCCTGTGAATCACACATATCATACGTAAGGACAAGCATTTCAGCCAGCAGTACTATCCATACAGTGAAAAGGGGCTACTGTAAGTAACTTGAATCAGGACAACCCAACAAGGACACACATGGCCGCACATGGCAGTTATGGCCGCCAAACCCCTCATCCGCTGGCTATGCCAACCAGGCTGCCCTGCAGATTTTCATATTCAGTAGCATAGGAAGCTGTGGAATCCAAAACCACCTGCTGGGCTGAGTCCCGTTTGCATCCACACAGAAAGATAAATCTGCTCCACGCTGATTTAAGGCTTTTGAAATGTCATTTTCAGTTATTCAGATGGAGGCTTCTTCAGAGCTATCCATGGGCGTAGATTTGGGTATGGACAGTAGGGACATGTCCCTACCAATATCAAGGTGTTGCTGGATTGTCCCTATCGATATTTTCACTTATCTCAAACAATCTAGCCACTTTAACTTCATGTAATGTTAATGGTAAGATCTCTGCAGAGTTGCCAGGTTTGTGTGTTTTTCTTCGAAAAAGTGCGCTATTATGAAAAAGAATGAAAGAGCAGGATATGGGGGATACTCGACTTCAAGCTGTGAATTATCGACTAGCTGCAACCTGGCAGCAACAGCAGCAGTAGTGGAGTCGGTGAGGTGGAGAATCTGAAGCAGTTAGTATTTATAGTTTAAACGTTCCATTAGATTCCATTAATTTAAAATGACTTCACTGGACAAAACTAAGATCATTTGATATTCTATTTAATTTCAGGCGTTAGGTGTTGTTAGCTAAAATGTGATTGTTGCTCAGACTTGCTGTTTAATTAAACAACTTTATTACTATTGGTGAAAATTCCTCCCAAAAGGAAATTAAGACATCAGGTGCTTTTCTAAAGAAGAACCAAAGTGTCAGTGAGAGTTGAGCTTTGTTAATAAGAATGTTCTGTGATCAATCCAAACATTAATCTTTGAAATTAGTGGGAGAAATATTTACTATCTCTCCCTTTTTCAATGAGTGGATCAAGAGCAGAGTTATTATTGCATATTAAGACATGAACATTATTTATAAGCTAAATTAGCCACAGCTTGTCCAACTGATTTGTTTGTGACTGTCAGGCATCAATTCATTATGAATATCCTGTCAGCAGCAGCCTGAGCAGCACAGAGTCACACAGACAGGTGAGCTGCAGCCTCCCAGGTAAAAATGGATAAAAAAATATCCCTTCCAAAGTTAAAACCAAACCTACGCCTTTGGTGCTATCCAAAACATCATATCTGCTGGGGAAACAGATCTGACACAGACGATCGTGTGACAAGAAAAGAATATGGCAACAAGACAAGATAAACAGATGGAAAAACCAATCCACCAACAAACCTACCCAAACACCCCCCCCCCCCCCCATACACACACACACACACACACACACACACACACACACACACATACACACACACACGTTTACTTACTGTAAGTCATTCTTGGGATATTTAAATAGACTTGCATTCATTTCCTGGAGACTTACCCTAACTCTAACCTTAACAACTGACCCAAAAAGTATTGATTTACCAATTGGGGACACGGCAGTTGCACAAGCCGTCCCCAATCAACTGGTCTTAAGTCTGGTGTGTGACCTTGAAAGTGACTCAAGGTTACTCACAGGTTATTATAATGTGTTGGGAGAAAGAGACAAAATGGCTTTTCTGTCTGCAGCAAAGAGCTCTGCAATATTTTCTTAGAAACAGTCTGGATAGTTTATCTCTTTAGTGATAAGGTAACTGGTAACCCCCAAATTACTCACCCCTATCCTCATTTCACCTTGCTACACTTACTGCTGCTCTCTCCCCTTCTTCATCATCCTTTCCCTCCATTCTTTTACTACTTAAGATGCTGACTCACTGGACCCGAATCGCTGTTTGTCTGTCATGACATCTGGAGTAGCTGCTGAGTGTTATGTCTTTCTCTCACACAGTCTCTCTCCCCTGATGGGACCCCCACTAACATCTTCATCCTTGTTTTTTCTGTGTAGCATAATGACCTCCTAGTAGCAGCCCTAATGGAGCCATAATGGTCATTTATGCAAGGGGAGGCTCTGAGGGCACGGCTGTGGAGGCAGCGAGTCGCTCAGGAAGACGGGAGAGCGGAGAGAAGCTCCTGGTTAAGTCCCTCCACTTCCGCCTCTTCCCTTCCAGCTCCCGAATCTCAGTCTTTGTTTGAATACGGCATTCCCGTGTGTGTGTGTTGTGTGTGCTCAATCAACTGCGCATTCATTTGTGTGTAATGAAAGGAACTGATACAAGACTGGTTAACAATAGAAAGCACAATATGAATATATGAGGGGTGTAGCCCTGCTTTTGATGTTCACTTCTACAGCTTATTCATATACATTATGCACATGTGCATACGACCATTTTCTTTTCTAATTACATTTTCCCTCTCAGACAAGAGTCTTATTCATGCATACATCATCCACACAATAGAAAATACTACACTTCTCAGACCTCTACGTGTTTCTTCATCTATATTTGCCAACACCACTGGCACAGACTACATTGTACATAAAATACAATGCATAAGCTGAACTTGCACTTATTATGAAAAATTTTCTTTCGGGTCATTTGCATTTCAATATACACAGTAAACACAAGGACCTTTTACTGTTTATAGTCTTAGCCCAGAGTGATTTAAAAAAAAGACAATAGTTCAATGCACTGGAAGGCTGTGATCAAATAGGATACTTCTTTGAGGTTTTCAATGCCTTAATCACGTGAGGTCCTCCAAACTAGACACCTCATGCTTTTAATGCGGCATATCTTGGGATGTTCCCCTGGGCGCTGCAAGTTGAATAATACAATGGCACATTTATCAGCTAGCTAATGCTAATTAGACTGTTGCATAGAAACGAGAATAATGTACAGTAATGTTCCTTATGCCTTGTCAGCTCCTGCTTTCTCTGTTTCTAGCAATACTCACCCCTGCGTTTTGGGTTTAATTAGGAAAAATACAGCATCCTATCTAATCCATTAGGTATCTATGTATATAAACATGAAGAAAAAATATGATTATCCTACAGATGGTTTGAACTCCTCAGGTAATCATAATAAGACTGTATTCTGTTTGCAAAATCATGAACAAAATCATGGACAGAGTGAGATGTATCTAGTTTCTGTTTCGGCAGCACAAATTGTGGTGAAGCAGTGTTTGTTCCACTTGCTGTAAAGCGAACGTCAGTCAGCTCCAAACAGGACAGACACATTTTTCACACCTACTTCCACGACATGAGGCGAGGATCTTCATTTCAACAAAACTTTACAATCTTCTTTTGAAGCTATCTGGAAATCAGTGCTGTCCAACCGTTTTTAACTGCAGTATCTAGGGAATGAGTGTGCTCTTTAATGTCCGATCCGGTCCCTTTGTACCTCATTTTAATTCAAAGATACATTTCAATTTTAGTTAGCTCTTTGTAGCCTGATAAATGTTAACTCTGAAGTCTGATAATTCAAGTCAAGTTCTATATTGCTGATGTGTGCTGTACTTTCATTTTTTGATTCATGTCACAGATGCAATCCAGACCGAGCAGAGCAGTGCATTACATTGTTTATCCTTTTAAGTTTTCTTTGGGCTAATGTAGAAATTTCTCAAAAGCAGTTGCAATTATGCATAACTCACTGATAACGTACAGTTTTTACTTCTGGCTTTTCTGAAGGACTATTAGTTATTTCATTTATGGACAGAGTGATATAGCAGAAATGTGTGGTTGTATTTTTGATTGAAGAACTCTGTCACATTAACAAGAAGCCCTCAATGAGAAGCACAATGATTCCACAGCTGTATGTTTATAGGTAGCTGTGCATGGGTTCAATAGCTGAAAATGAACTGCAGCAGCATGACTGACATGTCAGCTACCTACCTTAGCTCAGCCTAAGTGATACTGATGCCTACACTCACAGATATGTACCACCCTGACATCACTCTAAAGATATCTGACAGTGTTACACAGAAAACCTGCCTAAGTTGTCATTTCAGTATAACAGCACATTTAATGTTTGCAGTTTGGTTCATCCACACTGCAAACAAACATTTTCTCACTTAACTCGAGTGATATGTAGTCTCTGAGACTCCTCTAGCCCGATACATTGGAGGTGAATGGAATTTCCTGATTAAAACAAAGTAGTAATGGAGACACAGATTTTTTGAAAGACATGTTATTATTGATTTTTCATTATCATAAACATGAGATAAAATTCAATTCACCTCAATTATATTGGGGTGGTAGCACAAATCTCAGAGGCTGATATCTCGAAACCTAACCAAAATGATCTGCACAGCTTGATGCCAGAAGACACAAGTGATGAAGTGTGTTTGGGTGAATTGACCCTGTAAGTGGCCTGCTAGTGTATGATGCTCCTGGCATGTCCTTAACTACTGTGTTGACTTTTTCAGTAAGTTAACCTCATTTAACCAGTTTGATAAACACTTCTTTTGGGAGACGGGTAGTTTGAGCCCTCAAATGACACATCTTATGGTATTTTCCTCTGGAAGCATGTCCTGGGTGTTTGTAAAGGTTTTTTGATAAAAGCAAAGATGATGCTCGATTTAAGGGTGAAGGTTAGTTCAGGGACTGATAATGAATATGGATATTCAACTGCGAGTCAATAGTGAAAGCGTCAGAAATATTAGCATTATTTTCTATCGGACACATAAGATGACAGCACTACAGCAACATGAGTCTTAGGGGTTGGTGTTATTTGAAGGTAAAGGCAGAAACAACCTCAGCACAAGTCCAGGGGGTCTCCAGCTTAAATAGCAGAAATGTTTACATCTACACAGAAAACATGAAAACACGACAACACTCACATATCGCATTTGCATGCATATATCACAGTCTCCTCTGCTTTCATTTGACACGGACAATACCACTGCTCATCATCAAAGTCCTGTATGTGCATCAGCACAATCTGAGAAAATGTTGTGACATTTTTTGTCACAACGGGATCAGACAGAAATGACTGTCATAAGTCATTGTGTATCACAGTGTCACTCCAAACAGACTACCTTATAACAAAGAAATCAATTAAACTAGGGGAAAATGTGTTTCTTATTCACAGTAAACAATTAAGCAATTATATCCACTATCTCAAAGAAAAGCTCTGATGAATAGAAAAAAAAAACAAAAACGTGTTCTCGGCATGTTGCTAATCATTTGTTACACCTCCTTACCATTTGTAATTCTGAGGTAATGGTAACCATCGCTGTCTTCTTGATTGTCACTACAAATGCAGCATGCAGCATGGTCTTTGAAATTCAGTTCCAACTTTAGTTGAAGCATAATGCTGAAACGGTGCTGCCACAAGGTAAACAGTGTGATTACAGCAGTGCATACAAAACACAGCTCGGAATTTAAAAACGGAGCAAAAATCAGAGAAAGTATCTTCATCAAACACTTCCACATTCCTCCCTCAGTTATCAGTATGAATGCGTTCTGACAAGGCCGAACAAAGGACAAACATACTGTATGTCCAAGATTACACTACTGTAGATGAAAATATTGTATGTTTAAGATTACACTACTTTAGATGAAAATGTGTGCAAAGATTAGTTCTATGTACTTCTGAACATGATTTCTGTCCAAGGGCTGCAACAGAAAATCAATTCATTGAATGATTGATGAATCATTTGCAGGAATGTAAATGTAAGGGTTTTGTGATTTGGAACTCGCAGTAAATTTTCCACTCCTCAGATTTTTGACAAAACCCTTCATCTTTGTTCCACAATTAAAGCTACCCCATGGCTTTTTCTTCATAACCAAACATGTTTGTTTTTTTTTCTTTCAGTGTTTCTCATAAAACTGAATTGTGTGCAGACTAGATGCATTTCCTATCTCATAAAACATTTGCAAGGGCCTTTTTGTATTTTTTACTGTTGCAAAATGTGCATTGTTTACATCAGCATTCTCTTTCTCCTTTTTTATTGGCACATTATTCCGCCAGCAACTGCATTACTGCTCTGTGCGGTCAGCAGATGTGTCATGTATCTATCATGTCACCTCCAAGCCTGAGGTGTGTATTTGATTCCTTTTGCACATGCTGGTAAAGCAGGAGACACAAACAATACAATGACCCCACTAGTGGCCAAAAGAAACTTTGTTTTTAATCTCCTCTCATATTACAAAATGAATAAAAATATAACTTTTTAATATAACTAGAGCTAGATGTGTCACATAAACAGTTTTTCTCGATTAATTGATGAATTGTTTGGTCTATAAAATATCAGAAAATAGTGAAATATGCCTGTTATAATTTCCCACAGTCCAAGGCAACATTTTCAAATTGTTTAATTTGTCCAACCAGCAGTCCAAAACCCCAAGATATTCAGTTTACTATTATTTACGGCTAAAACAATTATTCTATTATCAGAATAGTTGCTGATTAATTTTCTGCCAATTGACTAATTGATTAATCAACTAATAGTTGCAGCTCTATCTGCATCTATCAGATAGTGTTCAGTTTATTTCATATGACTCAGCTATTTATGAAATGTTGTTAACTAAAATTTGTGAAATTTCTCCTCACTGCCACAAGTAATTGAAACTACTAGTTCAAACACAAATAAATACCAGTGTGTTTGCGCTTTGGGGTAATGCTGATAGATGCTCGCTTATAAGGACAAGATTTTGACAGATAGGGGACGATCTGATTTACATCAGTAATATCTGAGGGTCTCTAAGTGCATTAAATAGTAATGATGTCTGAGCAATGCTGGAATAAATTTGTAAGCAACTAATGGCATACAAATACAGACACATAGAAACATACTGCATGTGATCGATATCAAACGCACTTTGTGATCAATGTTGGAATTAATTCAGAGTGTCACAAGGACCTGAGAGCTAAACTGTCAGATACTGTTTAACAGCCGCTGAGCTGCTTTGAGTCTAACTGGCTGCACTGAATGATGTTTTTACTACTATTACTGTTGGTTCTGTTTTCAATTTCTTGAACTCTGCTTCACTTGCAGGGATGCCAGCTTTAGTTTCTCTTTTTTTCTGTGAATGTCTCACTGAGTTTTCTTACTTAATTCAATGTTTCATCACTGATCAATGTTTTATCACTGTTTTATCTTGACAATTGAGCAATTGCCTAACCACTTGTTTCTGTTAACAGTGGACCCCTGGGTGTAAAAAAGCCTTGAAATGCTGCCTACAATTTATGCCTCTTGGATCCAGCCGGCCTGGTCCCAGTTCCATTTATTTATCAGATTGTTTCAGTGAGGTTGTGTACAGTGAGAAAAAAAAACACTTTCATCTTAAATTGAGGATGCTTTCCACATCTTAGTAAGGAAGGACACTAGTCAATATTTGGCCTGAGGTTATTTAATTTGGACAAGGAGTTTGATTCATACATTAAAAATTCCAATTACCCTGTCAAGAGTTGAGCGAGCCCAGAGGAGGCTGTTTTAATCATACAGCTTTATCAAACTCTTTAAATTGAGTTTAACATGGACAGGATCATACATTCTGCCTCGGGGAAGGTGAAATCCCTTAATTTGTCCTAAACAGTAAACATTTTAAAAATCCATGTTTAACTAGAATTACTTATACTGAATAAATACTGATCATTCCTTTCCCTTTCAATCTCTTCTTTCTCTTTTTCATAGATCCAAGTTTATAAACATTTTAGGATGCATTTACAGATTATAAAAGATGGATATATACTCATTTTGGCCAATTCTAAATCTCATTTTAAATGTATACTGCACACACAAAAAAAGTCTGTATACTGCTGATCTTATGATTGACATTGAAATGTAATTATATTACTACATTTGGCCATTTAGAAAATCAAAATTGACAAAAAATTGCTTAATTCCCACATTTGGTATGCTACTCATGATTGCCCACATTGACGAGTAGGTGCTATTCCCTTTCTTCTGTCAAATAATGTTGTGGTCAAGTATGAATCTAGCATATGTCTGATCTGCAGGTGGTCACAGCTGGACCTCCTGTGTTACCATTTCTGAATCTATTTCACAAAGATATTACAGAGATCTGAGCTGCTGTCAGATATTTCCCATTCCGTCTTATCAGTTGCAGGAATGATGTCTGGCACAGCAAACAAAGTATGTGTAAAGTCCTTAAATAAAGCATGAAATTGAAGGGATGCCTGTCTAAGTGAGGCACAGCAGAGCCACAGGCCCTCTTGCTGCAGACAGGTACAGCTGCTCACCTCCAGACTGCACGCCTCCCATTTGGACTCCCATTAAAGTGCCCGACACTCTGAGTCAACACTTTTAAATGCAGAAAATGACTTCATTCATTTCCCATTATAAAAACCACATTATAAAATCTTCCTACACAAAGTGCTGCTTATTTTTCCGCTTCTCTGCAAATGAATTTGCATACATCGGGCCATGGAAGACGAAGAACTTCCTCCATTTTAGACATTTGGTCATGGTGGTGTTCAAGTATGGGATAAAAAGGAGTAAGCAATTTACTTCACTATACGTCAGCTTTCAAAAGCTAGTTACGAAATCCAGACACGTTACTTTCTTATAACCCTGCAGATTATTTGGTGACTGACGCGTATATTGATGAGAGTTTGTGTATGTGCATGCAAGTGTGTAGGTTTGTGTTTGTGCATAACAGAAATCAGCTGCAATACTGATATGTCAAGAAAGCCTTTAACTCACCAGGGAACTGGTAGCTGTAGCTTGGTGCGAATCCAGTGTATCCGCGGCCGTACGTTGCCACAATATTAGGGTAACCTTTGATAGAGAGAGAAGAAATTAAAAAGAGATGAGAGGAAAACTACAAACACTGTATACATATGATGTATATATTATACACAGATGTGATACCAGTGTAGCACTAAACTTGTGGGGATCCACACGACTAAAGCATTTTCATTTTGTTAAGCAAATTCTAATATTACTTAATATCCTTGATAAATAAAACCACAATAGTCCAGATTAAATATGAGCCTGAAATAGTCAAGAATAAGTATCATGTATTGGAAAAATACTTTAAATAAAGTATACAGTCTTGTGTGTATTATGTGTAACCCTAGCTTTTCTTCTTTGAATAACTTCAGTGCTACAGGCCTAATAAAGAGGTGTCATGTATTTATAGCTCATAACGTTGATGGCAAATTGTCAAGTGAAAAAACATTTGCTTTGTGTGCAGTTTGACAACAAGCACCACCCCCAATCAATGGTCGACTGTCACAATTACTTTAACCTGTAATCTTGATCATGCTGCTCTTGTTGCTTGCCCTACTCATCACCAAATGTCAGCAATTCATTTAGTGATAAAAGGTTCCTATAAGGATAATGGCCATAACAATTAAAATAAGATTGTAAAAGCATTTCCTTTCATAGAGAAAGACCTGGTGATTTAAAATGTGAGTATTACATGGCTGCTAAAATTTTACACAATCTCGCTTTAAACTAAGAAAGTTATCCAACATGGATCAATAAAGCATCTCATTATATTTTAATGCATTTAAGATTCCTCAAGGAATATTGATTCTTTTTCTTTTTTTATAGATTCTATCTTTATGCATTATTAGATTAGGTCGTCATAAAGGTTGGGTATCTGGTGTCAAATTTGGTAAATGGTTGAATAAACTGTTGGACAAATAGTGCTGCTCTTAGTTCTCAACTGTCCACTTTATTTTAATTCATTAAACCATAAGTTCTCTGCATTTTTACAGCTCAGTGTAATAACACTTTATAGCAGGCGCCTTGCAATGACGTTGGCGTCTGTCTTCCGTGCAGCTTCAGTGAGCAGAAAGGTTCATATAAAATATGACTGGATGCAATTTGTTTTACTGGTTGAACTAAGGTCCTGCTGGATGTGTATGCATTAAAGCTGATCTCTAGTTATCTGTAGTAGTTACCTCACAAGTTACCAGGGTAACCAATGCTTATGGGAAGCAGTTTCTACCGTATTAAAGCACTCATGCTTTAATACGGTAGAAACTACTTCAGACAGAAGGACAGCAACTAGTGAGGGTTTGAGCGCCTTGCTTTTTCTCAATTATTACTACTCCACTACCATCATATTATCAATCATTTTCATATCAACTTTGTTCATCTAAAATGTAAACAAATGTAAACAAAGTTGTTTTTTCCCCAACTTCACTTCTTTCTTTCTTTTATATATGGTTGTTACATTTGCTGTGAGTGTTATCTGCTTTGTCAGATTATTTGCCTCTTCAAAAACCAAATCAGTAATTTGAGACTGAGAAAACATTTATGAATCAGATTTATCTGTTGTCTAGTACTGTCTTGTCTGTGTAATAAAAGCCTTTTATCAATTAGGAGGGGTAACAAACTTTTGGTGGTGATTTGACCTTTTCGATCACAGAGTGGGCCCATTATGTGGTGTATTATGACCAGTTACGCCAACATTTTGACAAGAGATCCTACAAATAGGTACAGACATCTGTAATAAACCAGTGCTAGAAACTGATGATTAGTTAGTTACAATTAAGATAAAATTTAACCACAGCCGCTGAATTATAAAACCTGGTAAATGTGACTACAAAACGTCATCTTTAAACCAAAGTCAAAGTCTTTGCCAGAGTATAGACTTGTTTAGAAGTTGTTTGGTCCCTGGGTGGATGCTGAATTGCGATGAGCCCCAAAGAGGACCCAGTGTCATTAGAAAAATATAAGAGTAGCAGATGTATTGTTCATCTGCTGTCGTGATTCTTATTACAACCACAGACCTACCAGTTAATTAGCTGGACAGTTTTCAGACAGAAGCAGCTGTGGGCAACATATTGAGAAACGGGGTGTGAGGGAGCAGGCAGCTAGGAAGTGGGATACAGACAAAACAAGGAATTTGAGAAGAGTGGGCGGATGAGCGAGTGAGCCTATGTGTGAGTCTGTGAGAATTTGAGCACCATCAAAGGTAATATAAACATAATTAACCCTCTAATTATGGTAAATGTCTCAGTCTATCTGCTTTCCTCAAGCTATTATCACCTTCAACCATAACTCTGGACTAAATTACCTAATAAGAGGAAGTCCTTTAGGCCAGGAATGAATCACTGGAGCCAACCTTGATAGCTCTTCCTTCATTGTGTGTAAGCTACACCTCAGAAACTGACCTCAGAAACCTTTTTCCGGCTTATGTGTCTTCAGTTCTCATTAGCTATGTACTATCCTGCTAAACTGGCTGTAGTGAATGTCTAGATTGTAAATATTGAGCTGCGAATTCAGCTTTTGTAGACACTGCAGACCTAAAGCACTCACAGTTTACCGTATTTCCTCAAATAGTGGCTGGGGTCTTTATTTACTTCAACTGCAGAGGGTACCAGGCCTCTATTGAAAGCAGGCTTACACTAGAAAGAGGGCTTTGTTTCCAATTATCTCTGTTTGATGAATATATTTGCTCATATTTTAGTACAAAGCTTCCTTGTTTTCTGATCTGCTTCTGTTCTCTGTTAAATTTTTGTTACTGCATTATCGGTAATCCACTTACTCCAACATGCAGAACAATAATTCTAGCACTAAAGTTCTACCCAGAACATTTTAGCAGAGCACCACTTAGTTGTAGCATGCGGGTAGCTTGCTTATGGATGTAGGCTTGCCGGCTTAGCCAAGTTACATTATTATAATATGTGCCTTTATCCCTGTATCTAAACAATATGGCATCTTGTCCATCTCCCTCCCCTCTCTGTGATGGTCAGCTAGAGGGTACCGCATGTACTCATACAACAAGCGTTACATCCAGGTAACTGCCATAGACATTATCTAACAGGCACCAGGAGTTTATCCACCCTTGTTTTTTGCCTGGCCTGCTTTTGGGGCCGGCCTTGATTTGTTAGTGTTGACCACACCCCCAACCATTATTCAAGCCCCAGCTTTTAATTGACGGTATACAACTAGTTGAGACATTTCTATAAGTAATACCTAGTAAAATTAACTGTACAATGCATATAGTACCAGTCAAAAGTTTGGACACACCTTCTGTATGCATTGCAGTTCTTGAACAAGAATAGAGCCTAAAACATTGATACATTTTGCATTTTATCCAGAGATGGCATGAATGTGTGTGTATGCATCTGCAGTATGAAGGCCTCTATACATATTTTGCATGAATGCATATTTGTGTATGTGAGTATGTGCATGAGTGCATGTAGGCTATGTATATGTGTGTGTGTGTGTGTGTGTGTGTGAGTGAGTGAGTGAGCATGTGTGTAGATGCTCTGCTCTGTATGCCTCAGAGCCGGTGCCAGCTGGAATCAGAAAGGTTGACCTTGGTCATAAATATCTAATCAGTGTTTGCTGTCCATGAAAAAGTTCAATTTATTCCTGACCCAATGGGAAAATGCCTCTCCCAGACCCTCTCCCCTCTCTCGCAGACAAAAAGAAATGCAACTCAGAGAGGCGGTGAGGGGAACCTTAACCTGGTATGGATGAAGCGGGACGGAGGCTACACCAGAAAAAAATAAAAATCTTCATCAAGCTGCTGATGAGAAATCATCACCGGGAAGCTACAGATGGATAGCTTTCACAAAACCCCTCATTGTTTGTTTGCTCTGAAAAGAACTGTGATATGATACAATGAAAAGCTATCACAGACCGCAAAATATTGGATATTATGTGTTTGATACTGTCTTACTGTCAAACAGAATAAATGCCAAACCAAAATTGTTGGCTTAGATACAGCAGCTCCTCATACTCCCTTATTTCAACATTTTCTAAAATAGCAAAACCATTTTCCTAGTCTGATGTACTGCATGACAATGGCTCCCACATTACTAAATGAGAATTTGCAGCAAGGTGTGTGCACTGAGAGTCTAAGGAGAGAGCTATAGAGAGTAGTATAAAAGTGTAAGGAAAATGGATTAAGATACATGCTGAGTTAAGCCACTATTTCATGAAATTCTTAGCATGTTCATACCTACAAATATTGTGAAACATGAAAGTAGGAGGAAAGAAAAAGAAACAGAAGGACAGAATAGGAGGGAGAAAAAGAGAGAACCTGCTGTCTTTCCATCCATTTCACTAAATCAGTGGTTCTCGACATTTTTTGGGCCAGCGCCCTCCTATCCATTATCCAAGTCCCTTACCGCCCCCCATCAATTAAAATGTAGGCTAATTGTCTTCCCTGAATATTAATGTTGATTATTATTCCATGTTATATCATTAAAAAAGCATGTCACTGAATGCCAAATAACAGATTTGATTGAACTGGACAGTTGGAAGATCATTGTCATTAGTTTGCCAGGAAGCAAAAAAGCCATGTGAATAGAAATTACATTTATGAGTGTTAAACAAATGCAACGGTTAGAAATTTGACATTCATACTTTAATAAGGTCTCGTTATTGATCACAAACAGCAGCCATATAGTGGAAGAGTAACCAATCAGAAATTGGTAATTTGGCGACAGTGCCAAACAAGGAGCATTTTTCTTAATTGTTCCAATGGAAAACAAGAGCAGCCTACCAAAGAAAAAGTCTGAGGCTACTGGAGAAAAAGCAGAAGGATATGTAGGCTATCTAATATTACAGGCCTATATGTCTTAACTTTTGAAGGAAATAAGCTAAATTGCATTGAAAATTAGCGTGAGTCCTGCGCTTGGTGGTCCTCTGCCAGTTTCTTCACTGCAGGTTACAAAGAAGTTAGTTTCAGCCGTAGTGCACCTGAGGCCGTTAAGTCCAAGCGTTTGCAGTACTTGGACTGCATGTGGAGGTCCTGGCTGAATCCCTGCTCAACGAGATATGTTGTTGGGAAAGCAACAAGACGCAGCCTGGTCTTCTCCCGGGGAGCCGGGTAACTCTGGGCATATTTGACCCACATGCTGCCCCAGCCAGAGGTGCAGAAAGTAGCCTGGGCCTCGTCGTCATTCTGGATGTTGACAAGATGCTCCTGGATAGCAGGCTTGCATTCGCTCGAGTCCGCCTGAAGAAGCTGCATCACCCAGATGGGAACATCAAGGTTCAGGAGGGCCCTGAAGTGGATGTCCATGTCGGCCATAAGCAAGGTAGTCGGTGTAAATGAGGAGGCGGTCATCGGCAAGAGCCTCAGACACCTGCAATGAGTATAACCAGCAAATTGTTCTTGATGCAGATTTTTAGACTATCCGATTTTGAACTGGTTGTTTTATGCTAATTAATATACTAATAGATTTTTCTTCATATTTATAATGCATATACAGTCCTTTATTTCAGACAAGTCAATATAATGAACATTACAACTTAATGTATTCATAGAACTAAAATATATTACTTATAATAATAGTGTGCCTATTATATTTATTTAGCGTTGTTTCTGAAAAATAGCAGATCACCTTGGTCAACTGTGGTAAATGAGCAAACTGCCTCTGCTCTCCCTGTACAGATCCAGCCTGGAGGTGAGACTGTGGATGACTGCCTTGCACTGGACCAGAGTAACTCCATTTCCTTGGAGCTTTAGTGTGACTTTGTTCATCTTTTCAAAAAAGTCTGCAAGGTACATGATGTCGCAGTGGCTGGTTGACACCTATTCCCTGAGAGCTGCATCGACCTCCTCCAGGAACTCCATGATGCTGTCAAACAGCTCACAAAAACGGGCAAAGCAGTTTCCTTTTGAGAGCCAGTATCAATATGGAGAAGAAGAAGATGCTCACAGCTGTCGGAACAGTCTCTCCTTCAGGCTTTTATTTTGTTTATTGCCTTGACTGTAACATTGGGAGACTCATAGACTTTTAGATTTGGTCACAATGTTGTGGCGGTGCAGGACAAAGTGGATTGTGAGGATATGTGGGACCTGCTCCTTCAGCAGAATGGCGAAGCCATGGTACCTGCCAACCATGGAGGGGTACTATCAGTGGCACATATGAAGATGTTGGTGATTGGGATTGACTTCTCCTGTAGATAGGCATCCAGCACATTAAAAATGGTCTGGCCGTTGGTGTCTGTTTCCAAATATTTGGAAAAGAAGAATTCCTCAGCCATCTCCTGACTGTTGGAGGCCTTATAGCGGACATAGGCCTTCACCAGGGTGTTCTTGTTAGAGGCGGTTGTCTCATCCAGCTTAAGGCTGAAAGGAGAGTCCCGCAGGATGGTAGCTGCTCCTCTGTATTGGCGCCCATTTCATTATCCTGTGTGCCATGATATCATTGTTGAGCTCCTAACATGTTTCTCTTTGAGGGCTTGGAAGAATGGATGCTTCTTGCCTGCCTTGTCTGGGTGGAGCTTCGTGGGCCTATATACTGGCCAACATTGGCCAACATTTTTCAGAGGAAGAAAGCTGAACAGAGAATGGTTGAAATTATTTATATTACTTTTGGTAGGCTGCTATTCTAAACTTGGCATTTGCCACTATGAAGATGCATCAGCTTGGATTCTGTGATAACATTGGTTTGTTCTTCCAGAGGGGATTCCAGTAGGCTCCATCATGGGTGATCCAGTTGATGTAATAATTGGACCTGCAGTGGTCTGGCAGAGAGCGTCAAATGAACATGGGTTCAAATGTAGTGAAAACCTGGCTAGTAAAAGCAGAGTAGGCTAATCGAAGTTCCACTTTTGATAGACTGCAATCATGCATAAATGATCCAACAAAGAGCAAGGAGAGCCGACTAAACAGACCGCTGACCTAATAGATGAGGCTTATTGCAATGCAAAAAAAAAAGCGAGGCAGACGGAGTCACAATATCTCGGCTGAGTCCCCCTTTTTCTCTGTCTGTCTATAAAGCAATGTTGCTCGTGGTTTTCCAACACGCCCCACGCAAAAATGGGAGAGCTTTCTCCTTTGACACGTTTTAAAACAATTGAGGCGTGCTCTTTGACAGAGGAACGTGGCTAAAGGACCGTAGTGCGCTGTTCCATAGAAAACAATGAAAAGCTGGGTGCAAGTGATTCAGAAAAAAGCCTCGTCTTCAGCAGGGAAAGCTTCGTCAAAAAAAAGCTTCAGTTGATGGTGGTAATAGCAAGTCTAATGATAAAATTGTAAAAAATGTGCATTTGAATGTAGGACTAAACTGTCATTAAAAAACAGACAAGAACACCTCAACGCCCCCCTTTCAAAAATATTGCTTCCTGCGCCCCCTGACATTCTTTGAATGCCCCCTGGGGGGTGGTACCGCCCCCGTTGAGAAACGCTACACTAAATAAAGCCTGCCATTGTGTCTGGCCTGGTGGCGGCCTCTTAGTGCTCTTATTTGCCTTATTAATATGCATGCTAATGTACCTATTTTATGGCTCAACAGTTCTGATTCACTTTAAAATCAATTATCCATCTGGTACACCCATACCTCGCCCAGGCTCAAATGTGTATTAATTTCAGCAAACATACATCGGGCACAACACAATAAAGATAAATGCCTCGATTAGAGGCAGTAAACAAAGGAGCTAGGGATGGCTTTAATGAGATTTGGCACAAAAGAAGCTTACACTTTCTTAAATAATGAGCCTAGGGTCCCCTTTTTTCCACATGCAAATTATATAAAGGAATGTTTCGCTGTCCTTGTTCCAATTTCATTTAGATAAGAGTGTCTCCAAACAAGTTGGCTGTTAATATTCTCACATGAGCACATCACTGCCTTTCTGCCTGCCTTCTCCCAATGGAGGGGAAGAGCGCTCTACGCAGACACATTAGTCTGTAATAAGTTCTGAAAAGTTCACTGTGTTTGTTAAATACTTCTAACAGATGAGATGAAACTGGGAACAACTTAGATAGAGCTGACAGAAGCACTCGGCCAGCCTTATCAACACTTTTACCACCAACAACTGTATAATCAGTCTCATGGAAAGGTCAACCCCCGCCATAACCCTGACAGTTTATGTAACTGAATATAGATATATGAATGGACAGATTGATAAATAGATAGAAACAAAAATAATGAATTGTATCAAACATGGGACATAAGAAAATATTAAATATGCAACGGCTAAAACGGATTTGCTACCAACTTTCCAAAGTGCTTTAAACATTACATTACCTGGTACAGATAAAAATGCATGAATGTGGATCTGCCTGCACCTGCTACAAGAGGGGGGGCCTACTCGCACGGTAAAACCAGTCTCTTACAATCAGCTGCATGTCTCTTTTGCTTTTGAAGGAAAAAATAAATCTTTTATGTGAGGGCAAATCCATTTGGTTGGGTCGCACATACATATTATATGCATGGGAAATGTGAACGACAGACAGACAGATAGATAGACAGGCGGTGGGAGGATGGGGAGGCAGGGAGGGAGAGAGTGCAATAGTGTTAAATAAAAAGGACCACAGGCATGGGCTGGATGGTAATGAAGAGGGGTGGGCCAGCAGCTGAGGTCCCTGTAGATGAGATCTCTCCCTGACATGTGTGTCCCCTTCATTACCCATTGAGGGGGGCACAGTGATGAATCCTTAATATGACATTACACCAATTTTCCTCTTCATTTAGCCTGCTAATGTGCTGGTCTGCTCCTATATGCCCAGGGGCTGCCTGTACCAGACTCGACCAGAAATAGACCACAGTGGCCACTGGTGGCACACCTTGAAGCAGCCTAATTAGGGGCAGCGCCCACCTAATGGGGCTATCTAGTCGAGAGTTTGCATAAGCTGATTTTTTTTTTTTTTTTGCAGGTAGAAACTGATGACTGAATGGCATGCGTGTCTGACACTTCTGCCCCCTCAAAAAAAAAAGAAGAAGAAGAAGAAAAAAAAGCAGCCTGGTTAAAAATCAGTGTCACTGTATATTTCAAGACTGATGACATTGTATATTTTTATTGTCAACAAATACCACAAAAAGAACAAAACCAACAACGGACTGATCTTGATAACAAGCATTGCCCATGAAGCCCCACCTGATATAGCTTATTCGCCTGTGCCATTGACCTTCATTGTGATGCAAAATCTATTAAAAACACATGAATGAGTCACATTGTTGCACTGGGTGACGTGTTACTTCATTATGATGAACATGGGCACCGATGTTACTCACAACCTCACTACCAAATCTGCAGCTGAAAATAGTCCCCGAACACAGCACACGTTTTATTCCTTTTTGAATAATATTTGCTAAAAACTAGTGTGCAGCTGTTCTGAAATTATTTCTGAATAAAAATCTATATTTGTGAGCCACTTAGGTTATATAAGATTTATGTCTTAAGTGGAAACCGGGAAAAAATACAGAATTTCACCAGCCTTATTCTTTAAAAGATGGTGGAAGTGTGATGCTGCTTGATGGATGTATTTCTGTATGACTTCAAACATGTCTGTGAACTAAACTGTGAGCTCATAGACTAGTACATAGATCACTTGTTTGGGTTTTGTGTGTGTGTGTGTGTGTGTGTGTGTGTGTGTGTGTGTGTATGACTCACTCAGCATGCCCATCCCCAGCATGAAGGCATCCATGGTGTAGGGCAGACCCCTGGCTCGCCCTCGTGTACCTGGTGGGAACATCACCTCCTTGGGCTGGGCCTTCTTACATTCTACCTATGTAGACAGACGAACACATACACACATGCACATGTACACACATACACACAGACAGACAAACCATTAGACTGTGTAGGTACACAACCAGACAGATCTGACAGGGCTGTCTCAGCTCTTTAAGGTGGTTTTCTATTTGACTTGCACGGCGCTAGATGTTTTCCATAGAGAAAAACAAGACAGAGTCAATCCGAGCACCTCACATTTTAGAGGAAATTCTCTAAGGAAAACTTACAATCATGCTCCTCCTGCATTAAAGCAAAGGTTATTGCTCCAGTGAGCATGTGCCCGATGCCTCAGGGAAATACAAGCTAAATACTTTCCAAGAGTTTCTGAGACATCAGGGTAGGAGAAGCTCTGCTCTCCAATGCCATTACCGTAGTCCCACTGTGTGGCAGCATGTTCGGTCCCTTTGTGAAAAGCAGTTTTTTTGCTTAATCTAAACAGAATAATCTCAAAAGCAATCATCTCTCACTTTGGTTGTGACAAAATCCCTATTCTTTCACCATTGTTTGTTTCGTTCAACTCGCAAAGGCAATGTTTTTAAAATCTGAAACTTGTCAAAAATGTGTGTTTTAAAACAGAACACACTTCTTTTTTTGTGAGTATGGCTCCATTTTTTTTTTTTGGTCTGTGAATTGTGTATTTGTGTGTGTCTGCTGGGCTGAAGTCCCCAGTGTCCCATAGTCCAATTCCACCTGCAGCACTCATCTCTCTCCTGCATTTCTTTTTCTCACTCCAGTTCTCACACATACAGGTTTGTTCATTTCCCATCTTGCAAGACTGACATCTCCTCTTCCTACATAACACATATCAAATGAGGGATGTGACAAGGGCAGATGAGGAGAAGAAGGAAGATGAGAGTCCTATTTACCACGTATCTATCCTATCTCTATGAATTATAGAGAAGCACGAGCGGCTGACAAGGGTGGCATGGTCTTGTGTCTGTTGGTTGTTCTTTGGTAGACTGAGTCTGTTCGCCATGCTGCACAATCTATTTGCTCCACTGCCTGCTTGGCATCAGCCTGTCCATCTGTTTGTCTGTTTGCCTCCTGGCTCTCGCCTGCTTCTCCCTACTGCCTCCACTTAAGCAGGGCTTTCTCGGCTGCTGCAATTCACATGTCATCCTAGCCTGCTGCACAAGACAGGCTAGTGCGCCAGTGCTGTGTACACCTCAACCAAGGTACAGCCCGGCATCCATACAAATAGCCTTGCAACTCTGACAGGCCAGCGGTGCACATTACTATTCACACACAAACTCATTCACACATGCACAGTGGTAGACACAATGTGCTATGGCAAGTTGCCAAACTTCACGTCTGTAAGAAGTTGTTGTACTAAATGAATAGAATAACAAGCTTTGTATATCCAGGAGAGCTAGAAATGTATAAAGGGACACTAATGAAAAGGGTTTCTATCACAGAGGGAAAGTTGCTGCGTTGCAGAGCTGTGATTTGTTGCTGTTAGCAGCCCTTTCATTTGAAGCAGACCAACTAAAGTACACAGTTCCCTCAGCCACTTTGTAGCTGTCACAGCTACTCTGCCCTCCTTGCTCGCCTGGCATGGTTTGACATTGTGATGAAGAGAGCACAGGCACTCTTATCGTCAGGGAATGACCCCCGGCATGGAAGCAGGAACCGGGTGGGAAAAATGGGTCTGTTAGAAATCTCAGTACACTGCTGGGATTTTCAGATGTTCACATAGCTGGGTGACAAATACAGCGCTCTGAGTTCTGCCCACACCGTAGACATGACGGTGTCTGCTCAGTGTCCTCCAGCAGCCCCTGCCACATCCGGCAAGTTGGACGTTCAGGTTGCCTGCTGGGAGTAAGACAGACCCAGGTGTGAGTCATGCCTACATGCTCTCAGATGCGGGTCTTTGATATTCAGAGAGAGGGCTCCTTGTCATGGATTTAAAACCAGCCAGGAGCCAGGATCTGTGGTGGTGTGAGTGTGTGGGTGTTCACCTGCTTCAAACACACGGGAGTGTGTGGGGGAGGGAGGCAGGAGCCTTCAGGAGTGAACTAAGTCAAAGAATGAGAAAAAAAGAGGAGAACAGAGGGGACGGCAAGACAATTTCTGAGCCTGACAATGGAGCACTGCAAAGGTTCAGCAGTTGTGAATGTGGAGATTCAAATTTTACCACGTGGAAGGTTCTACAGAATGAACCTTTTTCCATGAACTGATGAATTTACAGGCTCTCATTTTAACTGCAAGTATCGCCCCAAAATTATGGCTTGTGTAGCTTGTCTAGGAAGGCAGCACAATATCATGTTGTGAAAATTATCATGATCTACCATTTAGATTCTGTGTAAAGAGGTGTTTGAGCACCATTGTGCCTTGTTGAAAAAGAAGGGACACTTCATTAACCTGCCTTGACTTTACTGCCAGGAAAGTTACATCATTTTGTGCACAAATAGAACCCAGGAGATCTGAGAGGCTCAAATACACACACACATACGTATACAGCTGACTGCTAAAGTGAATTCCTGCCACACAGGTTTGACAAGGTATGGTTACCTCAACTTGTGTGCTTTCAACATATATTGAGATGTTTCCTCCTCCGCTGCACTGATATATACTGCCGTTGACAGTTCATCTTTGAGATCTGTTTCACTCTGTGACCCATGATGGTCAGTGCGAGATGAAAACAGAAAGAACGGCAGAGCCTACACACTCTCAAAAAGTTGAAATTAATCTTTTTACAGGAAACTCTCTGCTGTGGTTACTTTGAGCAACAACTATTCAGACTCCAGTGTACAATATAGAACAGGTTAAAAAATTGGGCCTTAAATTTTGTCCAGGAGTATAAAGTAATCCAAACCAACAAAAGAAGATGTTGGACACTATAAGGAACTGGATGTTGACATATGGTAGCCAGCAGATACAGTTGTCATGCATGGAGAGTCTACCATGACAAAATAAAGGTGATGAGGAATAATTACTGATGCTCATACACGTCTTCTTACAGGAAAGTAAGTCATTTTTTTGTTTGTTTATTTCACAGGGACAGTAAAGGTAGATGTTGTTATATGGGAAAAAAATCTCAACAGATGTAATTTTAATAGTGAACCAGCTAGTTTGCAGCCCCTAATACTGCTAAGGCTTTTGAATTTGTATGGCGTTCAATTAGTTTTAAAACCTATGCACATAAAAACCAGGCGTGTGCACGTGATACGAGCGCACGGAACAGTATCTGCATGTGGAAAACCATCCTTGTGAGACAGTGTTTCTACTCTGCGTGCACAAATGCAGTCCCATGAGCATGGAGCTGTGACGAGCATAAGCTCAGCCCTCCCTACACGCTCGCAACTGCTAAACACTCGCTCGCTCGTCAAGTTGACTTTTGAGACTTTGGAGGCGGAGATGGAATAGACAGTCCACTCCTTTGATTGGTCACTTAGATTACTAACCATGACCATTGATTGGCTGTTTGGTTTGATCACTGACACAGTTGAAGACAGGCAGTTACCTGAGAGGATAAAGGGAAACATAAATAATGATATTTAGCAGCTGATTCTGTTTTTTTACCATTTACACTTGTGAAAAAGTGTTAGGCATCGTAGCAAAAACCTCAACTCTGTTTAAACCCTTTTTCAGATTTGTGAAATGTTTATTTTGCTTATGAAAACAGAAAAAGCCGATTTCGCTGATATTTTTCCATCCAGACCACATTAAACTAGGTCTAAATCAAAAATGCTCCCTGCTTAGATATGGTCCCTTGCAAAGATGGTTTTCCACTTGCAGATACTGTTCTGTGCGCTCATATCACGTGCACACACCTGGTTTTTATTTGTGTGGGTTTTGAAACGAATTAAATGCCATAAAGTTGGGATGAAACCAGGAAACAAATAAATAAATAGGAGATAAAGTCCTTATCACCTTCATCATCAATACTTAAATATTTCAGTGTCATAACAGTTTGTTCTGCCGTTGTCTTGTTCTGGTTATGAAATCAGGATATTGTCTGTTCTGAGGTTGTTATTCTTTCAAAAAAATCTCTATCTACCAATAACCAAGCTAGATGCTGAAATTGTGAGGCACATATGTGCACACAAACATGCACTTGCACAAACACTGCTTGATTGACGTAGTAATACAGCCCTCTGATGAAGAATAAAACAAACAACTGCCTTTGTTTTTATGTACAAACAATATGATACGGAGTGGAGAAATGCTCCAGTTTTGACCTTTTCAATACATCTCCCATACATATTAACCTTGTAGGTATAACGGGAAGGTGTGGGCGGGATCGACTGGCAATGACTGTCCTTCAGGGACGAGTGTTGTGGGTGTGGTGCGTGTTTGTGTGTAGAGGGGGAGGTGGACGGCTACTATTAGCTTCACTAGTGAATGGATTCCATCAGTAGACTGGCAGACTGAAGAAAGGAAACAGTGTGATTCATTTACTCCAGCTCCCACTCCCAGCTCAACAGTCAAAACACATAGACTGAATGGTTAGGAAATGTCACGGCTGTGAATGCACAATGTCAGGCATGTGGTGTGGGATTATTCACTTAAAGAAAAAGGCTTCTCACAACCATTTAAACAAGTGAGTTATTTAGGGAAGTTAAAAATCTAGTTTTGAGCACTTAAGCTAAAACTTTTAGATCTGACTCACAAGAGATAAAAGAGAATCTAGTGGATAGAAATGTTCTGACCTATGAAGGAGCAGGAGACAGGTACTCTAAAATGGTAAACGCCGCTTGTGCTAGCACGCATGCTTGACAGGTTCATGCATGAGGATTCAGTTGCAGTCCATTTCGCCATATTTTGTTGAAAATAGTCTGTTAATGGACAGCAGAAAATGGCAGTCGTTTGAAAGGTTTCTACAGACAATTTGATACTTTACTGCAGTGATTTTTTTTCTACTGTCACTATTGAAATCCATTGTCATTTCTGTGAATCCAAGCTTACCAGAACTTCTGTTATCCATTATGGATCCACCTACAAATATTTCTAGCCTCCAGGGGGGTGAATGTTTGATACTCAATAGATAGATTTTGGTTGGAGTGCCACTTTAAGACCTCTGTGAACCAGTCAACGTAGCTTATAAAGTGGGTCTTTACGGCACACTTTCCATTCTGAAGCGCTTGTATACAAACATCAGGACAATTGAGCAATGGGAAAAGTATAATCATGGTAAGAAGTCTTCTGCTTTTGGATGGGCTTACATTTGGATAAAGCAAAATGATGCATTCATTGGTCAGCAATTTCACATGAGCCATTAGGTCTGATGATGGCTCTGCATGGTTATATAAAAGCTGAGGAATAGGAGGTCATTTTAAGGGCCAGGTGCTCCCTGTGGTGCCAACACTGTTCCCTTGCCATGCTTCTATATTCCAAGATGATAATGTCCCCATACACACTGAGAGACACATTCAAAAGTGATGCCATGATCATAAAGTTGACGTCAAATGGCTTCCATCACTTCCTCAATCAGCAGATCTGAACATCACTGAGCTTTCATGGGACATCCTGGAGTGCAGAGTGCAAAGTGGATTTCTACCTCCTTCATCCCTCAAAGCTTTCCTTCTTCAATGAAGGGTAAACATCCAATTACTTACAGTCCAGAACTTGTGAGGCAGCACTTCATGTGGGACTGAAACTGCTCCGAAGGGTGGTCCTACTACCTTATTAGACACTTGATGTTCAAACACTCTTAAATATTTCCACTCTTTAAAAAAAAGTTTTCATTCATAAACAACCCAGAGACTTAAGTTTCTCTCTGTTGAGGTCTCCTTTAAATTTGAGTAACTAGTTTAGTCTATGGCTTTAAAGGAAAAATTCACCGCTGTGAATATGATGATTTCTTTAAACTAGGTCACCTATGTAGTAGAAATGTTTTTGAGTTTTGTGACCTATGACTTGGGAAAATTGAGATAAAGTTTGTAGATTCCCCATACTGCACTTAGGGGGAATCCTACAACAATCAGAGGGCGTTGCGCGTGTCCTGTGTGTGTCCTGTACAAAACATTTTTCCTCACTAATCTGAATAAATCACACCTGTTTTCGAAGGATCATAAAACAAATCAGTGCAATGGAGTCAATTATGTTGTGTGGACGGTGCTGCCAAATGTAGCTGCAAGTACAGGTAACACAGTCGCTGTTTGCTATTGTTCTGTATTCAGAGTTTCCAAATCCAATATAATATTCTGTCAGAAAACAAAGTCAGGTTCACAAAAGCACTGCAAAGCTTGTTGCAGCGTGTTGTTTTCTGTCTGTCTCCCTGACGATCACCGGGGCCAGGGTCATCATGCTGCAGCCGCCTCCCCAGCTGCAGGCGCGTCTCTCTCGGCAGTCGGCTGCTGCTGTTACAGCTACCGTGGTCACCCTCTCCTTCACAATCTGTTTTGTCTGATCCCACAGCACTATATTTGGCCTCATAAGTTGCAACAGTGGTGCCACATCTCTGGTCCGACACTATATTGTAAAACTAGTTGTTTGTTTGTGTTAGCGCTAGTGTTATCACGGAGAAACTCGGCAGCTGAAGTATGTGTATCGTGCTGTGCTTTAGCTTAGCTCTGGTGGTCGCTCTCTCCTCCAGTCCACACTCTGTTTTGTCTGATTACACAGCACTAATTCGGCTTCATAAATTGTAATAGTGGCGCCACATCTCTGCTCCGACATTATATTGTAAAGCTAGTTGTTTTTTGTGTTACATTCAGCTCTTAATCAACTTAACAGCTTAGCTTAGCTCAGCTTAGCTGTCGCTCTAGTCCGGTGGTCACTTCCTCTTCCAGACTCTGTTGTGACTGATTCAATGGTGCGATATTCAGCCTTGTATCATGAAACTAGTTTTCTTCCAAACATACTGATATTGTAAAGTATTTGGGAGTGATATTTTGTGTCTGCTTTTCCATATCACTAGTGTAGTATGAGACAGGAATGTTTTGGGAGACCCAAATTTGACAGTCCTTGAAGGCACCACTACTGAAAATGAGGAAACGTAGTTTGTAGTTTAAGGCAGATCTCCAAAGTCCACTGGGTGACGTGTTTTGTGACTTTTACCAACAAATGAGCGGGGTGCTCTGTGTGCAGGCAACATGAAGAGAAGTTAAACTTTGCATTTGCATGTACTAACCACATTGTAATGATACAATGCGGGTTGAAAATTGGAAATGGAAAAGATTCTCTTTAACTAAGTATGTCCAGGAGTAATTCATACAATATATGAGTCAGTCACATGCGCGTGCACACACACACACACTGACACACACACACACACACACACGTTGTCCTAGGTCACTTTGGGGACATTACATAGACTTACATTCATATCCTGGAGACTTAACCTAACTCTAACCATAACCACTGACCTAAAAATCAGCTTTTTCCCATATGGGGACACGGCTTTTGCCCCCATTTGGACAAGCCGTCTCCAATTAACTGGTCTTTAGTCTGAAATTTGTCCCTGACAGTAGCCTATGACAGACACACTTACACATACACACACATACGCGCTTGACTTCATGGCCTCTAATTTGAGGGTGCTAAACTTTAATGTTCAGCGGCAGCGCAACTGATTGGTTTGCACGTTTGACACACAACAGCAGAACTGGTGCAGCTGGCACTATGAACTCAGAAGGTGGGTCTAATTAAAAGTAATTAGGTTTGGTTAGCTGATCACAGACAACCCACTGCTTATATATTTAGCGTACAGGCTATAAGCTAATTGTGTGTTTCTGATCAACAATGCTTTCAGTTCACCAAAGCTTTGTTAGGCAGCAGCCGGCAGATTGATCTGATCATGTTGCATCTCGAAACATAAAATGGACTCTTTTACAGCGTTAAGTTTGGTCTAGTCAGCAAATTGAATTTCCTTGTGCCTTAAATGTGAATTTGGTAGTATACTGTTGTCTTTTGAAAGCAGCATGTATGCCATGTAGGTGAAAATAAAGAAGAAGAGCATCATCAGTATTATAATATTGTAAAGAAACATTGTATTCAAAAACAACATTTTGAATTAATTCAATATTATTTCAAGCTCTATACAATATTTCTGTAATATGCTGCATACTGTGACTTTTAAGTGTCTTTAACGTTATTTTTTATTATTTTATACATACAATCATTGCAATAACATTTTCTAATAATCTTAAAATGTCTCTTAATGTTTCTCTATCATTCAATACTGAACTTGAATCAATTTTCTATTTAATTTTTTTTCATTATCATATTTCTATTGCACCTTTACTTACTTACTTAACAGCTTGCTTACTGTAAATTCATTAGTGACTGAGTGGAACTAAAACATGCTAGGTACTCATCTGCCAACTACAACAGTTTACCACCTCACAGCAGAGTCCTAAACCCGAGTCCCAAAGACAATATATTCAAATTAGATTTTTTCACTCCTCTCTGTCGCTCAAGTTTTATATGAAACACTTTGCAACATGAGTAGAATAAGTCTCCCCTAAAGAAATTAGACACTGTAATACAATGCTGGAAAAAACAAAAGTTGGCCATGTATTTTTCTCAGTGGCCAGCTCTATCCTGTTGCTATCATCCTGTCACTCACTTCTGTAAATTGACTAAAACTGGTATCAAAACCGCCATATGGGTTGAGTTCTAAGTTATTTTATTGCTATTATTATTATCATTATTATTATTATTATTATTATTATTATTATTACTTTATCTTATCACTGCACAGAAACATTAATTAGCGGGTAAATTAAAGGGTAAATTAAATTAGACTAAATTGTGAACCATGCTCTGCACCCTTTTTAAGATTTAGTAGATACATTGTATTAGGGAGTAAAGTTATGAGAAAAAAATCAAAGGGAAACTATGCTTCCATTCAGCTCTTTAAATGGAAACAATACACCATATGGTGTTGTTGTAAAAATAGTACATTGTATCCATTATATTGTATGACCAACATGATGTTGGAATGGTATTTTTCTGAACAGAACCTCTGCTGATATCAATACAAGACGCACAGTATATCTGTTTCTATATATTAAAGGCTGATGTATAAACGCCTACACGTATTAGTCTTTTTTCTCGCAGCTAGTGGGAGAGTCAGAGCTTATTCTCCTCTTCAGCACAGTAATTGGTTGGTCATGTCAGGAAGACACAGTGAGAAATTGACGACTAACAGAAAATTCCTCCCTCCTGTTGTGATCATTCTCTACTGTTGATTATTAAAAATGACACATTAAAGAACATTACCTTGAAGCACTTGACTAAAACCAATGTGAGTCCATTTTAATGGCACACCGCTCGCTCATCAGAGCCAATACTTGATAGGTATTATTATGAATTAGCTGCGCATGCATAACGGCAGGGTGGGGGAGTGATGGAGGGATTCCTGTCTTAGGAAACGAAATTCACACCCTTTCCTTAGCTGTATTACGACCGTCTGATATAGACATTCATATATGTGGAGACTGGAGGGTGTGATAAACTGTATATTTATAATATTTGAAAACTGTCAAGCCATCTTCTACTCATTGATTTTTACACTGAAAAATTTACTGGTTTTAATACAAGGGTGCTGTGGCTAAAGTATATTTCTCCATGTGGAGCCCTGCAGATGATAATCCATACTTCTACCACATCCTACATTTACTAAAGCAGGGTAGTGCAGCTGGTGGGGCAGGTTGAGAGCTTCTTGCTAAGCAGCACCCTGTTTTTAATTATATATGAGGCCGAACTCACAGTGACAGAGAAGAAGTGCTCCTGAGAGTGAGGCCTCGGTGGCACATGAACACAGGGTGATTGACCAAGTCACTAAAGGTCCAGTCACTCACATCTGAGTGGGCATTGACCCACTACACTGCCAGAGCCCTTGAGAGGACGGGCAAGGGGAAGGTGGGGTGCCCGGTACATCCACAGCCCTCCCAAGTGGGGTGGAATTTCTGTCTGCATCAATTATTCAAGAGCCATCTTAGATAACACTCGCAGGGAGGATGGATGAGGTCTATTTCTGTATAGTACTTCATAAGAATGAAGACAGGAGGCATTTTTTATTTTGTGTGCTGGTGCTTCAGACACCGGATAACCAGTACTCTCCTCTGTGCAACTAAGGTAAAAACCTGAAGTGTCTTTGAAAAATGCTCTTAACACACTCCACATCCTTTTCTCTTTGCCGACATTCCCACATGTCAGCACTTTGTAGAAGATCTGAGGGACAAGCTTATTTCCTGCATGCTAGCAAATTTATTGTAGGTGTTGCCAACAGGGACCCATACAAAGGTGACAAAAGCCTCAGAAAACTGGCCCTTGCTCTGTCTTTTCACACTGTACCCCCCTAATAATCCTGATCTTTATTTGTAAAGGTTTCTGAGATGCCCAGATGGGTCACACGTGTGTCATCTTCTTTTAAGAGTAACTACACACAGGCTAGTAACAATGTTTTGCAGTCATGTAGAGCCTGATGCATTTTTTGGCCGCATCTTGTGGAGTATAACACATTGTAATACACAACAGTGCACGTGTGGTAAGAAGTGCAAGAGACTTGAACTTTCTCGCCAATAGGGGTCACTTCTTATTGTACACTTTACATAACCCTTCAGTACTAAATATTGATGATAATAATAGTAACTGTCATGACTATGACACATCAGGAAGTCAGATCTATACACTGTTAGATGATGCATGAGAGACAGCTTTGATGTTGCTGGCAAGATACAAGAGTAGATGATGTAAAAGGTCCAAGAATTTCTTCTCTATCTCTTTCTCCCCCACTTTCTATGGATTTTCTCTCTCTAATAGCAACTGCACTGAATGGGAGGTATAATGCAACCTGTACATGTAAAGGGAATGGAAGACAAGTGGTCATATTTACCTTAAATAATGTCTTCACCCAGTAATCCTAAACAAAAGTGCTTCTTTAAAAAAAGAAAAAAACTTCAATGTGGAATTAATTCTACTGTATCTCTATGCAAACAGTGGGCTAGACATAAGCAACTTTGCTGCTGATAAATTTGCAGGTTTGGAGACATGTATCCCCAGGGGAAGCTCATATGCTTTTCACAAAGGGAACAGCTTATTAACATCAACACTACTTTACACACGCTTCCAATAATGCTGAAAAAGAATTCAAAAACTTTTAGCGTGACATCTCCTTCTCCGCATACAAAGGGTATTTGCAGGTGGAATGAAAATACCAAAGATTCCTAGAGCTATCAAAGTTGGCATGGTGGTAGTGTTATTTGTGACACTAGTTCCACCTGAGCAGATGTTTTTACCTACTATACAAGCAGACTGTGCATAAAACTCAACGCTGAACATGTAGATACTGTGTCTCACTGATACTCATCTTCTCAAATAAAAACCGAAGTACAGGATGTTGTCGGGACACGGCCTATTTTGTGTTTCTAGCGTTATTTAATAACAGGTAGTTGCTATAGTATACAGTATTTTTAGTTGATACAATCAGAATGGATTAGGCTTTGTTTTGTGCTACTATACTGTAGATGTGCCCGTCATAGTTATTCTCAACTATTTTATATCCTCCGATGAATTATCAGCAACGTTTGATGTTTTGGGTTTTGTTTAGGCATTTGTTGAATACTGACAAATGTCGTAAGGGCATGCATGAGCAGCATGCTGCATTGATTTTGAGTTTAATTTAGAATTGAGATAATTTACTTACTTTGTTTTTCTAAATTCTTGATTCAAACACCTTATTTACTTAGTGTTGTGGTGCAAATCAAGAAAAAGGCTGTATTTTATAAATCATTAATGATTACTACATTATTAAACATTAACACAGCCAACTATCTATTAAGTAAATTTGCATTCCTAATTAGCAATACTGTTTACGATCCAATTATTATCTAATTAGTACTTCTTACAAATAGGTTGTGAGTTGGGATTAAATGAGGCTCATTTTTCTCTTGACATGGTAAAGGTTGGATATGGAAAATAACCTCAATAGATAAATGTACTCCAGAGATTCGATATCAGATTTGTTGGTAAACAAATGTCTCATAAATTATTTTTGTAACAGCACAAATTGAGTAGAAATAGGTTGTTAATAGTTTTTGAAATCAAGAATTGACAGCATTGACAGCAATTGTTTTTCTTTGTGTGCATAAATAGATGATCTGGTGTGTGCATTCATGCTTCGTGCGCTGATGTGTGATATTTGTGTGTTAACAGTGTGTTATGCCTACATGTCAAAGGATCTGGGACATTTGATTGTGACAGAATATCTTCTGTACGCGTACAGTTATTTCTGTCACAGTCTGGATTTTGGTTGCAGTCCTGAGCATCGACTGTGATGCAGTGCAGAAACACGGGAGGGATGTACGTATACTGGGGTCATATGTGACCTGGGCTGGTCCCTGGTGAACACGGTTCTACTACACTGGTCCTGTCAGTCAGACAGCCAGTCAGTCAGTCAGTTTCAGGAAAAAAAGCTGGAGGGGGGGAGTGAAGACACACTGAGCGAAGGAGCCCCACTGAACGGCAGAAAGACAAGTATTCCCTCCAGTCAATCACAATCCACAGAACCGCTCAAATGATGCAAGATCTCTCAGGAGGCCTGCAGGGTAGAACTGGGTGAAAGAGGACCTAATGTCACTCTGCCTACACTGGGGTCGGGTTTCTGTCAATTAACATAAGCTAACATATGATGACTTCAAAAACTGCCACTGAACTCTGCAGAGTACCCAGAGATGACAGTATTACTGGTGTAAATAAAACAAGCATCACTGGGAGTCTGTGGAAGGTGTTAATCCCTGTCTAATGAACTCCGCCTCTGCCAGTAGCTTCCCTGTTGCATCCCTGGACATCTCCACCTGTGTATGTGTGTGTTTGTGTGTGTGTGTGTGCGCGCATGTGTGTGTGTGTGTGTGTGTGTGTGTGTGTGTGTGTGTGTGTGTGGTGGGGGGATTCAGAAAGAGAGGGACAGGCTCCACTCTCCCGTCCCTCAGCCTGACAGGCAGAACTCAGCCACACAATTTCACGGTTTGTGGGCAGTACACACCACTGCTTTCCCATCCCTGAGACCCACAGACCCACAGAGTGTGTGTATGTGTGTGTGTGTGTGTGTGTGTGTGTGTGTGTGTGTGTGTGTGTGTTAGTCTGTGCATATGAACATGAGCACACACACACACTACCTCAGCTATTAATACTTGGGGAAAGAAGAAATCAAATATTAATCCTTCACAACGCCCAACTGGAATTGAAAAAAAAAAAAAAAAAAATGAGTGGACTTACCATTTTGTTATTGATTTCATGAAAATGAATTTCACAGACTTTCTCTACGATGTCTTCACTCTCAAAAGTTATGAAACCAAATCCTGTGCAGAGACAAACAGAGAAGAGGGGAGGAGTTAGTGGAGAGCCTTAACAAAACTTCAGTAACTACAAGAAAATACACCACAAGATGGATTATTATCACGAGCCAGATCCAGAAACTATGCGAGTACATCTTTAGAGATTGGCTTGGGCATGGAAAAGAACAAGTGAACAAGACAGACATTGTCCTCTTTAAATCAGGAATATGATGAAATCTGCCACATTATTAAGGGCACTCGAGGACCTTCTCTACAAAGAGAAGATGGAAAAACAGCACAAAGCTCATTTAATGAGATTCAGGGAGCTAGGGCCCAGCATCTGAATTTCATTAAATGCATTTTGTGTTCTTTTTATTGAAATCTCACTGTATAACAAGCCCTCGTTTTTATGTTAATGCAGGCCTTAGAATGAATGTGTGGTTGACAGTGGGATTTTCATGCCATATTTATAGGATAAAAGCTTAACCCCTCTTTCAACACAAAGACAGAGAGACAAGATGGTTTCAGACTTTTGAACACAAGTGGATTGCAATGCTTTCCTCTGTGTTCTGATGGTGATGCACAAAGCAATCTAGCTTCTGTATAGCTGAGGTTGAAAGGAAAACTGATATTCTATTACTTTTGCAAAAGAGGAAACCGCACAAAAGAAAAACAGTTAGTGAATAAAGCAGCAAGTGGGACTGAAAGGAGATGAGTTTCTTTTCAAAACAGCAAACAGCGACACACAATGAAATGAAACCAGCTCAGATTGAGCTTTAACAGCCGTAACTGCAAACAACATCTGACTGACACACACTCCACCGACAACACCATCAATTTCTTATCATGGGATTTTAGATGATACGGTAAGTACAGTGAACTGAATGTGAAAAAAGGTGCTGACACCTTAATATAAGCTTTAGGAGACAAAGGCTCAAACGCTACTTGTTGATTGAGCTGGTTGAGAGAAGTGAATATTGTCCTGTTAATATGAGACGAATCCGTGTGTGCGGTCCTCAGCTCACAGTCATAATCCACTTCATAGGACAAATCTCAAGGTCAAAGACTTGAGGGAATGCTTTGAGAGCCTTGTATCCTGTACATGTGCACTTATTCATTCATACACCATCATGTAGAGAAGGGTTGGAGGATATGATGATACATACTACCAAGCAAAAGAGATTAGTCAGAGATTTTGTTATACAGAGGTAGTTATCCCTTTAATGTCTCTGGTTGTACATATAGTAGGCAGTACTGCGGACATACTGATATCACATTATAAAATTACACATGTCTTACCAAATATATAATTAGGGCTGTAACTAAGGATTATTTTAATTATTGATCAATCTGTTGATTATGATCTTAATTAATCGATTAGTCGTTTGGTCTTTAAAATGTCAGAAAATGGTGAAAAATGTCAAACACTGTTTTCCGAAGCCCAGGATGTAATCAAAAATGTTTTGTCCTGACCAACAGTCCGCAACCCAAAGATCTTCAGTTTATTGTCATACTGTAGAAGACAAAAGAAACTAGAAAATATTCAAATTTAAGAAGGTGGAACCAGAAAATTTAGGTTTTTTTTCCTAAAAAATGACTCAAAACAATTATCAAAATAGTTGGCGATTCATTTTCTGTCATGCAGGAATGACAACAACAGTATATTATTATACTTTAGTCTCCTAAGCAGCCTATTCTATTAATGCAGAGAAAAATACAGATTTCAGTTCATACTGCTTACTAGCCAACCTATCACACACGCTGGTATTTATAGTTCTGTCATAAAGTCATCTTTATCTCTCACTCGCATTTTTCTTTCCTGCTCCTCCTCCAGCTCCTCCTCCACGAACAAAAGATTCTCCTCAAGTCCGTCTTCTGCTACTGACACATGCTAGAACATATCAAAACAGTCCTGTCAAAAGAAGGGCTGGAAACCTAATGTGTGAGCTGATTAAACTCAGACAACATCTAATCTAATGAGATCTTATGAGACAGAATATCAATTTCCACTGAGATATCTCAACGGTGTGTTGTGGTGAGAGCACGTCGCACATGTGTGAAGCGGGGGTAGGGGGGGTTGGGTGGAGTGGGGGTGGACAAGGGACCGGTGATGACGATGGGCAGGAACACCCCACCTCCATGCCAGCGCAAGGAGCACTTTTGACAACCAACAAATCAACCGCCAGGAGTAATTTGTCACAGAGGAGTTTGGGGTAGAGGGAGTGCAGGCTGGGGGGGTGGGGGGGGGTGGGGGGGTGGACGAGGGCGGGGAGGGAAAGAGAAAAAAGTGGAGATGAGAGGAGAAGGGGTGGGTGGGGGAGAGAGACTGAAAAAGTGACAAGGAAGGAGGTTAACACACGTGGCCCCTGTCGCCACACTCCTTCCTGCAGCTACAGGCAGCTCCTCCATCAACTGACAGGACATTTTCCACTGCACCATTATATCCACTGGGGTCAGGGCCAAGCCACATCACCACAGATACCACCAGCAGGGCTCTTCCACCCATGACTGGATCTGTTTAAATGAACAAAAAGACATTTTGCTGTAGTGTAAACTACAGTTGGAATGTGTCCTGTACACATACACAAAAAACCCACACAACAAACATCCGTATTTTTCTCTCTCCTTGGCTCAGCACACGCCTCCTTGGTCAGTCCCCTGTGGACTGTCTGAACCTCTGGACCTGCTATTGCAGTGCAGTCCTTTGCTCTACTATCCTATTTTACAGACCTTACAGACAATTACAGGCCACAAAATAGCACCAACAGAAGCATTCCTCTCTTCCATCCTCCATCTGTGGGGTGTCAGCAGAGTGAGATTGTCCTCATGTATCCCGGCCCTTCTCTTCCAACTATCCACACATGGCAGGAGGCTGACCTCCATGAGACTATTAAAGACTGTCAGTACTGACAGACACAAGGAGAGAGGTGTCAAGACGCTCACAATGAAGAACCTTCCCACAGCTTAAACAATACCCTGTAAATGGAAACACATGGATGTCTGATAGGAAGGCTGATAATAGGTGTTGTATGGCTACTGGCTGAGGCCTCTTGGCTGCACTTGCTCACACTTATTAGCCAGAAATGGGCTTGGCCTCATCTCATCGTTCCACAGAATCAGCAGGGAGCCCACTTTCGCGGCCTTTTACCAGCTTCATCATACTCGGTCTTTATTTCACACTCATTCCAGGTTTCTCTGCTTCTGTTGCCCCCCCCCCCCCCTCCACTCCGTCAACCCCTCACTACTCATTCTGGCCCCTGCAAACCTGGAAAACAGCTGATTCTGCCAGCAGCAGATAATGAGAGAATTTGTGAATTGATGCAGCAAAGTTGACTATGACATGAAAACTGGCGTTGCAGCTCTAAAATTAGGAGCGGTTTTAAACTTAACAGGATTCTCTAATGTGTTAACCAGCAATGATAAGTGTTTAAATACTTCTCTGAAGTTTTCCTTTTGATGCTTGACATGAGTTCCTTACGGGCATACCTTACTCATTGCAGATAGGTTCAAAAATATCCACTTCCGGTAAATATACTTTTAAAAAACTACACTATCTTTGGGTTACATGTTTATTCCTAATCTTTTCTTTCAGATGTTTTTTTGTCAAAATATACTAGATAGTAGAGGTAGGAGGAGAATTATTATCAGCAGTACTTTAAGTTATTGTTGTAGATTGAATATCTACAGCTTGTGAGAGCATGAACACACACTGGGCAGAGATAACTGTGAAATAAATGTATGACTGCTATGGGTATAGCAGGCATCCCCCAACTCCCTAATGGCTGCAGCTAAATATACTGCAATAAATACATGAGAGGGAATGAACAGCACATACTGTATGTATTAGCACTGATATAGAAGGCATAGACCTGGAGCTCATTACCCATACCTTTATAGGTATGGGTAATGAGCATGGAATGGAAATGGAAAATTTAAAAAAAAAAAGGAAGTTAGAGCGTCTTAGTTTCACACCAGAAACTCTGAACCAAGGTTCATGTTTTTGTTACATTGAACACATTTGATCCAGTTAGTTTGGGTTTCTTCTTGCAATTATGCGAGTACACTAAAGAACTTTACATGACATACCTATGTCCTGTTGTCATCACCTATGTGGGCTGCATCTCCCTATACTTGACATTGATTGGTTTGTGATGGGTATGTGTCTGATGTCGGTGTGTAGCCTTCTACTGCCATTTGAACTGATAGATAAAAATGAATGAACAGATTCATTTAGTTGCCACTATAATAATATTATTATGGCATTACTTTATCTTTGGGTGGCATTGCTCTCCCATCCTCTCATATCCTCTCTCTCTCATCCTCTCAGTGTTGGCATTTTTATGAGTTTTGTCCAATTGGCTTTTTATAACGTTGTAGGACTATATTTCAATTAAAAACTTGGTCTCCTCCTCTCCCCATGTGCTACTGTGGCTCACTCTTCCCTTTTCTGGTTCTGATGATAGCCCGCCGGATCTTCCTGTAATTGGTATGAATGCCCGAACTATCCAAAAAATGTTTTCACACTAGAAATGAACTGAACCATGGTTCAGTTTGACCTGGACTGACACCACCTTTTTGTCGGACAGCTATTTGGTCCAGACTGTGGTCTGGGGGAGGTTTCACACCTGTAATTTTTCTGTTCGGTTTAACATTGGTTGAACCTCATTATTGGGGTCATATTACATAAGAGGACACACACATGCATATTCACACCCCCAACGACTCAGTAGATAGTCACAAACTAAGATATTTTCGTACAAAATGGCTCACATATCCCAGCATACACAAAGAAAAGTACAATGTTAATTTTGGACATTAAATAAATATTCAGCAATATTTGAGTTGCTGTAGTTTCTTTGACATCTAGAATCTGTAATAATGTATGTGTAATTTTTGACTACAGGGGCGGTATACTGATACTGATTAAAGCTGCATCTAATGAGATGAGCCTGCTGGTGAGCAGCTTTGACTACAGACTAACACAGAGTAAGGAAGTGGGGCAACCTGGAGGAAGTGTCAGACGTGTCCTCTGGGACACAGCATGAAGGGAACAGAGCCCCCTGACATGCATGCACAGACACACACACACACACAGCTGCAGGTACTGCAGGTTATAGGTGCAACCCCAGTGTTTCCCCTAGGTTGACTGCTTCAGGGCGGCAGGGGGGTGGGGAACTTAAAGGTCAGACCACCCTAAAGCTATAAGTGCTGGACTTTTACATATAAATGAACATCCGTTACATTCAAGCCATTGCCAAACAAGTTCCCACAAGGCTGATTAAGCCTGTCACCACCAGATAAATCTCTGTATTTCACAGTATAAGGAGTTTTTACATCTGGTGTCTGTGGCGACATTCTTGCATACTGCACATGCTCTACAAGCAGAGCACGAACATCAGAGACTTCTGCTGGCCTGAGTGGCTAATTTCCGGTTAGCCCTCTGCTAACTTGAATGGGGATAAAATAATTTAATTGCGCGGCTCTTCTAGACTTTCCAAATGTTATTGGACCAAATGGATCAAATTTTGATAGTGAAACGAGTCATTTTGTGGGGGCTATGTGATGCTCTAACCATTTTACAGCCACAACAGTAGCGATGGAGTAGAGTACGGCAGGGCCTCACTGCCCCGCCACAGTCTCACTGCCAGAATGAATACAGGGGAAACACTGAACGCAGCTGCAGCCACAACTGTTCCTTCTTTACTTCCCCAACTTGGATATCCTTCAATAATTATGCATGATCAAACCTTCACCTGTCCAATCAGGGCTTAGAATACGGAAAGCTCCTGCACTGCGTGTCTGTCTGTCTGTGTGCCCCAGCCTCCGAAGCCCCATCTTCTTGTAATGCAGAGAGGCAGACAGAGGCAGTCCGAACACCCACGGCACAGTTTGAGGCCTTTGATCAGTATTTCCGTCTACTATTACTAGAGATCCAGAGCCCCGGGCGTTAATCCCCTGTTTAATACAGCTAACGCCATGAACTCTCTAACAGCACAGAGCACATATAGCAAAGGAAAGAGAACTGAGGAAGAGTAAATTGGAGAAAATACTTTAACTAGCAAAGGCAAAATTTCTAGCAGTGTCTTATACACCAACTGTACTGCAAATGTGCATTCCCTTTATCCCAAAGTTTTATTACTGGTTAATATAGAAAAGCAGAAAGAAGTCTCCTGTCTATCAAGTGGGACAGAAATAATAAGAGCTGTCATGTTGGCAGATCTGCTAATGTCCTTACAATGTTTTCGACCAGGGCTACATTTAACAAATATTTTCATTATCGATTATTTTCTCGTTGAATTGATTTGGTGTTTGGTCCATAAAATGTCAGAAGATGGTGAAAACTGTCGGTAATTGTTTCCCAGATCCCAAGGTGACGTCCTCAAATGTCTTTATTTGTCCCAACCAACTGTCCACAACCCAAAGATATTTGGTTTCTATATTCAGCAGGCACAATCTTTCTATCCAGATCATTAATCAATAAGCTTCTGTATTCAACATCTATTTCATATTCATATACTATCACCCAAGAGGTATATACACTGTCCACCGGTACATATTTAAGTTTTAAAAACTTTTAGCAGTGTCTTTTATGCCAACTGAATGAACATTCTCTTCATCCCAAACTAAACAAATATACATTTTTTTATTACTGGTTTATGTAGAGAGGCACAGAGAGAAAAGAGAGAGACTAAGTCCCATAAGCACGGCCAGATTCCCTAATCACGAGTCAAGACATCAGCTGATAAAAATACTAAAAAAATAAATGTAACTGCTTTGATGCATGTGAGTCCATGGAAGAAAGTGAAGATGGATGATGTAAAATGAATCCCTCAAGTGTATAGTACAGTGAGTACTGTTTTAGAGAAGACAGCATCCAGAAAATAAGACTTGAGATGTTTTTGGTTTAGCTATAAGATTATGACATAAATACATTTAGTTATTTTCCTGATGCATTCCCCCTCCTTGTATGTTATTGTGCTCAGGGACATGTTGGGTTTTGATGTTCTGAATTGGAACTGCTTCCAAATTTATAAAATGTGTCAACACATGTGCATAGTGTTAAAAACTGGTTTTTGCTTTCAATATATATTTTTTCTTTTCTTATGCATTATGCTCAGAATCAGACTCATGAAATCACTAAGAATCTACAAGCAGAACTTGACTAGGAGTCATTTATTGACTAGGAAATCAATAAAATATAAACACTACTCATCGCTTTTATTAACCTGGACCCTGCTATTTATGTGGACTTGTTATATAGATTGAAGTGATCCCCGACAATGATGGACACTGTGGTCAATTAGCACAAGAGGGTATGTAGAAGTGACAACAGCATAATATCTGGTGGATAGATAACATCCTATGACCAAACTAGAAATAGAACCAGTACTAGACTCACTTATCATGGTTTGGTCCCAAAAACGGAGGAGCAAAAAATTCATCAACAAAATAAATACATATACATTAACACAATCGTATGGCCCACAGAGGAAACCCGGGACTACAGAAAGCATTTGCATGTATGACATAATTCTTCAGGTAGCAATACAAAGCACAGGGTGAGGCCATATTGAATAATGTTAATGAAGAACTGCCTTGCACATTTTATTTACTAGGTAACAAGAGTCCTGTTATCCTCAATATTAATCAATAGGCCACCAACCTTAGCTAGCTGTGTCTCAACATTATAATGTAGTGCTGCAGCCAGAGTACTGGTTGTTGTAAAAAGGACATATTATTTTAGGAAGTGTATATGTTTTTATATTTATCAAAAAATATGTAGTTTTCCATCTGAGGCCTTCTTTGTAAAATGATGATGAAAAAAAAACATGTCAAATACAATAAACACTTGTAGGTGTGAAAATCCAATAGCCCCCTTGGGAGTTCACCAGTGATAATCTCTCTGGACTTGGTCTGCACAGTGTGCACAATGTCGACCCTCAATCTGACCAAAACATAAAGGTGATGATTATGTCTAGGAGGCTGTATGAAAGCGCCAGGTGGTTGAAAAATTGGCTTAAAATTGGTCCACAATTACTACACATGGAGCTTTAGTTGGTTTAGCAGCGGCTTCAAGGCTTTTAAATGCTGAAACTTATTAGTTGAGACAACATTTTAAGGACATCTCATTACTGATTACTGAGAAATGTCACACAGGAGGTTTTAATAACACAATGAAATAAAGCATCACAGAACAATTAGAAACAGTGTGATTGTAAATTGATGTAATTAGATTTCAATGTGATTGTTGTTTTCTTCACACTTGGCCTTTCTCATTTTGTGTTGTCCCGGTGAGTTTGTACTTATCAGTTCAGAACCAATTGTTTGGACATCTATCCTGGATTTCTGGTCAATCAATTACCTTTCTAAATTAATTTTGATTTCTATAAACTGAAAATAGAAAATTGTACCTGCAACACAGCAAAAGAGCTTATGGAACAAACAAAAGAGAAAAAATTGCTTTTCCTCAAATTAAGAACATTTTACTATACCACTGTATAATGCAAAATGCAACTCTTAATACAGGGACAATATTTGCATCTACTCATCTATGATGAGAAGAAGAGATCTGCAAATTTATGGACAGATCTATGCTTTAATTAAATGTTTATAGTAAGATACAATATGTCTGCTTCCTCTGCATTTTCTGCAGAGCAACTGGGCTCAGCATGCTTGCTGAGGGAACTAGTTTGTCTGTGCCTCTATGTAGGTCAGCTTTCAGAGTTGGCCATCAATTTCTACTGTCCTACTTAAAGAGACACCCCGTCTCCATACAGACACACACAAACACAAACACACACATTTATAGCACGTGTATTACATATGGGGACTGTAACCCTGATTCGTACCATGTCATTGATTTTATTTATGCTCTAATCACAGTCATTTATTTAAGCCTTCGGCAATACTTGCCTGACATTATCCCTGACCAGAGCTTCAACACTTATTGGTCGACACAATTCTGGGTTGTCAATACATGCCCAGTTGCAATGTGTTCAGTGGTAATAGGCATCTCAACAGCAACACAGAGTGTGCACTTGTGAAATGAATGCAGCTCTTTCCACCTCTCCAGTGTACTTTCAAACACTCTTGAACTCAAGAAAGACCCTAATTAGTGCCAAACAATATACTTACATAGTGCATTAAGAAAGTATTCAGACCCCTTCACTTTTTTCACATTTTGTTATGCTGCAGCCTTGTGCTAACATCATTTAAATTCATTTTTTCCCTCATCAATCTACACTCAACACCCCATAATGACAAAGCAAATACAGAATTTAAAAATTTTTTGTAAATGTATTAAAATGAAAAAACTGAAACAGGCTATCACATTGACATAAGTATTCAGACCCTTTGCTATGACAATTGAAATTTAGCTCTGTTGCCTTCCATTTCTCTTGATCACCTTAGAGATGTTTCTATACCTTGATTAGAGTCTACCTGTGGTAAATTCCATTGATTGGACATGATTTGGAAAGGCACACAACTGTCTATATAAGGTCTCACAGACGACAATGCATATCAGGGCAAAAACCAAGCCATGAGGTCAAAGGAACTGCCCGCAGAGCTCAGAGACTGGATTGTGTCACGGCACAGATCTGTGGAAGGTGACAAAAACATTTCCCAAGAGCACAGTGGCCTCCATAAATCTTAAATGGAGGAAGTTTGGAACAACCAGGTCTCAACTTAGAGCTGGCCACCTGGCCAAACTGAGCAACAAGGGGAGAAGGGCCTTCATAAGAGAGGTGACCAAGAACCTGATGGTCACTCTGGCTGAGCTCCAGAGATCTTGTGTGGAGATGGGAAAAACTTCCAGAAGGACAACCATCACTGCAACACTCTGGGCTTTATGGCAGAGCAGCCAGACGGAAGCCTCTCTTCGATGAAAGAGACAGGAAAGCCCGCTTGGAGTTTGCAAAAAAGCACCTAAAGACTCTCAGACTGTGAGAAACAAGATTCTCTGGTCTGATGAAATCAAGATTGAACTACTTTGCCTCAATTCAAAGTGTCATGTCTGGAGGAAACCAGGCACCACTCATCACCTGCCCAGTACCATCCAAGCAGTGAAGCATGGTGATGGCAGCATCATGCTGTGGGGGTGTTTTTCAGCAGCAGGGACTGATCAGGGTTGATGGAAAGCTGACTGGAGCAAAGTACAGAGATATCCTTAATGAAAACCTGCTCCAAATTCCTCAGGACCTCAGACTGGGCTGAAGTTTCACCTTCCAGCAGGACAATGACCCTAAGCACACAGCCAAGACAACGCAGGAGTGGCTTAGGGACAACTCTGTGAATGTCCTTGAGTGGCCCAGCCTTGAATGACCTTGACTTGAACCCAACCGAACATCTCTGTGGAGATCTGAAAATGTCTGTCAACCGACAGTCCCCATCTAACCTGACAGAGCTTGAGAGGATCTGCAGAGAAGAATGGCAGAAAATCCCAAAATCCAGGTGTGCGAAGCTTGTTGCATCATACCCAAGAAGACTCGAGGGTGTAATCATTGCCAAAGGTGCTTCAACTAAGTACTGAGTAAAGGGTCTGAGTATGTATGTCAATGTGATTGTAATCAGGGTAGTTAACCCTAGATTGGTATTATGTTTCTGTCCCTTTAACTCAGGTCGGTTGTTATTGATGTGCTCGGCTAGTGTGCAGAGGGCGCTACGAGTTGCCTTCTTTCTCTTGTCACACAATGTTTTTTTTCTTCGTCTGTGGTTAAGTCCTGTAGGAGTTCTGGAGTTAAACCAAAGTTAGAGCTTGATAATTACAAGGTTCTTGAGTTGAAGTTTTACACTGAACAACAAATGTTGATTGAGGAGTTGTGACTTTGCCTAGACATGCTTAGAACTGAGAACATGCCGGTGTTGAGGCTAGCATAATTTCTCATGCAGCTAAGCTTCATGTAAACTATGTATGGAGCCCTAACAGCTGTGTTTTTTGAACTGTGAAATGAATAGGTGTGAGGTGCACTATATGCTGTGGGCTAAGCAGGAGTGTATTTAAATTTTGAGATGTTTATGTTGAATTCATGTACCTTGAGGTATACTGTGAGTTGCATTTTTATGTCTACATTTGTTATGAGTTAATGAAAAAGAAAGACATTGTAGAACAGGAATTACATTTAAGTAGATCTCAGTGGACATTTATGATGGACTTGTGATGAGTAACTGTATTGCACATGTGTAAGCTGGTTTTTGTAGAGCTCTTCAGTTGGAACGTCGTCGTCGTCCATCTACCGTCTCATCCGATGTCATTAATCCACACATAAAATAAAAATAATACAATTAAGACTATCGTTTGACATACTAATTTCATTGCTTTCTTACTGGACTTGTTGATAGGTAGTCTGGTTACTTGTAATACATCTATGCATTATTTTCACTGATTTGAACATGTAGTTGATTTTTGCATTGTGAGACACTGTGACCCTAGGGTGTTTCATTGGTTATAATACATTTCGCTTATACATAGCCAGTCTGTAGTTGTGTGCGTTATTTGAGGTGGGTGTACTTTAGCAGTCAGACAAGTAAGTTACAGCCAATCTCCTCATCGAATCTGGATTGGAGGCCAAACCCCTGGTTCCTACTTAGACACTCTGCACCATCTTTAAAGGGACAGGTGTAGATGGTTACACAATATTTCAGTTTTTCCTTTTTAATAAATTTGCAAAAAATTCTAAAATTCTGTGTTCACTTTGTCATTATGGGGTATTGAGTGTCAATTGAGGAGGGAAAAAATGAATTTAAACGATTTTAGCAAAAGGCTGCAACATAACAAAATATGAAAACATTGAAGGAGTCTGAATACTTTCTGAATGCACTGTATATCCTGAATTTCTCTTCTTCTACATGATCATAAGGCTGCTCTAGCAACAACTGAATGGAAGCAATTATCCATGGAGAAGGTGACTGACTACCCCTTTACTCACTAACACCCAGACAGCAGGCTAAAAGCAGTTAGCCACAAAGGGCTAAAAGGAGCACTCGATGATGAAGGCAGCGAAAGACAGAAAGGAAAAAAAGGAGAATTCTCTTTTAATAAACATGAAATATGTAATTTTGGTTATATTCAAGTCGCATACTAGTAAAAGGGAACAAGGACGTCACTGAGATAAAAAGGAGCATAGCAAATGTGTTTCACAAGTCAAACTGAAAAGTGAGATAATTTTGTCACCAGATGTTCCTCAAAATGGAAGAAAATCATTCTGCAGGTCAAACCTGACACCTGTTCATCTGTAAAGATCCTCAGATACCTGAGGACTGAGCAGCCTCTTTAAAAGGTGCCAGTGTCTCTATGGTGTAAACAGGTCAGAGACACAGGCTTTACTGCCAAATTTAAACATCAGTCTATGATATGATCCCCTGATCTATTTTTCTGATCATTTTTAGACCTTTTACCTAAGTACAGTACAGTAAAAGTATCAATACAATAATGCACATATACTTCATCAAGTAAAAGCTCTGCATTCAATATTTTACCTTAATAAAAATAAGACAGAGACAGCAAAATGCACTTAAGTATCAAAAGAAAGAGTATTAAATGATCATATTATGCATTCATGTGTAAGCAGCATTTAAGATGGGAGCATATATAAGACATACTGCCAACACTAATAACACTAACATATTCTAAGAGGACAATAGTGTAGCTCAGGAGCCTGCCTAGCCAATACATTAAAAAATATATGTACTTAATATAATCAATCAATTAATATAAAGGCTGACCATAAGCAATGCACCTGAAATGGGACAAATAAGACAACTAAGTAATTAGTATATTCAGCCATTACAAAAATATAGTGGAATAATGAGTAAAATATTTCCCACTGAAATGCAGTTGAGCATAAGTGTAGTAAATTGCTCTAAAGTTCAAGTGCCTTAAAACTCTACTTGCTCACCAATATGCATCTCTTGGACCATAAAATTATTTCCTGATCTGGAGAAGCCAGTTTAGACATTTCTCTGCAACTAGTGAGCAATTTTCATCATGCACCACTGTGATTGGCACAGTGTTATAAAATTTAAAATCACTGGCTGAGAGGCTAATGATTAATTACAATATATTCAGATTCATACAGCACTTACCCCAACCCATTTGCAGATATGTGAACAATATGCATTCAAATGCACCCTAATTGTCCTTGCACTCATGACCTAGCACTTTGTGCTGGTGATTGAGACCTGTGTGGTTTTCACACCTGTAAAAACATGCTCATTCCAGGTAGCCCAGAACTGTCAAGTAATGGTCCTCAAGATTCAGATTCAGACAGCTGTGTGTGACTGTAGAGACACAAGTTGATAATGCAAGGCTGAACACTGACACTTTACTAGGACAGATACAGTAACTATTTTTGCAGCCTGTGGCAATTGGGTCATAAAAAATCTTGGGCTGATCCAAATACTTTAAGCTCAATCCATTTTTTAAAGGCAAAACTGTTCCCTCCATCTCTATCTCTCTTTCTGTCTCTCTTTGTGTGCTTATCTTTAGTTCTCTCTCCATTCATAATATCACACAACAAACCTTATCTTGGCACTGGGTGTGTGGATGATGGAGTTACTGTAGCTCCACCCAGTAGATCCATCCTACGACATTAAACCAACATGATCATCCAGTAACATTCAAGAAAGACCACAGAGGTCACTGTTTCAATGGAAATGTAGACTAATATACCATTTACATTGAACCTTCAGTGGAATTGTAATTTGCATTTGCTTGCACTTTGTTAATGATTTCTTAGGAGGGAAAACGTTTTTGCTCAGCAGCCTACAGTAGAGGTCCTCACAGGTCAAAAGGTTTGGACCTAATCAAAAATAGACCAGTGGAACCCTACGTAAACCTGACATGCATACATTAAATTAAAAAAAAAGACCTTATCCGAATACATATAAGGATACTGTGAATTAGACTGTGGTTGAACCTAACACATCTGAATAGAGAGAAAACACAAGACCACAATGATGCATCACTAGTTTAGTTTCCATCTAAATTTAGCACAAATTTCAAAAAAATCTGGGGAAAAAAAATGTGAATTTAAGTGCATTTTCATCCGCTACTGTTATGTGGACATTAGAGGTTGTTAACAGGTTAAGACAAATAGTTGGTGGTGCTAATTCTCCATTTACTATTGCAGAAGAATGTGCAATGAGATATATAGATATGTAATAATGTAAATAAAACGATATGGAAGTTTATTCCATATGGTTTTCTATGCTTTTTGCTCCTATTTATCAATACACCAACTTTTCCTCCTCTGCCAAGCATAAAATGTTACCATATTTCAACTTTTCTAACTTCTGGCATGTCCACTGAGGTTTTTTGACGCACTAACTAACAAGCATCCGTTGATTGCAAAAGATTAGCAATACATGTAATTGAAAAAGCAGAACAGAACTCTACCTGCACCTGTTTAAAGTGAAAATAATTTGGACCTGGCCTGACTTGGATCAGTTACTAGGAACTGAGTGGACCTGTGAAGATGTCTTGCCTACAGTTCATGCAAGTAGGCTAAAAGGTCAGACATTAGGGATGTCAGTGGTTAACAGCCAAAAGTATTTTTGACACGTCGGTCTATAGGTTAATTTGCATACTAGGGTTGGGTACTGCACTCATTACTTCACGTTATTCACATTAGTTCAGTTGGTGCCAAATTTCAGTACCTTGCGGAACTGAGAGAGCCCTGAAATAAATTTTAAAAATACACATTCACCAACCAAAGTGTCCACGTGGAGGCTCTGACACCGACAGGAGCACCAACCCACAGATACATAGAGACGTGATGGGATTGAAAGAGCTAGTTAGGTACCTCGAGCCCGAGTACGTTATGTCATCGAGGGCTAATGTGACTAAACACATCGAAAAAAATGCGTAACTAACCGGTTAGTTACCGGCTAATTTCTCTGATCTGATCTTTCCCTAATCTCACTGAAAATTAGTTTGACAGTGCCGACACCTCAGTGATATAAAGTTATTGAACTTAAAAGAACCTAACCTAATCAATGAAGTGATATCTTTCTGTGATAACATGCAGCTGTATACTGTATGTGTGGGTCGTTTGGACTATATACTACAAACAAACATTCCAGCAAACATACAGAAAAATAGAGACAATGACCGAGTGAGAAGCACAGACATAACCACTGAAACAGTGACAGAGCTCCTCGATATCCCTCTCTTCATTGTACCACTCTACTGGCCTGAAGACATATTGTATTTGTGTGGACTGAGACAACAGCACATCTCATATGCTGAATACACATGGTAAAAGTAGCTAAAGATGAAGAGGCCAGGGACAAAATACAAGCAAGGTTGGGTACACATTTCTAAGGGTTGGACAGAAGGACAAGCGGTTAGAATATTAGTTATAAAATCGTGAAAAACCAACCTGAACATAATTGCTCACGCTGATAGAATTTCTTTAGTACAAACGGAGTATCGGTGTAATGAGATCCAAAGGCTTGAACCACAAGGGGATTCTTCATTCAAGAATGTCAGACTCTTTTGTGCCAAGCAATAGGCCAAGCTTAATGGATGTCTCAATTTCTATCACATACAGTAACAACCGATGCAGGGAGGAGGCGGTGGGAGGTGGGGGCAGGAGCCTTTCCAAAAGGCTTTGAGGCAATGTGATGAATTTCTTTTGAGGTGTGAAGCAACGTGGGACTTGAAATGAATGAAACAGATATGCACCTTTTGTGTTTTCTGACCTATTGATAAAGATATCAATTTCATTAAACTTAATTAGCATTTCTCATTCCTGACTGAAAGTGGGGAATCAGAAAGGGGGGATAATGGGTAGCGAGTCAATGCTGAGAGATGGAGAAGCAGATCACTCAGAAGTTTGTACATGGGGAACGGTTTTTCAACTGAACAGAAAATCTAGAAGGAGGTTGTGGATACCGACACCTCCCACCACAGCCTCTGAAGGGGAATTCACTGAGGGACTAATGGCATTTAATCAAAATAATCCTCTGCAAACAACAAGGCTTTAAAGCACTGAATTACGTACAAAGTAAAATTGATTCAAGTGAATTAGGCCTCTCACTGCCTGTATGGCCAGATTGTTATTAATATTAAAGCATGGGGTATTTTTAAAGACGTGACACAGTACCAGTTCATCTGAAATGAAGAACACTGATGATGCCACTTTGCAGACTCCCATTACCATTTAGTTGAGATTGCTTTCATCGAGTGAGCCAAATGCTTAGAGGTGGAACTGCCACTTGTGTTTACAGATGCTGTTATGGCATTACGGTGAAGAAGAGTACTGTCACAGAAAGCCTTTTCTGTGCATCCTTCACAAACACACACACACACATACACACGTGACAGCTCAAATCATGACATCATGGGCTCACCGAGCGATGCGCGATGATGTCACTCTCATACCGCTGACCCCTTGTAATCAAGACTAGGCTACGCTGCTTCATGAACGCCCTTTTTCATCAAACGCCTCTGTCACACACACGCACTCACACGCGCCGGCACGAAATTAGAGCTGTGGGGTGCTCAAAGTATAGCAGCATAGTTCAGCTGCAGACAGAATCTTGCTCACAACATCCAGGCTGCGTTTAATTGCTTACTTGCACTATAATTGGGTATATAATCAAACGATAAAACTGAACACAGCGCAGCATCTTCATAACTTCAGAATATCCTTTCATCAGTGCCTTTGGGCAGTGATTAGCAAAGATGAGAAAGCTCCACGGACGACCACAACCGCCGCTTATTTACGGTATGTCTTTGTTGAAGTTATTCATCTCGTTGATTCGTGTTTGTCTTTTATGTTAGCTCTTCCAAAGGAACACCTGTAGAAGGGTAACGGAGGGTCGTGACCTCATATTAGCTTAAATGTAGAGGTCGACTGTAAGAACTCTCGAAGCTCTACGAGGCTGTGGAGATGTTCTGTAGAAGGACCGTGCATCTTCACGTTAGGATACTCCACTGTCCTATATCACAGAGAAGCAGCAATTTTTCCCATATCCCAAGTTGGCACATCCTGACTGCTGTACCAAGATTACTACTTCTGTCTGAAGACAGTGAATCCATAGAGTGATGCTGTGGGCCTCTTGTGATGCAGCTGTCCGAAGAAGACTAAATAAGACTAAGAAGACTAAATGTTTGTATTTAATGTCCTGTTAATTGTCAGTCATGTATAATGGGAGTTGTCAGAAAAAAATTGCAGATCAAAAGACAACACAACAGCACGATGTGTTTTTTTCAGCACTAGTGTAGTCGCTGATTATCAAAAGTATTTCCATACTCACTCATTTAAGCCCTTGGTCAACCACACACATGTTAAGCCACACTCTGGCTACACTTATGGAACTGAAAAGACTTTGCATCTCTGTTTAGTTTCTCTCCTCCCCCTCACTGCATTTTCCTTTTTAACCCAGCCTCTTTGCAGAAGGGGTGCTCATTTCAATCTCAAAGCTGACATCTGTGGAAGCAATACGAGCTCTAAATGAGTGGATTTAATCCTGTGCAACAAGGCTGGAGCACAGGAAGTATTCACGCGAGAAGCAGGGAGAGAGGGAACGAGCTAAAAAAAGGAAGAAGAGGGAGAAGGGGAAGAGTGAAAAGGCGACATTAAAAAAAAAAAGAAAAGAAAGGAAAAGAAAGAAAAGGATTTTGTGACCTCCGCTCATATCATTCCGTCTGCAGTGGTGCCACCGTTAGCTCATCCCGGAGAGAAGAGGACAGAAGAAGGAAGGGACAGAAGAGCGGCTTTACCAGATAGAAGTTAGACATGTTTATTCATGCAGTGAAGCAGCTGAGGTATTGGAGAAGGCTTCAAAGTAGAGGATGGCTCCACGTCCTGCATGGCCTTCTCCTCTGGCTAGGGTTTCTGTATTTGGCCTTTGAGTAAGGGGCTGATCAATCCCCCAGCATGTTGCCAGGCTCTAGACCCCCCATTACCAAGAGGCTGCTCTTTGAACAAATCCTGCCAGGGGTCACTCTCCCTGCGCTTCATCATCTTAAAGGTCAGACACAACAAATGGCATGGAAGACAGTTCTGTCCCTGGCCGTAAACCCATAGCTGACCGCTAAGAGCGTCTGCAGTCAGGACAGCATGCAAACCGGGCTGCCATTGTCATAGTGGAACAGACTATCAGTCATTTCCATCCAAAAGTTGTATACAAATTTACAAAAGTTGGTGAAAAAAAAAAAATGCAAATCAGTGTTCGATTCCATCAACTAGTGCCATGCAAATATTCTCAAGAGGGCGTAACAAGATTATCATAATACTGGAGTAAAAGCTGATATTTAAATAATGTCTGGGATTTATATAATAGCCCAGGCTGTGGTCTGTACAAACAAATAAAGGCCAGTGGGAAAAAAAAAGTGTACATTTGTGGCTCTGATTTTATCTGTGTAACAGAAATATTATTCACTCACTAATTAACTTGAAGTAATGTTACTTAGCTGATCTTTCTACGTAAATGTTAAGCTACTATTGAAGAAATTCAACACTGCCTGCAGGCTGCTTCACAATTTTGTAGAATTGGGAGAAATAGTTGAGTTTGCATTTACATCAACAACAGTAATTTAACACAGACAGGGAAGCAGATCAGACAACAAAGGGGCTTCTTTCTAAAAATTTTGTGAAACCCACACACTTATAAGGCAGCGGAAAATTAGAAATAAAGGCCTGTCTGCTCTGCAGCTAAATCAGCCACCATTTGAACATTTATGATACCTAATTAAAGGCTGGCCAGCAACTGTTTTGTAGCTCTGGTGCATCATGGCTTTTTATTGAAATGTTGTATAAATGTATTAATATCGCTCCTCTGTCCATATACACACACATACACACGTGTCTAGTGGGTCTTCAACCGTTTTCTTTTTGAGTGGAAATTGAGTGGAATTTAAATGAGAAGCCGCAGATGCAAATCTTGTCATTATTTATGAAAAAATACTAATTTCTGGTATTTCTATTTGGATTTTTTTGTGCAAATTAAAATAGGGGGAAAAAAAGTAGGATGAAAATGGAATTAATGAGACTCAGCACCAGTGCGGGACGTAAAGACAGAACTGCATATGCAGAGATAAGTTAGGGGATATTATTGACATTATAAGACTATTAGATAAAGTTATTACATTTACCTCCATGCACACATCACGCCAAAATAAAATACTTAAAGAAACTTCTAAAACAACATAAAAAAAACAACCTAAACTGCAGGGAAAGAGGTGTAATTACTAGACTCCTCATCTGGACTTGCACCTGCACCTTTTCAGTGAATCTGTTTGCCTAAAATGACAGCTTTTCAATTTGATGAAATGATTGTGCACACCTGATCTCTGCTTTGAGTGGCAGAGATCAGGTGTGCACTGATCCATTTACATACTTAGGCCATGACGTTGGTCCCTTGAAATTCAAGATACAGGAAATGGCCCTTCAATATGCCAAAAAAACCCTGAAATCTGAAACTTACTGTAGACCTCTACAGTAAGACACAGGAGGAATAGCACGAGAATAAGTGGTTGATATACCATACTATCAACAGCATACCATGGTATCCTTAGTAATATACTAATATCCAATATCATCAACAGATACAGACTTCTTCTTGTCTCATATGGAAAAAAAACAGAAGACATAATGATTTTCATTTTGAAAACTTGTCTTCATTACAGTTTGTCCAGCATCCCAACTGTTCACAATATGTTGCAGCATGCGAGTTAGCAAAAGTGGAATATCGTAGCCGGTAATTTGGTATACATATTTGTCAGACCTGTTTGATTAGCAAATTCGAGGAATCCTTGCTAACAGTCTGTCGGCTTATGACAAGTGAAATTCGGTCAATGAATTGTTATCAGAAAAACAGTGATAGCAGCATGGGCCTAAATATCCAGCTTCTGTCGGCTTCTAGGGAAGCGAACATAGAGAGAAGCCTTTCCCTCTGTGTACACTTTCCTAGAAGCTGACAGTTTACTGGATTAACTTGTATTTATCACTGCAGCAAATTAGTACATTCTGTGTATGCAGTAGCTAACAATGGGGCTCCTGCAAGAACCACTTGTACCGAAATATTTGCTCTTGGCACATAAGAGTGATTTAAGAAATTATTGGTACTCTACAATTCCACAATTTTCTTAGAATTTCTTCTTGGGTACGAAAGAGTCGTATGAGTCACGAACAGATGTGCATTTCTTCATATGGGGAAAATAACTTGTTTGACCTTACAGTTATAATCTGATTGAATTTGGAGGTTAAATATGTCAACAACAATCAACTAAAATAAAATATAGAACTAAAACAAACTTAATGCAAAATGAATATTCTGTATGCTAATTTACTGAGATTTTTTTTTTAATCTAATCATTTTTACTGGCAAATTTTGGCAAAGCAATTTACATATTTTTTCAGTAGTTGCGAGGAAACCTCTCTCACTCCGACAGCTGCCTCAGGGTCTTTCTGCAAGTCTCTGTCCAGTATCATCTCCTTTTGCACCTGACAGTGTAACATCACCTACTCTCCCCTCCAATATCTGTGTGACTGCAAGATCCCTTGACCTCCTCCCATATTAAACATGGACTGCTTTGCTTTAGAAAGACATTTTTTTAGCATCTACAGTAACTTCATGTTAAACCATTCCCTCTTTATTTCTGTCACTGTACTGCATTGCTCTGATGACACGCTGTTGGCAGCTGTATTTTCCGTTCCGAGACTCCTAATCTAATGTGACTACCGGCACCACCAAACCTGTTATGTTTTTGTGTGCTGATTTCCAAAAGCAGGACTTGAATCTCTGCGGTGTGAAATTATTTTTACTCTTTGGTAACATTTCTGTGAATGAAAGTTGCCCACAAATGGAGCGGAACAAGTAGTCTTACTGGTATATGACAATTTTAGAGGCATCAATTATGCAAACGATCACATCTCATGAACAGATGGAAGTCATCAGACTAAACCGAGCGATTTACGACACGTTTGTGCAGTTAAAAGAGCTTGTTGTTTCTGACTTGAGACACTCGTACAAACAAAACTCACATAAGAAAGCGAAGAAGAGGAGTTTAGGAAAAGAAAATGAAAATGAGGCCCGAGTGAAACAGAATTGGCAAGCCACAAGGAGTGTATTGATCCGCGTTTGATGGCATAAAAGTCAGTTTGACATTGGGTGTCACAGCTAGCTTTAACTACTTTTTTGGAGCAGGTGTATTAGGAGCTGCAGCCGTCATTACCAAGCAATTCACCTCTTTTCAGGCCTTGCACATCTATCCAGATATTTTCTTTTAGGGTTAGGTGGAGCTGTGCTGACTGGTCAACAAAGTCCATACACTCGAAAAGAATCATTAAAAGTATAAGTTGCCCCATCCTAACCCTGCTGAGGAGAGTCAGGGAGATGTCGATTGATAACAGCGTGTGTATGCCACACTAAGAAGAGCTCTAATCAGACAAAATCATTGAAAACACCTGTGTGGGCGTACCAGGGGTATGTATCAAACGGGTGTTTTCAGTTATTGTGGCTTATTAGACCGCTGATCAGGTTGAAGTTAGGTGTAGCAATGCAGAGAATTAGGTGAAGTTACCAAACTACTTGTACAAATAAGAATCATAACTGTGTCAGTTAAAGTTGCGGTGACAGGATCGATCATGGTCTGTGCCTGCACAGTTAAGCAAAGTAACCCCAGTGCGGGTGGACTGGGGTGAACTCTGACAATAGACCTTTTTCACAGCAGACATCATGTCTTAACAAGAAAAGCACAAAAAATAATGTCTCACTTCCATTAAATTGTCTCAGTAAGCCATGTATATAACCAGGGCCCTGCAACCAGAGCACCTAAATGGGATTCAACCATTATTAATTAATGTTATTAATTACACCTGTGCTTTTCCTGCTATGACATGTCAAAATGTCAGCTGTGAAAAAGATGTATAGAGGGCGTGTATCTATGTCATTTTTCCATGTGTTATCAACCTCCTCACCACAAGTGAGTAGCCAGATTAACCAGCAGGAGGTTGCTGAGAATGGGTAAAAGCTGATACTGGAAGAAAAACAAACATTTTGAAAAAGTAAAGGCCAGCAGATGGCCAGAAATATAGCCAGAAATTGAGGCGCTAACACTTGTATGTACTGTATACATGCTGTATGTAGCTCAATATCAGACAAGTTAACACTACGGTAAACACAGCCTGAAGGCACATATTGTAGATGCATGGTCCCAATTTAAAGCAGCATTTGTTAGCTTAATTAAAAGCACAAAGATGTCAAGGGATCTTCTAGTTTTTCTGTTGACAGGTTTTTTAAAAAAAAAATTGATTTCATTACACGTTTCAATCAACAGTGTGCTCGGTTAGTTAATGTTAAACTGCCCCTTAAGAACTTAGCTTGGCTAGTTTCTAAGGGGCAGTATAGCTTCATATTGCATCTTTTTTTGTTTTAGTCTCTGGCAGATTGTAACAACTTGTATCGCCTATTGTAAGACAGATTTCTACCCTTTCAGTGTGTTTATTGACCTGGAACTGGTTCTAGGTTACAGAACCCAACACTAGCTGCAATTGAGCATAAAAGGAGACACTAGAATACCACTCTGAAACAATAAAAGGAAAGTGAATAACTGATGAAAATATTGCCACTTCATTGCTACAAAGATCCACCATGTGACATCATAAAAATACAGCACTTTGTGTAGTGTAAAATGCCATAAAATCCTCTGTTTCATCAGCTGCCAAGGATGAAAATCTATTGGCAGTGTGCTGGGTGAGCTTTGACAAGTTGGGCCATCTAGAAGAGATGTGTGGTGATTATCTGGATAGGGCTACTCTGTCTGTCTGGCTGCCCCTATAAAGCCATGATGCCAGAATATTCGCCTCTGGCTCCCATGTCTGATATAGCCCTCTAAAACTGACTTTTGTAACTGCCGCTGCACAGTAGTGTCATTAGACAACTTCTAGCACACGGTCGATAAATTATTTACGCCATGCTTGTATAGAACCAGCCTGGGTTTTTCGCATTTTAAAGTAAAATGAAAAATACAATAATCTTGATGGGGATGGCGGCGGAGGCATGTGTTTGTGTCTGTGGGAGTGTGTGCCTGTGAAATGGGCATGCATACAAGTGAACGAGACATCTCAAGATATGTAATATGACATAATGTCTCCCCTGCTCGAACCCCCAGCTGCTCGCCCACATGCCACAGATCCTGCACCATGTCTAAACAGATGCTCTATCAATAATGCTTGCTCCAGTGCCACACACCTCCCTGGTGGCCAAATTGGGAAGAGGAGAGTGGATGAGAGAGAGGGACTGAGTGAATGAGTCAGTGTTTGGAGGCAGGACAAGAGGGAAGGAGAATGGGCAAGAACCCAGAGGCTAGAGTGACTACTGGGAGATGGATTGGATACGCCAGAAGAAGCCAAAGGACCAGTGAACCTGGGGATGAAGTGTACTCCTTGTCCCATCTGCTCCCAAGAAGGGCAGGAGAAAGAAAACGTCATTTGAGCCTGCTAGTACAAATCACCTTATATTGTAATCCTGCCTTATTGTAAACAGGCATCTGAAGCCACATAGATGTAAATCTTTATCTATTTTATTGGTTTATTTTCTAATGTGCGTTAGTCTCAAATGGTTTTTACTGTTAATGTACATTTGTACTCTTACTATCAGCTTGTCAGTCATCTGTAAAGCACTTTGATTGGCACTAACCTTTCCGAAAGGTGCTATACATATATAATTTGACTGATTGAAGAGGTAGATTATCCTGCCATCCCTTGATTCATATATTTTGCTGTATTCTTTTGTTTTAGCCTACTCAATATCTACAAGTAATACCTTGAGAGGTGCTGGTGCCCGTGACTTGCCCTCATCTGATAAAAGGCTCATTTTCTCTCCCTCCACACACACACACACGTTAACTTCAAAGCCCACCGGATTATTAATAAGTTTACATATGTATCTTTATTCAAACAGCATTTGCAGTACCGTTTGCTTTTCTGAGAGTATGCTGCACACTTCAGTGCTGTGTGAGCACTACTTTGGACTCTCACACTGCACATGTACACAGCACGTTAACTTACAGACCTCAGAAAAGTTAAGATTTCATGTGGTGGTGAGCAGTCTTGTGCGGCTGTTCAGTTTTCACCAAGAAAAACAAACTTTTTTTTTTTTTTTTTTTGGTGCTTTGATATTTCATTTGAAAATGTTACATTGCTTTTTTTTTATTTGGAAAAAAAAAAGAGACAGAGGCTTTGAAAGACTGCAATCAACTTTTCATCAATCAACTCATTAATTTTTCACTTGCCAGCAAACTATTCATGTTCATAAAAATATAACTATATAGGAAACAAGAAAGCAATGAAATCTAATTGTTCAGGTTTGGCAACTAACAAGCTTCAATAACACAATAGTAGTATCACAAAAGCAAATGGAATAGTAAACAACGAAAATAATACTTTTTTTTTCACATGTGGAAAAAAAAGAAAAACAGAAGTCCTTTCAGAAGACATTTTGGGGCTGTAAGGCTAGAGAAGACAGGGTCCTGAATGAATTCTGTATGAAAAATTGCATTGCATCATTTTAAACAACATTTTAACATACCCATCAGGCATCTCCATGTGTGTGTTTGCACACCATCACCAAAACCATCCCACATTAGGTGTACGTATTAGCTTTTGCATGAGCAACAAAACACATCAATGCTCCTTCTGCACCACCCCTGTTGTCATCATCCATCATAATCTAGCCCTGCCTTCCACTAGCTGTCAAAACTGTTCTGGACAATTCACTTAGACAGTGTCAGCTGAACTGTAATATTTTACCAGCCACTATAATGAGGACTGGCCTCCAGACTCACAGAAACAAACACATGGCTCCCTGCTCACGCCTTGGTTGTATCCATGACTTTGCCACAGTCATTCCAATTTTCCTGTTGCTGGAGGCAATACTACTATCCTAGCATGGTCAGCCTTTGCCAGCTGGGAACCGAACCTGTCGGCCCATGCAATATTGTCCTTTGTCTGAGCTCTAACATTATCTGCACTGTGAGCTTTCCCGAGGAGAGACTAATCCTTTGGTGGTTAATGCTTGTGGTTTTTCATTAGACGGGTTATACGTGGAGTCTAAGATGCAAAAGTTACACCCAGACCAGCAATAATGCAAGTATGTTGCTTTTTGGCCTGCGACTAATGTTTGTGTTTAATTTTTGATTAATTGATTAATCTAAGACATGTCAAAGAAAATTGTGAAAAATGCCCATCGTAAGTTTCCAGAGCCCAAGGTGATGTTGTAAAATTGATTGTTTGGTCTGAACAGCGGTCCAAAACCCAAGAGTATTCAAATATACAAAAAATAAAAACAGGGAAAAGCAACAGACTGGAACCTGCAAAAAAAAAAAAAATTTAATTAATCGATTATCTAGATGGGCTGTCAATTTACTGTCATTCAACGAATCAGCACGACTCTGCTCCTTCACTCACTCACTCACTCACGTTAACCATCCCAAATAAATCTAAACCTGAATAACATTATAATCTACCGTATATTTAGTGTATTACTCTTCTGCTCTGGCAGATAAGTTCTTCCATGATTGTGTATGTGGCAGTGTTGATGTGTGTGTTTGTGTGTGTGTGTGTGTGTATTAGTCAGCAAGACGGTGTGTCCTCAGTAAGTGCCACATCAACAGCATTAACTTGGAGGACAAAGGAGGGCACAGAAACACAGCGAGCCACACACGTCAAGACAGTAGCAGAAAATAGATGGAGAAGCAACACACACTATTTTAATTATCCTCTTGTCTAACCTGCCCTCCAATTACAAATAGGGATGTATAATAATCCATCTATTGATGCATGAAAGACAGGACAATAACACGGAAGCTGAACACGAGCAGGATAAGACATGGTTTAAAAAATGAGCTCAAAGACTCACAAACTAAGGTTAGGCTAACTCAAATAAATGGAATAAGTCTCTTCAATATTATCCTTATTCTTAGGTATGTACATATCGGTATATACTATGAAATAGTTGAGAGGCATTGTTTATCGCCTTCAGAGACTTCAAGAGAAAATACATGATTATGTTTATGATAGCACTGTTAAAAGATAAAGACACTGCAGTGTACGCTGTATTCCACTGAGAGATAGGCATAATGAATATGCTCTGGCTAATTTATGCTGGCTAATTTGTCTACATTTGGTAAATCTTTTTAAGATTGATTTTCTCAGCAAATACCAATTCAGCTCAACATTAAGTAAACAGCAGCAGGGACGCTTGCTTTTATGTTTTGTTACTTGAAATTCTATGTTCTGCTACAGCTACTCATTCCATATAGTGTGTCGTTTCAGACAATCTTTACATTTGTCTTCCTTCTGCTCGTGAGAAAACAGAGTACCAGATGATTTGTGCTTTATCACAAGTGGCACTATGAAAGATGCCCAGAAATAAAACGATGAAAAAAACTGCCACATACTAAAAAGAAAAGGGTCTGGAGAGAAAAAAAAAAAGGTAAAAAGAAAAAGTAAATAGTCAATTTGGGATTTTGGGGTACAGGCAGCTGAGCATGTGCACTCGCACATTAGATCTAATATGTCCCCCCCCCCCAACATCAGAGTTTTGGAGACTGACATAAAGCTTTTGTTCAGGTGTCTTGGTTAGTTCTCTATTCACATGTCATGTTGCTTGTCTGTGCCAATCCTATTCCCTGTACATTCAACACCCCCCCGGCCGTGACAACAGCTTACAGAAAGCAGAGGTGCAGCGCGAAGGCATCCTCTTAGTGCGGAAAGTGAGTGATCGAGAGCTAGCAACATGTTATGTCCAATGGTCAGATAAGCTCCAGAGACATCGAGGACAAATCTAGACCATTGTGGGCGGGGAGGAGGGAGGGCTGACTGCAGAAAAATGGACACATCTGACTCAAGTCCTCTTGGCGAAATGCTTGGTTTGCAATGTTTGTTATACTGCACTCACAACAACAGCAGGGATGCACTGACCTTGAACAGGTATCGGCCATGACGTGACTAATCCACATTAAATACAGTTTCTTTGTCAATAACTTCACAAAATTTGAGGTTTTGCGCTATCAGTTAAATTTATTCTGTCACGGCAGGCTGCCAACTTAGTTTTTAGTATCACAGCAATCCCTGGCCTCACATTATTTTAAATAATAATAATATTAATGTTGGATCAGTGCATCCCGACTTACAACCTGCCTTTTCTTAACTGGATGTACCCTCTCCAGCCTCTGACTGCACATATGATCCGCCACACAGAGTAAGTGATTATATTTAATCATCGTCTCTTGACTGTTCCCTTCTTGAGTCGCTTGATATGCGAGTTCGCACACACCCGTCCACATGTGAATACAAAGAAATACAGCGAGCGGCGAATGTTTGGGGCAGGAGAAGACAGCGGAGGCTTTAGTGGTCCTTCTTCATCCCTGCAGGCAGTAAAGCAGGCTGCATGGCAGTCCTGTCTCCCAAGACAAGTTAATAAGATGGAGCAGTCCCCGGGGGCAACAGCCGGCGAGCATTATCACTTTCAAGGCAGCCAGAAAAACTGACACACAGTAGGATAGAACTCCCAAAAAGAAGCTATTAATTACCCCCTCTCACTAGCCACTGCTGCAGAAAAAGTTAATTTGACAATTTGGGAGACAAGGATTGTTTCGAAATACGGGAATTTCACTCCCACTTGGTTCAACAAATCTTCTGCAATTATTTATTTTTTGTGCAACTCTATTCATACTTCTCAATTTGCATTCCCCTCCCCCCCACCAACCCCCCCCACTCTGTCTCCCTCTCTCTCTTCTCACACATGTATGACGAAGCAACCTTCTCAAGTGTGAAACCACAACCGCGAGGAGGTGTGGGGCAACGCAGTGCATATCAGCACATGCGAACCAGACCACTTCTACAGACATGTGGTGTGATGAATAAATCATGCTGCATAAAACCAAGGGGAGAGAAGTTCCTCTCCTGAGGGCCCACATTCACTTATAGCCGCTCGACTCAAACACAACTACTGTATCTCGCTGCCATCTAAATGAGCCACACATGGCCGTGCTAAAGCGAATAAGAGCAAAACTGTCACCTCACTGAAGAAACATTGATCATTACACAATTTGTTCCCTTTTTATACAGCCATTGTAATTAAAAATAATTGAGTAGTGGGGTGGGCAGGTGCTCCCATCAACAATTTTTTCACCAATTAGCACTACAATAATATTGCCCTGGATATTGCAGATGATATTATTAGCATTTTGATGGAACACAAGTGCCTGCATGCCTGCACGCCAGAGAACTGTTCTCAAGTGGAATCTTTTCACTAAGATCCACAAGGGAAGAGTCACTTCTGGTTTGACAAAAACAGGCGAGAGAGAGAGAGAAGGCGTTATATTAAGGTGCTGCATAAAGTGTTCTGTAGAGCCATCTTTAAGATCCACCAGCAGTGCGTGAAAAGCCGAATAAGGCTATCTTTAACTGGCCACTAGATCTTGGATCCATACCAGATGTCAAAACCATTAAATTGTCTTTTTTTTAACTTGTGCAGTGAACTTGACATTAGCCCAGAAGCTACCGCGAATGAGCTAATTTGTTTAACCAAAATGTATTATTCCATAAAGAGCTGCTTTTTCAACCACCCCCCCCCAAAAACAGAAAGCAAAAAAAAAAAAATACTGGTCAACTGAACATAAATAAATTTGGTCCACACAAATCTGACAAATGCATTTTAACATCAGGGGTAAGACCTGTGTGTTCTCATATAGCCAGCTCGTCTGTTGTCAGAGGCCTAACAAATTGGTTCTCCGACCACTTGGGAGCATGTGTGCAGCGTGTGATGGTTTACCCTGCACAGAAGAATCAGAATCAAATTTGAAACATTGAATTTCTGTGATACATCTTACCAATTTTCTCTAAAGCATCCAAGCTAGATCTGTGCTTCTGTCTGTGACAAGGATTATCTCACAAATACCAGAGGGGAAAGATAACTGACAATTGTTCTGGGTTGAAATTACTTTTTCTTCTGTGCTTGCTAGCTATGCAAAGTGAGTGTAGAAGCTAATTTGCAATCTTGACCAGTGTTACCTCCACTCCATGACAAAAAAAAAGAGCCTTAAATACTTATTGAGCTGGTATTAATCAACCTGCATGAATAAATATATATTCACACTTTTCAAAATTCTTCCCAGACTTCTTCTTACTCATCGGTTATCCATTGCAGTATGATCTGCTTTTGGTGGTCATCTGCTTCAGTCTAACTGGAGATGTTGGACCTTTCAATCAACCAATCATGATAAATAAATAAAACATCAACATTGTAATTCTGACACGTTAACTCTAACTCAACAATAGACATAAACTAGAGGTAAAAGGCAAAAAAAAGCTGCTGACAGGATACTGGCTAGCAATACCTTTGCAAGCATGGAACATATTGCATGGCACATATTTGGGCAGGCATTTACAGTACTCATTTCAGAATTGCACCGAATTAACTGTGCGTGTGTGTGAGAGAGAGAAAAAGAGAGAGAAAAAAAAAAAACACAGAGAGAAATGGAGCGGGGGAGTGTCAGAGACAAAGACAGAGAGACAGACATAGAGGGTGAGACTGAGACAGAGAGATCAGAGAGCTGGGGACAGAAGAACAGCGAACGATAAATGAATTCCCAAGAGAAAAGGAGGGACACGGAGAAATTACAGAACAAAAGGAGAAGACAGAAATGACATTTCTTAAGGGACTGCTGTGTGGCATTTGTAGGAAGAAAAATGAAATGTGAGGACCAGGGAGAGATGGGAGGCGGTAGAGGGCATGGGGAGAATGGAATGAGTAAGAGCAAGAAACAAAAGAGAAAGTGTGTGAGAGGTAAGACTAATTTATGAGAAATGAGGCAGGAGTCGGCGAGGCTGTCTGCTGCTGTCTGATGGATTGGGTGGGGGTGGGGGTGGAGGTGGTGGTGGTGGTGGTGGGGGGGGGGGGTAGGGCTGGGTTTTGCAGGTTGGTGGACAAGAGAAGAACCTGTGATATGGATCCTTTGAGGCGGCATTTCAAAAAAAGTGAACTCTCCAGAAATGGGAGATGAATATAAAACAAAAAACATCACTTCTCTTTGGAAGAGAATCTCCCTGGCAGGTAGGTAGAGCAGAGAGAGGCAAAGGTGAGAAAGAGATTGGGTAGGAGACAAAGAGGGAGTACAGGGAGAAGCACAAGGCAATGAGCAAAAGGAAAAAAAAAAAAAAAAAAAAAAATGTGTGAAGTGACAGAGCCGAGAAAGCGAGGAAAAGATGACGGAGATAAAGTAAGATGAGAGACAGCTGCCTTTGATGCGACTGCTCCTCACCTGTGGCAGTTTGGAGGGAGGGCTGTGTACGTGTGGTTTAAATGTGTGTGTGCATAAGCACATGCGTGCATGCATGCAACCGTCTGAGTGTATGCAAGTATCTGTTATAATAAAGTTCACATGAGCGTGAAAGACGGGATTGATGATAAGGTGCTCATTTGTAGCGCGCGAGGAGTTGGTTCCCACATGCTTCAAGTACACAAACACAGAGAGACACAATCGCTCACACACAGGCAGACAGAAAAGCCGCCTCTGGAGGTATCGAGGAACACTCGGGGCCTACAAAATATTCAAGGCTCCTCTCTAGACAGAATCCCCTCCCAAAGCTTGCTGACAGAGGAGCACACTGAACCTCCTCTTTCAAACAGCGCACTGTCTTTATTCGCCCTAGTCTTACAGCATGCTCGTACTGTATCAAAGCCAGGACACACGCTGCCGTGTGAAGTGCCATCAACGTACACGGCGATGCACACCTTCTCCTCCTCCTCCTCCTCCTCACACACGCTCGCGTTCTCTTTATGCCTCTCTTTCTATCTTTCTCACACACACACACACACGCAACTTTGAGAGAACAGAGCGGAGAGTAGAGAGGAGGCTGGCAGCAGCGATGAAAGACAGTGATGAAGGTGCGGCGGTAAAACACACTGTAAGCCTACAGTATCGACGTCATCTATCTAGTAATGGAAAGAACACATCACACGCTGTCTTTTAAGCTCTTTTCGGCATGAGCCCAATATAGATCAGGCGCACAATTTACATGACCATGTGATCCGTATATGAATGAACAAACACAAACAAACATAGCAACCCTTTCTCTGTATCTCTTTCCAATTACATTGCCAATTCCATGGAGGCAAAAACCCAAACAAAGGCAACTGGGCACAAAGCTTATTAATCATACCATCATCCCACATGCATTCCTTTGCAACCTCACAAACTATTAATGGGCTGCCATGCCAAGGGTCTCTCACAGCTGTGAGGTTTTTGCCGGGGGAAATCTGCATTGGCCGAAAAAAATAAGCCTAATGATGTCAGATGTCATCCCTGACCTCTGTAATTTCACAAACTCAGATTTACTGCAGATCATTACGCATCACGCCTGTGTGTATACACTGAGATGTGGCATTTGTTTATGAATGTGTGTGTGTAGTGGACAATGTCATATAAAGAGGGTGGCTGGCTGAGGGCTTGTTCAATGTGGGACTCTACAGTGAGGCAAAGCACATAACATAGAGAATGGGCCCCTAAGCAGCCACCCATTTTATATGGTATTGTACTACACACACACACACACACACGCACACACACACTCCCCTGCATAAATAAAAACACACAGCACACCTACACAGAAGCGCGCAGTTAAACACACAAAGACCGACTTGGAACCTGTCAAGTGCGAACAAACTGATGACAAGACGGCGACAGATGGATTCACTGAGGAGAGACGAGCTACGCATTCAACTCAATTAGCAACGTGCTGCTGCATGACGCCGATGGGATATGGAATCTTACCATGACTGGCAACCTGTCAATCGAGCAACAGAGCCGCAAAACAAGCATCATGGAAGACGCAATGAATTAAATTTAATAAACCAATAAATAAATTAATTTATGAGTAAATGTTATAAACCCATGAAGTGGCAGCGCCGCATCAAAAAACAGGGCATAATGTGACCAGGGAGCCTAAATATCCCCAGGCACACACACAAAGAAGAAACTGGCAGCAAGGAAAGAAGAGGAGGAGGAGGAGGAGGAGGAGGAGGAGGAGGAGGAGGCAGTGGGGAGAGACAGAAAAGAGAGAGAAGAGAAAGAACAATGGCTGCTTCCCTCTTTCCCCTCTTGCTCGCTCACTCACTCTCTCTCTCTCTCTCTCTCTCTCGCTACCTGTGTGAACATTCGTGAGCTGTGTTCATACATTATCCTGCCACGGTACCTAATGAGCCAGGCATCTCCACCCTGACACTTACGCTTGGCTAGGCAACCCTTATTACAGTGTGGAGACATACTCACTCACACACTTACACACACACACACTACACACACACACACACAAACTCAGAACTGACCAACACGGGTCATCATAGCAGCTGTGTGATGGCATAAAAAACATCTCTTGTCGCTGGTGATGTAAAGGAGCTCGCTGTATTAAAATGCATCTGTATTGTCTGTCGTAAGAAGTCGTTATGTAATGGTTTTAAGTGTGTTTGTGTGTCAGACTTAAGCATGTCAACCTAGTTCCTACAAATACATGAAGCAGCATGAAGGCTGCTGGTGAATAATATGAGACCATGTGCCCCCTTTGAGTAGTTGGTTATTATAATGCGTTATTGTTTATGACTGCAGACAAAAATCTCTGTTTTTACTGCTATGTTTTTCCAAAAAAGAAAAAAAAAAGCACAAAAGCAGGTCTATCTTGTCTGGCAACATATCAGTCTGTGCCAGGATGTACCCTGCAGTGCTATGATTGTTTTGGCTGCTTCTGTATAAAAAGCCCTTCCACTTCAAAAAAAAAAAAAAGCCTCCTACAACTGTTTAAGTGGTAAACCGGCAGGGCTGTGGGAGGCCAATCAGCTGCAACATGGGGCAACATGGTAAAGTTGGTCAAATAAAGATGAAACGTCATGACGGCGTGCCGGTACGGAGCGGAGGCGGGAGAATTGCTTTGGAACAGGGGTGATGACTGGCATGTTGGTTAAATACTTAGAATGACATAAGACACTTAGTTTGACCCTCAGTGCGAAAAGAACAAAAAGAAAAATGCAAAAAAAAAAAAAAAGAAACCAGAGATTGTTCTTTTTTTTTTCCCCCTTTAATCTAAGATTAGATGCTTGGACTGGAGGTGATGTAATCTAATTCAGCTTGCAATCTTTCTGTGAGAAGTGATTGCTGTGGCTCAGCAGCTGATTGTGATTTTCAGCCGTGTGGGTTGGTGTATTCTGACCACCATTACACTTAAGAGGGACAGAAAAAAAAACATCAACTTCAAAGCAGTTGTGCTTTGAGACTTGATAGTAAGATTTCTATTGTCCTCTCTTATGGGAACTTGATAGCTTATATTGAAGTTTTATTGAAGCTCTCTCCCTGAAAAAAAAACATGTGTGAGGAGTGGAATGCTATCATATTAAAATTCAAAGACATTCCTTTCAACAAAACAGCTCCCTTGTGTTTTCATATATAAATTATAGTGTATTTTTTTTAGTGAGACACCAGTGAGGGGTTTTTGAATGGCATCTGTGTAAAGCAATATAACCTCCTATGCCTCTAAAGTATATGAATCAGAGCACATCAGCATCAGCGTCAATAACAGTTGACAAACACTGCCTCGTGTTATAAGCTGAGCTATAAAAAAAAAAAAAAATACCCAAGAAATTCAAAACATTTTAAGCAAAAGGAACCACATTTCTAATAAGTAAAAAAAAAAAAAGATAGTGTGATGACTATCAAAAAGACATCTATGTGATCAGCATGTTTTAAAAAATGTTACAAAGACAAGAGGCGACATATTTTACTAACACTGCACACCAGACACTTAGCCAATTCCCTCATGTGCTGCGCTCAGCTGTAAGACGCCTGGGTAGGCACCAATCAGGCTGTAAATACAGGGGACAATGCAGAGGGAAGCTACCACTTCCCCAGCCTGTCTCTGTAACAGTCTCATGCACATTAGATGCAAAAACAATATTCCTGCACTTATATGAATATTGTGCTTTGTCTTTTTTTTCTTTTTGTAAACATCTTGACTTTGACACTTTGTAATAGCTACGTATTATACGTAGAATGTAATTTCAAACAAACCTGTGTGCTTTTGTGTGTCCGTGTCTTTTTATTTGCTGTCTGTGAGTGTGGGCGCACTTGTGTGTGAGTGGATGTAAACTCAGTATTCCAGGTCACGGTGGCTGCAATCTCACAGGAGGTTTAACCTTGGTAAATCCACTATTAGGTGTTCTGAGAATGATGATGTGAGCACTAGATCCTCCCCGATGGTTTCACTTTCTAAGAGCATCCAGCAGGTCACAAATAGAGAAGCTGTGGGGGTATTACAAGGTCAAAGGTTGGTTAACTCTCAATATGATGACAATTCCGAGCTGGCATTTTCATTTCCTGAAGAGACTGATTCCCTGTGGCAGCTGAGGCCAAAAAAACGTTTGCTTATTTTTGTTCAAATAAATTCCTCTCTGCTTTTAAGAGAGAATATAGACCGCAAATATGCAGCGTGCGCTCGCTGTGTGCACAAGAAACTCATCTTGCGTTCACGTATACTGCACATCCAGGGAAAATTCTAATCAATACTGCTTTCCGATGCCTACATATGCATAAAAATCAGACCCTTCCAATAATACACAAATGTGCCTTTCTGCACATTTTTTGGTCCCTTTCATTTTGTCCTTCAAACGTCTTCAGAGGTGTGTCCGTGCAGCCAACCAGTGGGAGTAGCTGATGTTTTTAATGGCACATGGTTTGTCTCCTGGTGGTGAGATAAACATGGGGAAGAGATTAAAACCCCAGGCTTTCTTCTACAATCTCCTGCCTTCATCCTCCTTCCCCTTGCAGTGGTCATGCAGGGCCAGCACAGCAGAATCTAATTCAAAACCAAACCCATCCGGTCTATGAGGCATACTAGAGCCAAAAAAATAACACACACACACACACGACTGCAGCAACATTGATAGTGGGGCAGATGTCAGTAATGGACAGAAAAAAAAAAAAAAAAAAAAGACAGGTGACAAGGAGAGGAGGATTCTCTACCATTTAATCACCAAACTGTCAAGCCCGTCTCAACGGGCTCATTGCAGAATACTAGCAGGAGTTTACCCAGCGACTGTAATGCTGCTGTTGATTTTGAGGTGAGTCTGTTGGGTCGCCGGTGTCAGGATGTGGATCACAACAAACACCCTGAAGAGGAAGAAGCGAGGCCAAAGGCCAGGCTCCCTCCTTCATGCTACACCTCCCCAGTGAGGCACAGGTTGGCCAAGAAGCCAGCTTGCCTAGGAGCTGATGAGTTAGAGCAGTTATTAAGAGCGGCTAAACACATCATTTCCTTTGTCTCTGTGATTAGGCCAAGGCGAGGTGCCCTCAGGTGGAGGTAGACCCACAGTATATGATTAGCTCTGCCATTTAAATGACATTCACACTAATCGCTAATATCAGGTCTGTCAAGGTGAGAGAATACAACGAGGGATCCGTCAGCTGATGTCGGAAGGCTGAAGCGAAATGCAAGGAGAAGTGCAAGGATATCTGATTCAACTCGATGCCGATGCTGCGTCTATCAGTTAAGTCAGCCCACAGCGGTTGATTGTTTTACTCTGCATCAGTGAAGCTATACAGTACTCACAGAGCAGAGAGGAGCGCCGATCTGTAAACACTACAACTCCCATGGATCCAACGGGGATTCAGTTGTTTAAAAAGGGATTGGCAGTGGAGGATATTCACAATCAAAGAGGACCGAGCCCTTGAAAAAAAAAAAAAGAGCTGGTAGAGAGATACTGTATTTGAGTTCTGTCCAAATAGGTTTTATTCTGTGTGATAATAACAGCACTGGCCATTTGCTTGCAGAGCTATTTGGCTGCTAAATTAAAGAACTGGTTAACTTTTCTTCTGAAGGAAATTCATCTCTGTAGTCGCGCCATCTTTAAAACTCAAATGACCCTGCTCCCTCTCTTGCCTGAACAAAAGAAGGCATTATCAAACCTCACTCTCACCAGTGCTAGATCCATTTGGTAAACAGCCTGTGTCCTACAGTAGTAATCAGAGGGTATTTTTGAGGGATTTGCAGGCTGGCCAGGAGGCATCCGCTGGAGTGATCTCTAATTGCTAGAAGCGGAGGCCTAGACTGCCTGGCGCTCTTTTGAAGCCATCGGCAGCAGCTTCCAGCCAGAGGAGCCAGCAGGGGGAGGCTTCCCACTGAGGCACTCTCCTTTTTCTTTATTTCCTTCTCTTTTTCTCCCTCACCATGCCTTCATTCTACTTTTCCTGCTTTTTCTTGTCCTCGGTCTCCCTTCTTTCCATCCTCTTCTTCTTTCTTCCCATTTCTTCTCTAACTGTACTTGTTCCCTTTCCCCCACTCCCCCCCCCCCCTTTTCCCCTCCTCTCCTACTCAGTCAATGAGCCAGCAATCACTTTGCAGACAGACATCCTCTGCTCAGTCGGCCATGTTCAATCCCTAGCACCGGTGGCTGATGAGGCATTGTGGTGACGTCAAACACCGGGGCTTTTCAGGGAGCAACAGTTAACCTGTGGAGGCGCAGCTCTGCTTCCCAGGTTACAGGATTCATACTGGCAGTCTTTGTATAAAATAATGAATGTAATATGCCAAAGAGATGAAAGATAATGAGGCCAATTATTTTTTTCTTCTCACCCACTGAGGCGAGAGTGGCGAATTTATGTCAAATAGTTGGTGTATAATGACACCTAATACCACTCAAGTCTTTGTTACTGGTGGGCTTGTGGATCATGGGGCAAAGACTTTTGCTATATAAAGCATAGCTTTGAAATTATGAGGAAAAACTCTACACACAAAATACCACAAACACTAAATATTAACTTGATATTGTTAGAAAGTTGGACTGTGTGGCATATTCATAGACTTGGACATACCGTCTGCATCGCTGACGCAGGGGCTGTAAAATTCACCTTTGCACAAAGACACACAAATACAAAAAAAAAAAAACCCCAAACAAAACAACTGCACACTACCATCCATACACAGTTTCACAGAGACACAACCAGTTTTTGGTGTGTGTTTGGAAGGCAGCTCGCTCAGTGTGACATTGACTCCTCAGTGCCAATTCCACACTGGGAGCTGCACTTGCTAGCTTTGCTGCCAATCCAGGTAAAGAGATTACAGACACACACAATGCAGTCTTCTGTTCCTCTGCCAAGAAGAAAACCAGCCCTTTAAGCCCATAGAAAAAAGGGCTATACACAAATTCACACAGCCTTGGCCCCATCCTCACACAAAACCAAGAATCCCCTTCTTCTCCAGGAACGTGGCTTCTAATATGAGCCTTGCTCAGTGGCTCCCTCATACAAAGCAGCCTTGTGACTAACACAATTCAGCCCCCGTTTCTTTATCCTGGTCCCCAACTCTGTTGCACATTACTATTACTTGCATCATTCAAGTAAAGAAGGAATTTGGCTTACAATCAGTCACACAGTCATTATAAAGCTACACTAATGGTGCTGTCTGGTTACAAACTATTGTAAAACAATATGAAAGAAAGTTACACTAGGATTTCATCATATTTCTTAATGGTGTAATTAAAAAGGTGAGAGAGAACGTGTGTATCACCCAAAATAGATATAGCTGCCACCTTCGTTTTTTTTTACTCATAGTAATTATCTAAGAACTTGTTGAAAACTAAAAACTTGATGAAAACTGCGGGGCTGACACCAGTCTTTAACAGTACAGATTTTACAGTGCATGAATCAAACAATCACTGTGGCATGCAGTTTTGACCCAATTAATTAGCTGTTTATAATTGTAAGAGTATAATTTAGCATTGGGATTGAGATGGGCTAATTTGCATTGTATGTACTTATCTTTTTGGATTGGTGTGGATTAGCTGTGATGATGAGAAGCTGCTTGTGATGTTAATAATAATAATCAGAGGAAGTGTATAGCTATACTTTATATGTATTTCCCCTTGAAAATAAATGTCCTGTGTGGATTATGTGTGTGAAATTATGCTACGCGGTAGATGTGTTGATGAAAAGAGTGGTAATGTGGTGGAGAAGGACGGCTAATTATGGTGTGGCGGGGAAGCACTTAATAAAAGGATGCTTCTGAGTAGCAAGACAAAGAATTCATCTATCATCCAACTGTACCTTTTTGCTCACATATCCCGATGCTTTGGTGGATAGTTGCCACTCTCTCATCACAGATTCCATCCCCTCCTCTAAAAGATGTCATTTTTCTCACCTAGGCAACACTCTCCTTGGCACTACCAATTGTGTTTGACAGTAAAATCACATTTTAGATCATAGATCACATGTCAGCCTGTGGGATAGGAGTAGGCAACCGATGACAGAATGATTCTGACTCAGGGCTATTCCAAAAGCTTTTATTTCCCACCCATACAGCTCGTCCTGTCATCCAGAGGTGGCATGTGAAGTCGTATTGAGGGGTGTTGGGAATGACGAGTGGTATGTGTAGTCCCTGACTGCTGTGTTTGTGGCCTTGTCTCAGAACATAAAGTACAGTAGCCGCATACTGTAAACCTGGACCTCCTGCACTGCTGAATACACCGTTAGAAAAATAAAAGAATAAGTAAAAACATCTTGTCGAGTGTGTGACTACAAATGTACACATTCCTGACTTTCTCTTTCCTGTCACAAATTGAGTGTCAGGAGAAAAAAAGGGAAGGTTGAAGGGGGGCGGGGTGGTGGAGATACTGCAGTAGAACATGGAACAATAGGCGCCCTCTGGCATCAACCTCTGGACAGCCCAAGCTGCTCACCAAAGACACTGAACTCACCCACAATGAACCGCTGCAGCAGGAAGGGAGGCTTTGGAGAGTTCAATTTCCAACACAATTGGCTGTATTCTACTCCTTTAAATGCCAAGGAGATGGTGTGCAGCATGTGCCTTTGTGGGGAGCTTTGCTTACAGCGAGTGTCCTCTAGCAGGAGAGACAGAGAGAGAAAGACGAGAGAAATGGAGAGACGACGAAGACAGGCGGGGTGGGGAGATGGTGCGGGACAGAAATAGTGCAGACTGTGTAAAAGAAAAGGAAGAAAGAATAAGACTGAATGACTGGGAGAGATAGAGAGTGAAAGAGAGTTAAAAAAAAAAAAAAAAAAGTACAGAGAAAACGAGAAGGGTAGAGAATGTCTCCTCTGGCTGTCGTTTCGCCAGCCTCACAGGGACCGTCTGAAGGACAATGCTGCTACTAGTGGAGTGTGACGTTTGTCCTCTAACCAATTCACCACAGCCCCAAAGAAAACACACTTACAATCAAGTGTTGATCATGCATCTCATACACAAATCGACTCTTCCAAACAAAATACAATGCATTATAGTAATAAGCGATATAGACTCTATGTAAAAAAAGCTTAATGGGAAAAAATAAAAAAGGCAAATAACATTCAAATGAGGTGATGTGAAGTCAGTGTGAGCAACAGCAGGCCTAACAGGGGATCAGTTGCTGCAATTTATACCTCTGACACCCACTTCTTTGTTTTTATGGAGTAATTTTACTATGTACACATCTCCATAATATACTGTAATGTAAGCAGTGTATTTAATTTTCTTGTGGAAACAAAAGTATTATTTTTATCATCTCACAAATGCTCAAGTAAACATGAACGTGCTTACCGGCAGCAAGGACGTTTTCTCCTTCTTGTTCTGCTACAGCAAAAAATAGCTGCCCCTTTTTTTTTTTTTAGAGGAGACTTTAGAAAATTTTAGGCTGCTGTTGTGCTTTAGGGTTTAGGTCAGAGCTGATTTTTAAATGTGGTTGTAATGCAGCTGATATGTAAGCTAGGCGAGCTATCACACTGGTGAGGTGCAGTATGTCTGTGTTGCAAGCGTGACAACATGCTGACAGTTATAAGAAATATGCTCTTTCTGCATCTGCAAAGCATTAGAGGCACTGAGTGAACTTTTCTTTTTTTTTTGGGACTTGCAATTATGGAATAATTGGTTTTAAAAATTGTATTGTGTAGAATTTGTTAAATAAAAGAAATGTGTCACTTTTACCTATTGCAGTAGTGAAGACAATTCAGGAATTATTTTTTCATGAATCAATCTGTAAGATAAAAATATACACAGGTGGGGGAATTGATTTGGATTGCAGCCTGCCGGATGCCCATCACCGGATCTGCAGGCGGCGGTAAAGTGGGCCCAGGCACTGGTTTCACTGATAATATATTCAATGTCCTTTCCTTTGTGGTCATGGGGCAGCTGAGCCATTAATATTACACAACCACACCAATGGCTCTGATGAATTATTCAGATTTTCTTATGGGTCTGTAATATTCTATGCACTTCATCTTGGAGACCTGTTGTGTTTCTAAGATAAAAGCGGCAAAGATCTACTGTTTCAAATTCCCACTGGAACAAAATATCAAAATGCTAGTTGGAGGAAATGGCAACCGCAGAAACGAACTGCACCTGCCTCCTGCCTCCTGTCATAGTCAATATAAATACGCCCGATGTCATCAGAAAAATTGCCAAGGAGGATGTTTCTCCATCATTGTCTTCATTTGAAGGGCATTTTGCTGCCCAAAGGCAAACGCCTAACACACTCCCCGAGCGTGGCGCCCATCCTCTTTCACAGAGGGCTGGCAGTGCAGCAGACAGGAGAGAGAAAAGAGCGAGAAATAAGAGAGAGAGAGAGAGAGTGAGAGGGAAAAAGCCTTCATCTCAAAGCAGACCTCACACTGGGTTCTGTCGCTACAGATCAAAATCCCCTCAAAGCCATAGATCACTTCCACTATAGTTCACATGTTCTGCACTTAGAAACTGTTTACCAGACTCAAAGAGTTCGTCTGCACAGCCTACACACACACGGAGAGAGTGCACACACTTACACTCACAGATACAGTAGAGAAAGTAAGAGAGAGAGAGAGAGAGAGAGAGAGAGAGAGAGAGAGAGAACAATGCAGACATCACAAAAAAAAAAAAAAAAAAAAAAAAAAAAAAAAAAAAAGGTTACAGCTTTCGATCCCAGCCGGCTCACTTAAACATTTATACAGGTTGAGAGGATGAGTCGCTCACTGCAAACAAATGTTTACATCTATATGGCAAAACAGCGCCGGGCCCCGGTACAGTGAGATGGTGCGATGGCAGCGCTTGCCTACAAGTGAGCTGACTGGTGTGACAAACAGAGAAGTGCCTGCTCCTTTTTCTTGTGGAAATACCTGTCAGTGCCTGTCGACTGCTCGCGCACACACAATGATACATACACACATACACAGCCGGGGACAGTCTGTCTCTTAAAAGTTCCTTTAACATACTCTATGTGAGGGTTCATAGCCGGTAACAACCGTCGCGCGGGGGCCTTCCCGATAAATGACGGCCGTATATATGTGCTCGCTGGCGGGTTAAGGCGGGCCTGTGAGCTTGCCGTTTTGGCTTAAATACACAACGCTGCATTGTGGCGCAGGGGAGGGAACCTGTCTTTGGAAAGTCCTCTGCTTGAGAGAGAAACGTCCCCTCATCTAAGATAAGGAGCCGATGAGAGAGAGCGATAAAGTCAGTGCTTCTCCTGGGCCTTATCTGATGCTGTTATCTGACTGCACAGCACCCACCATCTCACAATCTTTACACCCTTTAAGCACCTCTCTGAAACACTCACACCAGCATCATCACAGACACACACACACACACACACACACCATCTAATGCTCAAACATTCTAAACACCGAACCAGCTTATTGATTACTTTGACACGCTCCCATTGTTGAACAGATGGTACACCTAATATCATGTGAAATGGAACTGTTCTGTGTTATCTCATGGGGAAAGGACATAAAATGACTATTTTCTCACCTTTCAGAAAGACAGAGCAAAAAAAAAAAAAAAAAAAAAAAAACAGAGGGGAGAAAAGGAGAGCAGAATCTGTGCACTTACCTCTATGTCTGTTAGTCGTCTTATCAAACATAAGCATGGCATCATCAACCTGGAAGACATAAGAGAAGTACTGACATTAGCTTAAGTCTAATCTTTTCAGCAAGTGCCTCACGTCACCTTCTCCCCATTCAATCACATCTCATTCTACTTACTGTAATTACTCTTAGAATATATATTCTCGCTCCTTTACACTTATTTCCTTCTAAGCACCTCTCTCCTACATAATCATTCTGCTGTCACAGGATTATCGTCAGGTTACCATTTCCCTTTCTGTCAGTCGCTCGTAATTTTGATGATATAGGAATTTAAACAATCTCGGTGGGGTTTTTTTTTTTTCCCCTTCATTGTCTGGATTAAACGTGGCAAAGATGTGAGTGAAAAAGTGGCAGCAGGTGAGGAAATTAACAATAATGACAAGCGGTGAAGAAAATGGAGAACTGTGAGGACAATATGTTTATTTTGATGAACACCAATGTCCGGTCTTGGGGAGAGTGACAGATAGACACATTACACTAAGCGAGTGTGAGACAAATGGGATCCTTCCTCATCTCACAGCCGCAGCGGCAGCAGCATCCACCATAATATCATCCCTCATCATGTCCAATAAAGCCACACACAGACAGACAGCATTTTTCCTTCACACATCTCTGAAAAACAGATCTCCAGACGCCCTCTTGCTTTCTATAACTCTGAAGAAATGCTCAAAAAACAGAGTGAGACATGCTCATTTAGCCTGTGATTTTGTCTTGGGAGAAAAAATAAATAAAAATAAATAAGCGGCAGACAGGAACAAAGGGGGAACACTCTGCACCGTTCGCTCCCTGGTTATGGTCTCTAGGTAAGTGTAACGGTGTACCGAGGAGGCTTGATGCTGTGCAAGGGGGGGGGGGGGGGGGGGGAGATGTGCGCACAAGCACGCGTCTGTGTTTTTCATGGGAGGGTGACAAAGCTTCGGGAGGAGATGGGAAGAGACAAGAATAGGGGTCTCACTCAAGCCGAACTGTCTGATTGGATAAAGAGAAGTGCCTGGCAGCCAGGCAGACTAGCGCTGGCACACTGCTCATGCCACCCTCTTGCCACACATTTGGCACACAAGACGTTGGCACAGCTTGCAGAGCCCGGTTACTCACTGCACGGCTCACAGGCCACATGCGACTCTAAGGCACTTTATTTTCACCTCCCAAAAATATTTCCAATTTGCCAAATATAGCTGGCAACAGCTATGGATTTTAAGTAACCCATTTATGTATTATATCTAATTTTAACGCATTTCAGTCACCCATTATTACACAATACGGAGTATGTACATCTTATATTAAGTGCCGCTTTGTCACTTCCTGCGAGAGTACATCAAACTCAGCACCTGAAGTGGGCAGAGACTGTGTTGAGGATCAGAACTTACAGGTGGATGCTGGTGTAGAGGTGAGGCTTATAAAATCCTAAAATCCTGTTGTGAATTAGAAGTGCAGCAGCAGTTTTGGCAGAGGAAATCAAAAGACAGATCCAAAAAGAGTGCTTTGGTTATGTGATGCAGTGAGTAGAGAGTGCAACTTGCACCATCAATTACCATGAATAACAAGAAAACAGTATGTCAGAGCCATCTTGTTTATTTTGATGTGTCATCATCTTTGAGGAAACTTGTTGGGTAAAGCTAACCTGCGTCCTCCAGCATTACTAACCGAAGTAGGAAAAAGTAATAAAAAATAAGGCAAATAGTCCACGTGAAGTTAAGAATCTAAAGGAAAATTAGAAAATGTGACATTAAATATGGAGATAAATTCACCAGTGCTGAGTAACCGTGATAGTTACTGGACTGTTCCCTCTGTTGACACAACAAACACAGAAGTATGCAGCAAAAACAATGACGTTTTGCTGTGTCTCTAAAAAAAAAAAAAAAAAAAAAGTGCTATCTGATGACTGTATGGTGTGACAACATATAAAAGTATTGTACAAATAAACAGTCGCCGAGCAATATCACCTGCAGCGACAGTTTTATACACAGACATTTATAACGTCACATGACCTAACCTCTGTCTCTGGCCAGGTGATATAATGAAAATCACATTAAAGTGAGAGGAAGTGGGATAACTGGGATTGATAGCGTAGAGGGTTGTGATTTAATTGTCAGAATCTGAAGGAGAAAAGAGAAACTTCTGAATGATTTTTTTTCTTCAGTACAGTAACTCAGTTGTTACATTTGGTAACTAGCCTGATAATTACACTGTCCTGGAATAAAATGTGAGAAAAATTTGATCCAAGACTCAATTATTTTTTTGCTGGATTTCAGCTCATAACACCAGTAACAGTTTGTCATATATCCACATTTGACAGTGCAAAAGCTCCGCTGCGGAGCAAAGATGGAATGGCATGTTTACCAACTATGGTAAACGTTTAAGTTGACAAGCGTGGCTGACAGCTTGTGATCCTTTACATGGGAGACAGAAATTTATAGCATTTGACTTCTGTCCTCTAGTATCTGTAATATTGAAACAGCCAAAGGAGTCACTTCTGCATGCATCAGTAGAAGTGTAGAGAAAATGGCCAAGCTGAGAATATTCAGTTTTCTTCAAGACTCAAAGAAATGAAGGCGCCTGCTTCAATCACAACTGTTCTGACAGAGATTGATTAGTAACAATTTTGTGAAGTCTACTCTGTGATTCGGTGTCGAGATGAAACTCATCAAAATGTAAAATGATACCCACCAGCACCTGCAAAAATAACGCACAACGTAACACTATTTGTGACACTCACGCGGTTTCTATACACGTATGTATTAAGTTTGTTTTGTTAGGTAACTAACTATATTCACTTAATTTGCTGTTGCTATGACAATAGACAAGTGAGCCTGAGTGTTTGCTTCCACAGTATCATCAGCCATCAAGCACCATGAGCCCTACATACAGTACGACACCGCATTCAAATATTTGTGATATTGATAGTTCTGCTACTGTAAAGCCACTTAAAGCCTGAGGGCAGAAATGCTGTTACTTTGTAAAAATGAACTGAGGTCTATTAAAGGAAGTGTATGTATTATATAAATGTGTGAACTGTGTTGTTGTGACATTATTAGAGGAGGACCATCCTGTCAGCGAGACCCATACAACAAAGAACACAGATTCACAGTGAAGCACCGATGGGCACTTTAACAATGTGCACATCATGTGAGGGTCACACTCCAGCAGGTCATACAATACAGTCTCCCCTCTCTCTCTCTCTCTCTCTCTCTCTTTCTCTCTCTCTCTTTCTCACTCTCTCTCTCTCTCTCTCTGCCACTTGCAGAGTCTATAGAACCATCTCCCGTGCTTCAGGGCTTTTCAATGTAGTTATTCAAGCAGAACACAACTGTGTGCCTCCATCTGATAGAAGGTTAAGGACCTCTTCACTGCTCACAAAAAAGCCCGCCACACAGAGGTGAGGCCAAGCTCACCTCAGGGAAGAAATCTTTCTCTGTCCTCCTCCTCCTTCTCTTTCACTCTTCCTTTTCTCCTGGCTCGGTGAAAAGAAAGGTTCAAAGGATAATGGCTGTCTTATCACTATGTAAAAGGGGAATGGGAACTCCAGCGAAGTGCCTGGCCTTTTGTGACAATGAAGAAAAGAGCAAAAGTCTATTTCACTGTGGTATATGCACTGGAACAGTCCATGACCACTTAAAAAGAGAAGGCTACTGGAAGGCTGTCGGGGGGGTGAGGGTGGGGGGGGCAGAAGGCCGGGCAGCTCTTTAACTAAAACTGCAGCGAACACATCTGAACCAAATAACCTCATCCTTAGGAAAGGGGAGTATTTATGATATGTGAATTGTTGGCTTACCAGCAACTTAACTTTTACTCACATCTCAGAGGTTTGTAATTCAATACAGGTGCCCTTTTTTTGTTTGGATCCCTTTCTGTAAATTGAGATCTGATTCAGCAAGTGTTAGCTTAAACTGTACATCCATTAAATAAACATGTAATACTGCTCCATATTCTAATATTAAACATGTAAAATATAATAAAATTATTAGTATAATTTTGTATAAACTAACATAATTCATACACATTTATTAAATGAAACAGTCTCAACAAGTAGTACCAGTGGTGAGGCTACAGTAGCATCAGTAACAGTAATAGTACTAACAGTGACAGCAGCAGTAGAAGTGCTAGTACCAATTTAAACTTCTTGGTACTGGCAGGCAGTGAAAGCTGTGGAAGTGGGTGGGTTGGGGAAGTGAGTGAGAGAGTTTGAGTGGCAGGGTTGAGTGGGTACATTTTTATTACTTCTGATGGTCTTTATAATTTCTTGGAGTCCGGCAACTTCGACTTTGCTGTAAAGGCATCAATTCATGCTAATAAAACTTACATTTGCGAGTGAGATGGCTCATGAGGTGGTGTCCCTTCGGTGTCGGGTCAGTGTTTAATGCTAAAAGAGTTGGCAAGACTAGCTGCAGCCTCCAAAGTTGGTGCTGAAGTGGCTAGTGTGGAAAGGTTCTGTAGCTTTTTACGGGTGGTTTGATAGATTAGCGGTGGTCCTGCAGTGTTAAATGCAGCTTTGGACAGTTAACAGACTTCAGTTAACAGTTTTTCACTTGAGAAAATTGTCGTCCCTCTGTCACTGGGGCAAACAAAGTTTAGGTTAGCTCAATTTGGATGTTTTGTACTGTAGCTCAGTTAAATAACAACATTTCAAGTCACACACACAAAAAGCGGTAACACAATAGCAGCACAGGTGCCATATTTTTCATTCAAAACATCAAATTTCACCAAACAGCATATACAAGCTTATTTGTGGTGTACAATACTACTACTTTGAAAGTAATGGAGCTTGGTGGCAGACCTGGGATGACTCAGATGAACCCTGTGACACCGCATAAACCTCACATTATACCTCCTGTGTGCTTCTACCATGGGCCATATGGTACCTGATTCTGGAGTGACAATTTGATGAAAACTCGAGAACGTGTGAGCTTTGCAGGAAATGCAGTAGATTCAAGCGAAAAAACTGCATGTGGTCAGTCAACGTAGGAGCAACGTGACATCGGAGCCCTATATCACTCCTTTAACACCCTAGAAAAAAAAGATTTATCCTGTTCCTGTCATATAGCATGAGACTTAACTCCACACCAGGTGCAACCTCTTTGTCTGTATCAATACCACCAACAAATCCATATGTTTGCACAACCTCAGAAAAATACATGATAATTCAAAAAAGGGTTGCTGAATGATGAATTATGTATCAAAGGACAAAGGCATCAATAAAGGCTAATGTGCTCTGTTTTTGGACAGGAAAACAGCAGAGGTGCCAGGTGACAGGGGGAGATTTAAGAGCTCTGGAAATGAATTATGACAGCGATTTAGATAGGTGTCAAATGCACATTTACATTCAGCTCACGGCTGAAGGCTAGCAGAAGAGCTTCCCTGCAATTTGGGGGTGACACTGATATAGATCATATCTGATGCCAAAGGAAGTGAGGCCTGAACCACAGACAGTGACCTGGGACTGTTTGTGCCCATCCTTTTGTTGGGGCTTTGGGCAGTGTTTTGAGCTGGAACATGGCAGGGAAGCTTTGTGCTGCTTGTATTGGGTGCACAGAGGTTTCTTTCTCACCTCCATCCGGTACACTCACTGTGAACTTTACTTTTACCTATAAGTGGAAAGATCTGCACAGCATGTGTACGTGTTAGGCAATTTTGGTATCAATGTTGGTGTCAAGGATTACTGAGATTACACCGCCAACACCAAGGCACAGTCAGTATTTGCATGGAATCACTAAGCGATGCACAAAAGAGTAGATCATTTTAAAAAGCTTATAAACTACTTTTGCCAACATGTAGCCAATCCAAGTTAAACAAATCCTCGTAGGTATACCTGTAGTAGAATAAAATTGTTTACATTTTTAATTCCAACTACTTGACTGTGGTATGAATTACTGTCATCCAAAATACAACTGTACACATGAGATTATTGTGCTGTGTAATGAGATATTCACATATTTGGCACGGGATAGGGATGTCAATTATCAATGAATTATTGATTAATCAACAATAACAATTTAAAGGAGAAGTTAACTGTTCAAAAATGTACTGTGGGTTTGGTGTAGTACCAGGTAGTGTCACTGGGTGTGTGTCCTGACCATCTGTAAGGGTGTCTGTACAAAGTGCCTTCCAAGGATGAGAAGTAATCACATCTTGCTGTGCTCACTGTGGCCGATCTGAGAGCTAGCTAACTTCCTTGACTGAGTAACCAGTTGGTACATTTCAGTGACTCTTGCAACATAAAGTAACTGTGAAAATCCCATCAAGCTGTTCAGTGGCTGTCCAGTTTCGCTAGCTATCCAGAGGCTCGTGCTAATGCCAAACTATGCGCTTCAACAGAACCAGTTCAGCAGCTGATCGCAGGCTGACAGCAGACAGCATCGCTGCTAATATGGTGCCAACGTTGGGGACGAGCGGTACTTTTCAACAACATCCCTCCACTTGTCCCAGAAATTCAGAAATGTTACACACATTTACAAAACTACTTGTGGATTGCAACATCAGATCGATTAATTAAAAACAAACAAGGGAGCTCTTTGGCTATAGATGGCAAAAAATAATCCCCTCAGTATTGGCTGTGGCATCAAATAAATATGTTTGTCAATTGGCACAACACAAACCTCAAGAGTCATGATGGAATACGTGTAATAAGAACCACTTCTGTCCTAGATGCACTCTAGAGTAAAATCACATATTGAGCAGAGAGACCACTGTTAAACTAGAGGACCCAGTTTTAAGCCTCCTTGTTGGCAAGCATCCGTATTCCTTAAGTGTCTCTGAGCAAGAGACTGCATCCCTGCCTTCTCCAGGGGCAGTGGTCTGTAGCTGAACCTGCATCAAGGCCTTGCTGTCGAGGGGGTAAAGGAGGTAAAAAAATCCCTACAGGGATCAATGACATATCACATTATTATCATTACCATTATGACAGATAAGGGTCGTGGTCAAGGAGAAAGCTCAGCTGGCACTGCCCCTTCATCAACACTCTGTTCGCAGTGTAGAGCATCTAATATTCTATTACACGAATGGCAATTAACAGAGAAATGATAGCGACCCAGTGACAATGGACAAATTTGTGACAACCCTTTCAATTGTTCTTTTGTAGAGGAAATCTATATCATTGTCTGGGAACGTTGAGCTGCAATGTGCTGCAACCACGCTTGAGCGCTTTTACAAGTGGTGGTTTAACGAGGAGCAGAGGGCAAAATTTTAGCTGCCTATAAGCTCTTGCAATTACACAGGGGGGCAAAAGGGACACTGCTCTTAAGCGCGAGCCTAGATGGACGGGCTATTTTTTCAGTTCTACAGCGGTGGCCAAGCCAGCTATGTTTAATGTGGAACACAAACTTTTTCTTTCCCAGAAGGAATATTCCCTATTATAATAGATGAATGGCAACCCTCACCAGAAGTGATAAAAATGCATGGCTAGAGTGCAAACTTAACACACACACATACACACACACACAAACACACACAAAACGATACAAAAAGCACAGTGATGTAGGGTGAAGATGCGCTTATCTGCCTTCTGCCCTGTGGCCTACACCATTTCTCCTTTTTCTTATATTAATAATGCTCGTTTTAACGATTCTTCTAGCAAGACATGATTCTTCAACTGGTTTGTAACTATTATTTATAACAAATGGAAATTTACATGCTGATTTAATGCAACATTTTTTATCATATATTTTTTACAGTTGAAATAATAGAGAGAAACAGAAGAAGGGGGGTAGAAATATGTAACAAAAGTACTGAGCGGGAATGACACTAGGATTACAGTTACTACTTGGCCACAAGAACGCGCCAGCAATGCAACATTTTAAAGGATATGGTTGGTGATTTTCAATATTTTTCTTATTGTCGACAAATCTCATGTGCAGAGCCAAACCAACAATGAACTGATCCTACAAGTATTGTGTGAGTATCCAAGGCCTGATATATCGTATCCCTCTGTGCCGTAGAGCTCCGTTGTTGTCCAAAAACTATTAAAAACACATCAATGAGCCACACGGCTGCACTGGGTGACATGTTTCTTCACCCAAGAAGAGTATGATTACTGTAGCTTGTTTAGAAACAGAGTAATAACAGCGATAAGATCGTACGGCAGACGCCACTAAGCATGTGCGGGAATGTGGTTCTTTGAAAAATTTATAATGTAGTACAAACATATTTTAGGAATGACTGAAAATCTTACATGTCCTATATTGTAGGGGTTTTCAAAGTCTACTCCCTTTGCACTCCCCTTCAACTCGCTTGCACCACCCTGGGGAGGCAGCCTCACAGTCCTCTGGTAAAGTATATTGTATCTGATTATACTATGAATGAAACCCACTGCTATTTTTATTGTTCTGAGCTGTATACAGTATGGCAACAAAACCAGAATGAGTTTACAGGGTTAAAGTACACGATTCATCTATTTTTTATACCTAATTACCGAAAAATGAGAACAACAGAAAAACGTGATTCTGGTGTTTTTCAGCAGCCATCCGACAGAAATTCTTGTGTACGTAATTATTAATGATATACACCATGGGCTGAATGTCAACACTTATTCCAGTAACTTTCCTTCATGTTGACATTAACAAAATGGCTTGAGAGAAACACTTGAGGAAGACAATTCCTCAAATCTGTCAGGATTACATATTTATGAGGTCCCCTGCTCAGCATCCAAGGAGGTCGCTATGGTGATACAAACTGATGTATATTCTAACAATGAACTTTGTGTGTCAAAGAATGCCTCAGAGCATTGTTGAAATGGTTAGAACAGATCCCACCACGCTGCTCTGTGCAGCTTAGAGATCAGCAAATACACAATTAAAAAGGCAGTCATGCTGAGGCCACTCTAATCAATGTACTGTTACAAAGAAATGTAATGAAAGGATGATGGAGTGATGCCTTCAGGAGGCTGCTATATTGTTAGGGCAGACCGTAACACTGTTGTGGCAAGACAATATTTTATTAGTACATCTCTACGCCTGCCCGAGTCACCCTCAGAACAAAAATGCGGGTTAAAAATGAATCATATTTAGACACACTTTTCCTGTAAACAAACCATATTTCTAGTAAATACTATTTTATGGCTGCTTTACTCTGAAGTAATACCAATTATGTGTTATACAATTGTATTACAATCATCCAGGGAGCCTTGTTTACCTTACATTTTCTTGCTTTGAGGTGAGATTACAATTAAGGCAGATTTTGTCTGGTTCCATCCTGCCATCTGTGTGTATATAGTATAATTTGAAAAAAAAAAGCCTTTACCTTTTTCTATAGTATAAAAAGTCAGCTTAAAACAGAAGCGGGTGGCTCCAGGTCTGAAAAGTGAAGCCAATATGGAAGTGCCTTAAACCTGCATTCTTTCTAATGGCCAGCAGGGGGTGACTCAACTGGTTGCAAAAAGAAGTCTAACTGTATAGAAGTCTATGAGAAAATGACGCTAATTCTCACTTGATTTATTACCTCAGTGAACATTTTCCTAATGAGTTCATGTTCTCAATCGCTAGTTTCAAGTCCTCTTCAATACAGCTTGATGTTCGTTTTGTAAATTATGGTCCCATTTAGAGTAAAATATACGATAAAGCAGGATATGCTTTAGGGTGTGCTAGCTTGTGATTAATAAGCCGCTGCCACGGTGACTATGTTGATTATGTACGTTACGGATCGCAACCCCACATTAGAATAGGTGTATAGGTGTAGCTGTTACTATTTCACTGTGTTTTCAGCTTGTGAAAGTTAATTGTAACGTTTTGGTCGCCTAAAAAAAATCTTTTTAAGCATTCGGTTGTACTATAAAACCCTCTACGGAGTTGGCTGTTCAGTTTATCTGTTAAGTGCATTTTGTTTTAAGCCTGTTTTTTTGCTAGCCAAAACTAGCATTAGCATTATCACAGTTAACCCAGAGCTGCTAAATCTCACGCATTGACCGTGAGAGTCACACAACTGACACTTTTCACACGCTCTCAAGCCACACATCCATTTTCTCATGCAGTGAAAAACAAATTCATAAGTTATAACCTTGCGGTGTGAAAAGAGGACACACAAACCAATGGGTGGCATCATTGTGACTACATTACTTTTCTACAGTCTACGCTCAGGACAGATTGGAGACGAGGCTTAGAGGTGATGTATTGCTCGTTTAAAACTGCCACTTTGACCCTTTTACATAAAACAGGAAATCATTTATAAGGTTCTTCCTTCCTGTATGAATGGACTCAGTATGTTGTGGGGCCTGGCCTTGCGTTTGGCCTCACAGAGGCATGTCCACACAGTTGAGCTCAGTATGCTTGAGGAAGTAGGCCTTGGCCTCGTCCATCAATCCGCTTGTCTTCCTTTGCCAAGCTGCAGGGAACTACCCATTATGGAGTCATTTTATTAATAGGGCCCCTTTCCTCTCCGCCACACACACTTGCAGAGTGCCTCCTCATTCTGTCAGAATGGAGTATGCCTGCGAGCCACCTCCATGAAACTACTGCACCAGGGCCCTCCCTCATTCTCCCATGTGAAAGCTCAGGCTGGGAAATATTGTGCTTTCAAGCTAAAATAGTATTTGGAGAGGTGAGCAATCCCTAAGCCCTAGAGCAAACAGTTTAACATTGAGGACTTATTTAAAATGATGTCCTTCCTCCTGCAAAGCCAATCAGATTTCTCTTTTAGTAGACACACACACACACAAGAAACACATTTTACAAAAATTGCCCCTTCTTCACTCCTCCTTGTTAATGTAAATATAGCTGCAAGCAGCAATGACTGGAGGGCAGAAAAAGGTCAGAAGATACTATGAAATGTGTGGGGTGTGAGAGCACATTTTAATATAGAATAGTATCATTCCTTTCCAATAATTCTCACATGCCATTTATAATCTAATTGGTTAATATTTAATGTGCTTATTTGGAATTAAAATATTCTGACAGTCAACATCTCTTTAACTGTCTTCTAGTCTTTGGTGATGCTTTCTGGATTTTGAATGCACAAGCAGTAATAGTGTAACAGTAATGTCTGCTGACTGACACATGAAGGTGCCGCCAATGTTTAAATCCTTCCTTCTTCAAGAACCCCCTTAGATACATATCCCAATGTCTTTGAGGCATAAAGCAGCCCCATAAAACATTGATTATAAACAGTTTCTACATGGAAATAAATGTTTGTTTAATTACCTGCTTGCTCAGGGTATGGATTTAGAAGCTTTCCATCTTTTAGCTCTAGTCAAAAATCAACGTGCAGAAAATAAGCATTGTGGGGGAGTCAGTGGACATGCCTCAGTGACTCACAGAAAAACTGTCTTAGGAAGTTTTCAGCCAGTTCACTGTTCACTCATCCATCCATCTATCCATCTTTTAGTCTTCATTTAACTGTCTGCATAGAGTTTGGTGAAATGAATACCAATAACAATGCAATGCAAGTACGAACGCTACATAATAAGACTAACAGTGATAAAACTAAATTTACTCATTTAATTTATAGTTAATATTACTAATTAAAATGTAAATGTAATGTAATTGTCAATACTAATGGTTATTACAAATTACTAATACTTGTGCTACTCCTTACAATAATCAAGGCTTTTTCTTTCTTTTTTTTTTAATATGCACATATCACACATCATTCTATTTATAAATGCAGTATTAAATACATACGATTACACAGTTTTTCCATGCAATGTCAAAAATATGTTGGTGCAGTAATATGGTTTTTGAAATCAATAGTTCCATCATACTCTGTGTTTTTTAGAAGACGCATGTTAATAATTCTGAGTGTACCTAGACACGGGGGAAATCCACGCAGCCTCAGCAAATATGGAACATTTCAGTCACACATTTGGCAACAGAAGGAACAAACATGTTCAGATTCAGTCAGCTTACTAATGAAATGAGAAGTCCCTGCACCACAAAGTAAAATACCTATGACATCTGTTTATGAAATACTAGTTTAACTTGATTCTTTCAAGGGACGAGAAATTAACCTAGTCTGAAAGAGAGCATGCCGTTCTCTGTGAAGTAGTGCCTCTGCTCTTTTTCACAAGCTGCGAGTCGAAGAGATGGCCTTGAGTTGAGTAGGTCGATTTCAGCTCTCTTTGTTGGCGGTGAGAATACTCAGGAATGTAAAGGGCTCCTACTGCACCTTTGCCTGAGCTTTAACTAAATGACACAGCTAGTGATGCCTTTGAATAACCATCTAGAAAATAAAATTTAATAACATTCTTGCCGTATTCATGAATCAGTGAAAGCGCTTGATCGCAGTATGCTCTGATGTTCACAGGTCTGATGAACATAAATCTCTCTTAGGAGACAAGGTGTGTATTATGTACTTTGATATCAATAGGTGAACAAGGGGGATAAAATGAGCTGCTAGCTTGAGTTGAATAGCATTCATTTCACTCACAATGGCCACTGTCCCTAATACCTGCAGTGTTTTACTTAGATTAGGCTTAAGCTTTTTTTAAAGGCCATTTCAATAATTTGACATTTCTGCCTAGAATGGGAGAGAATGAGCACTGATAAAAAACTTTTTTTTTTTTCTCCTCCTTTTCATGCAAAACACTTTCATCTGTCATTTCGTGATAGCCCGTCTCTCTTTGTCAGCATAAATACGGGAGCCCCTATTTGAATATGGTTACACATCCCTCTATTTATTAAAGCTTGGATTAACATGACAGGAAGTTTTGTCTGGGGGCTCTTTAAGATGGCTCAGAGAGGCAATCTGGTGACAGTAATAGGATCCAGCTAATATACTTGACTGATGCTCCTTTCCCAGTGTTATAAAGCAGAACAATGGGAGTGGGGTTCTGGGAGTGAATACATTGTGTTTTGTAATAGTGTGTGTGTGTGTGTGTGTGTGTGTCGGGGGTGGGGGGGGTGGGGGGACGAGGGTGCGCTAATCAGCCAGAATACCATCACTTAGCAAATATACGGGCTGAAGAAATAAAAATACTAAAAGGTCACAGAGCAATTCCATCAGGACAACTATGCTACAATTAACTGAATAGACAAAGGCTCTGACATTAGTGAGCTCTATAATAAATGTTTTACCCCAGTGTCTGGGAGTTTGTAGAGATTTGTTAAAGGTTGGCTTTAAAAAATATACAGAAATCCTTTTCATTATCTCCTTCAACCAGCCAAGTCCTTCTAGAGTTATTATCTTTTGCTCTGATGTAAGGTGCTAAGAGAATACTGGTTCTACTAAGTACAGGCACTTGCTCTCTATTTATTGAAGGTATTTTAATGTAGACATTATACTGTTGTATTTTTGTTTGTGTAAATAAAGATCTGATTATAAAAGCTACAATAAATCTATTAAATAACTATTATAAAATCAATGATGGTGAAACACAAGAACACTTTCTATGCAGGAGGAATACATAAATATTTTACAGTTGTAGTCTGCTTTCAGTTATACTTTAAAAAAAATATTCAGAGTGTATCACACACCCCTAATGTACCAATAGTGCATCTCTGCTTATCTTGTTTATTTTTGCACATGTGTTACTGTTATTTATGACTTTATGACTTTTATTTGGCAGGCTCACAACAGAAGTCACTATGATCCATGTTTTTTCTGACGTTTTTCTGTGGTAAGATATATTGCTGTCAATATCAGTATGCTGAGAGCTACTTGCTTATAGACATTTCCATATGTCAGAATGCCGCTATGGTTGGACAGTGTGTGTGTGTGTGTGTGTGTGTGTGTGTGTGTGTAAGCTGGGTTAGCAGATCAAACACACATCTGTTTGAGAGATAGAGGGGAATCTGTGCTTCCCCCCCAAACCTCTCAATACTAATTAACGATCCACTGATAATGGCCAAATGCCAACTGTCATTAGTACCCAACACAAAACAAGTACACAGATGTAGATGTGCACACACTCAAATACAGATTCTATGCCGTCACCCCCACCAGACCACCACAAGCCATCTGTGGATAAGGTATATTAATACCATGTTCTCTATTTCCATTCATTTCTCTGCGAGAACCCCCACCAAGGAAAAAAAACTGAGGTAAAATCAACCTGTGTAAAGTCAAATAAAAAAAAAACTACATTACTCATATCATATAGTCACCTAAAGCATGTGATTGCAATCTGATCTGCACTGTGTAAGAGCTGATAGTAAGGTATGACTGTTAAACAGACTGCTCGCGTTTACACTGTATGTTTAAAGACATGAATGACAACCTCAATTCTTGAATAGACCTTTGACTTCTTCACTGATAGTGCCATTTGCATGCTCTCAAGCAGTGTGCTCAGTAGAAGCGTCTGACAGCTATCTTTGATTTTATTTGGCGAGGATTTCAGCTATGCCTGCACTCTAAGAAATGAAACTCGGATGTTGTTTGCATTACATAGCTGTTTTATGGTGAAACTACTACAGTTTTGGCCATCAAAACAAGAAGGTATCAATGCATTAACATAATAATGTCAGGTTTAAGGAATACATAATTGTGCTGATTTGAAGCTATGTAATCATGTTATTTAAAATGTATTGCAAACTTTATTGCTGAATAAAGAGTGTCCCTGAGCGCTTTCCGTACTTCTCCGCACATGTGTAGTATGTGCAGGTTAGCAGCCATTTTCTATTGATGTTGCAACTGGACCATGTGCTTACAGTGACCATTGGTTGAACGTTTTTATTACAATCTACAGAAATCCATCGATTTTGTTGGTAAGCATGTGAATTATTTCAACAATATAATTTAGCTAGCTTAACTCTCACACTATAAAATGATGTTCCCCTGCTCGTGTTTGTCTTGTAAGAGAAAATCTAACAAAGGCAGCAAAATATGACACGTTACTCCAAGGTGTTTGAATAGCATTTTTGTTAAACGCTCAGTGAGCACTTTATTAGGAACACCTGTGCAATCTAATGCAATCTGCCAGATCTCCATGGAGGTCACGTGGCTCAGGTCCTATTGTGTTGTGGTGGCACCTGGAAGCTGCTTGGCGTCCTCTTCATCACATTCTTCATCATAAATCCATTATAACTTTGTTATCCTGTTCAAAGCTGTATTCTGTAATTTGTGTTCTATTCTGTACACCCATCCTTTGCGCATCTGTCTGTCCTGGGAGAGGGATCCTTCCTGTGTTGCTCTTCCTGAGGTTTCTTCCATTTATTTCCCTGTTAAACGGGTTTTTAGGGAATTTTTCCTTATTCGAATCGAGGGGCTAAGTACAGAGGATGCTGTATTGCTGTACAGACTGCAAAGCCCCCTGAGGCAAATCTGGATTTGTGATATTGGGCTATACAAATAAAATTGATTTGACTTGAGTCCAATACAACAGCTCTGCCATAAATTCTACTTTTATGAAGCTTATACATTTTCAGTTTTTGTTGACATTGTCAGAAAGGTGATAATTCTGCTTGATTTTTATTATTGAGGTTGTAGTGGATAGAGGTGGTGTACTAGAGTGTTACTAATATTTTGCCAACTTTATGTATGTTTGTGAGGTAGACAAAATATCAGGAATACTTTTCAATATATGTACTCCAGTACACCACCACCACCCACTATGACTTCAATAATCAACATAAAGTAGAATTATCACCTATGTATCACCTATGTATCCTATGTTATGTTTTTAACGCTGTTACACTTTGAGTTTCATTGGAAATGAAAAGTGCAGTACAAATTAAATGCATCATTATTTATTATTACTAAGTTACCTAACAGATGAACCGCAGAGCTGAAAAGCAGTTTCTTTGGAAACGAAACTCAGCGACTCTGCAACTCAGCAACTCAGCAACTTCATAATATGGTCCCTTGTGATCAGTTCCTGACATTAGGCTGAAATTAGGCCAGCACTGAAAATTGTCAGGAATATGTCCTAAAAGGGCTTTGCTGCAATATCAGTGAAAAGCTTGACACCCTCATAAAGGAGTATTTGGTAAGATGCATCATAGAGTATGAACTATAGCATAACCAAACATTTTTGGTTATGCTATAGAGTCATGACAACATAGATATGTACTGAATGAGACATTTTACAATGTGAAAATCAACTTGTTTCTGTTCCCTGGTTGACAATCTACATAATGGTATATTTTTTTCTAAATTAGCTCAAACATCATTGTGCAGCTTCCGTGCTCACACTTGCAAGGAGGTGTGCTCTGCACAGTAAGTCTTGAATAACTGTAGGTGTGCTGAAATGTCAGCTTGTGGAATTAAGTCTGTGCTGCACAACTGTCAAAGTGCTCCTGCCTCTTTGCAAATTTTTATTCTTGTTCGCTGCCTACAGCTCAAACATGTCTTTGGAATTTATGCACTCTTATTTCTTACTGGTAAATCAACTGGGCACTTTTTCAGGCAGAGTTTAGTGAGACCTGTTCCTACTTGTGTCCACTGTATTTGTGGGTTGTGCTCAATGGGTTTGGCCAATGCTGACAGTGCAAGTCCAGATCTTCCATGTTCTAGTCAGAGATAAAATAATAAGTCATTCGACTCAATTAGTCTATCGACTAATTGAATGAATCAGTGATTCATTCAATTAGTCGATAGACCAAAGTAATTGGCAACTGTTTTAATAATATTATTTAAGATATTTTCAATCCGTAATTCCAAATTTTTTTCACCTTTGGGTTTTGGACTGTTGTCTTCAAATATTGGGCTTTGGGAAATTCTTATGACCACTTTTTACTATAGTCTGACAATTTATAGACATTTTGGAAATCAATTAGAGTAATTCATACTGAAAATGACAGCTGTAGTCCTAGTTCTTATAAACAGATTCTAATTGATACTTTGTTCCTTGTTACTTCCATTTTGAGGATATTGATAGTGCAAGAAGAGAAATGGAAGAAATGGTCTTAGGAATCTGTCATTTGACATGATGGAGCAGAGCAGACAGATCCCCCCCCCAGCATGTTGCCATCATAATTCAGGAAGTGGAGGTGGTGAGGGATCTTAGAGATGTGGCAAAAGGGTGTGCAGTACAGCTTGGCCTGACATGCAGTCCAAACTTGAGCTCCTTTAAGGATCTGAAATATACATATGAATTTCTTCAAAAAGTGTTGATGGAGTTGTGCTTTCAGGCTTTCCACAAAGGTCCAAGTCCTCAAAAATAGACAACATGAATAATCTCACCTGTAATCGATGAGACTGTGAACCTTGGATTAGTTTCAGTGAACAATTGTTAACTGAGTATCTTTGGACTCTTCATTGGACCAAAAAAGCAATTTCAACAGTTGTGACATTTGTTTCCAGCTCCTCAGTTTTGAGCATTTGATGATGTTTTGTCACATCAAACTAAAAATGTTCAGTTTCTAATTTGTTAGTATTTGCTGATATTTGTGTTATGTCACTGCAAACTGAGCATTTTTACATTTTGGACTGCTGGCTAAACAAAAGATCTCTACACACAGAATATTGTTTTTTTATGATTTTTGTCATCCATCAACCAGAACTGCCAAACATTTGCTGTAATTTGTTACTCATTGCAGTTGCCTGTTTTCATATCACTGTAAACTGAGCGCATGTGCATTTTGGACTGCTGGCCTGGCAGAAAAAAGAAATCTAGTTTTTCAGTTGTGAGCATTGGCTGTTTGGATTGGATGTTTGAATGCACGAAAATGGCAAACTGATCAAATTGGGCTCTAGTAATTCATGACTTTTTACTGTACACTATTAAATAAAGTCAGGTGAAGTAAAATTACTTAAGTTATATTTATTTCACTCACTCACATTGATGGAGCATGTAGTGTTCAGTCATGTTTAATACAATCAACAAAATCCTACAACATTAATACAACTCAGCTGGGTTAGGTAAATTTGACATAACTGTGTTTAGTGAATCAAACCTAAATGTCTTCAGTAAATTCAGCATTAGTGTGTTGACTTAATTCCACATAACTGAATGATGTAGCATTTAATTAATACAGTTTGGTGAGATTTGTTTGACAGTATTTAGTAATGATCAATTCTCTATTCTTGTTCTCATTTATTTAACTGAGTTATGTGGGTCTGGTTGACATAACTAAATTAAGTAAATGTAACATTTCATTTCTTAGAGTGTGTCTCTAAAAGGATATGCCGCCCACTCTCTCTGTCTCTTGCGTGATTTCTCCCTCCCTGTATCTGTCACTCTCTGCCTTGGTGACAGGGTCAGATAGAGAGAGCAAAGTGGTGAGAGGTGTGACAGTGTGAGCAGATGAGGGTCTCCCTGTATGGAGGCCCCCAGCATGACACCCATCACAGCTACCCAGACAGCCGCCAGTTGGTCCGAATAATGCCACCCACACTGGCTCCAGCTGGGAGTCCAGAGGCCACATGGAGGCCAGAAGCGACTAGACCACCAGGAAAAGATTGATATTTCAGTCCTACTATTGGTAATCAAAATGAGCTGTCATTAACGTCCATTAAAATCTCAAAACAAAATACTCAAGGATAACACAGAGGACATACCACACTGACAATCATGTTAGCTTTATACATTTCTATGGTGTGATATTTTGCTGTCTGTTGTACTGTGTTTGATAGGTATTTGTACATACAAATGACAACAGCTACAGGGAATGCATCAACCTAAAATTCTTCCCTGAAAACCAGACTGGAGCCTTGTCTTGTCTCGTCTCTCCTCCTCTCTCCCAGTGCAGCCTGCCTGCCGCCATCTCACGACAGCATCTCTCCATCTCTCACAGCCCTCTGATCTCTGTGTCAACAGGCGACACCAGCAGCTCACACTAACTCAGCATGCATCAGCCCATCTGCAAGGCAAACCGTCTACAAATGCATTTAGTATAGACTTTGGGTACGATTAATGGCACGGTTAGCAAATACTGTAAGTGCTGATGTCTTTACACCTGACAAGGTACCACTCGTAAGGTGCCTTTCCTAGCAATAAAGACAGCTAGTGAACCCTTCTACAGATATTCTCCATGAGGCTGGGAATTTGCGAGCAGCAGGTAGGACATCAAAGCCGCTGCTGACAGACTCAGCAAACACAAAGATTTATTCATCTCATCAAGAATTGTCGCAATGTTTTCTTAGTGGCCTTCTATCTCGGTGTGCACCTATACTGATGGAGGTTTATTAGTTTTCAGTGGGCCAGGTGGGAGGCCCCGCAGTTGTCCAGCTCAGGTCCAAACTTATGCAGAGGTTGTGATGACAGGATCCAAAGCACTCTGTGGTTACTCAGTGGAATTCAAATGCCAATCCCCCTGCCCAGCGCCATCTCCTCTCTCTCTCTCATTTGTCATCTCTCCCTCTCTCTTCCCTCCCCTCTCCCCCAGTGTTTGTCAGGGTTGGTGATTAGCTGTCACCCTCTGCAGAAGCAGATAACACCCCACACAGCCTGTTTCCCCTCTGGGAGCATGCACACACGTAAAACAGGAAAACACACAAATACACAAGTGTGCGCACATGCATGCAAACTAAAGACACTTAAAAACTCTGTCAAATGCAGTCAAAACAAGGGGGCAGTACCTGGTCTGAAAAGTGAAGCCAATGCTTAAGTGTCTTAAACCTGCATTGTTTCTAATGGCCAGCAGGAGGCGACTCCACTGGCTCGAAAAAGAAGTCTGATTGTATAGAAGTCTAAGAGAAAATGAGCCTACTTCCCACTTGATTTATTACCTCAGTAAACAGTTTCCTAATGAGTTTATGGTCTCAATCGCTAGCTTCAAGTCCTCTTCAATACAGCATAATGTTCATTTTGTAAATTATGGTCCCATTTAGAGTAAAATAGACAATTAAGCAGGGTATGCTTGGGGCATGGCTACCTTGTGATTGACAAGTCACTACCACGGCAACAACATTGGTTATGTATCATAACCATGGCATAATCCCAGATCCTATGAGTAAAGTCATAGCCCTCTAAGAACTGTCGCTATTTCACAGTGTGTTTTCAGTTCATGAAGGTCAATTGTAACATTTTGGTTGCCTAAAAAAGTCTTGTTCAGCATTTGGTTGTACTAAAAGACCCTCTAAGGAGTCAACTGTTGAGTTTTTCCATAAGTACATTTTGTTTAAAGCCTGTTTTTCGCATGTTTTTTGCTAGCCAAAATTTGCATCCCAATTAATATCACAGTTAATGTGAACAATGGATGCACCTTGCTAACCAAGCTAGCTAAGTAGTGTTAGCGTTAGGGTTAGCTCCACCCTCTCATCCAAATATGGTCACTTTTGGCTCTGAAAAACCAAGAGGGCGACAGCCAAAATGCCAAACTCGAAGCTTCAAAACCGTAGTCCACAAACCAATGGGTGACGTCATAGTAGTCACATCCATTATTTTTATACAATCTATGAGTCAAAATAGTAGAGTACATAGCATTTCTGCACAGTAGCGGATACAGAACATGGCTAATGACTGGGCATAGAAAAATTGGGATGGGCCTGAGTTTTTTTAAGCTTATATATGTATAAAAATTTTATGGGGCTAAAAAAATTGGCGGACCGATGAATTTTAGAATGCCTAGTTCTCATGTCAGAATACCACAGGCATATCAATGAGCCAGTTAGATGAATGGCTATCTGTATACAAAAGAGAAAATAATACAACAATAACAAATCCAACACTGAATAACCCTGGCTGACCTGCAGATACTATGTCTACAAAAGAAGAAGAGTCTTCTGGGCTTTGAGTTGAAAAGGTTGATTATGTCATCGTAATCTGAAGCGTCCATTAGTTCATTTTCAAAAGACAAGTGTCAAGTTTTTCAGGCGTCCAGTCACCATGGTGCGTCTGGATCTGGTTTGTTGTGGAGAAAATTCTCTCATTGCTGCAGGACATTAGAGGGAAGATTATAATGGCCCTCAACAGACTGTTCATATTCGGAGAAATGTCCACGGGGTGGCTGCTATCTGCTGCAACTCCTCTTTAGGCACAGCCTGGTTCAAATATGCTTCATCCTCTAGACGTGTTTTTTTTTGTTTTTGTTTTTTAAAGTGGCTCAAAGATAGCCGTTTAGCCATAGTTCCATCTAGCGGCTAGCTACACAAAACCGCCTTCTGACAGCACATAACAGGATGTAGCGTAACATCAGTCACATAAGTGAGGAAGTTCTGAATATTATTAATTTTTAGTAGCTACATAACAATAACAATAATGATTATAATAATTACTATTATTATTATTGTAATGAATCTGATAAGGTGGCCAAGCTGTAAACCTGGGTGGGCCTGCACACATCCAGGCCCATCCGTCTCTGTTTCTGCATGTATTTACCTTCAGTCATGACTTCAGTCATGCCCATCCTCTGGCAACAAAGCCTCGAAGATAAAATGCGCTCCTCAGTCTATCCCTTGTTAATGATTGTGCACTCTTTTCATTAAACTCTGATCTACTTGTGTCAGAGTATACCCTGACTGAAAAGCTAAAAGCCAAGTGGCTCATCAGCAGTTTTCATAAATTCTACCAATTCAGGGAAAGCATGAACCTACTAAAACCAGCTGCAACGATAAGTCTCAGGCCTACAAGCTTGATGGGCAAGAAGAACAGCTAGCTGAGTGTTCTCTCTGATTCAGACTACTTTCACAGAGATATGAGGTCTTCTGCACGTTGGCTTGTAGTAGTGTATTAGGAACTTTTCCCTGTACACCCAAGACTAGACAAAATACCCACTGCTCCCATCCAATATGAATACAACTGAAAACACCAAACGTAAGCTTTTCAGAAACAAACACAAAGCAATGACCAGCATATGTCAAAATAACTAAATACTGAAAAAACAAAAAAAGCTCTTCCTTAATGCTTAGAGTGCACTTTTATGAACATAGCTCAAACTGACTCCTCATTTGTCTCGTTCCTGCACTCATACACAACTTCATCTTACACACAAGTCAATTATTTTTTTAATGTAGGCATCATCAAAAGAGACAGCATAACCAGGACACATAGGAGATGCAAAAAAAAAAAAAAATTCTAAAATGTGCTGAGTCTGATAGACTATTATGCATCTAGTATTTACAAACGAATAGAGCTCGGATGACTAAGGTTGCTATTTTTGAACCAAATGTGCAGAGCCAGACAACATTCCTCCAGTGTTACTCCAGGTAACTTGTGCCCTTTCCATCTTGGCGACAGGTGCTGCATTAGTCGGACAGGCTGTGCAGAGATGTTGTGAGAATTTCTTTTTTTTTTGTTGTTTTTTATCGTTGTGTCCTAATAGAAGTAAGCGGATGCATCAAACTATATCATTGTCTATTTCTCATGATATAGTTATTGGTACACATGTCTAGTGACATTCAAAGGACGTCACTAAAATGGTTGTTCACTTTTCCTCCCAGCAACTGTATGACTACGAGTGGAAGGGTACATTCATAGAGGGTTCAGCATGCTTGAAACAAACTAGTTTGTACGTTGTGTCTTCCAACCATGTCTGAAGGCAAATGTTTAGAACAGCCACACTTGAATATCAAATACCACCATAGCCTCTTCCTGGATGAATCACACTGCCAACAGGACCTCTCTCCAAGAGCTCTGGGGATAAGGGGACACACTTTTGGACAGTCTTTCCACAAAGCTCAGTTGTAAACACGGAAAGAGGCAACTAGTTAAGGGTTGAAAATGATAGCTTGAGATTGAAGTTCAAACCATGCTTTACTTTCACGCATCCGTACACCAGGCCAATTGTTGCTGGTTCTGTGATGTTTAAAGTAGCCTTGATCACTCACACACTGTGCGAGCATGATAACACCCTACGTTATCATGGAATTGTTTTGAGTCATCAACCTGTGCATCAAATCTCAGAATCCTCCCTCTCCTCATTCTTCAAAGGGCATCTATGTGAAAGGTACTGTTATAAGAGTAGCATAGCTGCTTTAAGGAATAGGGCAGTGCATAATGTGTGCGCGTAGTGAGTGTGAGAGAGCGAGCGGCAGAAAAGTGACAGTTATGCGAGTGGAGGAAAAGGTTAGCATCAAGTTGTCAATCTGGCAGTAAGTGTACAGTACAGGCTACAGAGTGTCAGTTAATAGATGCTGTAGCTTCTCTAGACAAAGAAAAGTCTCATCTGTTGCTTCCCCAACTGCTGGAAAAAGGAAGGGGTTGGTTAGCACTGAAATTAGCAACAATGGGTTAGCCTAACTTGACCAGGCTCACCTTACAAGCTATTCTCATTTTAGTGTCAATCTCAGCCGCTCCTAAACAGAGGAGTGCTGAACTGCTGAGTTGTGTTAACAACATGTTGACTGCTCCAAAGCAGTCAACATGTTGTTAACAATATGGTTATTTACTTAGCTAAAAATGATTTTATGGTACAAAGAACTGATTGCTAATCCAGTTTTGTTTATACTGTTGTCCTGACAAAACTGGAATAAAGGGCATTTAAAGAAAATTCTGAGTAAGAATATTCAACCATGCTGCTAGGTTAGGACAATGTTTTTTCAATTAACTTGTGAGTAAGCAAAAGCACAGGAACAACCCTCAGTACATTAGGTGAAAAGAGCAGAGAAATGCCTAAAAAGAACCAGCTTAGATCTACATTGACATTATTTAAGGACTGATAATGGTACTGAGGTCTCTCCTGTATTCTCTGGTTATGTTAATACTACGGAACATCGAGCTGATGCAAGCACAACTAGCAGCCAGAGCCATTCAAAACCCTCCCTATGACACCTCTACTGAACCCAGCAGTATGCTTTTCATTATTTAATGGGAAACAGAAGGACTCTGTTTTAACGCCAAAGCAAAAATAACCCTGGCATAAGTCAACACTTGCCGTATCATATTTTGTTTGATCAAGAGGTTGGAAAGGCAGTGCCTATACCCAGTTCACAGTACAGCTTTCCATTCCTATCCAGCAAACAATACCACAGGTTTAACTTCAAATTAATATAACAGGATAGGATCACCTTGCCCTCTCCTCCTCGTATCATCTCTGCGGTCACGATACAAAGAAGGATTGAAATGTAGCAGATAAATATACGGCGTGGCTTTATCTGCTGCCCCTAAGCAGCTTTACTCGAAGAAAAGCTCAAACAATGTTGGCTAATCATAGCATTTTATAAGTCAACGTGTCATCTTGAAATTGTCAAGAACAAGAGGTGATTTCTTAGGAGATGACAACCCCGTTATGGGAGTACAATAGAAAAGTGGGGTAACAGGGGAGCAAAGGGCTGAAGCAGAGATGAAACAGAGAGAGGAGCGCACGGAGCACCGAGAGCACAATAAAGACAGCAAGACAAATACAGACAAATAAAGACGTATGAGATCGTGCCCCTGCCTCTGTGTACATATGGCGAAACGTGCTGGAGCAGAGAAAGACCAACACATTGAGATAAGCCCCTTTGCTCAGGCTTCCTTTTAAGAGTGATTTGGCAGCATGGCCCCATGTCTGTTGGCAGGCAGCAACGTATGCCCCCAATCATCTGCTGATCGCTGAATTACTGCATGCCTTTTTTTTTTTTAATTTCCATTTAACACTATTGGATGATTTGCTGAGATACTTGGAACACATACGATGGGAACAAATAACTTTACATTCATCACTGACATATAGCTGGCTGGTTTTACAGGCAGGTATTCGGCTTTATTTGCACAGCTAATCAAACTCAACTGAACAATTCAGTTCTTTTCCTCAATAAAGCTGTATTATGTATTGTTTTCATGATAGCATTTAGCTGTAATCAGTTTGCTCTCAACGCCAAATATGCCCGAAAGAGACTGCTGAATGTGTTGCATTCCTGCCATTGTGGTCTGGCATGGCTTTTTCTTTGCATATACAGGAAGTGATGCATCTACCATATTAGGTAACTACGTCAATGAAATTACTTTACAGTCAGCAGGCTATATTTATAGTAGGTGCGCTGTAAGGCAGAAAAATCTCCACAGGAGCGTCTCCACCAGACTCCCAGAACAAAATAACATGTGTTTTCAGTGCCAGTTCTTTTAAATGTTTTAGTAAGATAGTCTTTTTTCTTGGTTTTCTTTGACTTGCAAATCTAACAAGGGCCCCTACCTGTTAGGTACTAACTTAGCCACATGATAAACCAGTGGAAATCCTGCATTTTTTTGGACATTAATTTTTATTGGTTGACTTTATGAGAATGTGTTATATAAATGCCCACGAACGAGAAAATTGGGCAATGCTTTCTCTCCGTTATATGCTTGCCATAAGTTCTGATCACATGTCAGTCGAGGGCACCCACAGTGCCATCAACGCTCCACCTAAACAATATGTAACTAAGGAAAACAGACTCCAGGGATTGGAATGAGGAGTGACTGTGACCAGACAGGAAAATAATCTACGTAATCCAAATCGAAGCCCTAAAGGCTTTTATAGATCGACGGCATAGATTTTCTCTCTGTCTCCATTTCTACCTGGCTTAGGTTTAATTCAACTCAATTAAATCAACCCGTGAGCCCAGGAGTTCACAGAGAAAGCAATCATTCATCTTTGTGGCGAGCCACTTCATCTGAGCAAAAAAAAACGGCCCCTACTCTGCTCTTTCTCCATAGACACCATTAGGCCACTCAATATAGTTTCAGCCATGCCAGCTCTGTTATAATTACTGCATTTGACATCTAACAAACAGCTCTTTATGGATGTCCTGGCCTCACTATTACTTTAACAAATTTGGTCATTTTGTCGTAGCTGGCTGCCAGTGTCTGTTGTGCGTGTGTAATACGTATTAAATTTTCCCCTTTCCACCCTTAAATTAGCTGGTTAGGTAGATTTTAGGTGGTTTTAGCTGTTGGGGTAGCACATTTAGTAAAGTTTATCTTTTAACATGCAATGTAAAAATGAAAAAAAAAAAAGTTATCCCTGATACAGAAACACACCCTGAGGTAAATCTGTTATCTACACTGCACACCACAGCTTTAATGTAAGACAATCAAGGCGACAATCAGCACAACCCAAACAGCTTTAAGGGATTGTCCTTGAGTGACTGGCTGTAACTGCCACAGAAACCTCTCCCTCATCATGACTATATCAAGCAGCTGCTTACACGAACAGCCATTCAACTGGTACATATTTCATGAGCTATGGTAAACACACTGCTCTCACCAATGCCAATCTAGCACTGAATAATACATTCATAGTGGATCGGCTAATGAATTGAGAGCTTGCCCGAGTGAAAAGAAGAAAGCAAATAACTAATACTCAAAGTAGAAATAGAATTAATGAGCGGTTGTGAATACTCAAATACTCTGTTGTGAATGCCGCTCAAAAAGCAGGACCATTTCTGTCCTCTACCTAACCTTTGTCTCTGGTCAAAGTTCCACATTCATGAATGCAGGAGAGGTTTCATAGTCTTCTCTATGATTGTAGATTCCACAGATGTGTAAATGATGCTACGTGAGACTGTGAGTGAAGCTTTGATCTGCTATTCCACAAGCCAGGTTCTACAACAAAAGGCGAGGAAATCCTGAGCTCAGACAAGCCTTGTGTAATCTAGTAGAACCTCTCTCTATGTCTGATCCTCCTCCGCTCTGCTAGCAGTCTCGGCAATCAATCTAGCTGCCCACACTTAGATCTGCCCCATCGGCAAGAACATAGACCACAACTGGAACCTCCTCTTCCTGAACATACTAAATGGTGCACCATACATGAAAGCCTTTTAAACTGTGAATAAAGCACATAGAATTAAGACAACTGAGTGAAGTGAAAATCTCGGTAAGCCAGACAACTTCTAACACCACCTCACTCTATGTAAATATATTATTCCATACTCATGTTTCATATTTATTTAAAGACTGCATTTGCATTCTCTGGTCTTACACTTATGCTGGTTGCAGCTTGAAAAAACTGAACAAAAATCACTAAGAAAAAGTGTTTTCCATAAGGTTAAAAGGGCATGTCTGACTTTGCACAGCAAAAATATTGTTATAAAAACACTGAGTCTTTAACTCTATTAAATCGGCCATTATGCAAGCGCAGTGTCAAAACAACAGGAAGAAACAATCAATTTGAAAAACTTTGTGTTTATGGTGTAATTCAATTATTATTCTGACTAAACCTGATATGTACCTGTAGGCTGTTTCACTACAAGTGGATGAAATTAATTGGATCCCAGAGTAGAACTACTCTTTGAGAGGTACATGGCTTAAAGAAGTACCAAAGACATACTCAACACTGAGTAAAATCCTCATAGTTTTTGAGTTGAAGAATCAGCACCCAACTGGGACTGCTGGGCATTTGTTCTCAACATGGGGCCCAGTGATGCCTATGCACCTGTAAAGGAAACCCTGGGAAGTTGCCTACAACTTGCAACATTGAGAGAATGAATATTCTTCCCAGGTGTTTCATTTCCTTCACTGATATCACCTGTGTTAAATTATGTTCTTTTGTGATACTTTTGCCTTTGAATATACAGTACAGGCAGACTGACAAGCAGGATGAAATGCAACAAAGGCCCGGAATAAAACCAGGGATGCTGCGGTTGTGTGGTCCACGTCTAAACTACCAGGCCACTGTAAAGCCCCAACAAATGATGTTCTCTAACACATATAAATGCAACAAAAGCTAGCTCTGCACTGCCAAAATACAAACACTCTCAGTAAGGAAATGTCCTACATTATTTCCAACAAAATGCAATTAATTTGAGGAAAATAACATTTGTATACTCAGCTTTGTGGATTATAGCTTAGGAAACACCCTAGTTATATATTCTAAAGTTGAAAAGTTTACTCACTTAAGAGCTTCACTGCATTTCTCTATCTGACACACACGGTGTGCTTTCACAGAAGCATGAAAGGGAACCAGAGTTTCTGCTGCAAATGCACCTAACCCAACCTTACCACTCTGCTAGAACCTCCACACCAGAGCGAGTAAGAGGGCAGAGAGAAGTATTTCAGGAATGAGCAATTTCATAGGTCTACACCCACCCTCATCGAGACGACTGTAACCCTACGGAGAGGGGCATACAGTGGAGGTGACAAGTGGAGGCAGCATGTCCATCAGCTGCACAAACACCTTCATTAAGGTGGGAGGAAATGAAAACCTACAGGTGTACTAGTGGTGCGTCTGTGGTAAAAGCCCGGGCAGTTTAGACAAAAAAACAAGAGCTCTGGTCAGCAAGCAAATTGACAGTGTGGCCGATCTCTGTAGGTGTCTGATGAAATTAATTAGAAGAGTGAAAGGAAAAGGTGAGAGTGAAAGGAGTGAAAGGCATCTTTTAGATCACAGATCACATCACGCTGTGAAAAATACCTTCGCCTGCTGTGATCTATTGATTGCCATTAAATGTCCCAGCTGCCACTCCATAAAATATTAATATTTTAAATCTGATAGCTATATAGTGATTTTTTTTCCTCACCTAAATAACAGCTGACTGAAAGGACGTCATTAAGCACAGGAAGCAAATGCATTTACAGTAAGAAAGAAAGAAAACCCTTTCTTGGCCTACCACCATGTTTCACTTTTAGTTGCACTCTTACCCTTTCCTTTTCTCTCTTGAGCCTGCTTCATTTTAACTCACTTTGTACCAGAGTCTATGACAGCTAATTCTATCACTCCAGTTTGAGAGGACAGACACTCATCCCAACAGGCTTGAGGGAGGAAAAGAGGGGTGGACTTCGGCAATCATTCACTGGTCACTAAGCATATAGTAGTATTTAGACAGCTTTAGCATAATGCCACAGCTTAATGCGTGTTGGCTAATTTGCCAACAGGCTTGATGTGAACAATCTCTCTGCATGTTCTGGTTGGGCGCATGGCCTGATGGGATGGCACACCATTAGCCCAGTCAGACTGCTGGGCCCCGCTGTTAACATTACAATGTGTAGTGGAGCATAACAAAGTGGAGGAGGGCTTTATCTTGCCATATTTGTGCACTTTCCCAGCACGTTGTGGTCAATGTGATGATAACATAGATACAAGGCAATCAATATTAGTTAAAAAAAAAAAAAAAGCCTTGCAATTAGAGCTATGGGGTATTAGTATTTTCATAACACCCCTATTATATATTCACACTCTCTATCAGGGTTGGTAATCACTTGTCTCAAACAGTTTAATTACAGCTTGGCAAGGACTACTTAACGTGATTAGATGTTATACCTTATTGTTGCGTGTGGCATATTACATCAATTATATTAAGAGTTATTATTTTCATGAGGATGCAGTGCTTGCATGTGATACAGGATGCAGTGAGGGCTGAGTGACAGGGACTTCTTAAAGACTTAATTTTACAAATAAAGTAATCAATATAAGCTACTGCACATCACGTCTCGCCACACAGTGAGCTGTAAGGTCTTTTGCATAATTGCAATAAAAAAGTGTATTGGCCTGACTGATTGAATTCAGTCTTGGTAATTGCAGCATAAACAATGTAGTTGACTGTCACAGCTACTGTGCCACTATGCTGTCAACAATCCAGATATTTTTCTAGTGTCTACTATCATATCATGCAGATCCACAGCCTGCCGTGTAATGAGCATAATTACATGGTGCGCATGTGTTACCTGTGGGGTAGCACATACACACATACGCTCTCACACACATGTGGAGCGGAGCACACATTTTTCCATTTCTATGACCTGTCACTCAAAATCAGCCCCAATGGAAAAGACTGTGAGGCGCCTGGCTTCTCCGTGCCTCCCTTTCTCCACCATCCGCTGGATATTTTCCTCTCCTCCTCCTCCTCCTCCGAAAATATTTTTTTAAAAAAAGTCAAAATACAGACTCCAAAATTAAACCTGCATCATCTCTAATAGCCACCTAAATCCCTGTTGATGCTGCTGTCCATCAATACGACCACCCATACTATCAGCCCAACCCCCACCCTTTGATCGACATTAACTCCGCAGCTGCCCACCAAGCGCCTCCCTCCATTCTCAATCTTCCTTTTTCAGCCAAGTCAATGTCTATCTCTTGTCTCCCTTGTGCTACCCACAACCAGTACGCTGCTCCCATTCCTCACTGTTGTGTCTCGCACACATCTAAGGCATATCGGAGTTGTAAATAGAGTGGAGCTTAAATGACAACAGCCATGCTTTTGTAGGGATTTAGCGAGGGAAAAAAAAAAAAAAAAAAAAGGAGCTGATTTGTGCGAAAGACTGCTGGCGAAGATAAAATATTAGGCTTCGGATCTAAATTCCACATGAATGCCTTTCCCTTTAGTGTGCATTATGATGGCAATGGACCATATCATAGTATTTGTTTTGCTTTGGAGCTGTCCCCTGTGATTTATGTTCCCCAAGTGCAAATATTTCATGTCACTATACAAGCAATGTTTCTGTCATGGAGAACGTAGGGGGTATTCGGGGGCTGAATATGAGAGATTTGTGTATACGTGTGACTGTGTGTGTATGTGTGGGTTGGTGGTGAGGCACTTGTGCCAGTGCCAGTGTGTGACCGCTGGCCCCCTGGCTAGGGAGCAGCGCTTGGAAAGGTTACCCAGCAGAGTGGCTTTTGTATGGTAATGTGACCTCCAGCTCCCAAAGGAGTCGCAACACCTGCCCAGCACCCCCCACCATGCTCACATCCCCAACATGTTAACTGTTTTCCCTGATAGGAACATAACTGCTGTTCAGCTATTGCTTTGTAAAAAAAAAAAAATCAGAACGTTTCCGTTATGCAATGGTATACAGTGACAGACCATACAATAGAGGTTCTTATTCAAAGAAAACAATGTGTGTTCTTGTATGTATATAATCCATATACTATATGGTTAGGGTCTGCAGATGACAGGGTAGCCCACGAAAAAAGGTGGAGCTGCTACCAGCACCTTTAAAGGAAAATTCAGGTTTATTTCAACCTGACATATTTTCTATAAACATGGCCATTTTGACTCTATGGGTCAAGCTAACTTTGCATTGACAAGAGATTCAAGAAAACGAGGACTTGTGCAAAATAACATATATCGTGTGAGTCCTAAGTCTTCCCAAATAGACATAATTTGCTGGAATAGCAATTATGGGGAGAGTCACAATGGCCACATTTATGGGAAATGTATCAGCTTGAAATAAACCAGAAATTTCCTATTAGTGTGGCTGTTACATGCAAAAAAGTGTGTGTGTGTGTCTGTGAGAGTATGACTGAATATATGTATTGCGTACTTTATAGTTGGTGCTTGCATATTTTGTCCATAATTGATTTTTTCATGAAGTATAACTGAAAGTAACACAGGTGTTTTCAATTTGATGTTGAAATGACCAGAATTACAGAATTTTTACACTTTACAATTCTAAAACTCATAATTTACATCCAGCTTCAACATTCAGCGCAGATGCAGGAAGGTTATGATTATGTTAATGTACTATTCTAACACCAGATACACCATTAATATCAGTGGTTACCATGAACTTAATGCTTCAGGTTTGGACACAATAGCCAAGAAAAACTGTGTAGCAATATGCATGCAGACAGGCTGACACCCCGCTAAACCTACAGACAACTGGCCTAGCATAGAGAGAGGGGCTCTAAAGCAATTATAGCAAATTAAATGAATGCCCCCAAGTTAAATAGTGTTAATAGTGTTCAGGGAGACAAATTTTAGATGCAACTCACAGTGTGGTGGTAAGATCCACTTGGATTGCTGAGTAGCAAATAGTAGCTTTAATTATATTCAAACCCTTTTAACAGAGAATCAATTCATAGTATGCCGTGACAGGTTGTTCGTTTTGGAAATGGACTGAAAAGCAGTGCGCATCAGACTCATTTTCGGTGACACCAAAGTTAGCTTTTTTTATGTTAGAGTGAATAAACTCAGAAGAACGAGCGATACCTGAGAACTGTATTATATTGGATATAATGAAAAACAATGAAACAACTGGCAACCAGTGACACCTTCAGAGATCTGCTCTATGATTCAAGATGACAGTGATGAAAATTAAGAATAATATATGCTGTCAGGCATGAGATGATAAAAAGATCCTAAAGATGAAACCTTGCACAGTAGTTCTACTGTATGTAGAAGGCATATCTTTATTCTGTACTGTATTCACTGGATACTGTCATATTTAGCCCACTATTTTAAACCAAAATCAGACATGCATTAAGAACACTGACCACATGCTCCACACTCTGACACCCACTGTGGTTCATATCCTCTCTCCAGGACCAGTAAATCCTAACAAAAGTCCACTCTACTCCTCTGTTCAAGGTCTTAGAGTGGTTGTACCTCAGGCTTGTTGCATTCACTTGTATAAGTTGCTCCCCTTGTGCCGCAGGCAGCCCACCTACTGAACTCATTTCTCCATCTTCTCCATGCTGTTCAGCATCACTTACCCACTTCTCTTGGACTGGACTTATATATGTATTATTGTAGCACTGGCTAGGGTTTTCCCCTCATTAAATTCATACTTCAGTATTGCCATTAAATATGACTTGAAGCCACATCTATATGTGTCATGTAAAAGCCCATTCCCCTGCTACACTTTTGTCTATTTATTTATCCATTAAAAAACTTAATTATGAATGAATGTCACATTGAATAATTCATGCGCACCCCAGTGCTGTGAATAAATAGCTAGTACACCTCTGCTTCCTCCCCTTCAGTGTTCCTTCAACCCTTTTAGTAGTACAATGCACTAGTGTAGGTTATTGGTCTTCCTCCCTCTCTGGAGGGTTCTTGCGCACTTAGTCCTTATTAAAATCCCTATGGTACATAAACACACACAATGACACATGCACGCTCGCACACACTCAGACACACACGCACAGGCCAAGGACCGTCTGCTGGTACAAACCATTTATTAAAGCTCCTGTGAAGGTCCTGGCAGTCAGCCAGAGGGAGACATGACTTTGGATCCCATTCATGTCCACATCAGCAGAGTAAAATGTTTCTAGGTGTTGATCCATGACAGCCATTATTGCTGCAATCCACTTTTATCACTGTCAAATTCTACAAAAGAGAAAATAAGCCCTTTTTCTGCACTTTAACAGATTGTCAATACAGTTCAACCAATCCAAACAGCTGCTAAGGGAGTTTATTTGCTTTTGAAGACATGTTTTGAATAGGGAGGAGAGAAACCGCCCCTCCGTCATCTTATCTCTGCGGGGCCACAACCTCCCTGAAATTGTATAATATAATGGAGAAATGTAACTTGTACTGGAGGAGCTAGACCAGTGTTAACAAGTTTATCAAGGGTATTTAAGGTATCAAAGCTAATCCATTCAAGCTTTGAGTTAAAGTGTGGATTTAAATAAGAAAAAGATAAAGACGGGGAAAAGACAAAGCAAAGAGGAAGAGAGACAGATGGATTATGTTTTGCTGGAGTGTTGACAGGCAAGAGATTTCTGCACTGAATTAAAACTGTGCAATAATTAGTATTAATGTTGCCATTTATCAACCTCCAGTGGAATTTTATTATGGTAATACAATCATACGATATAATATGATTTCCAATCAAACTGTGATGTAAAACTAACAGAGCAGTTGTCGGGAGAGATTTTTCTGATGTAAAACAACAACGGACCACAGCTGATTTCACTGCACATCATTCAACTTTGCAAACATTTGCTATATTATACTGTATATTCCTATTTAAAAAAATCTTAATATTGTATTATTGATTTAACCTATAGCACTCAGGCCTAAGACAACTTTCTGTAAATAGAAATCTTGATATTATGCATGACAATTCCTTCAACAGTATATATCTACTGCACTGATCCCCTTAGAGCAATGACTGTATTGTAAGAAAGCCATAAACATCACGGCCAAAGTTATCATTAATCTGCATTATTTAAAAAAAAAGAAAGTCAGCTGTCAGGTGTTTAAACAAGTGAAAAAAAATCTGGATTACCTCATATTGTACACACAAGACACCAGGAATTACAGGGTTTCAGGCATTACTTAGTGCATCTGCCATCCACACACCAAAAAAAAAAACAACAAAAAAAACAGGCAAACCGCAACAAAATAACCTCAATAAGTGAAAAATTACCCCAAATACTTAAAAAGCCCTTCAAACCAGTCCCATCAAACTGACTAGCTCCAGTTCATTCAGCTCTCTGCACTCTGAAAAGATGCAACCTTGCTCATTGCCCACATGCCATGCAGAAAAAGTGCAAAGTGGTCCTGAAGTCTGCTGTGTCATCACCATACATTATTACCACGGGTGACATCAGGTAATACCATCAATTTTCTTTTTTTTTTTTTCCCCCTTCATTCACTGACAGGCATATATCGTATTTAATTCAAAATTGCAGAGGGGGAGTGATTGTGAAGCCCAGGGGTGCGGTAATCATTAAGGGGCATGAAACTATACAATCCTAATTTACAACTTCTTCATCACCTCCATTCTGTGTAGAGGGAATGATCTACAACAAGGTGGTCTGTTTCAGCGGTCAGAGGAGGTCTAATGCATTTGGTAGAGGCTGATAACAGTGCTTCACTTTCACACCGAGCCCTCAGAGGGAATTACAGGGCTGCAGAGAGGAGAATGTCTGAGTGCTTTAGTTAAAACCAGGGGTAAATGCTATCTCATGCTTACATACTCCCTGATCCATGCACACTGAGGCCGCCTGATCGTTTCAGAGCTCGCTCCATTTACATTTTCACTTGACACGGTCACTCATACTGTATATTCTGCTTTACACAAATCGATTGCACAGCCAAAGGCCTCCTCCTTTTCTACAGAGCTCTGGTCTCCAGCCAAGCCTTACCTGGATTGAGAGATATGAGGATGAAAGGATTGGGTGCACTGAGACCATAGCCGTGGGGGAGAGATTTTTAGCGCGAGGTTGAACATGTCCACGTAATGCTTTACAGGAGGATGGGTATGGAACCTCTCTGAGGAGGAGGCAAGGCAGTAAATAATGTGTGAGTATCTATTAGCTTTTTTGGTAACTGCCGCCTGCCATCTGAGAGGCTGTATGAGCCCTTAATGACTAATCTATCAGTCGAACATAAGAGGCCTGCCACACAGCTCTTAGTCACTTCTCTCTTGCTCTCGCTCTCTCTCTCTCTCTCTCTATTGCCCCAGCTGAGACACGTTTGATTTCTCCTCATTAGGGAGTGCTGTTCTTTTAACATGCCTACCCAGCAAACTCCTGACGCTAGACCCCCACAAAGGACATCCTGACCAGTCGCCCTGTCACTTTTCTTGCCCGGTAACTACTTCCACACTAGAGTGAGAGAAACCGAGCCGGCGCTTCCCTCCGTCAGCGTGGCACAGCCTCAGCCTCAGACGCTGTTCATCACCCTCACAGTGAAGGCTAAATATGAACACACATATGAATATATGAATAACTGAACAAGTGGTTATTGTTATTCACCTGCACGCACTCTGCCGAGCCTGCAAAGTCTTTTGTTTGGAGCCTGTAGTTCTGCTGAGCATGGGCTTTCTGACAGGGGCAGAGGGGAGTGGGAGCACAGGTGTTACTGAGTGGCTCTTTTACTGAGAAAGAATGACCTGTGTCTGCAAATGCCCCCTCTGTCTGTCTTCAGAGCCTCCTGCTATGCCCCTGTGCCCTGTTTCTTCATTGGCTACCATGCTGGCATAAAGACCTGCCATTTGCCCAGATGGTGGACAGCAGGGGTCCCCCCCCACACACTTCCTATGTCAGTGAAGTGCTGCCCCCCTGAGTGTGTCTGAGATGCAGCTTTGGCCCATATGCCCTCCTGAAAAAAAAAAAAAAAATGACTAGAGCGCAGAGATGGGCATCTGTACTGTCCAGGACAACTGAGGTAGACAGACATTTAAAAAAACATCTGACCCTCTCGCAGCCTTGTCTTTGTTATTTTATCTCAAAACAAATGTTATCTCAAAGGCTTCCTTAACAGTAACGAAGAATGATCCGAAGGATTCAAAACAAGTTACTTCAGCGACTGAAAAAAAAAAGAAGAAGCAGAAAGACGGCGACAGGCTAATAATCTGGCTGAGTAAACTGAAGAAAAAGAGGCTGTTAAAACAAGTGAATCAGTTCATCCTGCGACCACAAGGTTATTCTGTTTTGCCCCATCAGCCATATCTTTCTTTACAAGCCAGCCCCTCCTGCTTCCAGATAAGACCATGCTGTTGCCACCGCTGGTTAACCTCAGCCTTAAACACCTGTTTGTTTTTTGGAAAGGAGTATCATGGATTAGTAAGTCTACGTATGGCAGTGGGCGGACTCTTATTCAAATTGAATTATCAAGACATGCTTAGGAAAGAAACTGACTGTACTTGAGGTCTCTTAACTCCTTCGCCTCCTTTTTTTGGTCTGGTTATGTAGCCGATTCAGTATTCAAACATATGTACATGTGGACAGTACATGTTAACACACACACACAACTACCAGGTTACTTTACTTGCTGTAACACAAGTCTATTCTTTTTGCAGTACTATGGTATTGATTCAGACCAAGAAAAACTAATTCTACAAAGGCCTTGTGAAAAAAGCCAAAACATGCTTGTGTGCAGTTTTGGCCACTGTGTTAAACAAAAGTATTTATAATAGAATCCAATAAAAGTTAAAGCAAAGAATAACACTATGAGATTGTGACTCAACTGGAAGTCAACATGATGAACCACCAGTATGATTAAGTTGTAGAATCAAAGCAGAATCTATTCACTCATTCACTGACTCATTGTATAAAATATATTGATTTATTAATGAAATAATCAACAAAGAAATGTAACAAATCATCTGTTGTTTACATGAATTAGTAACTACAGACTTATATATCATTTTTGAGTCTGCCAGTTTTTTTTTCCCCTTACTTAGTTTGGCTAGCAGTGCTGTCTATTGAGTACGGGATGAAAGCTTGAAAATGTGGCTTTGTGCCTACTGCTACACATCAGGCTCTTCAAGTTCATAATGTCATACTGACACCAGGAGACAGGCGGTGCCAGGGGTGCTGCCCAGGAGTGAAGGGAAGGTCAGCGAAGCTTCACAACCGAACTGGTGCTGATGCCACAGCATGTATGGCTCAAGTGCTTGGCAGTGCATCTTAACAACAAAATGTGACATTTTTAGAAGCTGTCAAATTACAGTCTAAAAAGCGGTCTTGACTGGGGACCAGGCCAGAGCACCGCTGCAGGGCTTTCAATCTGCCCGTAATAGGAAAGATGGAAGAAGATAAGATTCCAATTCAGCCATTTCTGCACGGCCCAATGTGATCACACTGCAATCCGACAGGGCATTTGGGGGAGTTGAGAGAATTCTTAAAAAGACAGAATATCTTCAAGCACTGCTCTTAATTGTTCAGCTCGCTGAAAATAAGTGATGTAATCTGGTAGTATTACCGTTTCTGTCCTATATCGCAAATCATACAGCCTAGAAATATTACACCAAAGTGACAAAGAAAGAAACAGACACATGTAAACACCAAAGGAACTGATTTTTTTGTTGGTTTCTTAATGCTTATTTAATGTTGTATACTTAAATTCCATCATCGTCTTATTTCCACAAGTAAATCATATTACTTTTGTAGCTGCAACATACTGGTGTCTTTGAGGAATCGATACATTTCAATCTATTTCTCGCAAATGAAATCAGGAACAAAAGTGATTTCGTTGCAACAATTACAACACAATTACACAGACGCTGGAGAAAACAACTTGTAACACATTAACATTTAATATAGATGTAACTAGTCTTTGTTGAAATCATTATATTTCAACTTATATAACTTAACTCTTCTCTTATTAGCTTCACTTATTCAATCTCTCCTGTTTGTGATCCCACCCTGCCAGCATTAGCTAACCCCCCGAGGAGTGCTGCCGAGTCACTACGGGACCACGGTGTATTCACATTCATATGTATTCTCATTACGGTTATTCTTACAAATGTTTACACCTATGTATGTAATTCAATTGCACAAGAGTAACAGACTCTATAGACCGAGCGCCGACGTGTGTTGCTCAATTTAAAACAGACAATTATTTCTCCAGTAAGAGCACTGGGCATTATAACCCTAATCCTATGAACACAGGCGATGCTCTGAAAGGGAGTCTCGGCTTAGGCAGCGCGGCTTGATAACCGCATCCTCTGCTGTGACATCGACACGACCACGCATGTAACGTGTACATCATTTCTGTTCTGTCTCCCGGAGGAGATGTACATAAATGAGCAGAGATGTGTACGGCGGTGTGGTGTTTGCGCAAATAAGAGGACAATTTTGTTAAGATGTATTTCTGTTTACACTGTGTAGCTATGGGAACAGTGTTTTTGGCGTGACTGCTGAACACAAAAGAGTGCAAAGATATGAGAACAATTTCAGATTTTTAATTAGCGACTCAAATTATATATATTTGTTGTCTTTGTACTATTAATAACAAAAAAAAACCAACAACAACAACAACAACTTTGCACTGGCGCTCTGCCAAACCATACCAACAGGGTGTCATGCTTCCCAACTCCCCCATGCACATGTACACACTGTCTAAACCCCCCATCAACTATTTTTAATTAATCTTCAGGATTCATTTTGTCGCCGTGGCTTGTCTTTATGAACGGACGCGGGGAGTGGGCCTCGGATACAAAGGGGAAAAATAAGAGAGGGAAGAGAAAGATTTCTTGTTTCTTTTAGCCAATCTAAATTCTCACATTTTTCTAACAAAAAGCTCACGAGTTACTGAAACAATACCCTCTTATCTGCAGGAATTGGATGAAATTTCCGCTCTGTCTCTCTTTTATTAGGCCATATTCAACCTGTCGCAACTGAGAACACATCCTGCAAAAGCTGCTTTGTGCTGCGAGGAGATAGTGCTACTGGTTGCGGTAGGTTTTGGACTGACCTCTTTACCCCTACCCATCATGTCTAGTTTACAAACACCATCAGCCCATTGTTTCACCACTCACTATGGTATTCCTGCGGTGGTGCTGGACAGTGTAAGCTGCCCAAACATTTAGCGAGGAGAGGAGAGGAGAGGAGAGGAGGAGGAAAAAGAGGAGAAGATAAATAGCTATTTGTATGTGGCAGCAGCCTTTTGTTGACAGTCAGCTTCAAAGGATTTGCTTCCTTGTCCTCTCAGCCCCTGTCAAATTGTCATCGAACCTTCCTGAAAATCAAAGAAACCTTCCACACACTTTCTATGGCATCAGCTCTCTCTCTCTCTCTCTCTAAATAACACAGACATACATGCATATTTCATCTTGAAAGAGAGAGAGAGAAAAAAAAAAACCTGTCTGTCCAAAGACATACCACTGAACAAACTCAACTACATTCAGTCTCCCGCACATTTCCTCTCTAATAGACTTTACACACTGCTAATGCTATGGAGGGGAGGGGAAAAAAAAGTAGAGGTGGCATGCTGAAAGAGACATCCGAAGACCTGAAAGAGAACTTTCTGAAAGAGTGACTTATGAGAAGGATTACGAGATGATGATTGTAAAAAATGATCCCAGTGATCCCATTACTGCGCTATTTAGTTGTGAGAATCTAATTTGAGTTCCCAACATAAACCAGGAGCACGATGTCCGAGAGCTGACTGGAAGTCCTTCTAACATGAAGCTCGCGGTCTCGTTTTTCTTCGACGAAATGCTCCGGCAGGGGTTAAGTAATGATGTGAAGGAAGAGTTAAATATGAGCTCAAAGAAGGAAATGCATGTTCCTCTAATCTCTTTCAGATAGGAGTTGGGGGGGGGGAGAAAAAAAAAGCCCGCTCAATGTTGCATTTGGCTGCTTTTGTGTTTTGAGTGAAGGATCAGACAAGAACTTCTGACAGTAGAAATATGCTGCCTTTTGAAGTGAAGAGCATTTTGAACAAAAAAAAACATCAACAAGCTTAAACTTAATCTGCAAACAGATTTGTGTGAAAGGTTGCATACCCTTAACTTAGTGAATTGCTGGTGGGGACTGTAAATGGATTCAAACCTGCTTCTTTTCAGACTGTTTCTGGAATACAAGGGAGAGCGCGCCCGCTTGTAATACACAGATGTTGGGTCTGAAGGTGGAAAGTTATTAACAGGTGTGAAGCAAATGTGTGAGACCCCATTTTTGCGACTCACTGGGCGCAAAGTGCAGTCGACTGTGCGAGGTGTGTGATGTACGAACCGTGGAGAGGCTGTGTTTGGTATTGTGGTGACCAGAGGCACAAAGCACACCTGTGGTGCGGGAGTTGAAACTGGTAGAGATTAAGAAAAAAAAAAATGCTTTCAGTGGTTAAATTAGAGGCTGGTATCAATCATGGCTGATAATCATACAGGTGCAAATACACAGAGAATAAGGGAGCAAGTTTGAGAAATCCTGGTTATAATATCTTCTACTTATAATGATACACAAGTGAAGACAATTAGCTACCCGATAATCATGACAGCAATGATAATTTGCAGTGGAATGACAGAGCATATTTCTATTATTTCGTCAGATGCACAATCGTTTTTTTTTAAGTGATGGCTAAAAGCTGCAGATTTGACTGTTTAGCGATGCACAATGACGCCTCTCTTGATAATATTCTAAGCATGGCGTTGCTCTTTTAAAGCCATTCACGTAATTGGCCCAACCAGCATAACAATCTTTGTTTACAAGGCGGAGGTATTTATTCAAATACCTAGAGAGGATTACAGAAATGGATTTTTTTTTTTTTTTTCTTCTTTGCTAAGTAACTTTTTTGCTGTCCTGCCGTTAATTTAATCAAAACAATTACAGCCTTGACTTTGCCCTACCACATTAGGGTGTTCGTTGCAGCCACAGGCCTTTCTCTATTTCAATTAAAATGAAGTGCCTTCATAAAAAAAATAAATAAATAAATAAAAAAAAAGTTTGTAAAAAAAAAAAAATGAACTGCCTCAGGTGCTACTTTTGGGAGAACAATTGTAAAGAACAAGATTCAAGAAGCTATTGCACCCCCGCTGACTGTGTGTTCTGAATGAAGTATATGAAAAGAGGAGCAGATAGAGAACTTTGAAATGTCCTGAAGATCTTTTGTGGAGCTGTGTGTGTGTGTGTGAGCCGGTGTGTTCAATGCATCAGCGCGTCCAGAATGTCGATGTCTGTGCTGGGGCTCCCCTGATGCCATAGTTTAAAGTTATTACCCAGTTGTAGCCTACTGTGGGGAGCAAATGGATAGCACACAGCAAGTATGCCTACCTGCTGCTGGGTGGTCAAGATTTAACTTAAGCATCTAGAGTGAAAATGGAGGCTACAAGGGTTTACTCATCTGGGGGGGGAAACAGCATCTTACAAGCAGTTACTGGTTAAAAATCAATCAATGTTTATAAGGGAATTTGATCATTCTTTTGGAATTTCTAAAAAAAAAAAAAAAAAAGTAACCTAACCTGCTTTGATATATATTCTGACATAACTTATGTATCCATATCATCTGGAAGTGGTTCTCTAGCTTTCTGTAAGATCACCTGCAGAAGATTTTATTGTAATCAATCAAAAGGAACGATTCTATATCTATTGAAACATTCAATCAACCTTAAAACTCTTAAAATGTCAGTTTATTATGTCACTGGAGAGAAAATAGCAATAATGCATCCTGAGCTTTTGTGACCAACTCAGCAAGTGGAGTGTTTGCCTGTGTTTCATGCCTCAGCAAAGGCACTTAACACACAGGAACCATAAACAGGACCTTTTTACTTAAAGACACACCAAAGATACCGGTGCGCGGTACGACCTTTGTTACGTCTCTGTCACGTTTTGTGCATCCGAGCAACGTTTATGAGAGTCGCTCCGACAGCCGTGGATGAGATTTGATATTTTCATCCGCGGGACGGGATGACGTGGACGTTAGAAAGCATAAGTCAGGTATTCTGGGAGAGCTGTTTCTGAGGTCATCGAATATGATTCACTAGATTATGGCAACTGCTACCCACTCTTTCAAGTGAAGATGGAGAGAGGAGACAGCGTACAGCGCCTGTCTTCCAGTCTGGCGATATCTGACAGCCTTCCTTTTATGCAGTCTCCCTTTTTCTCTTACTGCCTCGTACACAAGCATATAAATATACAATGGAAACGGTTGCGATCCCACACAGACACAAACATCAATGCACGCACTTACTCTGTCAGTCTGTTTCAGAAGTGAAATTATTCCATCTCTCAGGGGTCCTGTTAAGCTCTTACAAAGCCTCAGTGCGTACAGCAGGTAGATTGATTGTGACTTATTAACTGTGAGTGAGCCTAACAGAGTGCATTAAAACAAAAGGAAATGCGATATCCCCAACCATCAAGTGCTTGTTAGAGCTTTAATCAAAGCCCTTCCAAATCTGCATACGGAGTCCTGGTCATGAATTCCAAATGGCGTCTTTAAAAACAAGAGGAGACCACACCACAGAGCCTCGTTACACAAGAGGACCCAAAAGATATTTAACGAAGATCTAGCTTCCCGAACAGTAGAATATGAAATTGTTCTCAATAATTACGGCTTTGGCTTTCATTGTCATCGCCGTCTAAATCAGATTTCTCGAAGGACTGAGGCACACAAGAAGAATGGCTCAATTGCTTAACTCTCTCCCTAAACGAGTCTAACAATTATCATTATCACAAACAAAAATAACTAATTCATACTCAAGCGGCAACCAACCAACGGCACCTGACCTCATCTGATCCGGGAACGCGCGCAGGCTTTTGACCATTCGCTGTTAAATAGCGGCCTTGGGATGAGCAGCTGTATTGATGGCATCGCTTCTATTTTAGCTGTGTGAATATGACTGAGAAGTGAAAAATCACAGCCATCGTATCATCTGCTCTATTCAGGCACAAAGGGCGTGTGGTGGAAGATGACCGTTCCACATGTTGGCCCCAGTGGGAAGCAGGAAGACAGAAGTGACAATGAACAGGGAGGGTTATTTCTGAGTCCATGCAGAATGCGATTTGATCTGAGGCTGCACATTTAAAACTATGAGATTTTATTTTTGTTTTTATCAGGTTAAGACGATTTATTCAGCTTTATCATGTGCAATATTAAAGCTCTGTGTTCCAAATGTCTGCTTTAGTATTAGATCAAGCAATCCATATTCACAGGTATATTATCTAAACAATAACAGCTGTGTGTTCAAGGGCACTGTGACCAAATGCTCAAAGATGTAGCTGCATTTTCAGTATAGGAATAAATTATTTTTATTTTCTTGATTGCTGCATTATTATTTTAGATATCCCATCAACAGTTTACACTGAGGCGATTTATTTTCTAGACTGTAGACCAGTGAAGACTGTGAGCAGCCAGGACACTGTTTCAGGTAAGAGATGTTGCTGTTGAATTTTTTAAATGTAATTTTTCAGTGCTGTGAGCACAACAAACAAAATTCCATTTACCTCCATTGTACTGATATCTCACAACATGTGCATATATATAGCCAAAACTATCTGCATGGCTAGATACCACCAGAGTTAAGAAAGAAACAATGTTTTTGTGATTTGGGAGCACAGACCGTTTAATTCAGTCATATTTTTGTTATATCTACATAGCTTGTAAGACAAGACGAGACTTGAACGCTATAATTAAAGCAAGTTTAATTTCTAGGTGTGTCAAGTACAGTATGAAGGTAGAGGCGGTTTTCTGTCAATTTAAAATGTTCTAGTTCAATAGTAAAAATCCTGATTATGCAAAACAATTGCAATCATTATTTTAGCTATAATCGTGCAGCTGTAGTCAAAGATTCCACATAAAGCACGTTAAATAGTAGATAGGAAAGGCTGATTATTTCTTTAGCAGACACAAGAAAGGGGAAAAATAACAGGAACAAGCACAGCTACTCACAACAAAGTTAATCAGGCTTGCCTGAAAACAACTGAAGCTTCAGTGGATGTCTAATTGGATTAAACCAAAACAGAGGATGTGTTTTGTGTGTTGTTGTTGTGATGGCTTGACCTCTAACAGCAGGGCTTTTTTAATTTCTTCAGATCCCCAATCAGACTAAGACTAATGACTACTGGCACATCTGACACATGGTGGCCAGACAGTTTTCTAAAGACTGACTTATAAGTTAAAACTGAGGAAGAATTGGTCAAGGTCATCCTGAGAGGCGAAGCTGCTCCAGCAGCAGAAAACTCACACAAATCACAAACTGTCGGCTTGACGCTCTCTCCTCTAGGGGACATTTAACCCACTCCTATGATGACCTTTCCAGGCAAGAAGTGCCGTCACTTTAGAGGTTTATGTGGCAACGTACCTGCCAGGACAGCTGATGACACATTTCAAACAGGACAAGCAAGCACCTAGGTGCTGTTGAGAAAATGTAGAGAGGAGGGAAAACGGCTTACAGATCCCCGAGGCTGATGCTAATCTCATCCATACCTTTACACAGGCCATCCCTACTGTAACCCTGTGTACCGCTCCAGGCCTCCTAAGCTATAATCAATCAGCTGTAATCAACGGTTACACTCAATCACAGAAAGTAAAACTGGAAGGAACTAAATTTTGCACTTATTTAAGGCTGAGGTGCAAAAATGTAATAAAAAAATAAAGGCAACAGGAAACATGCTGTCTCTTGAGAATAAGGCAGACCCCCTCCTGAGTCAATCAGGAACAAATATGTCTTTTGTTTTGAGTGCCAATTTTAATGCACTATCAGGCCAATCACTGAATTTTTTAAAATGCTAAGGCGAGATGCACAATGTCCCCATGTTGCGTGAAATTAACTGAGCAAATGGACGGACACCAATCCGTACTCCTGTTATCATGGGGTCCTAACTAGTGTGGCCATGATTATTCTCTTCAAACTATTGTGACTCTCATTTCACTACTTTTACAAACACATTACTGTCAAATTGACTGAACCGGTATGACCTCGGTAAAATGCCTCTATATTTACTGTGAGTACGGCAGAGTGTTTCGGGATCAATTAAGTGTGTGTGGGGGTCTGTGTGTGTGTATTTGTAGGTCAGCTTTTCAGCTACTGCTTATCATCTGAGAGGCTGTGAGCCATCAATGACTAATGTGTCAGTCTGTCACAGTCAAGGACCTACCATATGGCGCCAGTGCCCCCCCATTTAGACTAATGTGTGGGCTGGGAGAAACAGCACAGCTAACTAACCGCAGTCTTACTAAGCCAAAATTTCTGTAGTAGGGATGCAAATGTTAAGCACTTTCCTTTATCAGTCAGACATCACAGTTTATAAAATATAAAATGTATGCTGTTATTGCTGCGCAACCCAAGTAAAATAGATATTGAATCATTAAATGAATAAACACAAATTATTTGAATCATAAATTTAAAAAAAAACTAAATGTAATTGATGTTTTAGAGATGCACCAATAATGTTGTGCCAACTTTGTACATAGATAACATATTCTTGATTGATCCGAGTCTTGAGGATGATTAACTGTTCGTCTATTAATCATTAATATCCCTAGTCTGTAGTCTAAGTGGGTGCACACTATGAGGTAGGCAATCTGCTGTGCCAATTAGAGCAGGCTCAGACTGTTGAGGGTGGCCCAGAGGCAAAGCCGAGCTGTGGCCACCTCTCCCAAGAAGCCCGCCAATTACCGCCCAGCAGTGCAGTGTCTGGTTGACTCACAAGAACACATGACACACACAAGAGGAACCTTGTAGAACTGAGGCACTCTATCTGTCTTTCTGACATAGTCTTGTGTCTCTGCCCCCGCCGCCCAACCCGTCACCTTTGTGACTTTTAATCTAATATTTTTCCATCATCGCTTTTCATCTTCCTTTCTCAATTTGTTTCTTCTAAGTTGAGAATAATTTCTAAGATATTGACAAACCCAAATGGAGGTAAAGTAGAGGTTTTTTCCTTTATGGCCTTTTAAATTAATATCTTCTTTCTATGAGAGTCAGACGCAGCTGATGTGACCTAACCTTGCCACCACATGGCAACTACTGTGCCAACCCTACTTGCTTTCCTGCTGATGAGACGCTGGCCATGACAGTCCATCAGCTTCTCTCCCTGGTAGGTGGCACTCCAGTGCTCTTTTGTTACCCCCACTTAAATCTCCCCAAAGTCACTTTCAAAGCTGTATTTAATGATCAACTAGTAAGAAGATGTGTCACAGGTCAAGCTGGCTAATGTAGTAATGTAGCTATCAGTGGCTGATTATCTCACTGTTACCTCAAAACACATTGCAGTCATCTACATAATCAAAGATTATCTAACACATGCTAGCAAAGAATGAGGTCTTTGTTTGGCTAATAATGTGGGTTGACTATAGATACATGGTTTTACTTAAGTTGGACATATCTCAGTTAGCTGATTCTGAGGCATTTTGACTAGGAGAGGGCATCAAATATTCTTAGTGAATTCAGTAAATGCTTTGTCAGATTACAAATACATCAGAAATGAAATTATTTTCTCACAGAGTTTATATTTTGCTGTGTCTTTACATAGTGTCCTTCATAGCTACGCTATTCGCCACTTGATCTTGTATATTATATTGTACACTCATGTATTGGTGCAAGTGGCAATATAGATGGAAGTACAGCAGGTCCAATCTTCACTTTTAGGGATCAATAAGCAGAAATGGAAAGAGCATATCTTATCAAATCCCTAATTGTTATATGGTTGGAACCAGTTCCAATTCAGAAGCAGTTCTCCATACCAAACCCCACTACTGTGTCTGTCATTTTGGGTTATGTGAACACCATTTTTCCCATGGTGAATCACTGTGCCACTTGTGCCTGTCCCACACCTTCTAAAAGATTAGCGGTGATGGTGGAAGCCATGTCGAAACCACTCACCAGGACTTCCCTTTGCCAATGGAAACTCATGAAGCTGTTCCACTGACAGGGCCTTGGCCCCATTCAAACCTTGCAGAAGCAAGTGTGTCAGGCATGCAAAATGGAGAACAGATGTGGTATATGGGCAGAGTAATATAGTCTTAGGCTGCCTCCCCTGCACCTGATGATATGGAGCCAATAGGGGCATTTGTCAAATGCAATCAGGTGTGATGGAGGGAAGAGATAGAGCGGGGATAGAGAAAGAGGGAGGAGGCGGGGGACTGAACAGCTTGAGGCCTGCCAAACTCTCTTCAGAGCATCAGCTGTGTGAGGGACAAAGACCAAAACATAGGCCCACCCCTACATGAGGACAGCTCTGCTCTGAAAGGAAAGTATCACTTACAACAAACCCCTAATCACACAGGGGAGAATTTCAAAATCACACCACTCTCTGCATTTTCATGAGGATATTTAAACTGTTCACACTGAAACATCAGACTCAAATGCACAAATTTTCTAAAATGCCATGAGGTCAGATTTGAATCAAAGGTAAGAGACACTCAGCTCTTCATTTCTGAGTGAACTATGGAGCTATCTCCTTTCTGCTGCTCTTTTCTAAGCCTATAAAAAGGTCCACAAGGTCAGAATAAAGGCCAGTCCAGTCCCCGAGTAGGGCACTTGAATGGAAAGTCTGAATCTGATTTACAGTTTGGCCACATGTGCAAGCTGCCAATGACTGGGCAGCCAGCCAGACAGAGTGGGAGAGAAGAGGAGTGTGTCTGTGAGGCTGCAGGAAGTAATGAATGCCCGCTCTATCTCAGTATCCTGAGTACAACAGTTGTGTTTTCAATATATTGACAGAATTATATTTATAAGACAGAACATTCATCAATGCTACAAGTTATTGTGGAGAAATACATTGTTAGAGATCAGATCTAAATCAAACAACCTTGACTGAAAGCTTTTGTTTGACTGGGGCAAATAAGCCTCAACTCACTGGAATTTTGATCCATGTCGTGTCGTGACGTGCGTTACACTTTTAAATCTCCATTCAACTGGCAAGTTTACCTCCTTTATGTAAATTGAAGACTGCATCTCTTTTGCATGGGTTTTATCCTCAAACCAGATGGCAATGTGGCAATTTAGTTAAATGATTCCTGATTAAAAAAAAGGAACACCATTGGTTGAAAATTAGCCATAAATCTTTTCTTCTTTTTTTTTTTCACTTTGCAAAAGCAAAACATTAAACCAATATACGAACATAATTCTGATATATGTGCCATTTTGCTAATTCGAATCTGTTGCACCACGGGATGGAACTCATGCTGTGTAAATACAATCCACTCTCTAAAACACAAGTGGCTGAACTGTCATCATATGTTCATCTGCATTCTTCTTTCAGCGTACTTATTAGCCTAAAATAAGAAAGAAGATTGCCCACAATAAAAGTAAAAAGGTTAGCGTCGTAAAGATGGTAATGTGCCACAGAAATATCAACAGACATGAACTCACGTAAACTGGCTACATTAATTTATTGCACAGATACTTTTATTGATATTGAACACCTATATTCAACATTCAGTGGTTATATTGTAACACTGAATTGTAAAAAAAAAACCATTAAAACAACATTAGATGCTCAAACTCCATCTTTGAATCAGTTTAGTAAATTGGCCTGTATTAGTCTATCACAGATTTACTGTATCTGCATTTATGGCCATTGATGACTATTGATAATTGATGAAATGCCAATAATACATTTGAGGTGATGTACACATAGCTTGTCCACCAGAGAGCACCGACAAGTTTGTTTTTCAAATGTTAAGTGTTTTGCTTAGTCAGAAAACTAATTTAGATAAATCTTTAAAAAAAAACAGTTATGGGATTCTTATTATTATGTGTTTGTATAAAAAATAATACACAACAATATACTGACTCTCAAATGTCAATATTGGTACTGGCCTCAAAAATCCAGTAATTATACAGTGCTCTACTGTGTAGAGTGCGATTCACGCCTGCATGCACACATACTGTATTAAAGTACGTCTATAAATTATCTCAAGACTCAATAACACTTATCATAACGTAGCAGCAGGTAAATATGCTGTGTGGGTGCAGCTAATGTGGTCATCTCCAGTGTAGCATGCAACAGAATGTCTGCTCAAAAGTGGGCATTTTAGGTGCATGCAAACACTCTTTGGCATCAACCACAACCTAGACGAGCACCCAGCTGTAGCTAGGTTGGCTGGATGAAGACAAGCAGGGTGCTATGCCACATCTGTACTATACATTGGAGCAACAAGCTTTTTAACTTGAATGTCTGGTGTGCTGAACCAGTGGCTCTGAGCCTGGCAAAAAAGCACTCCCTTGCATGCTTTCAATGGGAAAAGTATGACAGTAAAGAAATGATATGAAAACACTGCATATCCACACTAACACACTATGATAATAGCTTTTGAGAATGAATTCAGCCCCACAAAAGAACATTTTCTTTCCTTAATTTTATTATTTTTTTCATTTAATTTAATTCAATATCTTATCTGAAGATGGACATCACATATTCACTTTGTGATCATGGCTGTAGCAGGCTGCTTTTGTTCTTCTGGAATAAATAATCAAAGAGCATTGTGTCTTTTTAAATGTATTGTTTGTTATGTTTATTCTGTGAAGCTGTGTGAGTGTTTTATGCTTTTCAGTTCATGCAGACACACTTCCATATGCCTATTAAGATGTACTATGGTTTCAGCATGTATTCACATGCCATATCCACATAAAACAAGGTTTGAGCCAAAATAGACACAGCACAAGCAGATGGTCAAAATGACTGTCTGTCTAGAAACAACATACTCAATTCAGATGCATACACACACAAAATACTTGTACAAACTCCTGTACTAACTTTAATTCAATCGTCTGCTCAAATTAAATTAAAATAAAACAATATACATACAGTATGCATTTATTTAGATACTTATAATATATACTTATAACATTACAAATGTATTGCGTTCATATTTTAGTATACAGTGTGGTCACCAAGCAACAATATTGAAAGCAGGTAGTTGAGAGAGACAGCTGTACTGATAAATGAGCATCTTATATTTCCTTCCTTTTTTTTTTTTCCACTGAAAGTAACTTTTTTCACACAAATATCCTCTCGTTCAACACAGCGAGTTGGCAGCTGGAGGACCTGCTGGCAGATGATTTAATGCAATCAACCCGTCACTTGAGCATGATACCGCCTGTCTATTTGTGTGCACCTCGTATCACATTCAAATCAAATTCTAATCAAATCAAATTCAAAGCTGTTTCAAATGTAATTCTGCCTCTTTTTTTTTTTCCTTACACGATATCGGCAGCTAACACAGCCACTTACACTATGACTTAGTTTGTGCTCTAAGGTTAAAAATGTGTTAAACAAACTGTCAGCAAACATTTCTAGGGGCATGTGATTGTACCGTGAAAAAGGAAAAGAAAACCGTAGACAAACTAATTTGGTCGAGTCAATTTAATGAAATACAATTTGTACTGGGAGAATATTCACAAGTTGGTCCGAGCATCAGTAAGAGGGAACATTAACATATTTTTGTCCATCATAAATACATCCAATACAGTTAGCTTGACATAAACCACTAGAGGAATAAGCTGTGATTTACCTCAATAGAAAGTCCGGGATGTAATATATAGTGCATTCACAAAGTATTCAGACCCCTAAATTTTTTCCACATTTTGTTATGTTGCAATCAATCTGGGTTTTACGGCAGAGCGGCCAGACGGAAGCCTCTCTTCAGTGAAAGAGACAGGAAAGCCCGCTTGGAGTTTGCAAAAAAAGCACCTAAAGGACTCTCAGCCTGTGAGAAACAAGATTCTCTGGTCTGATGAAAGATTGAACTACTTGGCCTCAATTCTAAGTGTCATGTCTGGAGGAAACCAGGTACCACTCATCACCTGCCCAGTACCATCCCAGCAGTGAAGCATGGTGATGGCAGCATCAGGCAGCATCAGGCAGGGTTGAGGGAAAGCAGAACAGAGCAAAGTACAGAGATATCCTTAATGAAAACCTGGTCCAAAGTGTTCAGGACCTCAGACTGAGCCGAAGTTCCACCTTCCAGCAGGACAATGACCCTAAGCACACAGCCAAGACATCACAGGAGTGGCTTAGGGACAACTCTGTGAATGTCCTTGAGTGGCCCAGCCTTGAATGACCTTGACTTGAACCCAACCGAACATCTCTGGAGAGATCTGAAAATGTCTGTCCACCGACAGTCCCCATCTAACCTGACAGAGCTTGAGAGGATCTGCAGAGAAGAATGGCAGAAAATCCCCAAATCCAGGTGTGCGAAGCTTATTGCATCATACCCAAGAAGACTTGAGGGTGTAATCATTGCCAAAGGTGCTTCAACTAAGTACTGAGTAAAAGGTCTGAATATTTATGTCAATGTGATATTTCAGTTTTTCCTCATTAATAAATTTGCAAAAAGTTCTAAAATCCTGTTTTCGCTTTGTCATTATGGGGTGTTGAGTGTGGACTGATGAGGGAAAAAATGAATTTAAAAGATTTAAGCATTAGGCTGCAACATAATGTGAAAAAAAGTGAAGGGGTCTGAATACACTGTATATGCAGGTTAATTGTTCAATTAGTATTGAAATTGATATTTACTCTTGTACTGCCACACTCCTTTTCATTCTACATAATTTTATTTTAGAGGGTAATTCATCTTTAAAAAGGGATGACTGCTCCTTGGTGGCTTTTACAATGTGTGTTCAGCTGGAAGAGACGGATGCTGGGCTGGCAGTGGGCTTATCAAAAACAAGTTGAGGCAACCCTCCAGGAGGCAAGACGGAGAGAAGGATAAAATCCATGCTTCTGCTCAACTAACCATCAAACCTAATTACCTGTGGATAGGACTTATGGGCCACATGTTGGGTTCAAAGTTTCCTGATCAGGAAGTGGCTTGAGAGGGAGCTTTGGTGTATGTTAGTGTTTGTATATATGTGTGTGTGTGTGTGTGTGTGTGTGTGTATGAGCCTGGTCAATGTGTCCGTGACCAAAAGATTAGGCTGAGAGACAAGACTTGGTGCCAGATCTTGGCTGTGTGCCATTAGTTCAATCAAGCAGACTTATTTAGCTTTTAGACAATTCAACCAGAGCCCTGAGATACCACTTCAGAAAATAAGCTAAAGATTATTCATGGCATGGCAACTAAGATAGGAATCTGTTGTCACTCTAGCATTGTATGCACGTCCGCTAACTCACTGCATTATTCCTTTCCGAGGAGTAAGCACAGCGCTTAGCACACAGACACAAACACATAAAGGCAGAGAAATCGCAGTAAATCAAACATAGGGGTCAGCAGAGCAAAGGAAAACATAATGACTGCCATGTAGACACACAGATGCTCGTGGAGTGCTGAGGACATGGAAATGAAATTTTATAAATTAGCCTAAACATAAAACACAGCTACAAAATGCATCACTCTAATCTCCAATCTCAACCTCACCCTAATAAACATGAGCCAAAGGAAGTGCTTTCTGTTTTAACCAGAAAAAATGTCTCAAGTAATTACTGATCACCTCAGTACATTAAAGAGAATCACTAACAAGTGCTGTTGACATTACATTAAATTTAGCTTTGCACTTATCTTTGACTCTATATGATTTTATATTCTACCAGTTTAGATTTTCTTTACGATACATGGTATTTGTAAACCTCTACACTTTTAAAAAGCTAAAGACGAAATATGGACCGTAACCTGGTTGAATTTAACATTTAATTTATGATCTAACCCCCCAACACTACATATCTACCTTACCTTCATCTCCATCATTATCTTTCTTTTACTCCCTTTCCCCTGTCACTTTCTTTCCATAAAACAGTCTTCACAACTCCAGCATGTACTACTGATTAAAACTGATCTGCTGCAATGTGACAGATGTGACAGAAATAACAGAAATCAAACATTCTGTAGATTTCCTCTTTTCTACATAGCTGGTGTCAGGGAGATATTGAAGATTAGTACTGAACTGAAAAATTTAGAGCTGAAATTTCAGAAATGAAAGGAAAAAAAAAAATCAACTGAAAGAAGTGACCCCAAAAGAAGAAATCCCGATCAGTGAAAGAAAAGTGAGAATATTGTCAAACGTAAAACTCTTTTCAGTCATTTTCTTGGTTTTAATTCCTTTTTATTCACTTTCAACTATTTTTTTTTATTTGATTCTTTGGAGACTTTGTTCAATTATTATGACACAAATTTAATCCCATAGACGTCTCATCTAGCACCATCATCTGGTTAAAATTTCACTGGGTCTAATACTTAGTTTTATGACCAAATACCAGCAAAACTCATGACATCTCAATCAACCTCAGCTGTATTTTGTGTTTAATGCTAATTAGCAAATGTTTGCATGCTAACATGTGAAACCAACACTGAGAACATGGTAAACATTATATCTGCTTAAAATCAACATGCTAGCATTATCATTGTGAGCATGTTAGCATGATGAACATTTAGCTCAAGCCTACAGTCTCACAGCGCTGCTAGCATGGCTGTAGACTCTTGTTTTGTTTTGTTTTTTTGTTGTTGTTGTTTTTTTAAAGAAGATGAGCATGATGAGTTATTCCACCTCAAATGTAGAAAACAACAGCAAATGAGCTATTAGCTTCACACATTAAAAATGGTAATTGGTTAAACAGTAAATGATCAGAATCAGCCCAATATTTTGCCCAGTAGGTAAAATTGTGGCTTTGGTTCTGATACTGATACCATGTATTTAAGAACTACTACCTGACACAAATAGTAACAAACTGAAAATAAAAATTGGAATCAAAGTTTGCTGCCTGGTTTGAAAAAGCATTTTAAACATGTACTTACTTTAATGTAGCTTAATTAGAAGTGGTTAAAATTCTCAATGTGCATGTCACATATTGTATGTCTAACTGATACCAAAGATTAAGCCTACGTTTGAGCCTCAGGAACTCTGCTATTGCTATTGTAATATCTAAGAGAGCCTTCCTAAACAAAACACCATACAATATGCTACGGACAAAGAACATGAATTTGAATCAGATTTCTAGATTGCACTGCATATTGTTTTAGCCGCCTTCAGTCTCTTTGGTTGTTTCTGGTGCCTGAGAACCAAGAGTACTTTGATTAGCTCAATTAACTAAACACACATGCAAATAATTGGATCAATGGACTCATTTTAATCTCTGACCTTGACCTCTGGCCCAGCAAAGCCATAGATGAGCTTCTGAAGATGTAGCTGTACATAATAACACAACACACATGTACCAGAATTTATATAGGTTTTATAAAGCTATAAAGCTGTCAGCCATTTCACCATTATTAGCCAAACTACCGAAGTGGCTCAAGGGATGGCAATGTCACTCATCACTCTTATTTTTAGTCCAACACTTTGGTCCAGACTGAATTATCTCAATAACTATGGGATATGGAATAAAATTTTGTACAGAAATTCATGGTTCCCTGAAGATACTTCAAAAAGACTATCTAGTGCCATCAGACAGTCAATTGTATGGTTTCCAGACAATGAATCCTAATGACTTCTGTGATCTCCTGGATTTTATTCTAGCCGGTTTACATTTTTTGGTCCAGACTGAAATATCTCAGCAACTGTTGGTGAAAATTTTCAATTTTTCCACATCAGCATGTTAACACTGTCACTGACAACAAGTTACCATGGTGACATTTGTATTTAGAAAGCACAGCATCAATGTGCCTAAGTAAGTGAACCTTCACAGAATTGCTTTGACAACAATGAAGACATAAAAACTGCCTAAAGACTTCTAAAGAAAAAAAAGAATAAAACACACCCAACAAAGTTTTTGAAAAAGAGCTGTATAAGAGAGCTGCATACGACATTAGAACAGGTTGGGAACAAAACTGGAACCCCTGCATTCATCTTCTGCTGAAACTACATTTTCCGTTGCAATTACTGCATTTTGTTTGGCCTACTTACTCTGCCCCAGCTAAATATTACTGGATGTAATGAATCTGTCACTACCAATGTTGGATTTTACAGGTGTATCGAAATGAAACCTAACAAGCAATTTCTAACAACTGCATTTAAGATAGTGGATGACAAATGTAGATGATCGAACACTTTTAACAGACCACGAGGATATGCAGACACACGGACACAAAGGAGTGAGCAGTACTGTTTGTTCTGTTACAGCTGTATTAAGTTTTGTTTAATTGCTGGTTTCGGCACCATCTAGTGGTTCATTTTCCTTAGTTACTGCATGTTCCACGAAGTTAATGTTCAGCCTCATGGAGGACAGTATTGTGTCCATGTTATATGTGTATGGCAGCACTGTCCGTATGTATCGTTGCCTTTTATGCTTAAATGTATTTCTATAGTTTCATTTTGTGAAATCTTTTCATTTTGTGAGTGTATAAAAAACATTAGCTACATTAGCACAGTGCTAGCTACATGCTATGTTTTCTCTAGTTCATAGATTTATGTACAGTAATCTGGAGATTTAATTGCTCCACCATTATCATAATTCATGTTTATATACATTAAGTACTAAAAAGATAATTTAGTTAAAAAGATTACTTAATAAGCTAGGCACATGATAGCTTGTTGTCAAATGCAATGCAGTTTAGGTAATCATACTTTCTGTTTTTGCTTTTACCCTTCTTTAGCCAGTAAACCTGTGGGCGAAATATAATTATTTCTGTGGAGTCTTGGTGGAAGTAAGGAGTTTATCTGGCTGTCAAAATACCTCACTCGCGTATAGGGGACGGCACATTGAGTGTTTCACATAAATGAAACCTTCGAGACTTCATTAGCCCTTCAAGTCAACACGGCACATTGTGTACATTCCATGTACTGTAAGAACATTTACCCGGTGATTTCAAGAAGGCCATGTAATGTGTGGGAGGCACTGGAGCTGCCAGTGGACCTGGTCACACTGTAGTAGGTGGCTGAAGAAGCACAGGCAATGGGCTACTTGAAGTCATTTTTCCAACACTTTTGCATTCAAACTGTGCTATTAAAAAAGACATACTGTCAGGGTCGTGGGATGGCAGTCAATCATAGCAAAGTATGCTTTCTTTGCTCTTTCAATGTGACTGGTTATTTTAAAGTTTCATTTCACAAAGGGCAGGCGTATTAAGTGGATACTAAAGGGAAAATTCACCGCTGTGAATATGATGATTTCTTAAAACTAGGTCACCTATGTAATAGAAATGTGCAATTATTTTTGACTAGAGAGAAAGGTTGTAGATGCCCCATACCGCTCTTAAGGGTGAATCCTACAACAACCAGAATGCATTGTGTGCCTCCCATCCAATCAGACTGACTGACTCTACTGACGTTGTGTTTACGGCAAGCGGAGGCATGGTTCAGCAAAGACTGAGCAGTGTTATATCTCTATACTGAGGCTTATTTTCATTTATATTTTTCCTCATCGAGTCTGGATATATCATACCGGTGTGCAAGGGTCATAAATCACTGGAGTCAGTTATGTCAATCATTGCAAACTTATTGAGAGCTGGAAGGTTGTACTCAAGCCAGAGATGCCGATGGACAGTCAAAACACCTCCGAGTCTGCCATCTCCATTTGAGCTTGTTTTGGGATGTTGTTCTTTTACCTATTTTTGACAACGAGGAGTTGTCATTTTCTGTCAGAAAAAAAGTCAAGTTTACCAAAGAACCGCTAAGTTTGTTGAAGCGCAGAGTTTTCTCCATTCTCTCTGACGATCCTCACCGGTCACTGCTGCGCCTGTCTTTTGGCTGCCGCTGTAACTTAGCGCCGGTGGTGGTAGCTTCCTCCTCCACACTGTTATCTGATTCCACAGCGTGATATTTGGCTTCATATCATGAACTATTTTTCTTCCAAATATACTGATATTTTAAAGTATTTAGTAGTATGATATTGCTTTTAAATATCGTTGGTGTAACATGGAGACCCGCATTTTACTGTCCTTGAAGTCACCCGGAGGACTTTTGCCAACAAATGAGTGGGGAGCTCCGGGTGCAGACAACATGGAGGGAAGTAAACATTGTTAAACATATACTACCCATATTGTAATGATACAATGCTGGTTGAAAATCGGCAAAGTTTTCCTTTAAATGTGATTGCTTCTGTATGGGAGACAATGGAGGGATTCTGAAACCAACATTGAGCAGCGCATCTTTTGTTTTTACACGTTTATCCAGCAGTCAGAAGAAGAGCTTTCTTGAGCTTTTTTTTTTACAGCTTTTCTCTGGATAAGTGTATGGCTTCATTTTGCAAGATCCACTGCTGGATAGCAAAGGTTGTCAACATTAGTCACAAGGTTCCATCTACTGGCACATTATACTGACTACTGAAAAAAATAATATTGAATTTTTTGTTTACTATATACCTCTAAAATGTGGAAAAAAGTGTAATAGTTGCAGTTTAAACTCATGTCATCACCTTGCTGCATTTGGGATAAATCCATCCACAAGACTGCACAAATACCTTGAGCAAATGTCTCATCTATAAAGGTATGTTTGTATCAGCTCAGGTGTGCCATAAGCATTGTGCAGTGTCATCACTTGAGCTGTACTGTGTCAACTGCCTGTTCTCCAGGTGGTGCTGAGTCATGGTTTATGCTCAGTGGTTTCCTGGAGCTCTACAGTGGGGGGATGCAGAGTACTTACAACCCTCTGTTAAGAAAAATGTGTGATGAGGACGAAAAGGGTTATTTGGACTGAAAATCAGTTTTGCGTCGTCCTTAAAAGCCTATCAGATGAAAGCTGAAATTTGACACCATCATTTTGTTTCTCGTTTGAATGTGACATGCAGAGACACAAGGTCTGTCACTCATAGGCCGCCGTCGGCTTTTGTGGACCACAACTCAAATATGCCTGTCTCCGCTACTTTAAAACTTTCACTTGAGCCATAGCATGGAAATACATTCTCTCTATCTATATAATTATCCACATACATTCAGAGAAACAGGAACTAAGGGAACTATGCATGTCATGATCATATGTTCTCAATAGGAGTGTTTTAAAACTGCATTTCAAGAAGCTATTTCATATGAAGAGAGGCGACATCAGATCAACTTTAAAGGAAAACATCCTCCACTAAACATAAAAACCATCTCCTGTAAATATTAGATAACATTATGCTATGCTATACATTGCACATACTCCAATTTGCTTAATTAATTTTATGCCCTCGTGTAATTTTAGAATGATCTCTATCATTTTAGCCCATTTTCAGTCTATCAGACAAAAATCCAATGTAACACATGGTTTGCACTCCAACAAAACATGCTTAAATGCAATTTTTGTTTTCCCTCAAAGCATTCCCTTGGACCTCTTTTGCATTAATGTTCTGCCAAGCTTCCACCCTTCAAATCCTTTTTTCCACGCCAATCTTTAGAACATACATACAGTGCAGTATATCAATACATATTTCCCATGCATCTGCGAAATAAACCCTTCTTTGAATCTCGATTCCTACTGAAGTGTTCTCCCACATGGGATTCCCTAAGGACTAGATTGCAGTTTGCACAGCTGAGGTGGAGGAGTGGAGGTGGACGCCTCCACACCATTTTGATGGTGAGACTGCTGCAAATTACTCATGACACTTCCTCTGATGACATTTTTCGACCGCTTCCCTGTTGAATGGCATCTCCAAGACCCCACTACCATCCACCCACCAGCACCAACACCCTACCCCAACACATACGCATTAATTCACCACCCCTGTCGTGTCACAATAGCACAGCAGAGATTGCCGCCTCCTCTGCCTTCACCTGATTGACCCCTTTGAGCAGGTGCTGGATCTGATCCAATCACAGTCAATCTTCTTTAAACATTTCATTCTTTAAGCAGAACAGGGGCTCAAAATTCCATCATTCAATGACCCGATCAGTCGCCGATAACTCAATCAAGCCAATCCCGGCTTATCCCGAGGGAGCCATTTCATGAGGGACAGCTGGGAGATGAGACGCAGACCTACAGAAAGGTGTCAATCTCCCCTGATCCACAGCTCTCTTTGTGAGCCAGCTATACTGCCACAGCATCTGGTTGTTGAAGGAGACCATGTGATAGATATTTCTGAGGATCAGCAATAGTCAAGAATCTATTAAATCTTTTGTTAAAGGTCTGATCCTTAAAGTAAAAATTCAGTAACCTGCAGTAAAGACACTTACATTAACACACACACACATACACATTCATTTTCTCATACGAAGACACTCACAAAAAATGATGTGAATACTACAGCTCAATTCTTCGGCGGCCATTTAAAAGCTACTCTATTGGAAATGTTGCTGGGCCACTGGGCAAATAAAGGTCAAGAGGGATATGAAATAGTTTGTCTAACTGGCCCTTTCCCCCTTGTGTGTCCCTGCAGCACCACAGCCGTATCCACATTCATAGCCAATTCATTTATATTGCTCTGCCCTTCTTACAGCTAGTCTCAGTCACTAACTACAAGTGACTGCAATGAGATTGAAGCCTCTGGCTAAATCTCCACTGCAAGGCACATGCTCCATCATTGCTGCTCTGATCACTCCTTATAATCACTGGAACCAGACTATATCCTCAACTGATTGGGTGAGCCGCAGCAGAGAGGAAACAATCACAGAATGTCAGCAGATGATGGACACCATAACGTTGGAGTGGTAGTGGTCACTGTGAGCTACCATGTAAATGGCATGCAAATGTGCACCTGCACTAGCTGCGGAAGTGGAATGAAGGACTGTGGCCTGTTGATTAGGTTCTTTTCCCCTCATATAGAGTGTATTTTTTCTGCATTAATCATCCATGTTCTGCATGTTCATTTCAGCCAATGAACATGTCACACTTGTGTATTGGGGTTTCGCTTTCCTCGGGGCGTTTAAATGTGCACCTTCGACGTCATTTTAAGCCTTGTCTATGTATGTTGTCAATGTAACAGCTTAATTGCATTGTCACCCAAGGTAAAATTTAATTGTGCAATCAAACAGATAACACAAGAATGATGATATCAATGTCACATCAATGATTATTGGTAATTTGTAATCTTGGCACAGTGATTTAGATGCACTTTGTGAATGACTGATGCTAAAAATAGCTCATGGCTAAGTTTCTACAGCGTTAGAATGATTCACAAAGGCACAATCCTGAGAGGCACGCAATATTATTTCACTGATATTTCACTATACAGCTTAGTCTGCTGGCTTATCCTCAAGAAAAAGTATTACATAAAACTTATTTCTCAACAATATAATCTGATCTGAATATACAGTGATTTTTGTTCATACTTATCAGGACTGCTTTTCTTGCTTGACATACCTGAAAACCTCCAACGTTGTTAAAGGCCTAAGCACTTGGGCAGGTATGCAAAATGAATTCATACAGTCTTTACAGACGGTCACACAGAGTTATTTTTCTGCCATTTACAAAATCTAAGGGCACGCAAAATGTCAGCCGTGGTATTAGATTACCAAAGCCCCAGTATAAATTTCATGCACTAACCAAGGAATCTTTTTCTGATGCTTTTATAATTTCAATTCTTCCTCTCAGTGAAAGTATGAGAGAAGAGTGCAGACGCTTCTTGCTGCTGCTGTGGGTTGGTCTTTCCTATGTGTTCTGACAATGATCTCTTTCCACCATCTCACTCTATCGATATCTTTCCACTGTCCTCCAGGTGTCATCACCCCTACCTTGACCGACTTCTTTTCTTTTTTTTTTTTTTGGTTGAGATCATTGTCTCATCTTAGGTCTCGAGGCTTTGCCTTGCTTGTCTGACTCAGTAGTGACCTTTGTGTGTCTACCTTTATCCCTCCTGAGCCCAGTGGCAGTGAACTGGTTAAGCTCCTCCTCCTCCTGCTCCCATTCAGCTCCACCTCCAGGATCTGGCTCTAGACCAGTGGAGCATGAGAACCAGGACAGCCTGGACATAAAGGGACGATTGTGGCAGCCCAGTGACATGGAAGCAAGTAGCTCTGATGAAACTAAAAGTCAGCTTCAGGCCTGCACAGCAAAGCCCAGCCAATGGGCAGGAGTGCAGAAACTGAGTCATTGAGCACGACTTGTTTCAGCTTAGACAAATAAGGGCAGTATGAGATGCACTCAAAGCCGATTACAATAAACCAATGAGGAAGCATTAGCAACCCCAGCTAATTATGCCTTTAACAGTGGGGAGAGCTGCTTTCATGCCTGGGCAGGGCTCTGCTGGTATGTCACATCCAAATTTAAGGTGTAAATACACCAACTCCCATCTTTAATCAAGTGCTTGCCTCAGTGGAACATTTTGGGGTGGTAGGTGTTTCGTTAACAGGTGTTTGATTTATTGGAAAATAAGAACATTTTATGCCAGCATACAAAAAAAAATAGCCTAATACTTAGGAGATCAACAAACATGCGACACACGTCTGGCAGCCTCATCACACATTTTAAATTATCAAATTTCACCATTAATAAAACTGTATTATGTTAGTCTCTGTACTGCACACTTAGCAAGGCATTGAACCCCTGCAAACACATCTGCTGTTCTGTAGCTCCCCTGACCTTTGACCTTGGGGCAAGCAGTCTCTATAGGAATCAAACTAATTTAAAAATTTGAAGACTTTATGCATATTAATATAATCTTTTCAGTGCTGTCACATCTGTAGACTAATATTTGGTGGTGTTTCTGCTTGTTATGTAACCCACAAGCAAAGGCAGGAAGGTAAATGCATTACAAATGCTTACATATGACGCTGCATATTGCAAACCCAACAAGATTATTAGACACAAATGGCAACAAAGTATCAACAAGGGAGGCCTACATACAAGGGAAAACCAAAACTCTGATCTCTAAAGGCTAACACTGTCTTTTCTTACAATTTATATGTCTGCACAATAGCACATAATAGCACAAACAGCGCACTGATTAATTTGACTTTATTGCAAGACAGAAATAGCAGCAGCCTCCAGTTAAGAGTCCTTGAATATAAAGGGAGGCCAGGCAGCGCTGATAAGATTGTCTCATCTGGCTCGGAGGGCTAAGGTGCAGTGTGCTGCCTGAGAAAAAAAAAAAAAGAAAAAAGAAAAAAGGGGAGGCAGGATGTGGCTACTATTAGGTAATGGGATCCATCTGAGATACATTAGAATCAGTCAAACACAACCACACTTCAGTTCTGTTCAAATGACTGTCACAATCACTTTAAATGCACACCTTCAGCGTATACTGTAGGCGATGAAAAAAAAAAAAAGGAAAAAAAAAAAAAGAGAGAGAGGGTCTGGCTATGGCGCAGCTCCTCTGAAGTTGTGCCAGGCTCTGGCATGTGCTCTGTCCTAATGGTGATGGCTGAGAGAGTGGCAGTGAGACTGATGTGCATGAGAGCTGTCAAGCCTCTCCCCATAACAAATGCCGCCTCTCCCCCTGACAGAATGGAGACAGAAGGGAGGGACTGACGTGGGAAGGAGGGGAGGTTGGTGGAGGTTACAGACAGAACCTGTGACCCAATTGTGGCCACACCAGCTGTTTCCCCTCCACTGCCTCCCAACCACCGCCATCTCTGTAGACCACATCCTGCTAATTGGCCTATGCTGCCTTGCACACACACACACACACATACACAAACACACACAAATATAGTGCTTGCTACACAGTATCGTGAAATAGCTTGTTCCCACTGAGGAAGAACATTTGCTGTTGCCTTAAGCTGTACTTGTGTGATGATTGATAAGTGCTTCAAAACACACTTCCCAGAAATATCAATGACTAGCTGCCCTGCCACCACGCTAGCTAATGTCCCCCTTGACATGCACATAGGCAGACTGATGACTGACTGACAGACTGACACACATACTGCCACCAAGATTCTATGGAGGGGAAACTGAATTAATTGGTTTTCCCTTCTGTGGATAAGTCCTCAGACTGGTGTGTATGTGGCGATAATGGTAGGTTGCACTGACAGGCAGGTTATTTAATAAATCCTGGGATGTGTAAAGCAGGAAAAAAAAAGGAAAAAAAAACAGAGAGAACGATACGTCTTTTCGCTGTATATCTTGTCTGCCATAGCCCACAATATCTACTCTGATTTCTTTTTTGCTGGAAGACACTCAAACCTGCTCGCACACACACACACACACACACACACACACATACACACACACGTACGCACTCCTAATCATGCACCCACATAAATACACATAATCGCTATAACACACTCACGCATGGCGAGAGCAGTACTGCAGACACATCCGAGCATGCACAAGTAGGCTATAAAAGCACACACAGAAACATGCACAAGATCTTGCTCAATCAGTCTGATTTGTTTGTTTCCTCCTAAGCATTTGAGGATTCCTTAAGGAGGAAAAAACTTTGTATAATCAAGTCAATTATGCCATTCAATCAAGTCGAAAATCATTTCGAGCCCTTTCTCAGATCCATTGATTGCAAAGTCGTGCTGAATATTCGCTCGCTGCGTTCTATTGTGCAAATAAGCTATCTTTATTTGGAACGGCGGACCGGGCCGTGGCGGGGTCTTCGGTACGTCTTCCTCAGAAAAGGAGCCGTACAAAATCCTTCACCTTGCTCGCTCTCAGTCAAGAAAATAACACTGAGCTTTATAGGGGGAGAGCTGGTTGCATACTGTCTCTGAGTAAAAAAATAACAGATTCTATTATTTTATAACAGCTCTTTTGTCTCCTTCAGGACATGGTACATTATGTGCCCATGAAAAATCCATCCTCAGTGAAATTGTTTAAACTCAAGGTCAAGCGCTGATGTTACAGGGACTGTATCAGCTGAAGGTGACCTTGACTGATGTGGAATATGACATGAGGGAAATGGATCTCCACTCAGTGTGAGGAAATTATCTGTGAAATGCTGCCACTGTATCAAAGCCTGTTTGTGTGTGCACACGCCCATGTGCACACGCTTGAGACTGAGCATTTCTCTGTGCGTGTGTGTGTGTGTGTTTACACATGAGTGTGAGTATGTGCGGTATGCATGTCCTTGTGTAAAAGGGTGTTCATATATGCCTCACTCAGCTGGGGGTATTGGTCGTGAGAACAGCGTGCAGAAACTGCTGCAGCAGACAGGAACAGATAGCTGCATATGTGTCTCTGCCTAATGAACTGAGTGTGTTTTTCTTTCAGACCACACTGGAATAGTGTTGTCACAATATTAGTACCCTAATTTCCAAGTCCAATACTTAATGCTGATGTTATACTACAATACATAAGAAAAAACACGACTTCATTTTTCATGGCTTTTGCTTTTTTTGCGGAGGGGGTTCGGTGATGGCAGATGGTTGTCCGTGCTTGTTTGCTCTGTGAGTAAAATACATGTTTGTTGACCAGGCGTGGTGGACTGTGTGAAGCTAATGTCATATCTTCTCTTGTTTGCTTGTCACATTATAGATTTATTCGTCTTACTGACAGGAAAAAAGCCAAACTGGAGCCACTGGCTTCTTTTAAGGCTGAAATTAGTGACGACTGGGGGTGCTGGTCATGTGACGTAAACCGCAGTGAGACTGCTGGAGCGACAGAGGGCGCTCTACGCTGATTGAGGCTTTAATAAATCCAATTATCATTTTAACATCTACTAAAATACAGTTGAATTTGTTGAAATATTCCATCATCAAACATCAAACCTAATAGCATGCAAAGCAATTGAAGAGTGCCGAAATTTTGGTTATTGTGACAACACTATGCAGGATAATAATAAAAAAAAACTCTCTTACCTTCCCAAACTGTTCAAAATACTGCTTCACGTCTTCCACTACCGTATTGGCTGACAAGCCACCCACAAATATTTTCTTTGTTCTTGTGACCATCTGGAAAAGAAAAAAAGGGCGAGAGGAAAATATTAGTGGCTTCAAATGCATCGCACAACACCTTTAATGAGGCTTCAAACACACTGGGTGAGCAGCACCTGTGATGGGAAGGATATAAAGGAGTTGCTAAACAGGAATAAACGGATCCACACAATGAAGTTTCAAAACCACTTCAGTATCATAGTGTTAGTTACGAGGAAGGTCAGAAATGCTGAAGGTTTTGGCAGGAAGAAAAAAAATACACTTGGCAGACTTGGCTAAGAGAAGCAGCTCTGTGAATTCCCCCTTATGATGACATTTCAAATGGAAGCTCTAATCAAAACAGACTGTGACAGAATTAAAGACATTCATTTCATCCTCAAAAGTTTCTGTTTATCTTGTTTGAAACTCTTAAAACAACAACAGAAATAATTTATGGACTTTCAAAAAAAAAAAAAAACAATTAATGAGTGCTGGAAGATGGAATCAGAGTGCATTAAAGCCTCATTTAGTTTCAAACAGTAAGAATATTAAGGATTATTACCCACGGCATCAAAAAGGGCACGAACATCTGCTGCAGAGAGCACTCGCTAAATTTAGGGAGGACGATTTCTCAGGGAACTACAGTAACAATTCAACACCAGTGTCACTGTTAAATGTTTGAGGGACTATTTCTTATTTGCACGCAAGAAATAGTGTTTATGCACCGACATTTAACCACAGACACAGTCTCAAGACTTCTGAAACATCTCGTCAGCATAGGTGATGCTTTTTCCTTGATGATGACACATTCAACTGCTAATCAGACTTTCTATTACCAGGATTTCAGACAAATTAAACTGTATTGTATTAAATTTGTACTTCTTTATGTCATATAAAAAAACCTCATAGTATATAATAGTAAGGTTTAAGCACTTCACGTCTCTATGGCATCTATTGTGTCATTATTGCTTTAGCCTGATCTGACTGTGAAATAAGCGGCTGCTTGAACACTGTGTGGAGAAAAAGTTTCACCTCAGCCTGTTTCAGCTGACCTCTGGTAATAAACATGGCAATGCAAATGATTTAGCACTTTCCGTCTGATCCACTACTCTTTGTCTAGTTCTTGGGAAACTATAAGACTCCAAAACATGGAAATTAAATGATGCGGGAGGGTCTGAACGCCTAAAGCTCCTCGCTAGTCTACAGTAATAGTCCAACAAACTCTCTGGTTCACTTGTTTGTTTTGCGTCTGTTTGGCCAGTGAAGAAAAGACAAGATTATAGTAGGTTGTTGTGATTCCAGAAACACATGTTCCCATATATAATCCTTTACTGTCTTCAATGAAGAGCCAAATCTATGCGACAGATTGAGAATTTACCGATATGATGCTTCATATAATGTGATGCGCTGCTCTGTAATCTTACTGGCAAACAAAAAAAAAAGGAGAAGCGGGAAAGGCAGCAGAGAAAGCCACAGCTCTGATCTCCCGTGGCTAGCCAGAATCAAACAAAAATAAATGATGAGGGCAGGATAAAAATACTCCAGAGATGCACAGCAAACAATCATGGAGGTTGAAAGAGTCTACCTTGATCAAAATGCTGACCAAAACACTTTCGATCTATGAAAGAGGCTTAACACTGAGAAAAAAGAAGCAACATTCAGCTAGAGCTGAAGTAACCATCTGTCCAGTGCTTTCCAGGTGCACAGTCTCACAGGCACATAGCCTGCACATATGCACACAGCCTCCCACACATGAGCCCTCTCTTCTTACACTCTGGTTTTTTAATTTTGCTTCTGTGTTTTTTTTTTTATGTTCTTTTTTATTATATTGTTTTACCATAAAATTCAATTAAGTCGACTGCTCTGAAAAATTGAAAGAAAATAGAAAGACATTTATACCAATGATCTTTTAAGGGGAAAAAAACTAATATATTTCACTGGTTTGCATTTATCCTCCTAATTTCAAGGTGTTGAACAGGTTCAGTTTCAAGGTGTACAAATATATTGAACTCACTAGTAATGTTGCCCTTGGTAACATTTGAATGCAGTCATCCCCTGACTTTTCATCTAGCCTCACCAGCAAGTTGACATGTCCACTTAGGATACCTCTAAAAATGAACCAGACTCCCCTTCTAACATGCTAACATGCTAATACGCTATCATGATAACAGTGACAGTACTGACTCCATTCATGTTAACATGCTAATGTTAGCCTGTTAAAATGCTAACAAGGTAACATTATGTTAAATGCTAAATTCATGTTCAGGAGTTAACATGCAATGCACGTGTGTTAATAATAACGATGACCTCAAAGCACCGCTGAGGAAGCGCCAGAGTGCAGCTTAGACTGACCAAAGCGGAGCCAAATCTGACTATGTATAGCTGAGCCTAAAAGGCTGAGTCTGAGATGTTCTCAATGGTTAATGTAAAGAAAAAAAAAACTCTAGTGCCCCCCTCAGACTGTTTTTTACCCTACTGATGGCAAGGATCTTGGAGTAATAGTAGCATTACAGCCCACAGCAAAGCTTATAGCTACATTTTTTTTTCCCTTCTTTGCAATGTTTGACTACTGGTGGACATGCAAAATATCAACCGGCTGGTTTAGGGTTATACCCTGGCCAAGACCCAGCAGCTGCATCATCCCCCGCTCCCCCCTCCTCCTTCCCGACATCATGCCTCAGGCCTCAGGGGTTATCAGCCTTGGATGCTGCCGCCGGCAACCCCAAGCCAGACAGCTGCTGATAAACTGGCTGTGCGAGTATTTATCAACATCACTCACTCTTATCATTGCCAATCTAGGTAAAAAAAAGTAAACAAGTCAATGCTCATCTCTGCTTGCCTCTCTACATCAGCTGTTTGCCCTGCTTCCCTTCTGGGCCACCTATTCCCCGGTCATTTTTCCGTCTTGTTCCATCGGGCTGCAACCAGTCAAGTTTTCAGCCTTGTCTTTATACTTTGACATGTCTGCCCAATAGCTGATGGGATTGCTTGAGTCCCGGTACAACACAATTACTTTCTCTATTTTTCTCTCCATGGTGACAACAGGCATTAAGCCTCATAGCTCTATACTGTGTCCCTTATGGCTATACACATTGTTTGAGATACTATATAGGAGTAAACGCTTATTAACTACAGTCTCAGATGTTTGATGCAGAACGGCACATAATTGATCAGTCACTCCCTGACTACTAAAATAACTGCTGGGTTTTTTTTGGGTTGTTTTTTTTTTTTTTTTCTTCGTGTAAATACGTAGCATGTGCAATAAAGGCAAGATGATTGGATGAAATGACTTTGCAATTGCATTTAATTTGACACAGATCATTTTACATTTTAACAAATGCCTTTTCTATTTAACCAAATCACACACTCTCCAATAATAACTACTAGGGAACAGAAAATTCCCTACACTGCATTTACAGCAACATTAGTGCTGATCATTTGGGTCTGGCTGAAGTTTTTTTTTTTTTTTTTTTTTTTTTTAAAAAGTCTTTTTCGACAACATTTCAATTCAAGCTGACAGATTTAAAAATGGACCGCTCTTCAACCCAGTTTTTCCTTTAACCCAATTTTTCAAACATACAGTTATTTTTGCACATCCCTAAGAGACAGTAAAGAGACTTGTGTGATGTGTGTGTGTACGTATAAGCGAGTTGTGTGTGTGTGTGTGTGTGCTTACACGTGAATGTGCTTCTAATTTCTTGAGTGCGTGTGGCTGTGTGTGAGGAGGGCTGCAATAATTACTGCCCTAGTGCATTACCATGCTAATAGAAGGCATGCTGTGGATAGGCTACATACAGAGAAGCAGACAAAAAAAAAAAAAAATGTAAAAAGCTTCTGGTGCACTCTTATCGACACCTGTTAGTAGTTTTAAACAATGACAGACAGAAGAAAATGACAAAACATCTACCTCTAAGAACAGCGTGACCTTCTGTACAAGGTCATCGAGACAAAGCTAGCTATCTCATGATGCCTGTCACATTAAAACTGTAGGCTACGCTAACTCTGAATCATTTGAATATTTCCAGAAGTCAGGCAGAGACTGGTAGAAATTTGTGACTCTTAAAACATGGACATAGTTACATCTGCACCGTCCTGATTTTAACTTAAAGCACAACTCAAATGAACAACATCCATCCATCTTTTCAGAACTTAAAGCCCTCAGTGCATCACATTCTGTTTATTAGTGCTTAAAACAGCTTTGTCCATACACCTCAACAACAATATTATACTCCTAGCTGGCAGCGTACACACACACACACACAGTAACGTCAACTCTTGGCAGTTGCTGGCATCACAGTGAGTAACCAGGAAGGACGCGAAGGCTGGCGCAGTAGCTGCATGAACCACGACTATGTTTAAACACCCAGTAAACTGCAAATTATTCATATCAATCACAAAAACATACACAATGTGTATATTATTACATTCAGTTGGACAAAAATAAGATTTACTCCATCTGTTATTTCCTGCTGCTGTGCGGTCTGGCAAAAAGGAGCTAATCATGACAAAAGGTTGTTTTTATATGTGTCCGAGTGAGACATCACAGTGCAGACAGTTGTACTGGACATGTTGCGACCTCATTAAGAAGTTTAAGGTACGTTCAGTCTAATGTCTAAACCTAATGTTCATGTTGAATATTCAGGATTTTTCCTTGATGAAATTTGGGCTGCAGCAATCACATCATAGATGTTTGTGATTAATTACTTTAACAGCCTAATCATTTTGGTACGGTCTACTGGGGGGGAGATGGGGGGGGGGCTCTAGAATGAGCCAGACTGGTGAAAAGTGTTGGTAATAGCTAAATAGGGACCATAATTTGACACTGATTTGTCTTTTAATGGTTGAATTTGACCTTTTGCCACCTTTGCCAAGGTAACATTTTTGGCAAACCATCATAGACAGATACACACACACAAATATACAAAATTGTGTGCATTTTTTCACACAAGTCTATACAAAACACACACACACACACACGCCGGCAGTTACTTTGACACACCTCTCTGACTCTCAGACTGAGAGGACAAACACGGCTCATATCTTTTTAGGTCATACCAAGCAGGTAATTATCAAAGTCACTTAAGACCAAAGCTGTTTACCTTTTATGACTCTGACCCTACAGTCTGATTTGCGAGTGTGTTGTTTGTGTGCAGGTGTATACTGTATTTCCTCCTATGAGCTGTAAGTGTAAATAATGCACCTCATTGCAAATCTTTTATAATATTGAGCTCCTGGTTTGAGTATATTCTATAAAAGTAGGGGGGCTGCTGTGAGTGCTGAGGAAGATGAAAAAGATAAGCCTGTGGCTGATATTGCAACATACAATATTATTACTATTTGTGGAAATTTTAGTACTTCTACCTTTGGCAGCAAACAAAATTCAGAGTCACTGTGTTGCACCTACAAAAAGCTATTAGTGTTTTGAGCATGCATACAGAACAGAGACTGCAAAGACAAGCCATGAATGTTATTAACTCCCCTAGTAGGATATGAGAGGAGATGAATATAGTGTGAAACAATATAAAAAAGTAGTAGAGAAGCAGGAAGAGTCGGGGGGGGGGGGACATATTTATGCAAATCTAGAGATTTTACACTTCAGCTTTGATGCTTTAGGTATGTTGTCTTTTTAATTCTATTCAGAAACACAAGACAATGACAGACAGATGGTGACAAAGACATTTAGTAGTTTTACTGGCAAAGTTGTAAGCTGACACCGTTCATGGTGAGAGGAGGGAAGGATGAAAATGTTCATTCTTAGATTACAGATCAATGCTTCCACCTTCCTCTATCGCTGTCTCTGTTTAACACCGAAGCTGCATGTTCTTCAGCCCTTCAGTGTGGTTTTAAGAGTTTAAGTACGCCTTACCACGCTGTTTGCACACTTTATACTATTATTACTATTATTCAATTCAAAAACAACACAATGGATGAATTACAGCTTGTTAATTTTTTTTTTTGGAACATTTAGGGGTATGTTTACTAAGCCTGTCGGAAAATTAGTCAGAGGCGTAAATCCCTGCAACTTTTCAATTTAGCGAGGTATTTACTAAGACTACAGATGAGCCCGGCCACTTTTCATCTGATTTGCATAAAGTGCCACCAAGTATTGAGTAAGAGTAACTAAAGAGCTGATGCTGGATTGTTTTGAGGTGTGTTATGCATGCAAAACTACAGGTTTCTGCTGCTGGATTTTGGAATATCACTTGAAGAGAAGACGCTTATGGACGTGTATGTTCATCCCACAACATAAAGGCTATATGTGAGGAAATATTAGTTATAAATATGTTTCGTCAGCTCACAAAAAAGGTCAGTGATTGAGTTATGAAAATGGTATATGGTAAAACTCTTGAACTCTTAAAAATGTGATAAAATATACTGCCTATAATAAATATGACTGACTGCTGGCTATTTTAAACATATCACACTGTGCCATTAAGCACATGTTCAAGCAGAAAGCCACGGGGGGAAACAGAAAGGTAAAAATACAAAATAACAGCTAGTTGAATAGCTTCTCTTTTGTCTTGTGCTGTGCTGCTGCTTGCTGAAAGATTCGGTAAAGTAACTTTATAATGCATCTTTTCATTTGTGCTCCTCTCTTTTCTCTCTCCGTCCTTCTCTCTGTTTCAACCCGGTGAATAAAACAGTGCGGCAGATTTTACAGCTGCTTTTCCCCCCCAGACGTTACATTTCAGACGCGATTCTCTCTCTCTGCCGCAATGATCATCCAGCGGTGATGAATCAGGCATAGTGGCTAGTCATATGAATTTCCATTCTCAAGCATACACTTTTCAGAAGTGCCACTTATCTTCCATTTTACATGTGCAAAACCTCTGTGCAGTCCTTAATCGGATAAGGACAAATGCAATTTGACTGATGTGCGCCTATACAAAGACCTTAGTAATTACACCCGTTGCTGTCCAGAAAATGAAAGGATCATTTTTAAAACGATGAACATGGTGTACTGGAGCATTTCAAAACAGGAACAACTTACCTGTATAGTTAGGATAAGTTGTTATATAGACATTACTACAGTAAATGAAAATCTTAACAATCACCAATTAAAAATTCTCTAGCGGTCACGTTTAAAAAAGCTGCTTTTGGTAAAATATCTCATAGCATCAGTAAAGATTGCACCTCTAACGCTCTTCAATCCTCACGTCAGGGCTTCCAAAACTTTTGATTCTCTCATGTTCCTGATTAATTGACTGCTCCTTATTGATTTGTTGTTAGTGGATCTGTCAGTGACCAACCACCCTCCTACACACACACACACACACACACGTATCACGTGCGCACCTTTCTCCGAGCTAGTTCTCTGGCGGGTCGCTGAGATCACACATCCAACTATGATTACAAGGTGTAAGCCTTTATCATGGCCCTCACCTCTCACACATACAGGCTCACAAACAGCTGTAAACACGGAGCCCCAGACAGGGAGGAAGCCGACAGGGGATTTCGATGTCATTTCTCATACCTAAAAATAATGGGACAGATAGAAAAAAGCCATCACACTTTGTTGTATAAGCCACAATTGTTATCGTTCTAGCGAGGGGATATAATTACTGGCATTCAGATCCCGTCTGTGGCCTCGTTCATAAGCAACCAGAAAGCACCAGAGAGCATCTGTCAATGCAATGTAGTATGATCAAAGACCTAGACGTTATGCAGGAACGGTGCGCATACACACACACACTCTCTCTCTCTCTCTCTCTCTCACACACACACACACACACACAGGGAAAACATGGCCAGTCCAGGTAAACACTGCCTCTGCTAATTTGCATCACTAGAGCTGACTCACAAAGAGAAAACACAGCCAATAAACAACAAACAACAGCACAATCACTTTTGCTTTGGAAGGGCTTTCTGCACAGGATAGAAAACAGAAGGAGAGCACAAGATAGTAAAGCGGGATTAGATCATCAGTGAGAGAAAAGAGGGAAGGCTGAGCGATTAGCAACAGTGGCGCATTTGTCCAGCAACAAGTTAAGGATGAGGGGCACTGTCTGGTCCGGTTCCACTCCTCTATACATCCTTTTAAAAAGTGGTCCAATCTCAGCTCTAGTGTGCATAAATAGATCTGTAATTGCTTATTACAATACAATTAGGGCAAAGGAGATGAGAGAAGGAAAGATGCTTAGTGCAAATGTGGAGTGACAGGCCCAAGCACCCAGACCTAGGATTACAGTAGCCATTTGCACACGGACAGAAAATGAGAGCGATAAAGAGAGAGACAAAGAGAAGGAGAGAGAGAGAGAGAGAGAGAGAGAGAGAGAGAGAGAGAGAGAAGGAGCTGGGGGTGGGAAGGGGCTGTCAAGCACAGGGCAGAAGCTAATGACAACTCTGGCTTCAACTTGCAGAGACGTCTTTGAAGCCCGGCTCTGATCAGAGCTGTGATTGCCACCGCTGCAGGGCCACCACTCCTATATTAACCTACACTAACAGCTATTCAGTGAGAGTCACAGGCCCTTTCAAAAACCTGACTTCTGCTAGAGCTGGCCATCTGTGGAATGGCCCTGCGAGACGGCCAAGATGTGAGTAAGGGACGCACATGTAAGGGACACTGTTTGCATATGGCCTTGCTATAACAGTGACAGTCAGGCTGAACATGGGGCCGGTTAGAGCTGATTAGCTGCACTTCCCTCCTCAACCCACTACAGTTATGAAGATTGATAGAAGCAGCTTAGAGCTGATTATAGGGCCCTGGAGATGCATGGGCCCATACCCAAACAGCACATTCACACTGCATTCACAATGAGCACAGCATGCGATCGCTAGGCACAGGCCAGGCATTAAGCAAACGTTACAGCAATAAGAGGCAAATAAGAGAAATGGACAATGCCAGAAGTGCTCTTAAGAGCTTTTCGGAAATATGAATATTATGCTAATTAGATGCTTGCTTGTGGCCAAATCTGGGGCATTTGAGCAAGCACGTTATGAACATTTAACAAATTTCCTAGACTATATTGTGAACATGACTGGATATCTAAGACTCACTCCAGGCTTAGAAGACACAGACACAGCACCTTCATGTTGCTGTGGAGGTCTGTTTAGCATGCACGACACTGGGAATTAATCTTGTTTTAACGTGAGCCGGTTGTGCTTTAAAAAAAACAAAACAAAAATAGTGCAAATCCATAACACTCTTTAATAATACAACTATCTGTGTCCTGCTTGTGTACCAGGAAAGTGGCAAATTTGTCTGGAGCTCTCATAGGGAGTAAGAATGTTGTTCTACATGTACCAGGAAGTCCTACTTAAAGCTTTCCTGTGGAGTTTTTGTCCACTAGTAGTGCTATGGAGCGATCTTTTTACAAGTGGGTGCCATGTTTGTTTCCTGTTGTGCATGCACAAGAGGATGCAGGCAATACACAGTCCTGTCACCAGTTTCGCGCTGGTCTGCTGAACGGCAGTTAGTGGCGGTACAGGGCTATGAAGCACCTGTAAAGGCAGAGAAGAAGAAGAGGACGACTGGTACGTGACTGTAAACGTAGCATGATTTAGCAGGACATGCACTCGACATGTTTGTCAGACCTCAAGGATGAGTTTGGGTGATAAAAAACGAATGTAAACATAACTTGTTTGTTGACGGGAAAACACAGAACTTTAATTTGGACATTTTCTCTCAATAGCTTAAAGGTGCCCTGTGGAATTATTCTACACAAACAAAATGTATGTCGACACTGATTTCATTCTGCGAGTTTGCTTGAGACTATCAGCAGGACTCAGTGGTTGATTCACTAGAGTTACTACAGCTTGATCCTCCCTTCAGTCCAACACGGCACATAGAAGAGAGCGTCTGGATCCTGCAGTCACATTTAACTGCTATATTTGGGATTGGGCTCTATTCTTTACACTAAAGTGCCTCACAGTCTACTTTGGTCTCTGCTGCCCCCTCCCTGTCTCTGACCTTGCACCAGGTTGAGAGTCCTCCTCTTTGTGAAGTCATTTAACTTGTTATAGCCCAGTACTGCATACAGAGAGTCAGTGGTCTTTACAGGCCTGACCTGGCCTGAGCTTTCCAAAAAAAGAAATTCCTTTGCAAATCATGAAAACATGAGAAGAGATTTTACCACAGGAACTATAAGTCTAGTAAAAATAGTCCAAGAAATGGTTCCTATGACATGAGTCTTAATGAAATAAGTCCAATATCAGTGCTTTACATAATATCATGACTAAGGTATAAGGGAACTTAAGGTCAACAGACGGGGTAGCTTGAGGGACATGTGGTGTGCTGGATATGTAAGGCCAGGTGGCTTTAACAGAGAAGGTTCCACATACACCCGTCGAATAATCATATTCAGGAGCACCAAATGTGAAAACTACAAATTGATCATTATTATTATTAACAGCATTTGACACTAAACAACAGAGAATATCAGAAAACGCCACAAATGAATCGTCTCTGTAGTAAACAATCTCTCCTGCCTCAGCTACAATATTTGACTGGCAGCCTTTTCAATAAGTTGATGTTCTCTTATGTGACCCTTGACATCGATACCAAATGTTAATTTTTGAAACAAGACCCCTATCTTAGTACTGACAGTAAGCACTAGAGGGGAAAACAAATGGGATTTTAACTTCCAATTACAATAATGGCTCTTTGTGACAGGCCCTCCAACCACGCACCTTAACCGCCACCCCCACCCCTCTCTTTCTCTCTCTCTCTCTCTCTCTCTCTCTCTCTTTCTCTCTCTGTCATAAACACACACACACACACACATACACATTGTAGGAAAACAATGCAGCTAATCATCCTGGAACCTCCATCTCTGGAAATGTGATCACGTGAGTGGCATGATAACAAAAGGGAGGAGGAGATAAACAGGAGAAGGTAATGCCACATAAAAGTAGGAATATCCTCGCTTTTTCTCCTGCTCTAAAATCACATCCAACACAAGACGCAGCTGCCTAACATGCACTCTCTCCGTTGTCCGACTCCATCTACCTCTCTAATCCTCTCGCTGTCATGCATCTGTATTTTTAGTAGCGCTGAACGAATCGAACCGGAATGATAATGCCAATTTTTTATTTTTTATTTTTTTTAACAATTGTCATCATAATTTCTTATCAAGATTATTTAGCTTGATTTAAGAATAAACTACTTAGTTCTCTTCCTGATTTACTTCTCAAAATGAACAGCGGCTTAAAGTCTCTCTTCAAATCCTGTTATTGTCCTCTCATACAAACATGATTACTGAAGAGATCAAACTGATACATTTCTTTATTAGTTTGAGAAGAGGTTTAAAATTTAAAAAAAAAAAAAAAAACCCTTAAACTGACAGAGAGTGACCCACTTTTAGGAAATATTTGCTCATCACTACAGATTTCTGAAGATAATCTAGATTTATCTGCCTGCTTCTACATCCTAATTTTGTTCCAGTGTGATAAAAGTAATAAAAGTGATGAATATCAAACATTTAAACATTCAGGGAAATTAAAAATATGACACCTCAATAGGTGATTCTTTTTTATCTGTTACCCACGACTGTAGGATGAATGAAGTCCTTCCCTTTCAGTTTCAATTATACCCCTGCATCCATCTATGCTGACCACCTGCAGTCTGAAATTTGTAGTTTGAGTCTGAGCGAATAATCAGAGAGCCGAGAGGAGGGACTATGACACACGTAGGACATATTAGTGAAGTAGAACACACACGGCTCGGCCAAAGATTTTCTTCACATTGCAAACTTTTCTCTCGACTATCATCGGATTCCCTCGGGACTGCTTGTTTTCACCGGCTTCGCTCTGAATTCTCATCCAAAAACATTCGCTTTCCACCGAAGCAACAACCTAACCCTGAACCATGAACACAAGTCTCTCTAGATAATCATAAATGTATTGTTCAGTTTTGAACAATTTTATTATTTGAGGGAAAATGTCATTATTTGAGCGCTGAAACTATTATTGCGGTGAATCGTTTGGTCGATTGACAAAATCATCAGCGACTAGTGTTTAGATAATTGATTTGAGTCATTTTTCAAGCAAGGATGACAAACTTTTGCTGTTAGCAGCTTCTTAAATGTGAGTATTTTCTGCTTTTCTCTGTTTCATATCCTTCTTCTAACCCTAACTCCTAAAATGAGTATCTTTAGGTTTCACAGAAGAAAAAAAAAAACAACAATCGAGAAAATAATCAGCAGATAAATTGATGATGAAAATAATAAGTTAGTTGCAGCCTTATTTAATGTCATTATATAGATGCATTAAGCAGAGTTTTACTGGTACTGGCAGTAGCAGCGATGTTGTCTAAATGTAAATGCAGCCACGTATGACTAACTGAATTCAACCTTGTTAATCATTTATAAGTTAAACAAACTCCAGGCAACTGCCAAGATGATGGAAACACAATTTATTGTACCACAAGTTATAAGTTAATTATGTGGATCATTGTGTTCCAGAAATAAAGTAAGTGTGCATCATTATGCGTGGCAACCAAGGTCATCAGGCATTCAATGAAAAACGGGAAAAACAAAGTCCGCTCACAATAATGCTGCCATGAACATTTATTGGTGACCAATAAATGTTCATGGCAGCATTATCGAGTGTGCAGACTCATGTTCTTCTGTCCAGCAGCTAGTATTTATCTTTTGGATGTATGTGCGTGCTTTTGTTAACTTTTTGCATCAGGTATTCAGTATCTTTAGAAACATGAATTCAACTTGCCTTTAGCAGCATCTTGGGTTTTATACATTTTATCCCCTTTTACTGTTCACCTCCAGGACAAGAATGTCAGTTTTCCCGTGGGAGGAAGCTGGTCAGGACTCCCTATTAAAAAAGTCAGCATACCATGGTGTGGTCTGTACGCAATGCAGTGAGCTGCTGAGGCTGAGGTGACTTTAAACTGTCACATTTTATGGACACTCGCTCAGTTCTTTCACTTTTTTTTTAAAATCTATTTCCAGTTGAGCTATTTGTTAATCCAACTATGTAAACTCAATAACATTCAGTTACTTCATATAATTTCCCATATTTATTGTGGATGTTTAAAAAATATTGGAAATTCAGTTTCCGTTATGATTTCTTTTGCCAATATTTATTTAGTTCTTATTTGAATGATCTGGGACGGTAAGAGTCATGAACTGCAGTCAGGACATAAACACATAAACAGACATCATTTACTAAACACACTAATAAAAAAACTGTATGTTATCATTTGCTTATGAAGCAATACACATTATTTGTGCATAATGTATTATTACATTTATAGTAATGCTTTACTAAATGTTTGGCTAGTGATTACATTATCAGCTAAGTGGCAGATTATTTCATGAATAAAGGAAACCATACAGACTCACTATGTGTGCCTGCAACCCTGAACCTCTGTCTGAATGCCAACATCCACCTATGAACTGAATGTATATTGATAATTAAGCCCAATGAGAACAGTAATGTATGACCAAAGTGACCAATGTGAAAAAAAACCCAAGTAAGGGGACAATTAATGAGTAAATTACACCATTATGATCATCACAAAATATTTATAACCATCCTACCACTTACTTACATCCTCTGATTTAATGTTGATACAATTTAAAATGTTAAAAATAGGTGATAATGCATTTTTACATTGACAAATAAAAACCTTTATTTACAGTCTAGTTGTCCATCAGCCTCCTTAAATCACCAGCTGCACATCTCATCCTTGTGTTCTGTCAATGCATTTTTTTTTTTTTTTTTTTTTTTTAACACATTGTTTTTTGTCACCCCAGACAATGGTTGTGGTCTACTTAATTGATGTAATTAATGTTCATCATGGTGAGTGTTTGCTGAGCGACTTTAAACCCAAGCCTCTCGGCTCCTCTCAGGAGGGGAATTGGGAGAGCATGAAGCACTCGAGTTTTTTGTCATGCTTCACAGGAACCTAGAAATGAGTGGAATAATTCTCAGCTCTTAAGCATGCTCAGAAGAGCTCAGCAGCAGGGCTCAACTAAGTCATTCTCCATGGCGTGGAATAGCTCCCAGGCAATCCTGACCAGCCAGCGTCCAGTTACGAGGACACACATCCACTCACCCCACAATACACAATCATTTAGTGGCATGTGATGCATGCATGCGAGCACAATGATCCTGACTAGATGTCATGTAAAAGGGAGTTGTTTACACTGTGAGTCTGTCTGTGAGCGGCGACGCTGCGGTCCAATTAAAAAACAGACATATGCTTATTCTTATAACACTTTTTTTTGTATCTTCTATTATTAATTTGTCACTTGTGTTTCCTGTATTTTGCAGTACTCGCCTGTTTTTGTCCTCGCACTGTCATTATTGTCATGCATCATCACACCGAAGCAGATTCCCTTGTATGTGAAAACCTACTTAATAATAAACCTGTTTCTGTTTCTTATTCGGAGGCCTTGTACTGTCCTTGATACACTAAGGTAGTGCTGTCTGCAGGTGATTGCAGTAAAGCAGAACAGAAGGAGGAACAGGGAGTAAAATCACACTTTGGTGGTAGAAGATATTTTGTTCTCTCATCTCTGGAATTATATAAACCGCTTGTGGCTAGCGGAGGCCTCAGCTGTGGTGAAAATAGGCCCAAACTGCCTCACTCCCTAACATTCTCCTCCACATCTCCACATCTTCCATCTCTGCCCCTGAGCAGTGGCAGAAACAAACAAAAGCCTCCTGCTCTCCACTCTTTGTCTGTATTTCATTTCCTCTGAGGAAGAGGGCTCTCTTAAAATATTCAGCCACTTGAAAGTGGCATGTCACACTGACCAGGCTATTTTCTTTGATGAGCTCTAGCCCTAATCCTTCAATGATACATCTTCCAACTCCATCACTCAAGTAAGGTACCCTGCAGAATAGTTATTGGTTGAAGAATCTGAGAAAAAAAAAAAAAAAAAAAAGGAATTGCTGGGTTTCCAAGCAGCTCTTACACATCAGGCGTATAAATGGAGCTGTGTGACACTATGGGCAAATGGATTTCTGCACACACAGTCCACACACACCCTTAACATGCTGCTGGGCCACAATCTCAGCCCCCCCAGCCTTGGCTCAGCCCACCTGCCCCACCTACAGTGTAATTCACTCTCCAACTAAAGCCGGGTAGTAGGCCTGACCCCCACAGCTCTGGCCGTCAGTTACTGCTGACCTCCAGCAAGGTGCCAATGAAACATGTCCATTGAGTGGTGAGCAGAACAAACTGCCTCGCCTGACTCCTGCTGACAGCTCAGCATTTTAAAGAGCAGTAACGGATCAACACAGGTTCATAGCCTCACAGCCAGGCCGTCTCGCCTCTGGCCCCAAATGCACTGCAGCAAAAGCCTGCATGGAGACAACAAAGCGGGGGGGGGGGTGGGGGGGGGGTTCATTTTGATACTTAAAAGGATGCAAACCGTCGCCGTCCTCTGTTCATCACACCGGAATGTGTGGAAATAAGATTCAATGATAGCGCTGTTACTGAGAGCAGAAAATCTTTTTACCTGCTGTTCTGAGCTTTAATTCTTTTTGACAGGAGACTTTCTATAACTGATATTTTAGCAAAACTGTATTTGTAAGAAATGAAGTGAAACTCTCTGGTGACCGTGCACGCTACACTTGTAGCAGCACTTTATGAATAATCTTAATTTTAATGTATCACCATTGTTTAATTAAGACATTTTCCAGCAAAGTAAAAGTAATGGAGATTCAAAGGGAACTGCCGATGAACCTTTGTTCTGGCTAGCATGTTACAGAACTTGATAATTAGTCTCCTTGCACATCCAGCAGACACAGAGTGACACTGACATCCCTTTGGTTGCCTTTTTCTAGCCACCTGTTGAATTTAAAAACCGATATTCATGAGCATTGAAGCCGTAGTGTGGCTCTCTCTCTCGCTTGTTAAAAAGGTTTGATTTTTCTTCATCAGTCACTGGCCTTTTTTTCAGTTCCACGTCGCTCTATGCTAGGCGGGTACCGTAAAACTTAGCTTGTGTTAATCTGGATAACCGAGTCATTGAGCTAAGATGTGCTAAAAGCTGCAGACAGTAGCGTAGTGATCATCAGCATAACGAGCCTCAGTCATTAAAATTATAGCAGCTACAGTGCATTTTTTTTTTAGACAGAGCTGAGATCCAGTCGTATTAAAACAAATGAGAATAAAGTCCCATTTTTACAGGGTCATAAAAGCTTATTAGAGCTTTAGCACAGCATCCCTCTGATCTTTCACTCTTCCTTCTTTTACTTCTCCAGTTCAGTGAGAAAAATTAGCCTTTTTGTCCTGCAAATATTTTGACCTTTATAAAAAATGGAGCCAGTGCGACTGCGATTCTTGCAAAGCATCGACTATTCTTATTTATGAACACACTGTTTCTTTGTCACTTTCTCTCCCTGTCTGCGCTCCCTCAGCCGTGCAGTGTAACGTCATTTACATAAATGCACGTGGTTGAACAAAACACAGCAAGTGGAGGAGTCAAGGCAGACTAATAACAGTCCAGTCCGCCGCTGACAGCTCGCTCTCTGTCAGGTGAAAGTCTGGCTGTAGTCTTGCGTCTGACTCGGCTCGTACCCACAAAAACAGCAACATCAACGTCAACAATTCGGGAGCGTGAGAAATAGGAGGTGCGGAGAGAGAGTGTGTCAGATTAGAGTCCATTGCATGAGTCTCACGCTCACTGCGGGAGATTTGGCCTAGGGCCATGTTCTAGATTTGGGGGAGTTCCAGGTGTTACTCAGCACAGTTATCCAGCTTATCAATCCTGCTTCATGAGTCAGGCCTCTGCTCTTGCTTCCCTAACAGCGAGCAAAACAAATTCTAATACAACTATAGTTAGCAGACACGCAGCCCGAGCAGGACTGCACACGAGCTAAAAATGGAAACTGGCTAGTAAAACTGTAATGTTATGTACCCAGCAGACAGTGAGAAGGGACCAGACCATTCACACTCTCTGCAGTTGAGAGGAACGTCAGACTCTTACTAATACTAATAAAAGCGGTGACTTGATGTTTGACATAATTATAGTATTCATCAATTGTTTGTTTGAGTTCCAATGCTTTGAAGAAAAAAAAAAAAAATCTGTAAAGGAAACATTGATTATCATCTATAATAAGAAGCTCATGTCTCTTTCACATCTTCAAACCGGCTCATTTACAATATTTCATTTCCAAAGGGGTCTATTTAATGAATTTAATTTCCTTGTGCATAGGAAATGTGATAATAAATGTGAAATTCATTACAGATTATTACATTACTGTCAGGTAGTGGTGGCAGGAGATGTATGCCATTGTTAACCTAATCATTTTGAAAATGATTTTTTTGTACTTTACAATATTAGTGGTATATCGACAAAACACACTGTACATCTGTACAGGGGCACAGATGTCAATTTTGGGTGGCAGCGTCACCCAGTGTTCTCCCAAAGCACCCACACTAACTACATCATTGCATGGTATGTTTTACTATCATGAAGGCTGAGGAGAGCACATTTCTATCACGACGTTTCACCACTAGCTTAACTTGTCAGAGCAGGAACTATTATGCTAAGTACACAACTCAATTATGATGAGTTAAAAAAAGGTTAAATAATAATCTTAACAACAACAAAAAAATCACAATAAAAACATTTATACATGTTCCAGAGCCGTAACACACCGTCTAAACCTATTTTACATGTGCTTGAGCCTCTGACATTTCTTTTCACATTTCAGAGTCTTGAGATTGCTACATAATAATTCCAGGAGAGCCTGAGAGAGAAAGAAGCTTTACAAATTTGAGGTAGCATATGTGAAAGATGTGGTAAGCTTCCAATATATTCCCTTGTCGCAGGGCATGTGCCAGCTCATCATGCACTAATACAACACATCATGCATGTGTATCATACAAACGCACACACGCACACACACACACACGTACAAACAGTCCCACACAACAGTCATTTCTTGTCTGTCTGCGCAGTAGCCAACCGTAGGCAGCGCAGAGCTGCAGAAAACAGGCTTAGACACACAGTTCTACATGAAAACCCTTCTTTTCCATGAGCTGATCCTTCTTTGTTCTGCATAAATGCCAATTACATAATTCTCTCTGGCATGCAAATCAGATTAGATGAGGCCATGGCAGATCACCTATACCGCTCAGTCTAGTGCTGCCTCCAAATCCACAATATAACATTTTAGGACACCTAATGTCTATGTCTGTTTAACAGTTCAATTTCATTTCAATTTAATGAGCTTTTTATTCAAAATGAAACAAAGTAAATAGTCTTCTTCATGTAAAAATCCACTGCTAGATGGTTCATATTTTTCACAAAGTAGTCAAGTCTTCCAGGTACATGGATGGTACTATTTTTATTGCTTCCATATGGTGGTATTTGATTAAAAAAAAAAAAAAAAAACCCAATTTGAAATTTTGATAGAGAAATATCAAGGGTATTATCAAATGTTAGAGATGTCCAGGAGTATACATGACATACTATATCAGGGGAATATTTGTATGCTGAGAGGAGGCACTGACATTCAGCTTGTAGGCACTGATACCCAGAATCATGCTGGGAGAGGGAACCAATGCAAATTAGCAAATCGAAGGAAAGTGACACTTTGCTGTTGGCTGTTGGAAGTCATCAGTAAAATGTTGCGGCAGTGCACAGTGCAGTCAAGAAACGCACAAAAGGGCTCTCGGTGTGTTTGTCTGCGTGCGTGTGTGTGTGTGTGAGGGTGCGTGTGTGTGTGTGTGTGCTTCCCTTGCCTTTGTGTGTGTGTGTGTGTGTGTGTGAGAGTGTGTGTGTGAGTGTATTTGTCTGTGTCTGTTTTAGCCAAGGGAACTAAAGAGCAGAACAAACCAGAAGTTGCCTGACAGCATAAGACCCTACCCAATGTGAACTTTGAGGATGCGGGGACAGCTGGTGGAGGAGAGAGAGAGAGAGAGAAAAAAAAAAAGAGAGACAGAAATGGAAAGCAGGGGGGGAAAAAAGGATGTTGTGACTGCAATGTATTACTCATGATTTTGGGAAGCACTTGTGTCAGAAATATATATATATATATATATATATATATATATATATATATATATGAAGCAGGAGAGGCTATGCATGTAGTGTTTTTGTACTGTAATGTGCGTGTTGGTGCATGTTCTAAGTGCACAGGCTAGGCAGCAATATACAGTATATGTGTGTGTTACATTTTGCATAAATAGATGCAATCCAAGACCCAACATTCCTCCGGGCTCTCTTTTGTTAATGGTATTATGAAGCACATAAGACCAGTGACATTAGCTTGATATTCAGCTTCCATCTCAGCATATAAGAATGTTAATGTTCATATATGGTGAAAAGAAATGACTGTCAATGGTTCCCTGTTGTAGATACAGAGACGTTGCTTCGTTAATATCGTAATCAGCATAATCTATGTCATTTTTCTTTCCCAAACACTAAATATTGTTGACATTTCCCTTCGACGCTAGTCAGATCCAAGTCAAAGTTAGAACTGCTAAAGGGAAACACTTGTCTCCATAGGAGGTGGACAAAAAGAAATAGATCCATGTTCCTTGTACATCCTGAGACAACAATTCCTGCCAGTTGTGAGCACATCTGGGATGTGCACATAAGGTATACATCCATTACACAGTAGCCGGCAGACATACAGCAACAAAAGAAAAAAAAAAAAAAAAAAATCACAATAATAGGCTTGATGCCTCTGCTATCAAACAGAGCAGTGTGTCCCTGCTATAGGCCTGGCCTCTGGGTCCTGGGGACAGATATATAAAGATACAGATCTATAACCTGCCGTATCAGGGCCTAATTGATGCAGGTCTAGCATGCAGGGAAGATCGACATGACAGGCATCAGCCACGTGTGACACGCTTTATCGGTTTGTCTGGTGCTTCTGGCTAGGGAGGAGTTACACAGAAAGTGATGTCAGCACATGTGCGTCATGCGCCCGCTCATTTATACTCTTTTTTTTTTTTTTTTTTTTGTCATTTCTTTGTTTAACAGCACATGAAATCGTCGCGGAGCCGTTTCTGTTCGTGGATCCTGAGGAAGGCGGAGCTTGTCAAAGTGACAGTACAGACGGTGGCTCCAAATCCTGCTTGAATAGCAAAGCCCCAGCAGTGTGAATTTGAAATGTCTGCTTGAAATACCCCAACAGATCAGCGCTGAAATGTGTTAAAATTTGCGAGAAACATCTGAAACACAGATGTCTGGCGGATGTTTCC